>NC_135576.1:7616430-8240264 GCF_965152235.1 Eretmochelys imbricata
ATTGATATTTTTAGCATGCTAGCTCCCCCAGGGCTGAGTTATATCGGGGGAGCTCTCCACCCCCTGCTGCAGCCCTGGAGTGAGAGGAGGCCTTCATAGTTTAAAGCTGCTTTAGTTCCGCTTCTCCCTGGGCCTTAAATTCTGTGCTACACTGTGACTCTGGCAGGCCAGGTATCAGCTCATGCCAAGGCCCCTATGCCTCACTGAACACTAACAAATGCATAGCTGGAAACCAGGCTGACACACTTTGTGTGTTAGCCTTGTTAAAATAGATGTTGCATTTATAAGAATGTGTTTAGACTTTCTGAAATGCTTGTGAGTTGTTGCATGCATTAATCTCACTGATAATCTCTGTATCCTATATTATAAGGTAGTATTTAAGTGTTTGCTCTGTAGCTCTAAAAGTGACTGCTATGAAAATGGAAACCCCCAATTTTCAGGAGAAAAGAATTACCAAGTGGGAAATACTAGTTCACCACAAGCTGTGTCATCTCCTTCCCAACAAAAGGCCTACAGACACCAGACAAGCCATTGCAGAAAATCAGTGGGCAAAAGGTTTTGTTGATTGTTTTCTATGCACCCATGAAGAGGAGATGGGCACAAATGCTCACCCCATCACAGACTGAACTCTGAATGAGGGGAATAAAAATCCCCATCAAGGAGAAATTGTTATCCATATGCTGCTTGAACTCTGAGGGGCAAAGATTTCTAAGCATAAGGAAGGGATCCCTAGCTGTTTAGCTTAGGTTAACCCTAAAGGACATATAGAGCTTACGTATTACAGCAGTGTCTATTACCTTTTTGAAACCGAAGACTGTAATTCATTTGTGTGTATATTTACTTGCTTTAACCTTGTAAATAACTCACTGATTTCCTTTGCCTAGTTCCGGGATTGGCAACCTTTGACACGCGGCATGTCAGGGAAATCTGCTGGCGGGCCAGGACGGTTTGTTTACCTGCAGTGTCTGCAGGTTCAGCCGATCACAGCTCCCACTGGCTGCAGTTTGCCGTTCCAGGCCAATGGGGCCAGTGGGAAGCGGTGGCCAGCACATCCCTCAGCCCATGCTGCTTCCTGCAGCCCCCATTGGCCTGGAATGACGAACTGTAGCCAGTAGGATATGCGATCAGCCGAATCTGCAGACACTGCAGGTAAACAAACCGTCCCAACGTGCCAGCGGATTTCTCTGATGGGCCGTGTGCAAAAGGTTGCCGATCCCTGGCCTAGATAATAAATCTGTAGTTTGTTTATTACAGGATTGGCTACAACATTGTCTTTGGTTTGAGATCTGAGGTGTAATAGAGCTAGGGTAAGTGACTGGTCCAGTGGGACTGGGGGGTAACCTGAATATTGTGCTCTTTGGTGGAAGGAACCATCTTTCACAAAGGCAGGCTTGCCTGCGTGGCAAGATAGACCAAAGTGCCCAAAGAGACTGTCTGTGACTCCATGTTACAGCTGTTATAGTGCTTTAGGCATTCTCATTTGCGACTGGGTTGGTGAAATCTAATTATAGAACGTACAACCAGTTTGGGGCTTGTGCCCTGTTCCTTGACAGTCTGCCCTGAGGTTGGCACGCACACTGACGAGCTGCTCCAGGCAGCCTGCCGTACACTTCTAAGGGTAATGACTACACTGGAGAAGCGGTTGTAATTTCCCGCTCTTGTAGACGCGCCCACGCTAGCTCTGATCGAGTTAGCGTACTAAAAATAGAAGCGAAGCTGCAGCTATGCAAGCAGGTAGCAGCCCAAATGCCTGCCCCAGGTTTCAGGGGGTGTTGTACTCAGTCAGCTAGCCCTGCACACCACTGCCGTTACACTTCTATTTTTCGAACACTAGCTCGGTCACCACGAGCATGAGTAGGTCTCCTCGAGCTGGAAATTCCACTTCCACCTCCAATAGAGATGTGCCTGTAGAGGCAGCACCGAATCTCACCCCGGCTGCTTCACACAAAGGGAGACGAAGTCCTGCAGTCAGAGCCTAAGCCCGGCTGCAGGAAGGTATATTGCCCTTCCAAATCTGTTTTTTTTTTTATTTCTTTGTTTGTTTATTAACCCTTGCCATTGTAACCCTGGATGTTCCCGTTCTGCCTATATCTGTCCAGTCCTCTTCTGAAGTCCAACTCCTCCTTTTCATGGAGATGTTTACTCCTTTGTGTAAGCAGGACAACTGTTCTGAGGGATATAGGGGATTGGAGCCAGAGCTCCTCCCAGCCATCATCTCTGTCTTCCCCCCGCCCTACTTATTCACAAGTGGAGAGTTGGGTTTGCAGCTCCTTGCCTGGCCCCAGAATGAATGGCAATCAGAGCAGGGCTTGCCAAGGAAGGGCTGTGGCAATCTACACGTCTGTGAAGACTGTACTTGCTGCCAAATGCACACTGTGTAGCATCCCAGAACCGCCCATCGGGACAATCCAATAGCGCTTCAGACTTAGGATAGAAGAATTTCACAGAATACCCAAAATTCACACATCTGCATCATCCAGAAGGATTCCCAATCATTCCACCCTCCCAGCAAGGTGAAATAATACAACTGTTTAATATTAGAGCAGGCTGGGAATTTGCTGATGAAATGGCCCTTTGTTGGGAAATGCAGATTCGTCAAAACCAAAACATTTCTGAGGTCCAGGATGGAATTTTTGTCAAAAGAAAAGAGAGGAAGGCTCCCCAGAAGAGCCAAGAGTCTAGTGGTTAGAGCACGCACCTGTGATGTGGGAGAGCCACCTTCAGTTCCTGAGTCAGAGTAGGGCCTTGAATCTGAGTTTTCCATGTCCCAGGTGAGCACCCTATCCACTGGCTATGCTGGGGTGGTGTGCTGGCTGAGTTTTTTTAATGAAAAACATTGAAAGGTTTCAGTTTTATCCCAAAATGGAACAGGAAAAATATTTCAAAACTCAAAAATTTTCAAGGGATGGGAAAAATTTTTCGTACACAGCTTTATTTAATAGTGTGCAACAGCGCTCCACAGTGGCATAGGACAAGAAATGTTTTGTGCATTTGAATCTCCAGGGGGAATTTTTGAGGTAGACAGAATGTATTCATCCACCACATTGGAAGCAGGGCAGGTCTGTGGGCTACTTTAACTTGCCCTACTCAACTCTACCCTTTGAAATGGGCCACTGGAAGACCATACATACTGATCTGGACATTGGTTTTACAACTCATCCAAATGACCATGTACACCCCAGCCAAATCACACCCTGCATTTGGCTCCCATTACACATGTTGAATTCCCCTCCTTCCTTCCGCCCACCCCGGTATAAAGGGTCAGCACAAGTCCTTTGTGACTCTTAAGCCCTATTTTGAGAACGGTGGTGGTATGTAGGCCCTGTGAGATTGACTAGGCCTGAGCCTGCTTAGCTGAGGAGGTGCCTAGCTGACAGGATGATACCTGCGGTGGAATGGCTGCCCTGATTGCGTCCACGCTCTAGAAACTGCAAGAGTCTTAGTTACAACACAAAACTTTCAGCTGTTTGGATAAACTTCCTGTTTACAGACACTGGTTGTGCAAAACTAGACTAACACAAAGAGACTTGGTCTCTGCAGTTTCTCTTACCTTTGTTACACACAGGAGGTTCCATTTCAGAACAGAGGCCCGTTGTGAGATCGTCCTTGGCCTGAAGAACTTAATACATTGACAAAGAGTGGGAGAGGAAACAAGCACAGGGATTCACCTGAGGTCACAGCAGGGAAGAGAAAGTTAATTCCCAAGTCCACTGCCTTATCCTGTAGTCTGTGCTGCTTTCCTAACTTTACTGTGCATATGCCTTTATGTATATCATTTACAAACTCATCAGCACAGGTAAGCTCGTGTGTGGAATGAGAGCCACTGAAAGAAGAATCCTGTAGAAAGAGAGGCATCACATTATAAATGTTCATTGCGAGCTCTCTGAAGAGTGTAGCAAATACATTCAGCTCCTTGCCTATGGGCATTTGTTTAGGGAAGGGAAATGTTTTTTATTTATAGGCTTTGCGTGAGCGGCATGCTTAAGAAGGTGTGCCTGTTGACATGCATTTTGTGTGTACCAACAGAGTGTGATCTTTGGGGTAAAGGAGGAGCGTGGAACTGGGATGGAAGCAGCAGAAAAAGAAAAGTCTCTGAATAGTTCTCATTATTTCTTTTCAATCCAGTGCATGCCCAACTTCAATTCAAACAATTTCCCTTAAGTTCATAGCTAATTGGCCTGGGATCCCCAGATATCTTCTGGTATCGCTCTTATGCTCCGCTGGCAGATTTTTTTGGCAACACACTGCGAAGACACAAATGCCCTGCAGCTGAATTTCTGGGTCACGTGATACAAGCATGACCACTGGACAGTCCTCATTATAGCTTGGATGCCTTCCATGCTGATTTAGTGACATGCATGAGTTTTAATACAAATCAAATTAATGAATGGGTTTCTTTTGTAAGACGGGAGTGTTGCCTAGTGGTTAGAGCAAGGGACTGCAACCTGAGTTCTTTTCCCGACACTGGATAACTGGGTCTTGTGACCTTGGGAAAGGTATGCAGGGAAAGATTTTCAAACAGGCACAGCAGCAGCAGCTCCCATTGTGACTTTCTTGTTGAGCTCTTTTAAAAATCCCTCCACTTATTTGGGAATGTAAGTGGGCGTAAAGCTCCTTTGAAAATCTGGCTCCAAGAAGGCTCTCTCCTACCAGGTGCTGAACAGTCTTACAAGATGCTATGGACCCTCAAATCTGCTTAAAGTCATTCACACTTTAAGGCACTGCCAGCAAAGTTTTCCTTCCTGTGAAGGACTGAGTTATTAAGCTATTCTTCATCTTTCCTGTCTCTAAAATGGGTATAACAGACAGCTATCTCGCAGGGGATGCTATAATAGATAGCAAAAATAGTCAGTGTTTCTAAAGACCTCAGGGATCCTTACATGAAAAGTGCTGTATGCCACTATCTCTGTTAAGGAGGATGGTCTTATGGTTAATTCAGTGGAGAGCTGGTTTCAATGTTTGGCTCTGCCACAGACTTCCTGTCTGTCTCTAGGCAAGTCACTTAGGCTCAGATCCTCATGGGTATTTAGGATCCTAAGTTTCACTGAAGTCCATGCCTAAATACCTGTGAGGCTGTGGGCTGTAATCCCTCTATGCCTCAGTTACCAATGTACAAAATGGGGATAACAATACTCCCTTTGTCTTATCTATTTAGCTTGTAAGGGCTTCAGGGCAGAGTCTGTTACTATAAGTGTGTACAGCACCTGGCATGATAGAGCCCTGATCTCAGTTTAGGACTCTACACTACTGTAAATACTACAATTACTAATAAAAATAATTGCCAACCATTACTGCACAGAGCTATCTGCTGCTGTATTTCCCTATGCTTAGTACAGGAAATTAATGTGTCCTCTTAGGTACTGCTAGGCCAAATTCAGCTCTTAGTTGCACTGGTCTAAACCCAGAGTAATTTCTCAGAAGTTAGTGGTATTTATCTGGATTTACACCAGTAAAATGAGATTGGTGCAGTCAGTATTAACGGTATAATGGCAACCCCTGTAAGTGCAAAGCAATAGTGGTAAATATGACTTTTGGCTGTGCAATGCAACAATAACAGACCCTTGCTGTGTGTATTTTCTTCCCCTTCATCTTCCCTAATTCAGATTAAGTATGCCTTTAATGAAATGAAGTCATTATTTTTTTTCCTCGCAGTGCTTTCTCCCCATGAGATAAGCCATAAGATCTGTGTGTGTGTGTGTTTTGTCAACTGATATTAAGTGGGACTGGCTTAGTTTTGTATCTTTACTGACAAATCTATGTTAATAACAACATCAATACTGTATTAAACCTGAAGTATGGGAATAATATGTAATAACAGTGAAATTATTAACAGAGTGTATCACATGGAGAGCCATACAATATAGAATGTAGAGTGACTGTTAGCTCGGGTTATTATTACCTTATTATGGCCATTTAAATAGACTGTAATTCTGGGAATTTAAAGGTCAGTTTGATTTATTCAGCTTAGTTTGTCACGTGTTTAGAAAACTAATTAAAGAGAAAACAATGTGGCTATATCGTTTTTAACAAGTATGTGCAAGGGGCCAACTGATTCTGAAACCCAGCTGAATAATGAACATTGTTGTAATTTTCAGGATTTACATTCCTTGTTCTCAAAAGTGATCATTTCCCCTCCTACATTAAAGCATCTTCATATACACTTTTGCCATTAGTATTTTGAGGGGATGTTTTCGAATATTTCGCCCCTGGGCTAGAAGGCTGAATGATCTCTAGTTAGCTTGAGCGTTCAGAAAATTACAAAAATAAAGAACTAGGAGGAAACAAATCTTGGAAATAGTCTTTAATCCTCTTGGCTGACCTACAATTGTTTTGAAAATAAGAACTATTATCATTAAAAGTTTCCAGAGAGCTATACAGTCTGGTCCCAGTTCAGCAGTTCTTCTCTATTCAGCAAAACACTTAAGCACATGCTTAACTTAAGGGAGTATGTGAGTCCTCCTTACTTCAAAGGGATTCGAGCATGTGCTTAAAGTTAAGCATGAATGTAAGTGCTTTGCTACATAAGAATGGACATAGGCACCAGCTTAAATGATTTGCTGAATTGGGACCCTAGCAGGTATCATTTCGCCCAGCACTGAAATGCATCCTCTTCTGGGGTGGAGTGTGGCAAATATTTATCCACCAAGCACACAACAATGTTACACCGCATTTTTTGGTGCAAAGAGTAAAGAAGGCTATAGTCCACTGAAACCTCAGAGGAAATTCAATCAAATTCTGGTAACTATGCAGTTCTCTAAAATTGTAATGATTCATGCCATGACAAGAAAATGAGCATCCAACTTCTTCAAAAGGGTAATGGTATCTCTAATGGTTTTAGGTAGCCAAGACTTTGGCTGTATAGTCTGATATGAAAAACAGCTTCTCCAGCACTCCAGACCTTGCTTAGCACTTCCCCGCTCTTGATTCAGAGAGAACAGAGCCATTTTTTTAAATCACAGACACCACTTCTTGTAGCACAGCACCATTTCCTTGCAGTCCTCCCATAACAGCATTGAGTAGATCTGGTTGGGAAAAGGTGGCTGTTTCGGTTTTTTTCTCCCATTGAGAATTTCAGCTTTTCAGCAAAATATCAAACCCTCAAAACTTTTGGTTTAAAATTTCTGAAAATTTCTATTCAGAAATGATGCCATGGTGCCTCATGGGAATTATAGCTCTTGTGTCTCATGCTCTCTGTGCTTCCTGGCTAGACAATATCTCCCATGATGCACTATGGTCTTCCCTCTTCTTGAGCCTCTGCATGCATCATGAGAGTCTCTGACCATGGTGCAACATTGGACATGTAGTCTGATGGGGAAACTTGGTCCATAGAAGAGAAGAGAGGCATAAGGCAATTGAACTACAACTCCCATGAAGCACTGCAGCATCATGTCTGCATAGAAATTTGCAATTTTTTTTTACCAGAAAACCAAAAGCTTTTTAATTTGTTTTCAGTTTTTTGGTTTGGGTTTTTTTTTTTACAAAATGTTGAAATTTCTGGAAAGCAGATACTTTTTTCATGGAAATGTTAATGTTGTAGAAACTCCAGTTTTCCATCAAAAAAACAATTTCACAAGAAAATTCCAACTAGCCCTAGAGCTGAGTGAGTCTGGCCTGCAATTTAGCATGAGAGATCTCATAGAATTACAGACATTAAAGCTAAAAGAAAAGGAGTACTAGGGGCACCTTTGAGACTAACCAATTTATTTGAGCATAAGCTTTTGTGAGATGAAGTGAGCTGTAGCTCACGAAAACTTATGCTCAAATAAATTGGTTCATCTCTAAGGTGCCACAAGTACTCCTTTTCTTTCTGCGAATACAGACTAACATGGCTGCTACTCTGAAACCAGACATTAAAGCTGTAAATGATCAGTCAAATCAGCCAGTCATCATCTTCCTACCAATGTAGGATCATTAACTAAGGCAGGGCCCATTATCCAGGGCCCCATTCAAAGCCTAATTTCAAGAAAATGAGCATCCTACTTCTTCAAAAGGGTAATGGTATCTCTAATGGTTTTAGGTAGCCAAGACTATGAATAATGAAGATGATGAAGTCAAATAGACTCTTGTCAATATCAGCTGGATCAAGCTCCTAATGCAGTTATGTGGTGGTACAAATTGCCATATAACCTGCTGTGCCTAGAGGTATCCATTCTTTGCTACCATTTGTGCATGGGAAAATGGGGGCATCTCTGGGGAGGAGCTGTAGAAGGGGGCACCATCTTGTGCTGTGCTTAGGATCCTAGATTGTCTTAATCCAGTCTTGCATCCAATTAAAACTTCAGGAGGTGGTCAGGAGACTAGGGCTAACCCATTTTACTCTTGCAACAAGGATCATCGAATCTCTTGAGACCATGTCTGCTTTACCGCTCACCTTTGGAAGATGGCATTCCCTGGTGACCCAGTATCCAGGCATTTTTTTTTCTGGACCAGCTCAGCAGGGGGAACGCCACTTATGAATCAACAACACTGTTTCCAACAGCACCCTGGGTTGTCCTTTGAGATCTCCCATTCAAGTACTGCCCAGTCCTGCTTCCCCTGTGAGATCTTACAGGGTCACCACCTGAGGTGACTTGCTGCTGGCCCCATCTGCAAACTGCAGCAATGGCATGGAGAATCTAACCTGAGAGGAGACAGCTAGCGCCTAGATGCTTATGCCTAAACGAGGCATGGAAGCCTGAGGGGGGGGGCGGGAGTCAGTATAAATATAACCCACCCCTTGTTTGAACCAATAAAGCGTAAGGCTAACTCAAAGGTGCAGAATCTGGGAACTAAAAGGAAGAAACAGGATTGTCCTTTTGTTATTTGCCTCTAAATAAATGCTCCAAGAGGAAACTTGTTAACCCTGGCTGCTGCTTCCATGTCTACTTATATGCAAGACCTCCTGCAACCAATCAAGCCTTGCATTGTAATGGCACTCACTTGACAGGATATGTTTGGCTTACTGCTGCTATTCTTGAGATCTCATATGGGTGGCATGGCACACTAGGAAAACAGAATGGAGACGCTTGTTGACATGCACAAAGGACAAACAAAGAGGGACTGCACAGCAGGCTGATGAAATGGGGAAGAATTCAATTGCCCTTAATGCACTGCTGTGTACTAAATCTACCAAATACCTCTATAGTAGCCGGTCAAAGTAAATGTAGATGGACAGTATTGAGGGATCTTTTCATCATTTATAAATAACCTGCTTATTTCATTCCTTCATGATGTGCTTGGCTCCTGATTCCTCCCCTTTTCGGGTGAGTTACTGCCTCGCTGCTCACAAGGACCCCTAGATTACTACTCAGGGAGTAAGGTACTACAGTGTGGGAATAAAAATGATTAGGGGTATGGAACGGCTTCCGTATGAGGAGAGATTAATAAGACTGGGCCTTTTCAGCTTGGAAAAGAGATGGCTAAGGGGAGATATGATTGAGGTCTCTAAAATCATGACTGGTGTAGAGAAAGTAGATAAGGAAGTGTTGTTTACTACTTCTCATAACTCAAGAACTAGGGGTCACCAAATGAAATTAATAGGCAGCAGGTTTAAAACAAATACAAGGAAGTATTTCTTCACACAGTGCACAGTCAACCTGTGGAACTCCCTGCTGGAGGATGTTGTGAAGGCCAAGACCATAACAGGGTTAAAAAAAGAACTAGATAAATTTGTGGAGGATAGGTCCACCAATGGCTATTAGCCAGGATGGGCAGGAATGGTGTCCCTAGCCTCTGTTTGCCAGAAGCTGGGAATGAGCTACAAGGGATGGATCACTCGATGCTTACCTGTTCTGTTCATTCTCTCTGGGCCACCTGGCATTGGCTACTGTTGGCAGACAGGATACTGGGCTGGATGGACTTTTGGTCTGACCCAGTAGGGCCATTCTTATGTTCTTATGCAATAAAGGCGACAGGATCTGGCTCTAAGAACTAGATTGTGCCTCAAGCCACAGGGGTAGCCGGGAGGTGCTGTGCATCACTGACAACCCCCACTCCCAAGGCACAATTTCTCCCCTGCTTCCCTGTTGTTCTGAGAAGGGGACTACATCGCTGCAGCCTTTGAAAGGACATAGCTTATTTTCCTCCTCACACCTAGCCAGCTGCTTTGTCCTGGGATTGGCAGGGCAGAGTCAAGGCTCTGCCCATTCCCTGTCCTCTTTGCCCCATTGCTGCCTGTTTTTCTCTCAGTGGGGAGTCACGGGGGTTCTGCATCAGCTCCGGACCTCACATCTGGATAGGCTGAGAGATGGGGTGGAAGGAGGGGACCCTTGCTCAGAAGAACAGAGGAGTAAGCGGCAGCAAGACAAGGGCATGATATAGGGCTGGATTGTGGAGGCTTTACTGACACGATTAATCCCATTGGTTTCAGTGGGATTATTCCTATGGGTAAATGCTCACCGGGTGTGAACAAGGATTCCATAACCTGAGTGGTAGAGAAATATTAATACTGCTGGGTAAACTGAGGCTCATAGGAATTATGCAGTCGGTGTGTGAAAATAATATCCACAAAATGAACTGGCAGTACCCAATCTGCCTTTTTTTTAAAGTGCTCAGATTGTACAATCAGATTATTAGCGGTGCCATCCCCCCATCTGCTGAGAGGGAGCAGATTTTCGGCGCCTTGCTGGTCCCTTTCTTGTTCAGAGCAGAAATCAGTGACAGAAAGTCAGGGTATTTTCTTGGTGCCATTTGTTTATTTAGAAGTGTACACGAGTCCCGTGTTCTGGAGCAGGGGTGGCAACAAACCTCACCCTGGGCAACCTCCTTTGGCCGAAACCTTGAGCCTGACACCTTTGCCCTGTCCCACAACACTCTGGATGGCTCCCTGATGTTATCCACCCTTCCCACAGAGAGTTATTCCTACCTCATTCAGCCGTCCATTAAGGAGAATCATTACAGGACTGTCACTCCGCCTTCCTCCCATAGTTCAACTGCACGTACAACGTATGGACCGCGCACAAATTACAGCCAGGAAAAAGAAATGATTCTTCTGAATATGTGCCCAGACACTTGCCTGAAGTTACAAAACAAATCAGAAGGAAAGCCAAGAACAGACGGTAAATCTACAGTGCATTCCGAGGTGGGATCGCAGCTCAGGTAAAGAGACCCATGCTTGCTTTGCCTACACTATCCTGGTTAAAAATAGCAGAGTAGATGCTTTGGTCCAGGCTTCAGCAATGCAAGTAGGTACCTTGAGTTCTGGGTGGGCTTGTTCAGCCGGCAGTGCTGCATTTTAGCCAGGCTTGTGTGGGTATGTCTACATAAGCTGGAATCACAGGCGTACATACCCAGGATCGATGGAACAAATTCACTTCTAGGTAACAAAATGTAAGTTTAAACTAAAGAGCTGCGCCTGCATAGGCCAGTGGTAAATTTGAAAACACGAATCCTGTCTCTAGCCCTTTGTTCTGATCAAGAAGTCTCGCTTTCCCTTGAGAAGACTTTGGTATACTGGAATTTCTGAAGCCTTGGAGCTACACCATTTACACCCTCTGAAGCTATTGTATGTTTGCACACTGACTTTGTTTTTCTGATGGAATAAACAGATTGCTGCATTAGTTCTGAAACCAGCAAACCTGATTCATTCTAAGGACTTTGCCAATGTATGAAAAGAAAAAGAAAGAAACTTCCCATTACTTGGTCTTATATTAGACCTTACCTAGTTCTTATTTGCAGCATATAAATCTTGACAGTGGGATGAGACATGTTTCCTCCTCTTTTTGATTTTTTTGGCTGCAGTAGGAAGTCACATTCTGTCACATTTTATGTGCACGCACATACAGACAGAAACACGGATCGGACGAGGATCACATTGCAAGTGCGAGTTCATGAACTCTGTGAACACACGGATCTCTCTGACTGAACGGCATCCTAGAATCAAGTAGAATGAAAAGAGCCAGAATAATACACTCAGGTTAAAGGGAAGGGAGATTATGAAGCAGAGACCAATCCTGCAGAAAATATGTTTGGCATGAATCTGAAACCTTGATAAAAGGAAGCTGCCAAGGTTGCCCACGGACTCGGCCATGCTCCCATATAATTTTTTTAAATATTATTTTATTTAAGGATAAGGGGTGTTTAATTATCAGTTCTCAAACAAACAGTGATTCGGCAATATGTCAGGATTCCAGCTGAGATGACACTTGTTTGTGTTTGGGATTGTGTGCTGGGCGGCTGTGTGGACAGGCGAGGACCTCCGACTGTTCACTGAATGAATTTCCACTCATGCCTCTCGACATTGATTGAAAGCGAAGGCTGCCGTTGGAGCCCTCAGGCTGTCTTAAGAAAACCATCCCTCCCCTTGCTAGATCCTTGATGAGTATAACTCCAGCTTCAGGAGAGATCAGGGTGAAATGGTGGGAATTTAACCCTTCTGGTGCCGGGAAGCAAATAGCTAGCATCAATGCTGGCCTAATATTGAAAGAAAGAAAGAAAGAAAGAAAGAAAGAAAGAAAGAAAGAAAGAAAGAAAGAAAGAAAGAAAGACTAAAAAGCTCACTTGTTTTTGTCAGTATGAGATACATCAATGCAGAATCAATTCTTAAATGTTCCTCTGTTTTTTACTTTTGATATTGATCTACCCTTGCTTTTGCGGTTCATAGTATTATCAGAGTATCAGAGCATTTATATATATACATATACTCACATATACACACAAACTCACAGTCACACAACTGTGGTGCAAACAGCTGAGTTATATTCACTGCACAGATATATTAAAGGAAAACAAGTTGGGCCAGATCCTCTCCTGGTATAAATCAACATAGATCTAGTAACTTCTAGCTATACCTATTTGCAGCAGCTGAGAATCCAGGCTATTATTTACTAGTGGTGATTTCGCTGGCAGGGCATCTCTGAGTGCTGAATATTGGCTTTAGATTAAATACATGTGTAATATAGTTAATTTCAATGTTAATTAAAACACATGGAGGCCAGATCCTCAGCTGGTGTAAACTGACATAGTCCCACTGAAGTCAATCAAGCCACAACAATTAACACCAGCTTGGTACCTGGCCCATTGGGTGAAGCAAACAGTTTGTTTATTAAGGGTAAGATTTTGATTTGTTCTTATGGTGCAGTGCAGGGTCTGGCTTTGTTCTTGGAGTTAAGGCTTTGCACAACCTTTTGACTGTGAGAAAATCATCACACTGACAATAAAATGGTTACTGGGAACATAAACCAAGAGTAGAAACTACTTCACCATCCACACACATAAATATACGATGACATATATTAAGCAAGCTAAACCCCTGAAACGTAGTAGCAGCAAAGAGCACTTTCTACTAACATGCACTCTACTGAAAAAAAGATATGAGAATCTAGATTTCTGTTAGGGCTGTAGACATTTGCCATTTATTTTTCATGGGACATTTAATTTTTTTCCCTGGTTTTCCAGGGAAAAAAATATGAGATTTTTTATTTTAAAAATGAAACTATGTTTTAAATTATATTTTTAAAAAAAAATGGTTAAAAAGTTTGGATTTTGGTAAAAAATATTTGGGTTCTGAAAATAAACAAAAAAGTGGGAAATTTAATTGTCCTTTTAAAGTCTCCCGGAAAACAAATGTCATTTTTCAAAATGCATTTTCAGAAAATGCTTTTTTGATGAAAAAATGGAACATTTAGACCAAAAGGAAAATGTTGGTCTAAAGGACAGATTTTGTCAAAAAATAAAATGACAAAAAATTGACCACCTCTTATCACGGTATTTATCACCTAGATACTGTAATGTTAAATGTTCTGCAATTATGTAAAGGCCTGATCCAATACCCATTGAAATCAACAAAAGTCCTGCTGTTGAGTTCATTGCACACAGGACCAGTCCCCAAAACAGGCAGATGAGTGGGAGATGGAAGCTACATCAGGTTTCTGTTCCTGCTCCTATTGAAATCAATGAGAGTTTTGACACTGACTTTAATAGATACGTTTCAGCCTCTGATCATCCTTATAAAACCAGCCCAATTAACATCACAAAGCTGGACCTACATACACAACTGGGATGTAAATAGACTTATCCGGCTGAGTTGTGTGAAAATGGATGCTTTGTTGTCGTAGCTTCAAGAATATTGCTCTCGTGGAGAATTACCATTCACAGAATGGTAGAATGGTTCCATGCATTTGGTTTTCTAAATGAGTTTCATTCATTTCAGGCTCACTTCACCTCAGTGTGATGAGGAACCCACGCTCTAGCTGGTAAAGCGTGAGTGCCACCAGTTTAAAGTTTTACAATTATTAATACACAATTCCACTCAACTTAAAATATAATCAGCAACATCATCCATGATTCTCACATTCTGCTGTTTTCGTTTCCATAAATAAGCCTGCTCCACAAATATGAATGGCATTTTCCCACATAAACCATAGCAGATTTTCTCAAAAAAAGAAAAGGAGAACTTGTGGCTTCTGAGAGACTGACAAATTTATTTGAGTATAAGCTTTTGTGAGCTACAGCTCACTTCATCGGATGCATTCAGTGGAAAATACAGTGGGGAGATTTATATACATAGAGAACATGAAACAATGGGTGTTACCGTACACACTGTAAGGGGAGTGATCAGGTAAGGTGAGCTATTACCAGCAGGAGAGCCGGGGTGGGAGGGTGGGGGGAGGATATGATCTTTTGTAGTGATAATCAAGGTGGGCCATCAAAGGGGCTCTTGAGTGTAATTGTTTTCCTTTGATGAATCAGAGCCTTCACTGCCAAAAAAAAAAAAAAAATGAATCTCTCTTTCTCTACAGCTGTATTCTATAATAAACATGAAGGCCCAAGTCGTCTATTAGCAGAAGACTATTTGAGACAATAGAGTTACACCAGCAGATAATTTGACCCAATTATTTTAATGTTCTCTATTAAAAGTATTAAAACAAAAACAAAAAAAAACCATTAAGTATCACATTTTATAGACAGATCCTCAGCTGGTGTAAACAGAGCCATGCCAATTTACACCAGTGTAGGATCTGGCACTATATGTGTCGTTTGGAAGACAGATTTCTTTCCATTGGTCTATGTCAAAAGCCAGTCAACCATGGCCATGTGTTTGGTGTATTGTGGACTGTGTTGGATTTACAAGCTATCACTTTAAGAGTGTGTTGGGTAGACGGGGGAGGAAGAGTTCCTGCTCCTGGCTGCAGGCGAGGAGGCTTGGTAGGGAAGCGTGAGATCAGAGTCAGTCTAAAAAGAACCAGCTTAGAACAAGGTGGGGTGAGTTGTGTCTCTCTGCCTCAGGGAGTACAGCCTGCTTTGAGTCTTGCTGCCTATGGTTACTGTGTGTTATCATTCTGGATTCTAAGAATATAAATAGTGTTGCATTGCAACCTCCCTGTAAGAATACTTGATGTTTTTATCTAACTTCACTATGTGTATGCTATGAATCTAACAATACAATCTGGAAGAAATTGCTTCCTCTGGCTAACCAATAATGTCCTATTAGGTATCGATCTGAAACAATGAGGAAACCAGGTTAATTGTATACCCAAACTTGTCCTTTTTTCCTTTACTGACAGTGCCACTGGGGATCATCTTGCTTATCAGAAGCATCACACAATACAGAACTCTTAAAAGATGTAACTGCACTGTCATAGCACTCGATTCAACAAGGTTCTTAAGCATGTACATAATTTTAAGCATGTGAGTAAGCCCATTGACTTTTCAAGCATATCAGTAACCTCAAGCACTGAAAAGTCCCATTGAAATTAATGGGACAACTCAATGCTTGATGTTCCACACATGCTTGAAAAGTTAGGGTGCCTGGACATATGCTTAGAAGTTAGGCACATGCTTAAGTACCTTGTTGAATTGGGGCCTTAATGCATACACATGTTACAGCCTGATCCTGCAAAGCCAAACTCTTGTAGTTAAGCCCATTGAAGCCAACAACACTGAAGACAACTTCAGTGCGACTACTCATATTAGTTAAGGTTATCCACATGAATAAAGAATCAAACTCCTAAACTGACCCGCTTGGGCCTAAGATCATTAAAACCCAAGCTTGAGTCCAGTTCACCACAAGGTTCATGAACCTGAGGTTAGAACTAGCCCAGAGTCATCACGTTACAGATGCTGGCTATTGTGGCAACTGTACCTTTATCACTATGTCAGCCTCAGTGGTTCTCACTCTGGCTGGGGCAGGGCTGGAGTAAATCAGTCCTTCTCTAGAGGTTTATCATTCCTAATGGGGGTTTATTTACAGTTTCCACAAGGTAGGCCTCAGGGTTGGTTTGAGTGGTTTGTTTAAGCAAAACCTCCAACCAAAAAAAAAAAAATACATGTCTTTGCTCCCACCTTTCTTATGTTTGCTCCTAGTCCCCAGTCCTTCCCCAAACAGTCGGAAACTCAATATTCTGCTCTAGGGATGAGAAACCCTTTTCCCCTGTTGCTGCCAACCCTTCTGCAACTTGTTTCTTGTCCCTCCTCTTTCAGTGGAAGAGGATTGTAGCCCTTAATTGGACTCAGGTGTCCCTAATTAACCAGAGGTAACCTCTTATGGCTCCTAAGAAAAAGGGCTTAATCATTCTAAGGCTCATACTCATGCTTTCAACCACCTATAGCCATCAGGTGGGACTTCGTAACACTATTTAAACTGGGTGATTAAAGGTGCAAATTAAAGGGGGCACAAATAGAAAGGCACAATAGTATTTACATGAGTAACTTCTTAGTGCTTGATCCTACAGCACTCAGGCAAAGTGGCTATTGACTTTCATTGGCGTGTTGGGATGTTAGTGAGTTCAATCCCATAGGGCCAAATTAGAAGACTGTCCCACATCTCTTACTTGAGATACTGAATATTATTATTGGGATGGAGAGAATACTGCACAATTGCCCACTGCAAGGTTTCTTGCACCTTCCTCTGAAGTGTCTGGTTCTGGTCACTGTTGCAGACTGGCTATTAGACTAGATGGACTGGCCATATCATGGATGGCAGTTCTTGTGTTTCTTTACCTTGAGACTTTGTCACACATTTTACAGCTCAGTTTCTTCTCAAAAAAGGACAGGGTGGAACTTTAAAAAGGAATCCTAGCACGTCGGGCATCAGAGTGATGCTTAAACTGATGGGTTCCATTCCTAGTTTTCTGCCGCTGACCTGCTGCGTGATCTTGGGCACATCCCTTGTTCTCTCTGTTTCCCCTCCCAAACTTTGTATGGTTCATCTATTTAGAATGGAAGCTCTTCAGAGCAGGGACTGATCAGGAAACAGAAAGGGAAGATGGTGCAGTAGCAGAGGACTTGGGAAACCTGAGTTCATCTCCTTGCTCTGCCACAGGCTTCCTGTGTGAGCTGGGGCTTGTTAGTTGCTCTCTTTGGGCCTCAGTTCCCATCTGCAAAATGGGGCTAATGGCCCTGCCCTACCTCACAAGGGTATGGGGAGTATAAATACATTACAGAGCTGCGATGCACTCAAATACTAGACTGATGGGGACCAGGTAACTAAGGAAGATAGGAACTGTTTCTTACCATGTTTGTGTGTATGTACAGCGCCTGTCAGAATGGAGCCTTGATCTCAGTTGGAGCCTTCAGCACTATTGTAATACAAATACACATTAGTAGCAAGGAAGCATGATGGACAGTGATAAGCACCATGATTGCTTTAACATTTCCTTGGCCAGCCCACGACCCCGTAGGATTGTCAGTTGAATGTGCCTGGCTTTTGTTTTGCTGTGGACAGTGAAAGACTCAAAAATGGCCAGCACTGCTAAGGAGAGCTGGCATGGCTGCTGTCCATGTTTGGTTTTCGTAGGGGGATGGGAGTGTTTGCTGATCTACTGTGTCTGTGTTTAAACTGACTTTGGGACTCTAATTGCCTGGCTGTTTTCTGGAGTGTGTTTGCTTGCTGTCTTGATGGGGTTTGGACTGGAGTGTGTTTGTTCTGAGTGATTTTGGAGTTTGTTTGCTCTAAGTGAAAGTGGGGATTTGCTGTGACTGAAACTTTTAATGTGCGTCTGCCCACTGTGGCTGACAGGGGGTTTTCTCCCCTTCACCCACAGCTTTAACTATAGCTTCTGCTTTATTTCTCCTTTTGCTCTTGGTACAGCCTGAGCCCCTGTGATGTACACGTCCATGACTTTTCCACCTGCCAATGTGCTTCACCTACAGACCAAAGGGATGACCCCTAAGTGTGAGAGGAACTTCACTTTCCAGATCCACTCATTTCGTAGCCTCTCTGCTGAGACTGACCACCAGGGGACAAACCACAGTAGTCATTTTTTTTAAGTAATGTGAACACTTTGACTCAGATCCACAAAGGTATTTAGGCATTTAATCCCATGGAAATCAGTGGGAGTTAGGTTTCTAAGTACACTTTGAGGATCTGAGCCTTTTCTGTTAAGAATTGGACAGAGAGCCCGAAACTTATTTCTTGGGAGGACCCTGGGCAATTAATAACAGATGCAGTGATGGAGTGATATAGGGTTAATTATAAATACTCTATGAATTTAAACAAAGCCCTAGCCTATTGAGGGTAGGTCAGACCCTACCTTTAAACATGCAGGTTTTTTTTTAACTGAGTAAGTGAGCCAGACAGTTTTCAGGGGCAAAAATCACTGGTTTTATTTGCTCTTTTTATTAGTGATAAAATGCCAGGGAAGTTTCAAAGTAATAGCAGTCAGAGTAAAAGAGAATAAGTAACAAAAGGTTTTACTGCATCAGAAATTGCCTTATACTTGTTACTTTTTCACAACAGTATGGAGCTGGTACATCCTATTTGCTGTAGATCCAGAGAACTTATGCAACTTTTGCTTTGTTTGTATTATCCTTTTCCTTTAATGTCTGTCTGCTAAAACACACTGCAAGTGCAGCTGCAGGAACATGCAAAATTCAGCATTCATAGACCAGATAGCTAGAAAACAGGAGTCCCACAAAGGGAACTACAAGAGGGAAGCTCTGGAAGGTGAGATTTAATCAAGCACATTCATTGCAAATAGAAGGAACTGTTTGTGCCTGGCAAGAGGTGACTGCTAACAAGGGGACCTTCACAATTCAAGATGGCTCCAGATATTATTATAGGCAAGGTGGACACTACAGAGCCTATGCCGGCAGAGCTCCTGAGTGTAAATAAAGCATATACCAACAGAGGGAGTTCTTCTGCTGACATAGCTACACCACCTCCCCAAGCGGCATTAGTGATGCCCATAAAAACGCTCTTCTGTCAGCAGAGTTGCATCATATAGTTGGCATAGCTACGTAAGCAGGGATGTGTGTGTGGTTCCCCCTCCCCCCACATTCCTAGCCCACATAGGTGTGTCGGCAAAATTTTGTAGTACAGACCATGCCTTATAAATAGACTTGTTCCATAATGGTAGTAGTCACTGTAATGGTATGTTCAGTTGCAATATATTATTCAGCCACTAGATGTCTCTGAATATTGCATAGCATTCCAGACATGGTGCACGCCCTGGTAAACAACAGAGACAAAACTGGGACTTGAGATAAGCGGAATCCTGTTTATTTGTGCCTGGAGTTATCATGGTTTTCCTTAGTAATTGCATCTTATTTAAGAAAGACTGTGATACCAATATGTCATGACTGTAGTAATAAATGTTATGTACACTCCGCCTTTTATCATGAAAGATCCAGAAGTGAATTTTATAAACTGTTCAAGTTAATTTCCACTCTGCATAAATGAATTGCTTTGGACGTTGCTCAGTGCAGGCAACTGTGGGCTGGGGTATAGTAGCTATTGTAACAGCTCAGAGCAACATCACGCATCAGTTTAGAGTCCCAAAACAACACTCTCTTGCACTTTGCACAGTTATTTACACCTATTCTAGGTAGCAGGAAACACTAGAGGTGCTGTCTTTTGGACAAAGTTCTGACCATTTGTAGACATTGAAGGGTACTTTTTGCAAGAATGGGCAGTGTTCAACATTACATCTTGGCCAAATTCTAATGTGTGTCTATTGCATATTACCTACTTAAATTTCCTTTGAGTTTTAATTCACTGTAACAGGCTTTCCTTATCTCCTGTCATCAACTGTGGAGTTGTGTGGAGTTAGAGGATGTCACTCTCCACACCGGAGCAGCAGTGACAATGGAAGTGAACCATTTGTGCATACATACATTTCTCTATGTGTGTAGATATTAACCCTGATTCTCCATTGCCTTGTTGTTATTTACACCTGTGCAAAGTGACTGTAAAGTGAGTATCAAACACCACCATTCTGATAGCATTAGGCAGTGGAGAACCAGCTTTGTAATTTAAAACCAAATTGGAGAGAATAGTAGAGAATGTACTAGATGTAATGACCTGTTTACCAGCAATAAGTTATTCAGCCACTAGCCGTATCTCTGTTCTGTAAACTTCCAGACACGGTGTGGTTCTTGGTATATAAAGTTAGAACTTGAGCTGCATGGAAGTTGTAGCTGTTTTCTTTAATACATGTCTCCTATATAAGATGTACTGTAATTCCAAATACTTTAACTCTAAGTGGAATAATCTCCCAATAGCAGGGAGATGTCCTGAGTCTGATAACTATCTCTGACCTCACTTATTTCCTGATTATGTTGCAGAGTGGTTTGAGGCTTGTGGGAGGGGTTATAAATCATGTCGTCATAATAATAATGATCATTGGAAAGGCTTGAGCACTGCCTTTGTATGCACCAAGTTCTCCTCTGTGCTGTGCAGCCAGGGGAAAGGAAGACATCTCCCATCTCCACACCATGATTGAATATGCTGGGATGGCCAACAAAGCAAGGGAATTTTGGTTGAGAGTGAAAGTGAAAGAAATAGGAAATGAGATACACCAGGAGACAAACGAGCAGGAGCGATGTATTGATGAAGCAGGGATAGTACTAAGTGTAGAAGTTAAAATAGCAGAAAACAAGGTTCAGGGGAGTAAATTGAGGAAAAAGACTTGCAGTACAGGGAGAAGCAGCAGAAGGAAAAGAAAGTGTAGCTATGGTAAAAGACCATGCAAAAAGGTAGGCAAGAAACAGAGAGGTGGAGATACAAAAATCTCCATGTCTTCCCACATGGGTAACCCATTTTACTGATTGACCTTCTGCACTGAAATGTCATTTGTGAAAATACTAGTTGCATTTACATTATATCTTGGAAAGACAATGGACCAGATGTACTCTTTGTGTGATTTCACTGATGATACCATAGGCTGTGTGAAGTTACACCAGAAGATTATGCATGAGGAAGTTATACCAGGGGGTAATATGTCCCACTAAATTGGAGTTCATCTTCTTTCTGTCTGGGTTCAGGTGACCGCAGGCAAGCAGTTCATGGTCAACTGACGACTGCATTGTAGAAGTGGGTGTACTGGGAAAATAGTTCAGATCTTTATCTGGTGTATCTGTACTGACTTCACAAGGGCAATGTGATTTACAGCAGCTGAGGCTCTGGCCCAGAATTATACAACTTTTTTGACATGGTTATAATAAAATCAGTAAAAGGATAAGGACTGGACAAATCCTGGTACCAACTGTGCATAAACAAAGGACTCAGGTGTGGTTGGTGGGATGTATGTTGTACACATGTGGGATTTAGTGTTTTGTAAGGAAAGACATCTGGGTTATACCTGGAAGAATCTGGTGTAATGGATTTAGTTCTGATCAATGCAGTGTAACTCATAGCAGAATGTAGCCCAGAGATCTGGCACAACATCCTGGTCTCATTGAAATCAATGGGAGTTTTACCATTGACTTCAGTGGAGTCAGGATTTCACTCCTGACGCTTTGCAGCTTACAGACCCCATGTCTTCTTTTCCCTTCTCCAAGCTCAGAGATACATTCAGTTTCATACTAGGCTTGCTGATTAGTACCATGCAAAAGGCAATTGCCTGTACTAAAATCTACCCTAATTAAAACACCAATATCCATTCAAAACACTGTAGGGCCAGATCCTCAGCTGGCATGAAACAGTGTAACTTTGTTGAACATGATGGGGCAACAGCAACTTATACCACCTGAGTACATGTACTCAGTTCTGTTCCCAGTGCTACCCATGCATGGGAGTTGCACAGGAGTAATGGAAAGTGGACTTTAGCCCGAAACACACACATTGTTACTACCATAGCAATGGGAAATGGAGAAAGAAGATTCTGACATGCAGACTCCATCAGAGCAGTTAGCTCCCTCCAGCTGAATACGTCAGACTGGGCCTGTCTAACAGTCCAACTTCGGTGGTGCCCACTTTCAGAACTAAGTTTCAAACAATATTAAAAATAACAACCAGATTACACGCACTTTTACTGACACACATTTGCCAGGAGCAGCCTCTGGCAAAACATTGCCCAGTTCATCTTAAAATTACACCAAAACCATGTTGCAGCCGCAGGTTATGAAAAAAATAAAATCATCCTGAAGAGATCGCTACGACAACCCACTGAACAGAGCAATTGTGTTGGACACCATGGGCAATGTGACAACAGAATTTACTTTAACAGATGAATTGCTGCAGTAAACTTTCAGGGGTGAGGCTGGCAGGGGAGAGGGAGATATTCAATTTTATTGCATTAGGATCGATTTAAAGATTGTTTGGAAGCTACTTTCATTTTCATTTTAATATTATTAGGCTATGCAGCATGTAACAGACTTTGACACCAAATGCTACGCTTTGCACCGGTTGCAGAACCTGCTTGGGGAACCCAATTGATCCGGTAATTTTTTTAGAGAGAGGTGGGGGGAAAGAAAGTTGTGTGACATTAACAAAGTCATCCGTCACCTGAATAGTGGGCTGCAAAATCTGCAAGACAGGTTTCTAAATTCAGAACTTTTTCATGCTGGTTTTTCAAACCCCCCCAAGCCCTCACTTTTTAGGCCTGAAATTGTTTTTGCTTGTTTCTTTTTTTAAAAAATGCTGCAGATCTGGTTTGGTTTTCAGTATATCACTCTGTCTATCCCTCCTCCCATTCACCTTCGCTTTTGGACCACAGAATCATCGAAATGTAGGACTGCAAGAGACCTCTACAGGTCATCTAGTCCAGTTCCTGGCACTGAGTCAGAACCAAGTATAATCTAGACAAAGGGTTCTGAACCTCCTTCTTTCTGAGGCTCCCCTCAACATGCTGTAAAAACTCTAAGACCCAGTGCGGGAGTGGACTCGGGTCTCCAGGCCGGGGTGTGGAGCCTTGGGCATAGGCATAGTTTGACTTCTATTTTGGGGGCAAGGGTTGGCGGGGCTTAGGCCAGCTCCGCACAGTGGGGTCCATGGAGGGAGTGCCACCTTCACCCCCCGACTCACCTCAGCAGGACACCTAGCCTGTCTGTGTAGTTGGGGGCTGCAACTAAAAAAATATAACTCAAAGTGGGGACTCAGCTCAAAAAGTTTGAAAATGACTCTGGGTGCAGGGAGTTGGGTAGCTAGGGGCTTTGTACGGGCAGGGGGTAGCTCTGGGTGCAGGGAGGGGATAGCTAGGGTCTGTGTGCAGTGAGGGGTGTAGCTCAGGGAGTAGCTAGGGGCTGTGTGTGGGCAGGGTATAGCTCAGGGTGTAGGACAGTGATAGCAAAGAGCTGAGGAGCAGCCGCAACCCTGGGTACCATCAGCAGATGCGGAAATGCCAAGGCTGCCCAATCCGTAGCACCATCAGGCAAAGGAGTAGCTGCCCCACACTGCCTGGCTCCAGCTTCCCACCTGTAATTTGGCCAGAGGGCGGGGCCTGAGGGGGAAAGGAGGGGGGAGCTGGAGCTGCCCCCAGGATTTCCCCACGCTGGGTAAGGCACTGCAGTTTGGGGGGGGTAACACCCTTGTGCCCCCCACAACTCTGCCCCTGACTCAGGGCTTCTGCTCCAGGGGAGAGCCAGGACTCGGGGCTTCAGCATCCTCATGCTCCTGGCTTCAGATCAGGGGGGCACCAGGGCTTCCGGCTTTTAGGCCCGCACCACTCCTGGCTTCAGCCTGGGGAGCACCCGGGCTCGGGGCTTGAGCCCAGTGGCTCCTGGCTTCAGCCCCACGAGGGGGCAAGCACCGGGACTCAGGGCACTGGGTTTCATCTGTGGAACCCTGCAGCCCCCCTGGAAGGGCTCGCGGACCCACTGTTGAGAACCGCTGTGCTGAGCTAGACCATCCCTGACAGATGTTTATCTAATCTTTTTCTTAAAAATCTCCAATGACAGAGATTCCACAACTCCCCAGGTAATTTGTTCCAGTGCATACCTACCTTTATAGTTAGGAAGTTATTTCTAAATGTCTACCCTGAACGTCCCTTGCTGCACTTAAGCCAATCATTTCTTGACCCGTCCCCAGTGGATAAGGAAAACGATATTTCACCCTCCTCTTTATAACAGTTTTTTAATGTACTTGAAGACTGTTCTCATGTCCCCCCCTCAGTCTTCTCTTCTCCAGACTAAACAAATCCATTTTGTTTCTTCAATCTATCCTCATAGGTCATGTTTCCTAGAGCTTTAAATATTTGTTGTCGCTCTCCTTTGGACCTTCTCCAGGTTGTTTACATCTTTCCCAAAGTGTGGTGCTCAGAACTGAACACAATACTTCTGCTGAGGCCTTATCCGTGCTGAGTGGAGTGCCATCATAGGGTGTCTACATTGCAAAGAAAAACCCAGGGTGCCGAGCATCAGAGCTCAATTGATTCAGGCTCCCAGGGCTCAGTCTGCAGGGCTAAGAATAGATGTTTCTACCTGGGATTGGAGCCCAGGCTTTGAAACCCAATGAGGGTGAAAGGCCTTGGAGCTCAGCCTCCAGCCCAAATGGCAATGGCTACAGTGCTATTTTTAGCCCCACAAGCCTGAGTCAATTGACCTGGGCTCTGAGACTCAGTGCTGCAGGTTTCTTTTTCTTTTTTTCTTTTTACAGTGTAGACATACCCATAGTGGTATTTCATATTAATTATACTACATTTTCTTTTCCTAACACTTCCATCCATCTTCCAATTCACAGCCGTGCCAGCACACCCACTCCATAGCTCCCATAAGCAACTCTGCTCCATCCTCCAGCAAATTGTTTACTCCCGTTGCTTCAGGAGCAATGTTTTCCCATCTCCAGCACATTAGGGGCCTTGTCCCTCACTGCCTTATTTCATTGTTTATACATGTGCAAAGTGGTTCTAACATGCTGCAGTTCTGATCTGCAAATGTGCACCCAGTTTGCATAGGTGTAAGTGACTAGGTGCAAGGATGTAGAAAGCAGCCCTAAACGGGCTTTATTCTCATTTATCATAAGGCTACTTTACCCCATGCTGCCCTATACTATATCATCATGCATTACAAATATGTCTACTTTAAAGTCCCATTGCCCACCACCATGGGTTTATGGAAAATACGTTTTGCCAAACGAATTTGATATCCCTTTTTGATGAGATAATAAGTTTGGTTGATAAAAAGAATATTTTGATGTAATTTACAGAGACTTTTTAAAGTCATTTGACTTACTACTGCAAGGTATTTAGATTAAGAATCTAGAAAGATACATCACGGCACACATTGAATGGATTGTAAACAGGAAATCATCATTGAGGAACTGTGTTTCTAGTGCAGGTCCTATAGCTATCGGATCCTGGCCCACTACTATTGAAAATTGTTCTCAATTACCAAGAAGAAAACATAAAATCATCAATGATAAAGTTTGCAGATGACACAAAGATAGGGGGCAGAGTAAATTATGAGGAGGACACGTCACTGGTAAATAATCGATCTGGATCGCTTGGTAAGCTGGGCACAAGCAAGGAATATGAGTTTCAATATGACCAAATGTAAGATCATAAGGCTAAGAACAGAGAAGGTGGGCCATAGTTACAGGATGGGGGACCCTTCCCTAAGAAGTAGTGATTCTCAAAAAGATTTGGGGTTTATCACAGTCCTGAATGAGCTCACATTGTTGAAGCTCACCAGACAGCTGTGTTTGGACCCCCATGCTGGTTCCGAGGGCTTTTAAGCTCCCCTATGCACGCAAGGCTCTAACCACTGTCTCTGGCGAGTTTAACCCTCTGGGAACATATGACACTTGAAGCAAGTTAAGACACAGACTTTGCAAAGGAACTTCCTTGGATGTATAGACAGGGGAATACTGAGGTATTAGGGAGGTTATGTTACCTCTGTATTTGGCACGGGTGCATCCGCTACCGGGATACTGTGTCTTGTTCAGGTATCCACACTTCAAAAAGGTAACTATTTACCAAAGGTTGTAGTGGGTTCTCCATCACTGGACATTTTAAAATCAAGATTGGATGTTTTTTTCTAAAAGATCCACTCTTGTTTAACCACCGCTGTTGTTTTCAAGCTGAAATTATTTCAGGCAAGTCTTATGGCCTGTGTTATGCAGGAGGTCAGACTAGATGTTCTAGCCTCAAAATCTATGAATCTAAGAAATTGCCCTGGAGGCTGCACTGCTCCCTGGCTGACCCCAGGCTGGATCAGCAGAAAAGTGACTTAGAGCTATTCATCCACATGCATCCTGCACTAAACACAGATCAGCTGTTTCTGGGGATCTGGCCCCAAAACTCAAGTGTGTACTATTAATTGTCCACCATCGCTGAAGGCAGTACCTATTATTTTAACGGATGTATTCAGTCAGTATTGAACCTGGCACTGCTGCAGGCTGTTTCTGGTGGCATAGGAATAAATCCACGAGTTTCATAATTTTGCCATTTTAGTCACAACTTACCTGCACATGATACTTTCCTGTTGTAAGCCTTGATACACAAACATTTGTAAAGGATTTGGATACCCTTGGATGCACGTTGCTATAGACTGGTGCAAATCATTATTCAGTATTATTACTATTATTTAAAAATGGTGATGCACCGTGACATCCTGTTAAACTAGCTGAGAGCACTTGGAAAATATCCATTATTAATATTATTGATGCATACATCATAGCCCCCTTAGCTGTCTAATATTCTATATTATAAGAGCAGAACATTCATTTTGTCCCCTGAATCATTAGGGCTGGGAAAGGAGTTCTAGCAGGTGGTATAACCTGCTTTGTGGCAGGACTGAATTCATTTTCCTTAAGCCATTACTGTTAGACTGATGATGAGTCTGTCCTTGAAAGTCTCTGAGTGAAAGTGGTTCTATGACCTCCCTTGGCAGCTTGTTCCATGGCTCTAACTGTCCTAATAGTTATAAAGTTTGTCTTAATCATTAACTTAAATTTCCCCTTTGTTGCAGCTTCATCCCATTATTTCTTGTTCTGACCTTGGTGACTAATTAGAATAATTGGCCCTTGCCCTCCTTCTGTTATGTTTTATGTACTTGCAGAAGAGATGGCTTAGGCCACAATTTATGTACCCATATCCTGATCCCCTGGAAGCTTGGGGGCCAAATTCAGCCTTGGGGTTCTGGTTTAGTCCATTATTAAAAGAGCAGCCAAGCATGGAGTTCAGATCTAGGTTCAGGTTTTAACCAACCCCCAAGTATTGCTGTTGGGATTTAGGGCTCAGCAACACTTGCCTAGCTTGTCAGGCCAATAAAGGCTCATTGAGGCATGTCAAATTGGATGGGCCCCAGCTCGAATTGTTTAATCCATCTCATGTCCTCTTGGTTGTAACTCAACACAGGGGCTGGACTTCATGACTTTTTGAGATCCCTTCCAGGCCTGATTCTATGTTTCCTTTCACTCTCCAGCTAAGCAGGTTGTAACAGAACCTTAAATAGTTCAGAGATGTCTATCTATCTAAGGTACTTATATGGCCCTCACTTTCATGGTGTTTGAGCACTTCCCAGTCTTTAATGTATTTGTTCTTATAGGAAGTTGTGAGAAGTGAGAAATAGAGAAGTACTATTATCCCCATTTTACAGATACTGGGGAATTAGGTCCCAGAGACCCAGCTCCTCAGGGGTATTTAGGCATCTTATTGAAGCCAATGGAAATTAGGCCCCTAAACAGCTTTGAGGATCTGGGGTAGAGAGGTTACGTGACCGTTAGTTTTTCTCTAAGTGGTGAAGGAAAAGTGAACAGTGTATTTACTGACAGTTGGACAATTAGTGCTAGATTCACAAAAGGATTTACCAAAACGAAAAGGAGGACTTGTGGCACCTTAGAGACTAACAAATTTATTTGAGCATAAGCTTTCGTGGGCTACAGCTCACTTCATCTGATGCATTCAGTGGAAAATACAGTGGGGAGATTTATATACACAGAGAACATGAAACAATGGGTGTTACCATACACACTGTAAGGAGGTGATCAGATAAGGTGAGCTATTACCAGCAGGAGAGCGGGGGGTTGGGGGGAGAGGGGCAAAGGGGAGGGCCTTTTGTAGTGATAATCAAGGTTGGCCATTTCCAGCAGTTGACAAGATCATCTGAGGAATAGTGGGGGGTGGGGGTGGGGAATAAACATGGGGAAATGATTTTTTCCCCCTACTCTCCTGCTGGTAATAGCTCACCTTAAGTGATCACTCTGGTTACAGTGTGTATGGTAACACCCATTGTTTCATGTTCTCTATGTATATAAATCTCCCCACTGTATTTTCCACTGAATGCATCCAATAAAGTGAGCTGTAGCTCACGAAAGCTCATGCTCAAATAAATTTGTTAGTTTCTAAGGTGCCACAAGTCCTCCTTTTCTTTTTGCGAATACAGATTAACACGGCTGCTACTCTGAAAAAAGGATTTAGGTGTCTAACTGCCACTTTATGCACTTCAATCCCAGAATGAGGCCCCATTGGGATTCAGAAAACTGCCCTGAGCCTTCCCGGTGTCTAAACTCACTCAGCACCTCAGGTTTTGCGCTCAGACATCACTAGGTGCCTTATGTTTCTGGTCTGAGCACACGCATCGCAGCCCCACACCAGGCAGGGGAAGATAGGATGGGTGTTCCACTGCCTAACTCACCTGTCAGGCCAAATCTAATAAGCATGTTCAAACCTTGCCTGCTGGACTGGGCCCCTGTGTGCGAGTTTACATGAAGCAGCCAGTGAGGAAGCAATCCCTCCCAATTTTTAGCCTAGTAGTTGTAGTGCTCACCTGGGATGTGGGAAACCGCCAATTCAAATCCTCCCTCCCCACCTGAAGTGATAAATTAGGCTCTGCCCCTTTTCATGTGACTGCCCTAACCACTGGCCGTTCAATGTCTGGCTCCCTCAGTCTCTCCTCTTGTGGATAAATACTTTTTTTTAAAGTCATTGTTGCAGGCAGAGTGGCTCCTGGATCTCCCACATGAGTGTTCTTATCACTGGGCTATAGAGTCAACCTCATGCTTATTTTTGCTCTCTGGCACAACGATTCTCACATTATTTATGCACAGTGGGACAGCTTCACAGGAGAAACAAGGGAACCCCCTTACACCTGTCAGAACATCCCATAAACCAATGGTTAGGGCCTTCCCCTGAGAAAGGAGCCGTTCACATCCCTTCTCTCCCTTGTTAGGGACTTGAACTGGGTGACACCTTAATAAATTAGAGAGACAAGGTGGGTGAGATAATACAAGGTGGAACAGATTGTTTAGCATAAGTAGTTAACACATATTTCAAGGGAACATTCAAGGTGAAATGGATCCTTAATATCCTGCCTGTCATAGGGGAGAAAAAGGGCGGGGCGGGATGAAGGCAGCTGAGGGGGATGGAGGAGGATGTTTTTAGTGGGTTGTAGATTATTGTAATAAACCATAAATCCAATGTCTCTATTCAGGCCATGATTTTTAGTGTCTAGCAGAGTTATGAATTTAAGCTCCCGGGCGTGTCTTTTGAAGGTGTTGTGCAGATTTCCTTTGAGGATGACGACTGAGAGGTCAGATATAGACTGATAGTTTTGTGAAAAGTGTTCACCCACAGGTGATAGGGTGGTTTTTTGTCTTTTATCATTTTCCTTTCTGAGTTTGTTTGTTTTTTTCCTGTCCCTTCCTTTCCCCCTATGAGTGTTAACAGGCCAACTCACCTGAAACCTGTCACCTTGAATAGTCCCTTGAAATATATGCTAACTACTTGTGCTAAACAATCTGTTCCATCATGTCTTTAGCTGTGACACTCTGAGTATGCTTCCCACTCCTGAAGAAGAGGTTTGTGTAAGCTCAAAAGCTTATCTCTCTTACCAACAGAAGTTGGTCCAATAAGAGAGATTACGTCACCCACCTTATCTCTTTAATATCCTGGGGCCAACACCAGCACACTACAAATCATAATAACATACCCTATATCTTGAAGTAACTCAGTAGTCAGTGTTGGTCTCGTTTGATGATCTCAGCTCCCACCAGATGTGAAAATAATTCTGCATTTCATGTCAGCAAAGAACCTACAATGTGTTAGGATATCCGCTGGGAAGGATCGCAAGTAACAATTATTATGACATGGAATTATTTAGGCCAATCAGATGGAAAAATGCTGTACATATCCATCCACTTAGTTCTATTGTATTCAATGCCCTGCTTTCTAAATGGATGAATATGCTCTGGTTTGCATAATGTTCATGTAGTTTTACTGATATCTGCACAATGTGCAACTCCCCAAACTCTTATTGGCTGGGGGTCATTATTCTTTAATCACAGCACAAAAGTTTGCATAACCTAACAGTGATTATGCACATCTTTTTATTTTGATTGACTACTTCACTCACAACTCAGTATCCATCAGCCCACAGTACAGATAGTGTGCTAGCTTATTTCACTTGCATTGTCTACAGAAATATTATGCTGAGTTATTTAAATGTTTTCTCACCAAAAACAAATGGCTTTTTGTGAAAAAAAATGTCTGTTGTCAATAAAAAAAGGTTCAGGTTTTCATCAAAAAATAAAAATTATCGATAAAATTTCCCAGCCAGCTCTCCTCTCTACCCATCTTAGACCTTCAAACAGAGGGATAAAATATTCTTAAGGGTTCATTTTGATCAATTTCGTGAGTTATTTTGTGATTTCACATTTTATTGCTCTAGGAAGCTTGTATCAGGTGACCTGAGAATCTTTCTCTTTGTTTTATAGTGTTATGATCACAGTTCATCCACAGTAGAGAACCGCTTAACTTTGCTTCACAGCACCACTGCTGTGATCCAGAGCTTCTCATAAGATGAGCTGTGCTGCTCCTGCGAGGAAATTGCACACATGTACATCAATCAGTGTTTTCTGATACCAGGGGAGGCAGTTTGGTACAGTGGAGAGTGTGCAGAATGAGGACTCTCCTGTGTCCTGTACCAGGCTGTGCCCTGAATCAGCTGGTTGACCTTAAACAAGTCACTTCATCTCTCTGTACCTCTATCAGGCAGATGGGGCTCATCAGCTCAGGCAGATGGTCCACTTAGGAGAAGGAAAACTATGATTTCAGACCAAGAATGTCAGATCTGGCCAGTTGGTTTGTGAAAGCTGTGCCAGTAACCCATGCGCTATGTGTCTGCACTGCCTATCCAGCTAACGGGACAAGGCGAAACAAAGTGCTTTCTGATGCCACAGAGATCATAGTGTAACACTCTTCAGTTTGGGAATAAAACAGCAAATAAAACAAACAGACAAACCCCCCTAGATTTGCTAACGGTCACCTCGTAATTACTCGGAAAGGCTATGAAGATGAGATGATGAAATGTGCTTCTGGATTCACTATGCTACTGCATCTATTGATTTCTGAGCATGCCCAGGTATGCTTCAGCTTAATCATGTAAGTATAAAAAATTTAGCACAGCAGGGTCTTCTCATCTGGCAAACCTGTCTTGTGAGCCTTTAAATATTGTGTTCTCTGTTCAACAGAGCTTATTAATACTTACCATCTATGTTGAGCCCTAGACTGTGGATGTTTGGTGGAGCTAGTCAAAAAATACACACTCATCCAGAAAAAAATTCCCCAAGCAAAGCTTCTGAAAATTGGAGAACCAGATTTCATGTCAGATCCCATGTGACTTCACTATTGCCAGTCTAACCCGGAAGGCACTCAAATACTACAATGATGGGTAGAAGCATACAGTCTTCAGATTGACAGGTAGATAGAAAAGTTCATTACAGCCATTTCCTGCTTTTCACTGAAATTTCCAAAATATTTCCATTACCTTTTTTTTTTGCTCAGGAACTTTCTTTCCATTTCCAACCAACCAACCAAAACCACTGAACATTTTTCAATTGGCTCCACTTCTTGGTTTTCAAACTAGAGAGTCTCCAATGCTCAAGTATACGGAGCGGTGAACCAGGATGTTGGCCTCAGATTGCCTCTTACACCATGACAAAACAGAAGAGTTGGCACATGTAAGTCTGAGCTATGCCCACTGTACCACTGTTTAAAAAGTATAATCAGCATGGTTGAGTCAGTAAAGTAGTTATCTCACTAAAATGTATCTGTGGAACCCAGTGCCTTAGGCCAAGTTTACACTATATAATTATGCAAAACCAACCAGGAGTCCTTGTGGCACCTTAGAGACTAACAAATTTATTTGGGCATAAGCTTTCATGGGCTATAACCCACTTCATCAGATGTACAGAGTGGAAAATACAGTAGGCAGGTATACAATACAGCACATGAAAAGACTGGAGTTGCCTTACCAAGTGGGGGGTCAGTGCTAACGAGGCCAATTCAATCAGGGTGGATGTGGCCCATTCCCAACAGTTGACAAGAAGGGGTGAGTATCAACAGAGGGAAAATTACTTTTTGTAGTGCTAACGAGGCCAATTCAATCAGGGTGGATGTGGTCCGTTCCCAACATTAACAAGAAGGCTCCTTGCGTCAGCGGTGTGCGTACTCACCAGGAGTGCTTGTATCAAATGTATTGGCAGTGCGGGGCATTGTGGGATAGCTCCTGAAAGCCAGTAACAGTCGCTGTCAGCAACAAAGTGACAATGTGGCAACCTCATAACATCGACCATGATTCTGCCACACAGGGAGGTGGCATCACTTCATAGACATATAGAGTCACTTATGTTGGCGGGAGCCAAATGTAATGAAGAGACTTCCACAGCTAAGTTGATGCACGTCAGCTTTCTTTGATCTAACCCTGTTGTGTAGATGAGGCCTTAGTAACTGTATAGCTCAAAGCTCCCCTGTGAGGTATGGAACTGCTATTACCCCCATTTTACAGATGGGAAATTGAGGCAGAGAGAGACTAAAGGACTTGCTGAAAGTTACACAGAAAGCCTGAGGAAGAGCAAGGACTTGAATGCAGGCCTTTCAGGCACTAAGTTAGTGCTTTTACCACAGGGCCAGCCTTCCTCTCTAGACATGCACTAAGGAATCAGATAAGTAAATTATAGATCTTAATATATTTAAAGACATCCATATGGGCTCAAGCTGAGGAAATTGATTGCTTAAAATGTTGAAGGTAGACTGATAAGTATAGGTAAAATCTCTCCATGAATTATTAACTGGTTTCAGCTTTCAGTTTTTCAGTAAGGGGATAGGGTGGTTATGTCTTATTAGGAATGATCAAAAAGCAGCTTTTTTGGAAAGTTGCAACAAGGCTTCATCAATTATAAACCAAGAAAGACATAGGCAAGAAGGAAACTTGGCAGGTTTTTTTTCCCGCCCCTTTGACTTTCTTTGCTCTTGTGCTCGTTCCTCAACTAAGAAAAGTTCTGCCACAGAGAATGCACACCTGACGTACAGAATTGGCTCATGGTTAGACAATTTTGATAGCTACTGTATGCAAAGTTTTTTGGGGGTCTAGCCTTCATATTGGTGTTGGACATTCAGCTCCTGTGACATTTTGACCCTGAGGACATGATCCCCCATTCAACCTGGAACCATCAAAGTTGCACGTAGAAAGAAATGGCTGAATGCTAATGCCAGGTATTAATATTATTTCACTTTTTAGCTATATCAAAGGGGAGGGGAATTCCCTTTAAGATCTGATGAAAAGGCGTTCTTCTCCTGCCTACACAGCGGCCACTTCCAATTCTGTTGAGGATCTAACCCATTCTTATGCAGTTTTACCACTCTGTCTTTTTCTTTCTTTCTTTTACATTTTGGTTCTCAATTTCCCTTTTTTATTCTCCACCTTTTTGTTCGCCTTCTCTGCGGACCCCTCTCCCACGATCAGATTTCTTTTGTCTTTGCCCGTTTCATTTTCCCTTTCTAAAACTCATTTCTTTTGATGACCAGCATTCATCGTTCTCATAATTCAGATATAAAGAAAGACAGCATGTAAAGAGAATAGCTAATAACTTCACCCTTCATGTTTCAGTCTGCAATAGGAGCTGACATCCTCAGGAGGACCTGGTAGCAATTTCTGGAGAAACTTGTGAGGAAACTGCCGTAGAGATAAACAGGAGAGAATCTCCTCACATAGAAAGAAAAGCAAATTCCACCCTGGGCTCTAATAACCCTTTAACTCATTTGTCTCTTCTTCTCAGAGGCACGATGGGAGAAAAAAAGTGCCGAAGGTTGTGAAAATGGGATTCAAGGACCGATGTTCAAATATCATGAAAACGAACCAGATCCTCCTCTGGCATAGAATGACATAACACCATTGAAATCAGTTCAGCTAAGTCAGTAAACACCAGATGGGGATGTGGTCCAATATGTTTATCATCCTCTAGATAAAAGGGGGAGAGATACCATGAATGAGATCCAGGAAAAACGAAAGCAGTGCTATAGAAATGCAGCTGGTGCTTGTTGCAATGGTCCCGCTGTGGGGAATGCCTCCTTCAGAGGATATATCCCTGTAGGAATCAGCATGTACCCTGCATAATTCACTCCCCAAGCCTGTGAGGGGGGGAAGGAGGGTACTGCTGTTTAGTTGGTGTTTCTACTACGGACTGGAAGGATTCTGAGCCTCCTGTTCCATGTTACACAGAGGACCCCATTCAGAAATATCTGTTTAAGTGTAAAAGAGCCGTTGATCAGCTGTGTGAGACTCCCATCCTTTGATCAGCGCTCTGCTTGTTTGATTTGCTGTCCATTATGTGTGAGTGTGCTCAACTGCCTCTGAGTTCTAGCTGTCTATCTGATCTGGTTGGAATTCTTTCCCCCTTTTCCTGTAACAATAAAAAACAAACTTTGGTTTGTTTTGGTCACCATTTTTCCTTTGGCTTTTCCCAGGTTTAGCTGAAAAGCTGAATACACAAAAATCCCTGCATTTTTCAGCAGCTCAACTCCATGTAGCAAGGTTTCCATTTGATGTGCTCCCCTTTGTGGCCAAATGTCACTTCAAAGCACTCTGCCTCAGTGTCCCCTCTTGGACGGTTCCATTAAAACTTCACCCAGACTTTGTCTTGGTCATCAATACCCCTTCTTGGGTTCTGGGTTTATTAATATAAAATAATAAAGAAAACGCAAAATCCCAGCACAAAGTCCATCCAGAAGTCCACCAAAATAAAGGTTTATCTTCCTCCTCCCAGACCTTCCTGTCTAGAACCTTTCCTACTTTGGCAGGCCACTCTCACACCGGACCTAGCTGAAGTCTCAGTCCTAACTCCCAGGACTCTTGGCTAGAGCTTGCTCACTCCAAGCAGCCTCTGAGTCCTGAACGGAGATCCCCCCTCTTTGGAGGCCCAGTGGGTGCTGTGTTTCTCTGCTAAGTGCTCCCCATTTGAGCCCTGATTTTCAACCTATGACCAACACTTCTCTTTGTGTGGTTTTTTTTCATTTGTTGCCCCCCAGATTTAGTTGATCCCCTTGCTTGATTGTTTCTTTGTTTTCTGGCCCCTCCCCTCAGCAGGAGAGGTGGTCCTTCAGGGATCCATCTAGAACATAGGGACCAAATAGGCCTAAACATTCCCCCTTTCTTGGAGCTTCCTGCTGATCTTTATAGAGAAATCACCTGGATCTCGTCCAGATGTCATCATGTCCTTAGTCATCATGTCTGGCCGGCCCCGGCCCTTAGGGAGAAGCCACCCTATTATACCCCAAAATCTCACCTTTTGCTTTTCCATGGAACCCCCCCAGAGTTTTGGACAAAACCCAGAAATTTTTCATTACAATGTCTAATTTGTCAAAAACAGTTTTCATCAAAATTAGTTTTCACAGAAAAAAATGTTCAATTCTATCTATCTAAACACACCCATTATTATGGTATTTGAGTCTCTTAGAAGTACTAAGTAAAATAATAGATCAGTTTCTCCTCAGCATTAAGTATGGTTTGTGGTTTGTCTTTTTTAAGTCTGGTTTTTTTTTAATTTTCTGAAAAGTTTTGAAATTTTCTGAGGTTTTGATGGGCAAAAGTCATTTTAGATTTTTTTGACTTTTTGGTTTTCCTCCAGTTTCTCTCCCTTTCCTCCCTCCCCCCCCCTTTTTTTCAGTGCCAAAATGAAAAGGAGGTCAAATGCCGAAACCTGAAAACTGAAATATGTTTTGGTTTTCAGATTGGAAATTAATGTGGTTAAAAGTCAGAAAAGAAAGAAAAAGAAAAAAATAAACCTTTTATTTAAAAAACATTTTGGTTGAAAAAAAATGAAAAATTTCAACCAGCTCAAGGCAGCATGTTGTAGAATCAAGTCCTTAGTCTTTGATCTGGCACTAAGCTCCTAACGAGTATCTATATGCACTCATCTAGAGTACCACTGAAGTGAGTTTCCGTGCAGGTCCATCTGCTGCATGGATGTGACAGAATGCTATCACAACAGCAGCTGTACCAGCATGCTGATCACTGGATCACCAATTAAATCACCCTGGAGTAGACCTGAGGGCCAAAGCTGTGCTTAACTGTCAGATTGGGTGGCCTGAGAAGAGCCCCAAAGGCTAATTAGCCCAGAAAGTAGAAAAGGCACAGGAAGGACATGCTCAGTGGAAAGAGAGAAACTAGTAGACTTCAGAGAGACAAGTGATTTCTTAGGGGATGTTACGGTCTGTCTTCCTCCTCTGTGGCTGAGCCAGCTAAGGGCTGTATGCTTGTAAATACAGAGCTGCATAAGTTTTGTAAAGGGGATGGGGAAGAACACTGTCAATAAATTGCACAAGGAGTTTGACTAGAAGGAGGTCTCTGAGCTGTCTGTGTCCAGAAGAGAGCAGGAGCAGGACAATGCCCTCTCACAGGGGAGTGCAGTGCAATAGAAGAGATTGTTTCAGTTGTAAGCTGTTTGGAGTAGTGTTCTTGTCCCCTTGTAACACAGCAGAGTCCTGTTCAGAGCAGGGCATGCTTCTAGATCTCAACAAATTTGCTGATTGTTATTACTGCTTCAAGTGGTTTCCCCCTGAAATGGCATCTCTCACCTCGATTCTTGTATTCATTTAATATATTTATAAGATGACTATATTGTATAGGATCTCAGCCTTGATTCAACAAGATCAATGCAACACATTGCAGTGATGCAGAAACACCAGCCAGTTGCCCTATGCCAGATGGACCAAAGGAACTGGTAGAAAGGCAAACCCAGTAGCTCTCAAACATCAGACAAAAGGGAACAATTCCCAACTGACATACAAGGAAAGGGTTGGAGGGGAAGAACTTAACTCCACACAATCAGTTTAGGGTAGGTCACCAGAAATCAATGGGTCTTATGTCATACCCTGAAGTCACCCAACAGGGGGACTAGTCCGCGATGGAAATCTACAAGCAAGTGCCCTAGACTGAGAAATAGATTGACCCTAGGGACTGAGAGACAATCCAACCCTGCTGACTGTTTCTGGACCTGACTAGATCATTGAGGTATGCTAGAGGCATGCATTCACACTGTGCAGACACATAAGCATATATTTTGTCACCCCTTTTTAACATGACTGGTCAGCCAATTTTGAGGGTCTTGTGAGTTGTTTCTGGTTGGTTCTCCCAGCCTCCAACCTAACAATATCATTTATTACTTGAATTTCAAATGCAAGTGAGCCATGGATTAAAACAAACCATTTGGACAGTTGAAACTCCACTGAGAGAGCGGAACACCAACCCTTGAAGAAACTCACTTGAAATTCCTACAACAAAAAAGAGAGGGAGAATGACTAGTGAATAGAAACAAAGGTATAAAGATAAATGCAGATTTAAGTTATAAAAATGTTCTGAAAGGTCCCTTAGGAAAGATGCAGCCTTTATTCCGAATGAGGAAATCTTATCAAGGGTTCCCATGTATAAATATTGAAAAGCTTCCTTAAAGGTTAGCCCCACTGCTAGATGTCAGCATGTTCTTTTCAAGATCCAACTTGCAGCAAATTGACTGTGAAAGGGAAAGGGGAAAAAAAATAAGAAAGGAGAACTCCTTGACAGAAGGCCTTCAACCCTTTATTTTTTTAAATTTTTTCCCCTTGTTCAGCTCTACAGCATATAGATGCAGGTAAATAGCTCCATGAGGCTGAGCTTATACAACCCTCTCCTTCTATCTTGGGCTGGGTTTTTCTTAGAATCCTGCATCTCTCACTTACCAAAAAAGAAAATGCTCTCCCTGCCAATAACACCTCTGTGAAATCTCCTTTAAGTAAAGCGCTTCTTGCACCTATGCTGTGGCTCTGAAAGCTGCCATCTGGTGTAATGCGGCTCTATTTTAAGCTTCGGAGTCACATGACTTAAATCCCACATAAGTGTTGATTGTACATGATTGCCTTTATTGATTCCTCCTTGGACTCAGCATGCCTGCATCAAACTTTAGATACAGTTTTACCTTAGACTTTCTTTCATTCTTTCTCTATCTCACTCCCCTCTTGCCCCTCCATCTTTCTTGATATTCTTTGTATTGTGGAAGTGCCTAGAGACCTCAGTCACGGACTGGGGACCCCAGGAGCTGTACAAACACTTATCAAAAAGATGGTCCTTGTCCCCAAAAGCATCTTAAACTCTAATCTCATCAGAAATACATTTTTTTTCTAAGTAAAATTGTCAGGGGAGTGTAGTATTTGTGTGGGATGTGAGAAGCAGTGCTGGCGATTAAAGGGGAGTTTTCAAAAAAGCAGTTAGGTCCCTAAGTTCCAGTTGGACATTGGGGAAGATTTTTAAAGCACAAATGGGAGGTAGGCAATCCATTCCCACTGACTTCCATGGGAATTGGATGCCTAACTGGCTTTTGTGCCTTTAAAAAGCCCGCCTTCAGTATTTAGCGTTGCTTCTTCTGAGTTGGTAATAAACCAATGCTCCAAAATGTTACCCAGGGGGGAGTGTGCTGTTTGAAGTTCTGTCTTTCAGATTAAATGTGTTATAAACAGTGTCTCCTGACCACATGTGATCATTAACATTCCCACTGCACATTTTGCAAGAGGAGGGGTTGTCAGTTAATCCCAAAGCCCTTGCTGAAATCTTAGTTAATTACATTCTGACTGTAGAAATTCTTCTGCAGTTTCAAGTTGACAAAAGTTCTGTTTAGTTCTTATCTTGAATTGCTATGTGGTACTATGTGCTCTTAAACGGTTGTCACATTCCACCCTGCAGGTAGCTGAATTTCTGTGGTGAGCAGAGATTCTTAATAGTTTATAATTTCCAAAGAATTATTTAATTTGTATAAAACCTTGCATAAGTGCAATATCATTTCATTTTCGTTCTTTCAGAGTAGAGATGATAAAATATCAAATTACTCACTGGAAATACTTTTTTTCTGATAAAATATTCTCTTTTGTGTTTCTGAATAATCTGCTAACTGGTTTTGCTTTTTGTCCGTTTGTTTGTTATGGTTATTTGCTTTTGCTCTTCATTATTTATGCCAAATTGTTGGATACCTAGTGATCATTGCCATTTGTGAATATTTATTTTTTCCTTTGTGGTAGTGTCCAGAGGCCCTGTGTATGAAGTGCTGTACCACACATACGATGAAAAGATGGCTGCTGATGTAAACATCTTGCAGTCTAAGTATCAGACGAGACAATGGGTGGACACAACAATCAAATGGGGTGGGGAGCACAAGACAACAATGCGAAGATTAGGAGTGGTGTGCCAACCAGCAATCACAGCTCACTAAAGACCTGATGCAAAGCCCACTGAAGTCAGTGGAAAACTCTGATTGACTTTAGTGGTCTTTGAATCAGACACTAGTTTGCTAGGCATAGTTGTCACATTCCAGGGTACAATCCAGACCAATGAGACCTGTTCCAGAATCCTGGGTACCTTACAATGCTTTGTTGTTGTAGCTCCCTCCCTGGGCCACTCACAAACAGCCTACCGGCATGTAGGTCACACCCTGAATGGAGTGTCTGTGAAAAGCCACAGCCCTGATCCAGCAGCTCTCACCCAGCAGCCTGTCAGCAACACACGAGTCACATGCTCTGGTTTCCACCAGCCTTGGTTATCACTTGTAGGGTGACCCCAACACACTCCTAGTCCCGAATTTTCCTAAAAATGTGTGTTCTGTACTGTCCAACCCTCTCCTGGACAGTTCCACTATTAAAGGTCCATTGCTTCTGTGAAGGGTTAATATTTAACAGTTTGCTACTTTAACTGGAGTTACGAAACAGTTCAGTATAAACATTGCACTGGATTGGTTTAGATTTAAAAATAAAACAATTTTTTTAACAAAAGAAGATAGGATTTTAGGTGAAATCAGGTGTTAGGCATTAAACTCAGAAATGGTTACAAAAGAAATAAAAATAAAACACTTTCTAGTAACTAAAACTTATCACATTAGACTTGGTTCAAGGTAAAATCCTTACAACATGGTCCCAGCGACAGGGCTGACCAAATTCTCAGGTCAGGATCTCTCCTGAAAGTCAAAGGGCTGGTACCTTTGTCATCTTAGGTGAGAGAGAGAGAGAGAGAGAGAGTTCGGGGATTTCTGCCCCTTTCCTTTATAGTGAGTTTACCTTTGAAGTGGATTCTTCTGAGAATTACTCCTCAAAGCAAAGTTTATTCAAAGTGTAAAGAAGGTGAATTGGAGTCTGATGGTGAAGAAAGCTCCATGTTCTTTTTTCTCACCCTTGTTTGCTGAAATACAAATTTGCTTTGTCTCCTGCCATCTCCTCTCCCAGCTGTGTCAAGGACCCCATGTACTAATTATATGTAAACCAAGGTAAACACATATTTGTTCATTCAGGATACTTCTGCCTGGGCAGGGATGGGTGGTGTTGAGCATGTGCTATGAACATCATAAGAACATAAGAACGGCCATACTGGATCAGACCAAAGGTCCATCTAGCCCAGTATCCTGTCTTCCGACAGTGGCCAATGCCAGGTGCCCCATAGGGAATGAATAGAAAAGGTAATCATCAAGTGATCCATCCCCTGTCACCCATTCCCAGCTTCTGGCAGAGGCTAGGGACACCATCCTTGCCCATCCTGGCTAATAGACATTGATGGACCTATCTTCCATGAATTTATCTAGTTCTTTTTTGAACCCTGTTATAGTCTTGGACTTCACAATGTTCTGTGGCAAGGAGTTATATTGGGGGATTTCATAACTTTTTATATAAAGTTGCTACCTACACTTCACCATGATATTATCAAGAAGCAAGTTACTAGTTTTCAAATGATACCTCACAACACTTGTTTTGTACAAAGATTATTACAACAGCGTGTAGAGTGTGAATAAAGGGGTACTTTCGGTTACAATAGTTGAATGTACTAATAAGTCAAATGGGGAAGGAGGGTGTGCCTTAATTGGATGAACAAAGCTTTATCAAGAGGAGTCCCTTTTCCATTTGCAAACTGGCCATGGCAATTTGGGAATGTCAAATGACACCATCATGCTGTGAGGAAGAAGTATTTCAAAATGGCCATTGTACATTTCTGAGGCAAGTTCTCTAGCTGGTAATTCACCTCTGTTCAAGTCCCAGGCAAACACACTACTTAAGTCTCACTGATGCCCTCAAAATAGGGCTAAAGGAGTGTAAAGACTTCATATTGGCTCAGAAATGAAATTCACCATGAGTAAACAGCTGTTTGCAATAGTCTTCCCCTGCCACTTTGGTGTCCTGAGAACATTCTTGTAAATAAAAGCTGGTTAATGCATCCTCCAATGTTTGTAGGTTATGACCCCTGCTCAGCACAGGACTTAAGCGAGTGTTTGACTTTAAGCATAAGGGAAGTCCAACTGAAGTCAATGGGGCAACTCATGTACTTAAAGTTAAATTCTCTGCCAAATTGGGGCCTAAAGGAGTAGAATGGGTTGTGATCATCAGTGGAACAAATCACTAGATTTAGTCACAAAATGATTCACCTTTATTTTTTAAATGAATTTCCCCAGCTTTGCCCCAAAAAGGAGAATAAGGTTGAAAACTACAGGTCTAATTCTGGTCCTACAAAAAATAGCAATCATGAGAGGAAAGAACCAGAGTTTTTGTTGCTTTTATTTTTTTATTCTCCCCCCCCCCCCCCCGCATTCTTTAAATTATGAACTTAAGCTCAGATCATTTACAAGACTTTTGGATACAGATCAGCAGCTATGCACAGAGAGTATGAATCTTGAATCTTCCATTTCACACTCTGCCTGAAGAGGGTAATAGCTTGAGGTGCTGTCAGGACCTTCATCTTCAAGAAATGATGAGAGTAGCAAACTTTCTGTGATTACACAGCTGGGAACAGGCCACAGGATTGCTGTATGGCTGTAAACTATAAAGAAAGATAAGCAGAAAGACCTTTGATTTCTATTGGTGCTTACATGTGTGCTAACTGGTGTTGGGAAATTAAATGTATGAAGGTTCTAAGGTTCTTTCCCTGGACAGGAGGGAGATGTGTGTCTCAAGCCCAGGACTGGACTTTAGCATAGCTGTGTTCTACTCTGTCTCTGACACAGATTACCTTAGTGATCTGGAGCATATCCCTTAATCTCTCAGTGCCCCCTGATGCAAACATCTAACAGCATAAATGTATAATAATTTGGTTTTGGTAGAGAACATGTAACACCTGTGCAATATTTTTTTTAATTAAGTTGTGCATATCTGTTGTTTGATTCAAACTCCAGCTACTGTTGGCAACTGATCTATGGAATGAACAGTGTATAATTCGTATAATTTAACTTGATGATGATTGTTAGTGATGGGAAAACCTCACACAGTTCAGAAATTCACTTGGTTCGAGTAATCGGCCACTGGTCACAAGCAAAATCTGTCTCAGGCTTGTAGTAACCAAAATCTTAATTATAACAAGAATTTGATATCTAGCTTAAAATGAACTAAGTAGCTTACAGCAGCCCCTATGGGGAAGTGACCACCTTTAAAAAAACAACAACAACAACTATCATGGCAGTTACAACAAATTGGCGTCTTTATGGGTAGTCTGAGTAGGAACCATGGAAAGAATAAGTCATGGAAATCAAGCTATCCTCTAGCACCTAATTTTAAGCACATATGTAGTCCCAAAGAAGGCACACATGTGCTTTAAGTTAGGCTTGTGCTTAAGCACCATGATGAATCGGTGCCTAATCAAGGATAGTCTATAACTGTCCATGCTGTAACTAGGACTCCACTCTCCAGGACTGACAATCCAGAACTTTAAAAACAGCAGTAAATTTGCCTACAAAATCGTAGAGGGAAGAGTATAGTAACCTGTTATCAACAAAGTTTTGCTCATTTTTTTTGTTTGTTTTTCAACTAGCATTTCTGTAAAATGGGAACACCAGATCTTAAGCTGGTGTAAATGGGAGCAGCTCGACTAAAGTCAATGGATCTGCGTTCTTCTCCTCACCAGCCAAGCATCTAACTGTGTATTTTCTTTGGTTAACAGAGCCAAAGCAGGTCATGTGCCTTCAACATTTTAGTTCACAGAACCCATGGGCTAAGGTGAAACATTAATGATTCATTTGGCTTTTGCTGGGTCTCCGCATAGGGGTGAATTTCACCCACATTCCTCGGTCAATATTAAAAATCTATTGCAAGTAGCTGACAAAATCAGAGAAAACTAAAGGGAAGAAAAGCACACTAACTAAAACTTACCAAGAACAATCAGAAAACCAGGGTTTTTTTTTTCATAATTTCTAAAGATAAGAAATGACTATTTTTTAAAAAGGAAAAGCTTTCACCTTCTCATATGTTGGATGACAAGTATTAAAGAGCAGTTTTCGGAACACATGTCTTCAGTTCATTATTAAATGCTAAGAATGAGATCTGAACTCTCCTGGACTCACCAGGCCTAGCAGAGTACTTGTGAACTAATTTATTATGTGGCATTTTTTTTTCTTTTTCCTTTTTTTTTTTTTTAATTTAGAAGAATGCAATTAAAACTGAACTTGATAATTAATTCTGAACCGGTGAGAACCAGTTCCAGAGATTATGACTATAATGCTATGTAGCCATTGATATAAATATTCATGAGGTTTCATTGTTTTATGGTTTTTCTCAAGCACACAGCTTATCTGAAGAAGTAAAATTAAAGCACCATTATTTAACATTGCGGTGTAAATAAGAATCAATGGAAAAAGAGTAGCTTGTGCAGTGTGTGTGTATATTTGTGAATGTGTGTGAATATATGTGAATGTGTGTGTTATGCATTACACAATTATCTGTGTATTGTGTACGTGTGTAATAAGTATTTGATACATGCTCTGTCTCACACATGCACACACATATGAGCCTTGTACACAAAGAGGTATATACACACCTGCACAAGTAAATATGAAAGAGACAAAGATGGATAAACATTTGTGCATCTTAATCTGGTCAACACTGAAATTCATTGAAATTGACTTGACCTACCACCAAAAATCAACTAAACTATAAAATTAATCATGTGTGGTTGAAGACAGAGTGAGCAAATGGACTTTCTAATTCTAGTTCCATCTGATACTGGTCCATATGTAGCATCATCATATGTGCCCTTGTTACAGACGCCTATATAAATAAGAAATCTTCAAGCACACTGGAGGAATAAAGGCAGACCCTAGAGAGATAGTGACTGAAGAGAAACAGGCAACTGGACAGCTAGTTAGCCAGCTAGATTGAAAGAGACAGACAGTTAAAACAAAACACAGAGTAATTTTAAACCTTCGGTGTGTTGTTTTGATTTATTTTGATTTAATTTCATTTCATTTTTTAAAGAAACTGAGAATGGGTTTTACATAATTGCTCTTTGTTTCCTTTCAGGGTCCTGGCACAGTTGGCCTCACCACAGGTCCTACGGTTATTGAGTACTATACAGAAATTTGAGCAAGATTTAAGCCTACTGCACCAGCATGCTCAATTCATTTATTGTGAGGCGCTGAAAAGTCAAATTCAGTATTATGTGATTAAGCTACATCTGTCTCAGCGCATGCAGTAACCATATTTCTGTGAGTTCAGCAGGTGTTTTGCAAAGAATCTAGAGGATTTTGCACAAAATTAGTGCCTATAATAAAGCCCCAGTGATGAAGAGACAGCTCTTTATATCACTGATATATTATAGTTTCGTTCTAATAAATGTCATTGCCAGATATTTCAAAACCTAAAAGAGGTTTGCTGACTGAACTGTTTTGCAAGCATATTTGCTATGTCTTATTGCAAAGATGTTCTTTTATAGACATACAGTTTAGAAATTTTATTTGACACTGCTGACTACTAAATTAGCAGCTTTTCAACTTTGCGAGACTCATGCAACACAAGTGAGATAAAAAGGTAGAATGCATAACTTTTGCATTAATTCTTGTTGGCACTGTCATAAGAATCTTCAAGAAGTGTTAATTGAGCTGAAAATATGTGAAACAAATTATAACAGGGATGTTTTTTTCTCTCTCGCAGACCTTTCTCTCTCCTGTTCTGTTGTATATGGATTCCCACACTGAGCCCATCACCTCCGTATCAGAATGCCCACTGAGAATGCATTAAGCAAGGTTAACAGCATCAGTTATGTGTGGCTGTCCTTGAGGGGAAATTTGTGTGTGTGATGTGCTATGTGCTTTTGTGAGGGAATCTGAGGTCAAATAAGTGCACTTTGCACTTGGAAAGGATAGCAGTGAGGTCTAGTCCTGCAGGAATGAGTTCCACAATCTTGGACCAGCCCCTGAGAGTTCTCTGTTCCTTGCTTCAAAACCACTTCACCCTTGTGGCAGATAATTCTGTTGCACCAGTAGAGTGAAGTTTACTAGAGCGGCTTTCCACAAAAATCTTTCCACAAAACTCTTTTTTTTTTTTTGGTCAGAAAATGCTGATTTGTCAAAACAGAAACTTTGTGGGAACAGGTTGTTGTTTTTTTGGCAACATTCCTGTTTTAGATACTTTTTTTGTGAGTTGTGAAATTGTCAAAATGTCCCATTCTTACACTTTTGAAATGAAAAGGTTAAATTTTTCAGGTCAAAGTGACATTTCATTTCAAAATTTAAATTAAGTTTCTATTGTCAATTCCATAGCATGGTCCAAAAGATTAACAGAAAATATAACATTTTCTGTAAAAAGCTATAGGGATTTTCCACAAGGGATGGGAGATGCAAAAAACTGCACATTAGTGGCTGGGGAAATAGAAATTGAGGCCATATTTTGAAAAGTTGTCCCTTGAGTCTCAGTGAAGCACCTTGATGAAGATTATTATTCTTTTTTCTTTGCAGCAGAACTGTGACCCGATAATGCTTCATGCTATAAAAGTATAAAATAAGAAGAAAAATTGCAATCTAAGGCTATGATCCAACAGGGTGACCTGCTAGCAGAGACCCCCATAATATCATGGAGTGCATTGAAGTCAGGAGGTTAATATTGAGAAGGGCACATTACTCATCAGGATCGCCAGTGGGTCTTCTTAGAAGCACTGGGACTGCTTGTACAAATCAGGTACAAGGAACATGACCAAAGTGTTCAAGGTGATGCAGGCATACTTCATGTTAGTTCCAGATCTTTATATTGATGTATTTACCAATTGAAATTAAATGAATGGTCTGATTTTTTCATATGTCTAGAAACAATAAAATTAAGTACTTCTGAGTGACAAATATGTCCTGAAGACTTGCAGGCATAAATAAAATAACTGAGAACTGTGAAGGATTGAACTCAAATGCAAAATAAAATAAAATAAAAAGTGTCTCAAGCTACAACTATCTAGCTATCTGTCTTAGGGTTTCATACTGATACTGCTGCCCATAACCACAGCGTCTGAGTGCCTTCCATGTAAAATCAGTAGTAATAGTAATACACTACATGCATCTGACGAAGTGGATCTTCACCCATGAAAGCTTATGTTCCAATACGTCTGTAAGTCTATAAGGTGCCACAGGACTCTTTACCAATAGTAATAATAAAATCCAGGGTGCACTTCAGGGAATCTCTGAAACATCATCTCCCTATTTAGGGTCCAGAGTAGCAGCCATGTCAGTCTGTGTCCGCAAAAAGAGAAGGAGGACTTGTGGCACCTTAGAGACTAACAAAGTTATTTGAGCATAAGCTTTCATGGGCTACAGCTCACTTCTCTGGTGAAAGTAGGTGGTTCCCCCTAAAAAAGGAAGTTGGGAATAGATTAGGGTGTTTATATGGTGAACATCGCTTATATTGGGAAGGTTTACACAAAGAGGAATATAGTTTTTTGCTTATGAATTCTCAGCCTCAGAAAGACCGGGATATTTGTTTGTGTTTGTTTGGGCTTTTTTTTTTTTTTTGTAGTGCAGAGTATGAATTACTAAAAAAGGGAAGAAAAAAAACCTTCTTTTTTTAAAGGACACTATCAGGAAATCATCATAATTTAGGGCCAGATTACAAATCCATTACTCACCCAGACAGTCCTAGGGAAGTAAAATTTGACAACGGTTCACCCCTTTGAGTAAGGCAGCTATCAAGCAGTTTATATATTCAGAGAACTGGCGAAAGATTAATGAAAGGGGAGATTTCACTCAGTTCCACTGGGAATTGCACAGCTAACTACCCTTTATGCTTTGGAAAATCTCCTCCTACATTATCCTCACAATAACCCATTCTTCCAGCCTCCTCCCTCATATGTAATAGTGTAAGTAAATATTATCATCCTGTCTTCCAGATGGGGAGACACAGAGGCAAACTGACTTCCCAGGGTTCACACAAAAGAAATAAATAACAACTAATAGTATTCTGAATGCGGGCTCCTACAGAGAAGCTGTGTGGTTTAGGTGTCAAATCAGGGGTCTTGGGACCTGGAACCCTTATTTTTACTCTTCCAGGGCCTTGCCATATAACCTCGGGCAACATGTTTAAACCCCCTTACATCTCAGTCTCCTCACTGGGATAGTAATACTTGCTCATCTTTTCAAAGTGCTTTGGAAAGCTGCAGACGAAAGGTGTTGCCTGGGCCCGATCCAACTCCCACTGAAGTCAATGGAAAGACTCCTGCTGACTCCACACCTGGACCATTGTGTCCAGTTTTGGACCCCCCCACTACAGAAGGGATTGGAGAGAGTCCAGCGGAGGGCAACAAAAATGATTAGGGGCCTGGGGCACATGACTTACGTGGAGAGGCTGAGGGAACTGGGGTTATTTAGTCTGCAGAAGAGAAAAGTGACGGGCGATTTGACAGCAGCCTTCAACTACCTGAAGGGGGGGTTCCAAAGAGGATGGAGCTAGGCTGTTCTTAGTGGTGGCAGAAGACAGAACAAGGAGCAATGGTCTCAAGTTGTGGTGGGGGAGGTCTAGGTTAGATATGAAGAAAATCTATTTCCCTAGGAGGGTGGTGAAGCACTGGAAAGCGTTACCTAGGGAGGTGGTGGAATCTCCATCCTTAGAGGTTTTTAAGGCCCGGCTTGACAAAGCCCTGGCTGGGATGATTTAGTTGGTGTTGGTCCTGCTTTGAGCAGGGGGTTGGATTAGATGACCTCCTGAGGTCTCTTCCAACCCTAAACTTCTATGATTCCAAGGGGAGGTGGACCAGGCATTGTAAGCATAAATAGTTATTGTAGGAAGTTTCCCTTTAATCGAGAAGTGGAATCTAAAGGCCATGTAAACACTTTTTCCAATTACATCATTCGCTCAGATACAGTAATCCCACTGATCACCTGGGATAATTCCCAGAATAAGTCCCTTTAAAAAGCAGCTGTCCCACTTCTTTACAAAGAATAATTCCCAGAACCAAACATAGGAAATTCAGAGAATTGAGAACTACCAGTTTCCTATTGTGCCTGGATAAGGGCCCCATATTTTTTAATATACTGCAAAGAGAAGAGAGAGAGAATTTTTTTTATCAGCCCATCTCAAAAGTATGTAAACCTCTGTTAGGTCACCTCCGAACCTTTATTCCATTTACACTTTTTTGGAAATGCTCCAGCTGTTCTGTGCCTTGGGAATGAATAAAAGACGCCAACATCAAGAGTGACATAAGAATTTGCACAGGTTCAGAAGTAACTGCTGAGAAAACACTCTCTTACTGAAATCCCATTTGCACAGAACCTTTATAGATTGTGGTAGACCAGCTCAGCAAGGAATGACAATTTCCTGCAAGTGTTAAAGGCACTTGACTAACTTTTTGCAAGACAAGTGCAGATGAGTGGATGGCATTTACTTTCAGCTGAATCTACCCACTGCAACCCCAAGCTAATGAATCCAGAGCTCTCAGACTACCCACATAGCATAAATACACAACAGTGACTGCAATAATACTTGAGAGAATTAATGCTGGGAACACGGATCTTTAAAAAACGATAATCAATAAGCTTGGTGATGTAAAGTACCCAGAAACCTTGCTCCATACTTCCATATTGCTGGGGCTTTGTTCACCAAAAAATAAAAAGGCTTTGGAGAAACCCTTCAGCTGATCAAACTCTGTATAGCTATGCCTTCACTGTGAAATGACATCCAGGTGCTGATCACCCAAGCTGAGCACCTGGGTTAACGTAGCCTGGGTATGAATAAACACATTGCGAAGCCCTAACTGAGTTGCTGTCCTCATTGGTGCTGCACTCGCCAATGTGTGTCGCTAGGACTTATGGGGGCATATCCCATGGTTCTTTGTGCTGCTGTAAGATGAGGCACTCTGGGATTCTTTCCCAGTGCCTTGTGGGAGAACTTGTCTGTCCTTATGGGCACACTGGTGGGCAGAGTCTAGGTTGGATATTAGGAAAAACTATTTCACTAGAAGCGTGGTGAAGCACTGGAATGGGTTACCTAGGGAGGTGGTGGAATCTCCATCCTTGGAGGTTTTTAAAGCCCTGGCTGAGATGATTTAGTTGGTGTTGGTCCTGCTTTGAGCAGGGGGTTGGACTAGATGACCTCCTGAGGTCTCTTCCAACCCTGATATTCCATGATTCTATGAATTGTAGGAAGGTGCTGGAGGACGACCAGCACTTAAGTGGTTTAGAATCATAGAATAGCCTGTGTCTGCAGAGCAAGGTGTGTGGGTTACCAGCCTGAATGAAGATGTTACTTGGGCTCTAACCCACAACCCCAGCTAGGCCAGCTAGCCTGGGTTGAAAGCACCTCAAAACTCAGGTGAGCAGGTTTTGTGTGTGGATGGTAAGGGGATTAGGGACAACACCTGGGTGAGAGCCCAGACTAACTCTCCAGTGAAAACATATTCTAAAAAGCTAAGACCCACTTTTGAATCAGTTTGGGCCCAGATCATCAGCTAATATATATTAATATAACTCCATTAGCTTCCATAGAGCTACAATGATGTAAACAACCTGAGGATCTGGCCACAAATACCTAATATTTGTAGGATGGACTTAATGGTAAATCAGAGAAAATTTCTACCACCCCTATGGCTTCACAGCATTTGCCAAATATGGACTGTGTTGTTGGTGTTGCACTACAGGGAGGAAAGCACCCTACAACTTAGGAATTACCCAGTCTTTGTAACCCATCAGAGCCTAATTCTAAACACTACAGCTGGTTGAAAATTTTCAATGTTCCCAATTTCAAATATTGATGGAAAGAAAGATATTTTTTTAATTGAAACTTTTTACAAATATTTCATCATGGGGTGGATCACTTGATGATCACCTGTTCTGTTCATTCCCTCTGGGGCACCTGACATTGGCTACTGATTTCCACCCCTTCCTGTCAACTGTTGAGAATAGCCCACTTCCATCTTAATTGAATTGGCTCATTAACACTGACCCCCCACGTGGTAAGGCAACACCCATCTTTTCATATGCTGTGTATTTATACTTCCCCACTGTATTTTCCACTCCATACATCTGATGAAGTGGGTTTTAGCCCACAAAAGCTTATTCCCAAATAAATTTGTTAGTCTCTAAGGTGCCACAAGGACTCCTGGTTGTTTTTGTCAGAAGACAGGATACTTGGCTAGATGGACTTTTGGTCTGACACATTATGGGCTTCTTATGTTCAAACTGTTTTCATGATGCAATTGAGTACTGTGCTAGTTGAAAATGGCTGGTTTGTAAAAGAGCGGCAATGTGATCTAATGGATAGGAAAGTTTTTGTTCAAATCTCAGCTCTGCCACTCACTCATTGCAAAAAGCAAGTCTCTTCACCTCTTTGTGTCTCTGTTTCTCTACCCACCCTTTGCCTGTCTTTTTAAATTGAGATTGTATGGGTGAGACTTTGAAAAACATCTGAGTGATTTAGCACTGTTAATTCCTGAAAGTCTCCTAAACTCATCAGGGCAGGGAATGTCTCTCACTATGTGCATGTACAGTGCTTCACACAGTGGGTACTCAGTCTCAGTTGAGGCTTCTCGACATTATTGAAGCACAAAGAATAATTTTAATAAAACTCCAGCTGTTTTGCTGATTTGAGAGTTTGGAAAGGTGGGTTTTTTTCTTCTTTCTGTTCCTACCTTTAAAGATTTGAAGATGCAAAGAAGAAAAGCAAAATAATTTTAATAATAAGTCCTTGCTACTATCTCATGGAGAGAACAATAATTTTCTCAATGTCCTCTAGAAACCGTTCTTAATTTCATAATAACCTTTGCTTTGTTGGCACTGCTCCTTGGAAGTGGGGCAAATGCATTTGAAGGATCGGGGGGGAGAGATTTCTATTTTCTTTTGGGGGTGTGTGGGAGAGAGAGAAGTTACAGCTTTGTAAGTGAAAACGATGTCCTCAAATTCCTTTGAAAAATATCACCCATGCTCTGAAGCCCCGTTGTTACATCAGACACAAGCAGCCCCATGCATAGAACCAACTGTCCTATTTTGCAGCAAGTCTCTTCTGAAGGCATTGGTGGTGTCATACGTTTCAGAATTATTCATGTTAAGAGGGAAAATTAAATTCCTCAGCTCCCGTTGGAGCAGGGAGGGGGGTGGAATTTACCTACTGTTGTTAAAGTGGAGGGCTGATTACAGGGCTGCAGCTGCTTGGCTCTGTCTTAAACAAGAAAACAAACCTCCTAACCAGCCACCATGGAGCACCTTTCACTCTGTTCCCATGGCAACACCTCTATCCTCTGGTGCCCATGGTGTCTCTAATGCTTTCGACTAGTTGGATTCCTTGGTACCTGCTTCCAGTGCCAGGTCTTGTCAAACCTTATTAGGCTGAGAATCCATTTCTACTGCACTAGTGGGAAAAGAAAGCAGACAAATTTAGTTCACCTGAGATCTCTTTTAAATCCCAGTAAAGTCAATTTCTCAAGTTTCCAGCAAAGAGCAGAACTTGCCTAGGGCAAATACACACATACACACACAGACACCTTTTCTCTCTCTCTCTCACACACAATCTCACAGACTCATTCCCTCTCTTGCACACACATACACACTCAGCCACTCACACAAAAAAATAACTTTCTTTTACACACAAACACAAATAGACAAATTCTCTCTAACACACATGCAGTCTCTCACACACAAAATAACAGTCTCTTTCACACAATCTCAATCACATAGGCAAGGTTGCTGTCTCTCTAAGACAACACACCTTGTCTATATATATTTCACACACACACCAACTTGCTCAGAGCATATTCATACCAACGTGCACAAACTCACAAATACTTTCTCCCTCTCTTGCACGCACGCACGTGCTCCTTCTCCCTCATACAAATCCTTTATGACATCTATAAAGTCATTATGTTGGGTTGAAATCAAAATACAACTTTACCTGGTTTAATGGAGAAATGTAAGGCTCATAGCTTCCCTCTATACCCCATTCACAGGGTAGGAGGAAAGGGTGTCAAGAACACCTATCTATATAGGTTTTCATCCCATGCTCATCACTGATATATCTGAGCCCCTTATGAATATATCATGCCAGGTTCATGGCATGACATGAGTATATTAATAGGTGATACTGGCTACTGTTCTGGCACATGTATCACATCCTTAATTTGTACGTTTTGCAGGTTAGACGGCTATGTCCGGTCTCTGCCTAGTTCCTCAAGCTGACTGGCAGCACGCACTAGGTGGGGCTGTACTTTGCTACTCTATGGAGCGCCAGCAAAGGAGTGCATTCCTCAGCTCTGTCCTAAAATATCCCCTTACTGCAGTCATGATTCCTGCATCAGAGGACACCCGAGACAACCCTGCTGATACCCTTCTCTGTGCTATCCAGGGAAGGATTTGATACTTATTGTATACGTTACGGTTCTCCTACATATCGTCTCTTGGATGACACACAAGAGAGTAATACACAGCGTTGGGTCTGCCTAAATAAATCTGCTTTGCTGAACTGCTTTTCCCAAGCTCATATCAAAATCATCTGCATTATACTACGGTCTGTTTATGTTGCATGGGGCAGATCAGGCTAGTCTGAGGTTGTCTCCAGCTTCCAGGGAAAGATTGAAGCTAAATGATGCTCACAGCCTCCAAAATGTCAGGATTCACCAGAGTGGCTTCTTCTCACAGCCTCGTCTTTTCCCTCTCAGAATGGACAGTCCTTCCCAACCTGTCCATGCCCACCCACCCCAAATTATTGTGTTTCTCCCACTCCTGAACTCAGCTTCCTCCCAAGACAGCTGCAATCTTCTAGCACCTGCTTCTCTTCCTCTCCCGCAATGCTACATCCAGGTCATCTCTAAACCAGTGGGCCCAGCTCCCACATATCTGGTCTTGATCAACAGAATTTGCTGTAGAAACCATTTCAAAGCTCAGGGCCAGATTTTCTAAGTTGCTCAGCACCCAGCTGCTCTTGTTATGACAATTATAGACTGATTTTCAGAACAGCTCAGTTCCCAATTTCCTCCTGAGTACTTTAAAAAATCTGAGACTACTCAGGAAGGGCTCCTTGGATTAGTGATGAACAAGGCAACAAAGTTCAGAAATTTGGATCAGCATCCATAAATCTGGATGCCTTGTGAACTTATCCAAATTTCTTTGGCCTATAAAACTGAGATGGAGATTTTCTGAGAACAAGATTTCCAGTCCCCCTGCTGCACATTGAGCGAGGAGTAGCCCTGAAACAGACTCTGATGGTGATTTGACTCTTCCACTTCCAATTCCTAGAAAGAGATGTACAAAGATCTTAGCTTTCATTCAGCCTAGTTTTTATTATATTTAGATAGCATTTGAAGGTTTGAATGGTGAAAAGTTTATTTTTTTTTCCACAGCCACTTATGGATGTGAATCTAATGCTGCTGGCAGGAAAACTGAAGCCTTTGAAATGTGGTGCTAGCAAAGACTATTGCTTATCACCTAGACAGAAAAAAAGAAGATGAACACTTATGTTAGATTTCAGAGTAGCAGCTGTGTTAGTCTGTATCCGCAAAAAGAAAAGGAGGACTTGTGGCACCTTATAGACTAACAAATTTATTTGAGCATAAGCTTCCGAGAGCTACAGCTCACTTCATCAGATGCATTCAGTGGAAAATACAGTGGGGAGATTTATATACACAGAGAATGTAAAACAATGGGTGTTACCATACACACTGTAACGAGAGTGATCAGGTAAGGTGAGCTATTACCAACAGGAGAGCGGGGTGAGGGGAACCTTTTGTAGTGATAATCAAGGTGGGCCATTTCCAGCAGTTGACAACAATGTCTGAGGAACAGCCCGGGGGTGGGGGGGGCAGATAAACATGGGGAAATAGTTTTATGTTAGAAATATTAATGGAGAGAAGTGGATTCTGTTCTTGGAAATCAATAATTGTAAACATTTGTGCGTTAGCCACATCAGGAGCAGAGATGGAAATAACCCCAATGAAGTGATCATGGAAGGAATGGTGGAGGGTCATTGTAGTAGGGAATGACCAGTAAGGAGATGGATAGATGGTGGTCAGCGGTTGAGTGTGTGAAGGTAGCGATGGACTGAGAGAACTTCTGAATAGTCAACTGTGAGGTCATGATTCAGAAATGGACTTTAGTACTACTATTATTCCTAAATAGCATTCTTAGCTACTTATATGGTCCCCATTACCATGGTATCTGCCACCTCATAAAATTTAATGTATTTATTCTCATCCCTCTGAGGTAGGGAAGTTCTATTTATCCCTTTTTTACAGATAGGGAACTGAGCCACAAAGAAACTAAGTGACTTGGTTAAGGTCTCAAAGAAAGCCTGTGGCAAAAAGGGAGTGAAACCCAGTTATCCACAGCCCCTAGATAGCTCCCTGGTCTGGCTTGCCTTTCACTACCCATTTGTGGTTAGTGCATTGGAAACTATAACCAAAAAAAATATTTTAAAGAAATACTGAGCTGACAAACTGAATAGCAGAATGAATCCTAAATGATAACATTAGAAAGGAACAAAGGGGACACATTTCATTGTCATAGGAACAGGAAGAGAGTTGCTTTGGCTTTTCCTCTCCTAGGCAAAGACTTCCCAAGGAACTACCTATGGGAGCATAATGTGCTCCAATGACTTTGCCAGAGTCCACAATTGCTCCCCTCCCAATGCAGAGTCCAACAGCTGGGAGGAAGGAGGTATCTACTGAGCAGGAGACTCCCTGTGGGTCGAAGAGACAAAAAGCCTATAGATGCATTGGAAATGAACACAGGACCAATTTTCCCCAGATGAGACTAGCTGGAGATACCATCAATTTTGCTGTGGTAGTGAGAGGGGAATACAGAATAATTTTTTTCAGGAATAGGGGACCAGAGAGTTTTCCTAGTGGTGGGGAGAGTCTGGGGATCGGAAGGTGAGGGAAACACAAGATCAGTTTTGCCAGGTGGGTTTTGGGGTGAAAGAAAAAAACTGAGACCACAGGCACCTTGGCTCTATTGAGGGTCAGGACACAACTACAGCACCCCTATATCAAAGCCAGCACAAACTCATGTTCCCCAAACTCCTTGGGTAATCTGATCCTTGTGTTGATGTAAATTCAGCAAGACACCAACCGCCAATCATCTCTCTTCTTGTGGCTCCAGTCTGAGCTGAGGATAGGGATGACTTGAAACCATGACGTTCCTGTGTGGCTGGTTTAGAGGTGACCCTCTTATCAGCATCTGAACTTTGGATGGAGGCTATGTATCTCTGTCACATTCGGGGGTGCCAATCCAGACCAGTGTGGGGTTATGTCACCGCCTGCCCTGTAACCCTGGGTGCCTCACAGTACTTTGCTGTTGTAGCTCCCAATGGTCCCAACCTGGGATGCTCACAACCAGGCTACCAGCATGCAGGTCACTCCCTGAGTATGTGTGTGCTAGACATCCCTAGTTCAGCAACTCCGATCCCAGTAGCAGGTTTCACACCTATATTCAGTTCCAGAGTCTTCAAACCCCGCCCTTCATTGAAGGACCCATCTTCCTCAGCTTGCAGGAGTTCTGAGCTATTATGTCTGTGTAGTGATGGATGCCAAAGATGGCTTCTGGTCCTTTCTTATATTTCCCAAAGTTCAATGACCTTGCTTCAAGAGGCAGGATGACTTCCAGCTGTTCTTCCCATCCCCCTGTATGTAAATAGGGTTTTCTTTGTTTCTGATTCCACCATGCTTAATTTACATAGGACAGTGTTTCTCAAACAGGGGTCCCCAAGGTACTCCAGGGGCTCCACGGGGTCCGCTGATCAACTCCTTGCCCTCCCTTCCTCCCTCAACTCTTCCCCTTCCTTCTCACCACCTAGACACTATGCTCTATCACCTCCTGCCCTCCCCTGCCCCAACTTGTAGTGTGAGGTTTGCCTCCCCTCTTTGTTAGCTTGATTGGTCTGTTTACTACTAATATATAAATTGAGGTGAACACATATTCCTTTAAAAAGAAAAGGAGTACTTGTGGCACCTTAGAGACTGACCAATTTATTTATAAATAAATGTGTTAAGTCTCTAAGGTGCCACAAGTCCTCCTTTTCTTTTTGCGGATACAGACTAACACGGCTGCTACTCTGAAACATATTCCTTTGTTTAGGATAGACCTGTTTAACAACTCCCTCTCACAGGCCTGGTTTAAACACACTTTAGTCATAATTCTAGCATATCTTCATAACTCTTAATACTCATTGTGTACATACATCGTACAAGAATATTAATGATCAGTGAGTTATTAGTTTTCAAATGACACTTCACAAGGGATATTTTGTACAAAGATCATTACAATAGTGTGTAGGGTGTGAATACAGAGGTGCTTAGTGTCTCAAGCCCCATCACACGCAGTCCAGGCAGAAAGATAGATCCCCTTGATAACTGAAAATTCAGCCTTGCAAAAAATCATCTGCAGAATAATAAGATGCAATTTGCACATGCACTTGTTAATTTCGTTCAGAGCTTTGGTGGTGATGTCTAAAAGGCCTCAATGCATTTAACTAGCCTAAACTGTACATTTCATATTCAAGACTTAAACTGTTGAAATAACATATGTAAGTGAAATTTGGAAACCAAAAATGGTAGCTGAAAAAAAAATCTGCTTAAGGGAATTCTTTCAAATTCTTCCTTTCTTCTTTTTCTTTTTTTAAAAATAGGTCGTAATTGTTGACTCCCTACTCTTTCTAAAACCCCCTCAGGATGGCTGAAAACAAAATTGATTTCATTGCTCATTTTGCTTTGTTTTTAAATTGCCAAATAATTATTCCTTTCCCTCTTCCCATTTTTCTGATTGTAACAGAAGCCCTCTGTGCATGGAGGAAGAGTTGTGGCTAAGGCAAAGGATAGGAATGCAGGGGAACCAGTTTCAGTTTGTGGTTTTGCTTCCTGGGTGACTGGAAACAAATCACATGAGCCGTGATCCTTCAAATACTTTATTTACCTGCTTACCTTTAAATGTGTGTGTAAAGTTAGGCAGGAATTTAAGCATTTGCACAGTCAGGGCCTTAATCTTTCTGTTCCTCAGCTGCAAATAGTAATAGGTCAGTTTTTCCATCTTTTGTCTCATCTTTTTAGAGTGTAAGGTCTTCAGGGCAGAGACTGCACCCAGCACAGTGGGGCCCTGACATGCGTTGGGACCTTAGGTGCCACTGGAATGCAAATAAACAGAATTGTTCCTGTCATATTCATTTTCATGTGAAGAGAATGCATGCTTGTTAAACTGAAAACATACCTCTATGTCATAGATTCATAGATACTAAGGTCAGAAGGTCCTGTGGCCTATTAGTTCTCTCCAGCTAAGTAGGTTTGGGCTGGGCCACTACTTGAATGGACAATTTCAAGGAACAGTCAAGTGACATTGGGTGGTGCATTAGATGACAATCTTCCCTTTGTAATGTGAGGAGAGAGAGACTCCATGGACCTTGGAAGAGACCTCCTACCTAGAAGTCCCTCATTTTATCAACTTCCTCCTACCACATATCATGGTCCTGTGATAAATGGAGAGGCAAGAACTCTATGAGCTTAACTTATCTCCAAAGAGTCAGGTCATGTCTACATTAGGAGTGTTTAACAGGTATAGGTATATCAGTATTTTATACCAGCAAGGCACTCCTAATGTGGATGTAGCTATATCAAATCTGTGCTTTGTACCCGTAAAGTAACAAATGAAACAAGCTATAGATGTAAAAGCACAACTTTGCCAGTATATCTGCATCTACATTGGGAACTTCTGTTAGTCAGGGATTACACCGCTTCACATTCCTACCCAACATCCCTATGTTGGCAGGAGTCTGTAATGTAGACATAACCTTAGTAGTAAACCAAAATCAAGATGGTATTAGAAAGTCCTATTCAGCTGGGGGTGCCATGTTTTGGACTGGATGTGAAACCGATGAACAACCCACATGTAGTCATTATAGGTGTCACCACAGGTATAGAAGGGCAGGGATGTTCACCCAATTAAATGTAGTATTCTTTTTCACTTCTAGTCCTAACCTATCGCTTTGCTCTGTTAGAGACTGATGCTGCACTACTGAAGTAATTGGGAGTTCTGCCATGGACTTCAGTGGGCTCGGAATCTGGCCTTTAGAAAGTCATTACATTCTAGCCCAGAGGTGGCCACATTTCTATCTTAAGCAAAGGGATCAGTAACCTCTAGGGGATGTTAGATGGCTTAATCTTTGAGATTCTTGGATAAAAGGTGCAATAGAATTTGAAATTATTATTATTATATATCTATATTGCAGAAGTGCCTAGAAACCAACCAAGATGGCATCCCATTGTGCTAGGTGCTGTACAAACATGTAGTAAATGACTGTCCCTGCCCCAAAGAGCTTATAGTCTAAAATAGAAGATGTAAGGATGTATTAGACCAGTGGTGGGCAACCTGTGGCCCGTCAGGGTAATCCGCTGGCGGGCCACGAGACAGTTTGTTTATATTGACCATCCGCAGTCCTGGCTGCCCACAGCTCCCAGTGACTGTGGTTCGCCATTCCTGGACAATGGGAGCTGCAGGTGGATGTGCCTGCAGATGGTCAATGTAAACAGACTGTCTCCTGGCCCTCCAGTGGATTATCCCGATGGGGGTGCATGCGGCCCATGGCAGCAGGTTGCCCACCATTGGATTAGACAGAGAAGACGGCCAGGGAGAGACGAGACAGGTTAACAAAAATAATGATATGAGCAATTCTTAGCCAATAAGGAGCAGTAATCACAACTCGTAATCTAGTTATCCCAGGGACAGGCATGCTACATTAAGAAGACAGACAAGATTTTAAAGCACTTTGGTATTCATCAAGATGAATGGCATTCTATACATGCAACATATTATTGTTATTATTATTACTTCTGCACTTAACAAATAATGTTTTTCTTGTGTGTTTTCTAAAAGCAACTGACATTTGTGCAATCACTGAAGTTCTTCATAACGTGAAAGGCAATTAGTTTTCATTCATTTGCCTTCCTGGGGGGGATACATGCTAAATTACATCTCTAGCTCTTCACTAGATATTTATGTCTCAGGAGTTTCACTGAATAAGGACTGAGGCTTTAGTTTGCCCCTTCTGTCTGTGTCATTGTTTTTGGAAGCTATAATCATGCTGAGCGTGTCCAGCAATGCCGCAGCGAGACTTTCAAAGTACGCACAGCTGATTCTCCAGGGTCCCTGCTAAAGTCTGGGAAGTTATTCATGTGATCCTCTATGGACAGCCTTTGGGATTAGGGTGAGAGTGAGAGTTGAATGTCCTTCTAAAAGAGATGTTCTAGCTCTCTGCTAGAAGTTTTGGGCCTTAAGAAGGAATTACTCGGTGCAATTCTCTGGCCTGTGTTATGGAGGTTACACTAGAGTATCATAATGCCTTTTCTGGCCTTAAAATCAATGAATCTATGACGTTGCAAGCAAGAAAAGTGTTGAGAGAGAAAATGCACATATATTCATTGTGATGGAAGAAACTCAAGTTCAGTTCAGATAAGCACCTAAAAGTTTAACGGCTCATCTGAAGTTTATCTGGACTCTGAATCTGTCCTGCAAATCCGTCACAAATGTGCTCCTCCCAGCATGAACATAGCAACAGCAGCAGCTTTTCTCCCATGCCTTGTCCCAGTGAGACTCCAGAAGGGCAGAGGGGAAAATGAAAACACAGGGGAAAAATTAACAGAACACGTTTGGACCGATGAAAGGGTTGTGCCATTCTGGAAACGGAAAATAGATGGTTGACCTCAAAAGTACTGATGTTTGTGAGCTGTTCACCCTTCTAGCGGTTTCTCATCAGAGGAGCCATTGAGAGATAGATCCCATTGCCTTGTTTACTCAACATCTGTAAAAGGCCACTAGTGGAGACCTAGAGTATACACATGACAGACAGACAGATGTGCACCCCCTTTTCAACCAACACACAGTCTGTGTAATGTGGGTTCCCAGAGGAAGAACACCTGGAAGTGCAAGCCAGAAACAGGTGATGTTGCTTGAACTCAACAAACATTGACTGGAGGCACTGATTGAAAATGTGACTTCACCTCTCATTGGAGACATCTACTCTTGGTGGCTAGTGTTCTAGACTCGCCTTCTTAATTCTCTGTTCTAGACGGGCAACTGCATCCATAAATGCCTTCTATCACATTCAGCTAGCTGTCTGCTTTCTTCTCAACCGAAGACTTAGCAACAATGACCCACGCAGCTAACCCCTTCATACTAGACTAGGGCAATTCACTCAACTTGGTGCTCACCCTATGCAGCTGCAGCTGGTGTAACTAGCAGGAGTCAACCTTCTAAACAGAGCAGGTCAATGTGGAAACACCATATTAATGCTCTGTACACTCTGTTGGTTGCCAGCTGAATTCTGGGTACAGATCAAGGTTGCTACCTTTGGAGAGGATAGGACTTCGGAAGCTCGACCGGGTGACTGCGCAGTTACCTAAGTGAATGTGTCTCTCTCCAATCTGATACCATACCAGGTAGGCTGAAATGGGACCCTTCCCCCGATGGAGACCCAGCTGCAACTTGGATCAGTTGGATGGTGGGACAAAAAGTCTTCTAGTGCATGGCCCACAGTTCTGGAACTCACTTCTGTAGGACATCAGCCTGAACTGAAATCTTATTGACTTTAGAGCACACTGCAAGATGCACACATTATATAAGCGGGGGAATAGTCCCGCTTTTGTGGGGAACTTTCCTGGCTTCTGCACTACCCCGCTGAAGTGGGCTAGCGAAAGGATCTGAGTCCTTGCTCCCACTTCCTTTACCCAGTGGCCTCCCTGCCCTTGAGGACCCCCCTTCCACTCTCCTGTCTGGCAGAGTCCTCGTAACCCCAACAAGGCTGGGACCAGGATTCCTGGGGGGCTCGACCCCCAACCCTGCTGTGGTCACCTAGGACAGGGGCTAGGGTGTCCTCACTCCGGGGTACTCTCTCTGCACTGGGCACTTCTCAGACCCACTGACCATTACATACAATTTGAAGCAAATGCAAGTTATTTAATCAACAATTAATTTTAAAAAGAATGAGGGGAAATGGGAAAGGTGAAAGGAAACCCATCACCCCGCTCTGTCGCAGGGAACATCACAAACAGTGTCTCTGGAATGTCAGGGCAGTTCACAGTCTGTTCCTTGTAAGCCCCAGGCCCCCTGCTCAGGCCCTGGCTGTGCTGTAGGGATGCTGTGGGTTGGACACTCGCTCTGGTGGTGGCCACACGCTCTCAGGCTCTAAGTGGTAGGACCCTTCTTCTCAGCGTTGTCCCCGCCCTGTCAGGGTTACCAATCCCCCTCCGAGTCTGGCCTGCAGAGCCTCCTGGCTGAGGCGTCTCCCTGTGCTGGGCCCACTGCCCAGGGTCCCCCTTGCTCTCCCCAGCTGCTCATGACACCCGGCTCCGGGCTGCCCCAGCCCCAGCTCCAGCCCCAGCTCCAGCTCCAGCTCCACTCTGCCTCAGCACGGCTGCTGCCCTGCCTCCAGCTCCCTGGGCTGCTTCTCTGGCCCCTCTGGCTCTGGTTGCTGCAGCTCTCCTCCCAGGGCAAGTCTGCTCTCTCTGGGCTGTGCCTCTAGCTTTGGGGCTGCAGCTCTGCTCCCAGGACAGAGTCTGCTGTCTCTGGATCTGGCACAGCTCTGCTCCCCAGCTCAGCTCGGTCCCCTCCTTTCTCCTTAGCTCGGCCCCACTCTGTCTGACCCAGGCAAATCCAGCTCACACGGAGGACGGGACCTCCCTGGCCTCCTGACTCCCGGATTAGCCTGCCCGCCCTGTCATTCAAGCTGGCCTGGAGCATTGGCCTCTCTCCATTGTTCCTAGGGACAGTCAGTCGCAGGGTCCTGATTTCCCCATCGACCCTTCCTCCTTTTAGTACTGGGAGCTAGCAACTAAAACACCCCCACTGAATGTTAGTAAGGGGGCAACAGTCCCCTTACAATTAAAATTAGCTTTACCCAAGTTAGAGGACATCCAACAACCAAGGAATCAACTACCCAAGCCCAGTCCCAATCTGCAAGGAGAAGGGAGGAGATGAAAAACGCAACTGAAAGCTTGGAGAGATCTCCGATGTTAATGCTAGAGAAATGCCTGTACCTTAAAAAGGTCTTTCCCCAAACATAGCCCCAATTCTTTTATTATGTATGGCTGCCACACACAAATGGATAGCAGGACAGGGTGGAGGAGTGAAATCTATGCCACGCTGATGTGAAGTCAGTTCTTTATCATGAATAAAGCAACATCCCTAGAGTTTTTTATCCGACCCTCCACCCTTGAAAATTATTCAGAGAAAGGGGGGGAAAAATCCTCTTGAAAGGCAATGTCAGTTGTTCATTTGCTCTGTAAACAAACAGTATGTCCTGAAGGTACTGTTTGAATATATAAAATATTAACATAGATACCTGATAGCTATAAAGAAGACATTTATATTTATATTCAGATGTTACCTGAAGGAATAGCAGGCCCTTGTGGTCTGATGAGTCTTGCATTAAAAAAAAATAGGACAAGAAAAATTAGCCACGAAGACCATCTATAAAGCATTGTATTAAGGGCTACTTTCATTATTTTTAGATGTTTCTTACAGGATTTTATAAGAGATCTCATGCAAATTCTCAAATAATTGCCTAGTTTGCAGTCACACACATGTACAGCAGCAGCCTCTGTTAAATTAAAGGCAATCTCAATAGTGCATTGGTCCTATCTCATGCCACAAAAAGTTGTATGAAACAGCACATCTATTAGATCTTTTCTGGTGGGGTGTTTGATACTTTATAGCTTATAGTACATAATGGGGTTGCCTCCAAGAGGAATATAATCAGTCCTTCGGGGATATGGTCAAAATCTATCCTAAGAGGTTTTTTGGCAATATTCCATTGATTGAGTCATTTGCTCCTAGCACTCTTTAACTCAAAAACAATGCAACCTTGAACACAGCCTCAGAACATCTCCACCACTCTGGGTCTCATCCCAGCATGTTCCTTTTTTATAGTAGTCTGGTCAAGAGCGGTGGGTTTTCTACCAAGATGCCAACATGTAGTTCGTTTGCCTACAGGGTCTTTTAGTTGCTTTAGCTTCCGTCTCCTTTCCTGTAAGCAGGCCAGGTCTGTTGGTACATGGTGCTTCACAGGAGGAAGTCAAATGTGCTCGCTGCCGCACAGAGTTTCCAGTGTCATGTTAGATATATGACAAGTGAACGCAACAAGGAATAGGGAGGGAATGGGTTATAGACATATCATCATTGACTTACGCGGGTTAGCCATGTGCAGATAGATGTTTTATTCACTTCTTGTAAGCATTGTAGAAGAAGTGACCTTCAGGGAGGGATCAGATGAGACAATCATAGTGGGGAAAGGTTCATGTTTCACTCTCAATGGCATCAGTGATAGGAACTGCTGTACAAGAACAGGCCAAGGGTCCATCTAGTCCTGTATCCTGTTTCTGATAGTGGCCGATGCCAATGCTTCTGAGGATGGAATAAACCCATAGAATCATAGAATCATAGAATCATAGAATATCAGGGTTGGAAGGGACCCCTGAAGATCATCTAGTCCAACCCCCTGCTCGAAGCAGGACCAATTCCCAGTTAAATCATCCCAGCCAGGGCTTTGTCAAGCCTGACCTTAAAAACTTCCAAGGAAGGAGATTCCACCACCTCCCTAGGCAACGCATTCCAGTGTTTCACTACCCTCTTAGTGAAAAAGTTTTTCCTAATATCCAATCTAAACCTCCCCCACTGCAACTTGAGGCCATTACTCCTTGTTCTGTCATCTGCTACCATTGAGAACAGTCTAGAGCCATCCTCTTTGGAACCCCTTTTCAGGTAGTTGAAAGCAGCTATCAAATCCCCCCTCATTCTTCTCTTCTGCAGGCTAAACAATCCCAGCTCCCTCAGCCTCTCCTCATAAGTCATGTGTTCTAGACCCCTAATCATTTTTATTGCCCTTCGCTGGACTCTCTCCAATTTATCCACATCCTTCTTGTAGTGTGGGGCCCAAAACTGGACACAGTGCTCCAGATGAGGCCTCACCAATGTCGAATAGAGGGGGACGATCACGTCCCTCGATCTGCTCGCTATGCCCCTACTTATACATCCCAAAATGCCATTGGCCTTCTTGGCAACAAGGGCACACTGCTGACTCATATCCAGCTTCTCGTCCACTGTCACCCCTAGGTCCTTTTCCGCAGAACTGCTGCCTAGCCATTCGGTCCCTAGTCTGTAGCGGTGCATTGGATTCTTCCGTCCTAAGTGCAGGACCCTGCACTTATCCTTATTGAACCTCATCAGATTTCTTTTGGCCCAATCCTCCAATTTGTCTAGGTCCTTCTGTATCCTATCCCTCCCCTCCAGCGTATCTACCACTCCTCCCAGTTTAGTATCGTCCGCAAATTTGCTGAGAGTGCAATCCACACCATCCTCCAGATCATTTATGAAGATATTGAACAAAACCGGCCCCAGGACCGACCCCTGGGGCACTCCACTTGACACCGGCTGCCAACTAGACATGGAGACATTGATCACTACCCGTTGAGCCCGACAATCTAGCCAGCTTTCTACCCACCCTATAGTGCATTCATCCAGCCCATACTTCCTTAACTTGCTGACAAGAATACTGTGGGAGACCGTGTCAAAAGCTTTGCTAAAGTCAAGAAACAATACATCCACTGCTTTCCCTTCATCCACAGAACCAGTAATCTCATGATAAAAGGCGATTAGATTAGTCAGGCATGACCTTCCCTTGGTGAATCCATGCTGGCTGTTCCTGATCACTTTCCTCTCATGCAAGTACTTCAAGATTGATTCTTTGAGGACCTGCTCCATGATTTTTCCAGGGACTGAGGTGAGGCTGACTGGCCTGTAGTTCCCAGGATCCTCCTTCTTCCCTTTTTTAAAGATTGGCACTACATTAGCCTTTTTCCAGTCATCCGGGACTTCCCCGGTTCGCCACGAGTTTTCAAAGATAATGGCCAATGGCTCTGCAATCACAGCCGCCAGTTCCTTTAGCACTCTCGGATGCAACTCGTCCGGCCCCATGGACTTGTGCACGTCCAGCTTTTCTAAATAGTCCCTAACCACCTCTATCTCCACAGAGGGCTGGCCATCTCTTCCCCATTTTGTGATGCCCATCCTGTTCTCCTTCCCAACCTACCACACATAATGCACTTACGTGTGCAGCACTGCCCCTCAGGGGAAACTTTTTTTCCCCTGACCCCCTCTTACACTTTGCTGCTTGTGTGGCTGCAGCATAACTTATAACATAGCATAATAATAATAATAATAATAAGGTTAGCGGGCTGCTAACCTTCCAGCACAGCCCCTCTTCGATGTTTTTCAATGCCTGTGAGTATTGCAAGTGTCTGTTGTCTCATGTGAGGGGTCACTGTGAATATTCTCCCTCAATTTCAGCTCTTACCTGAGGCAGAACAGAAAGAAAGAAAGTTTTTTTTTTATCTGCAGCAGCCTCCTTTTTTAGTGGCAATACAGCCATCCGGAATCTTTCACTTACGAGGAAAAGCTCTCGCTTCCTCCTAGCCGTGCAGACCTGTAGCAATCTTTACTCCGTTAACTTTAGAGCCATATGGATTGCCAGCAGCTCACATGCCTGGTGCAGGTGCCCACCTGTCTCCGGGAAGTGTTCTATTCAGCTCTCTTACTCTAAGCTAGATAAGGGCTGGTCCCCTGCTTGGGAGGGAAGCCTAGTAGAGCAGGAAGTCTTGAACATTCAGCTGAGCCTCCTGTTGAGTCAGACCAGATTCCAGTGCATGGATATCAAAAGGGAAGGAACGTGACGGCTACCAAAGAGGAAGCTTCTCTGACACGTACAAACCCTGGGCAATTGTTAGCAGCAACAGACAACGTATGTGTCAGATTCATAGGTGTTTAAGGTATGCCAAGGGGCTCTTGAAACTCGTGCAAAGATTTTGGTGTGAAGGAAAATCCTTTTGACAAGGAGGCTGGGTGAGGAGCCCTGGTGGGGAAGAAGAAGCCCGAGTGAATCCAGAGTGGCGTGAAGTCCCAGATGCCAGACTGTACAGTGTCGCTGAAGTGTCTTTCTTCTGTAAATGTCATCACTTGTTATTCTGTAAATATCAGCCGATGTAACACCTGAAGACAGGCTTTAAGAGGAAGATGGGAGCCCTTTCTAGCACAGGGAGTTTACTGTCATCTAAAGGACAATGTCCCTTTCTTGTTTTATAATATAGTACAAAGGTAATTATAGATGGAAAGCAATAGCCTGCCAGCAGATTTCACACACCTCATAGGGGTTGATTACAAATAAAGTTTTGATTGGAAAATCAAACACATGGAATCCACACATAGGTCTACCCCATAGACCTCAGTCCCTCCCTGCACCCCCAGGTCGCCTATACACATAACAGTATATACAGACTCCCTCAGACCCTTATCTCCCCTACACACATATATACCCCGGCTACACACATATATACAGCAGCACCCACTTCATTTCAGCACACATTACACAGAAACAAAGTGCACATGCACCTGCAGACTGCATACGCTCACACACAGAGGCCACTCAGAAACTCAATAGAGACACACAACAAAACAAACCCAGAGACTCTGACACGTGCACAAATTTAACACACACACACACAGTTCAGAGATACTCAACACACATAGACTTCGGCTATTTTAGAGTGAAAGTAGTTACAACATTGCCCTCCTATATGATTTCGAAAATATATGGGGCAGAGGACAGTAGAGAGATAAAACAAACTCATTAAGGCTCATTCTCTTCTCCCTTACAACTGCTTTCCCCTGGGCAACCCCACAAATTCTTCTGATTTATCCCAGTATGAGAGCAGAACAAGGTCCATTATGTTTTTTAAAAAATGTGGCTGACATATTTTATGGTGTAATAATTGTTGGCCAGATTGTCACACAGTCTAAATTGGTGTAACTCCACTGGAATCAGTTTAGACATCTGGAGGGACACAATTACTTTTCACCAGCTACTATGGCGGTGTAAGTTGTAACAGACAAAGCACTATACTGGAACTCAGCAGGCCTGTGTTCCATTCTGAGCTCTGCCACTGCGGTTTGGCACTGCTGGGTGATTTAGGGCAAGTCACTTAGTCTCTCTCTCTCTCTGTGCTTCCCCATCTGTAAAATGGGGCTAATGACACTCACTAGAGTGGTGTGGAGGAAGGAAATTCCATGTGAAAGATTTTGAAATGTGTCTTCATTATGATTCAGTGCCAACAGAGAAACTATCAAAATTATCCACAAAGGAAAATTTAAACAAAAAACAACAACAAAACACCAACCATCATTTGGGGTCATTCTAAAGCTTTCTTTGGGAAAAAAAAATTAAACATTTAATTATGATTCTTTATATATATTGTATAGAGGAGAATACAAAATTTTAAAAAGTTCAAAGCAAAAATTCCATTTTTTTCAATATGAAAAATCAAATGTTTTGGCCTCAAAAAGTAAATAAAGGGACATTTCAATACTGTCAGAACATATATATTTTTTCCCCTAAATAAAATTCCCTCAAAATTGGCTGGAGTTCATACAGCATTTTAATTTTGAGGGAACTCCATAGTACGATGGAATAAGGTTCCACCTAAATTTCTCTGGCCAGCTCTAATACTGACTGTCCTTTTGTTAACTGCTTTGAGATATAAAGGTGAAAAGTGCTATATAAGAGCTAGGTATTGATTATTGATAATTATTGTTATGGGCCAGATCCTAAGTGTGCTAAAGAAGGGTGAGAACTCAGAGAGCCTTTCCCCCTCTCCACCACTTCTTCACACACCTGTCCAGGTAGTAACCTGAATCCTGCTTCTTCCTCTCTTTGAGAAGAGGTTGCAGAGCAGCCATAGTTCTCCACCTTAGATCCCACAGTCATGGGTACAGTGGATTCCACATAAACTAAAGAAGTGTGGATGAGTGGTGTGGAGTCTTGCCAGGGATCTATTGTCCTCCTCATTGACTTGCTGTCTGATGACAGGAAAGGGATAGAAAGGGAAGCAGAGATGGGGGGTGGGGGGGAAGAAGGCAAGAATCCTCACACCATAGAGAGATGAAGATGTGAGATCACATGAGAATGTGCTGGACGCTAAATAAAATGACCATGTAACACGGTGAAAGTCCTTGGGCAATTCCCCATCTGTAAAATGTGGATGATACTTTTCTGCCTTATGTGAGGATGAAATCCATTAATAACTGTGAAGGGCTCAGAGACCATGGTGATTAGGGCACATACAAGTGTATGTTTCGCTGTAGAGTTAGCCCAGGTGATCGGCACCTGGGTTAACCTAAGTGAGGTGTGAGCAGTCACACTGCAAAGCCCTACTGTGGTCCCCACGGCTGCTGTACTCACTCACGTGTTACTAGGACTTATGGGAGCACATCCGGTGGTTCTTAGTGCTGCAATTGCCTAAGCCGTTCTACGGTTCTTTTCCAGTGAACTGTGGGAGAGCTTGCCTGTCTTGGACACATGGGGGGAATTGTGGAAGGTATCCACACTACAAAGTGGCTGGGTTACCAGTCTGAGAGTAAGTAGGAATTGGGCTTTTGCCTATAGCCTCAGATGGGTCAGCTAGCCTGGACCGAAAGCACCAATTAAACTCAGGTGAGAGGTCTTTGTGGGTGAATGAGAGGGGGATAAGGGGCAACACTGTAGGAATAGCCTGGGTTGATTCTTGGTTAACTATGTAGATAGTTAGGTGACTCCGCCAGGATACGACGTGAATTTCTAGGGCGTCTGAGAGTATCATCTCAAAAGGGTGAAACATGACAAACTCAATAGCTCTGCATGAGTGACACTAGCAAGGATAAAATGACAAGGGACCTGAACCTTCATGTTCCAGGCCCTGAGTCATTAATAGTTGGTATCAAGAAGAAAGACATCCTCAAGCCCCCTTCCCAGAATATAATATTGAATAATTAGGGGGGCTGGCAGAATTTCGGGGGGCTGGCAGAATTTCTACCTTGCTCTGAAACATCAAACCTCGCCCATTCCTGGGGAGGGGACATTGGATGTAAAGGACCCTTGGGTGTTAAGTCTGATGTTTCCACACAGGAGCAATGTGAGACAGACCGATGGATGCTTTGATGCTGCAAAGGGCAGAGCAGCATCTTTGGAGAGGTTGACTCCGTGGCTCACAGCCCGCTGTGCCTCGAGGTTAAATACAGTTGTGTCATCCTCAGCCTCTGAAGTGATTACACTTGTCCCAGTATCATTACCAAATGGAATTAGCAGCAATTCATGGAGCCACGGTAGCCTAGGGGTGGTTTCTGCGGCTGGAGTGACACAGCTCTAATAACAAAGACTGAGAGTGACATGTCATTATTACTGTGGTGCGGCTGTTGATTTACGTCAAGGCATCAGTTCCATGGTAGCCATAGCTCAGTTTTATGCTGATTCCCTGGTGTGTCTCTGAGCATGCAAATGTTACTGAGCATTTAGTATCTGCCACAGGGTCATGGAGACAGGCCTACCCTGCTCGTCCTCTCCAGTGAAGGAGGTTTAAACATAGATTCCTCATTTCCATTCTGCTGGAGAAGGCCATAGACCCCCCACTCACAGTTCTCATCTCCTCTTATTTTACTGAAGAGACAGGGAAAAGATTGTACTGATTCTTCAAAGTGTTGATTATTCTCAGGAATGGCCCAAACCGCAAATATGCGTCAGGTTTATCAAAACTTCAACTAATTTCCTAAATCTTTTGGCAATCCTCGGCAACATTTGGAGTAAATCTGGAGTGAGTCAAGGATAATCTCTGGGTTTGGATGGAAATGATGGAAAAAAAGATGGGTTTGCATTTCAGTGTACTTACTAATGTATCTTTGGCTGTCACCCCCTAGTGTTTGGCTCACAGAAGTTAAGAGCCCTTCTTACCACCACCAACTGATAACAGAGATTTTTTTTTTCATTTGCTCAAGCAGTAGAGGGATCTTTGGAGTCAAAAGCCCTGGGTGCCCACCTCCCTCCCTAATAGATATATTTGTTTGTTGCAGTAAATGTCAGATGAGTTTTGCATTTGATTTGATCCCAGAACTGATGATGCCAAACAAAATGTCAGGGGTGAAGATGATCCGGTATTGCTGTGTTTCTCAATTTTCTTCATGAAAATCTCAGGATGATCTCATTTATCATAGGGAGGAGGGATGGCTCCCATTCTTCATTTCCACTTTTCTGTTCACAGATTTCTATATTTCAAGCCCAGAATGGACCATTGTGATCATCTCACCTGATGTATTTTCTCTAAATCCACTCCAGTTTATCAATATCCTTCTTGAATTGTGGACACAAGAACTGGACATAGTATTCTAGCAGCAGTTGCACCAGTTCCAAATGCAAACATAAATTAATCTCTCTACTCCTTCTTGAGATCTCCCAGTTTATACAGTATCAAAGTGTATTTTCTCACTCACTTGCATTTGGCACCCGTTTGTTTTTCCTAAAATCCACAGTATCGTTGAAACTCACTGGAGATGGGACAGGTCTGTTAATCCATCTCCACCCATGCTTTGCAAAAGGGGAGAGCCCAGCACGTATTTTGGAACCCCATGAGAAGTGGTAGTGTCAAGATCATTTTCCTTCAGAGAGGGAAGGCAGAAAAGCCATCGTCCAGCAGTCTCTCCGAAGCCATCAAAACCACTTCCAGCTTGTCATGACATTAGCTCCCCCTTCCTTCAGTGAGCTGAACACAGATCCCCAGGTGCTCGGGATCAAGAGACTGGTCTTGGGAATGAAAACTGGCTTGCCCATGTGGCAGCTGAAACCACAGAGCTGGCAATTATTTTCTTTATTAAAGCTGGTCAGACTTCTTTGTTTACCACCCATGGATTTTACCAGCCAATATGAAAAATTTCTATTTTGTCAATATTTCTGGGCTTTTGTCAAAAAAAAAAAAAAAAGGAAAAAAAATCAGTTTTTCTTTTTTGGGGCCAAAAGTCACCAAAATGCCAATAAAACCGTATTTCCCCTCAAAAACCGTTTGGTTCCTCAAAAAGCCATTGTCAGTCGAAAAAATGTTTTGAAGAAAAATTTGCAACCAGCTCTGGGATTTGTAGGTGGAATATCACACTGCAGAGAGTGGACCATTGGGTGAAAACTCTGTTTTCCCAGTGCTGAAAGCACACCTTGTGCCCAGTTTATGCACCCATTGTTTGAGGCTCACAAACTACAAGTGCATGCTATTCCATACTTGTTGATATGGTGCATGTTATTCTGCGTATGCATGTAGTATCCAATGTGTGTAATATCAACAACACTATCCCACAGGGATATCAGCAGACAAAACACTCTAACAAAGACAGCAATACCAAGAAGTACCATCCAATTTAGCTTTCTCAGCATCTGCACAGGTCCTCTATCCACACACAGTCTAATCCACCTTCTGTGCTTCCTATTTATGTTCATCTGCTACCCAATTAACATCCTGTTAAGATACGCACCTGCAGAGGCTTTATCCTGAGTCCATTGCTCTGGAGATTTTAACCAATCCCCTTACTCTACAGCCTGACTATAAACTTGGTTGGGGAAAGCTCTTGGGAAAAACAGCAGCTTTAAGATTCTTCCTAAAACACTGTATAACCTCTAAACTCCACTGTTACAATTGTATGAGCACTTGTAGATTTTTTTTTTTCCTGCCACTTTCCTTGGCTGACATAAAGGTTGACATGTCTGGTGACACGATGGCTATTATTTTGAGTAGTTTCTAAACAATATCATTTCTGTGCCCTTCTGCTTTCAATAAAATTATAGGTTTCTTTATTTTTTATGAAACAATGGCTCTCAGCTCCCATGTTACATTTCCCAGCCGAATTTTCGACGAGACTGCCGTGTCTCGCTATTAATGCAATTATCACTGTTGACGTCAATGGAGGTATCAGCGGGGCTGATGTCTCAATTCATACTGGCATTTGCGAGGAAGGAGCTATAAATGCTGGTCTGGTTATTTAGCCTGTCTCTGTGTGTGTGTGTGTGTATGTATATACATATAAACCCCAAAACAATACAATGAAATAAAATAAGCTGCTAATTCAAAATGCATCCAGATAAATAAGAGAAATATTTATAGAAATGCACAGGCGAGAGATCAGCTGTGAATACGAATGAGGTGCTGATAAATTCTCATTACCTGCTTGGGGCTGACAACTGAAATGACCCGCTAAGCATCTGCTGGAAATTCCATCAGGTACCTGAAAACAGCAGACATCCCATACAAAAAAAAAAGGAAAAAAATAAAAATAAAAGAAACACATGTATGATTTTATTTAATATATAGGTTCTCCATTGCTTTGTGGTCAGGGAGGTGTGGTATTCTGAGAAGGCCTGTCAAGATTTCATGCTCATCCAAAGCATAGGGAAACTTTGAAGGTCCCCCCTCCTACCCCTCATACTATTGTAGCGGACTAGTTAGTTTCTGTCTGTATATGTATCGTTGCATGCTAATGAGGGAATCGGAATTGCAGAACTGTATATCATAGACCCTTTGCTGCCAGTTCTTCATGAGATCACGTGACAGAGGCCTCTATCTACCACCACAAAGTTCTGAAAGCCTATGGCATGTTACAGTGTGTTAACCATGACAATGTAACTGTACACAATCACTGACCCTCTCTACCAGCTCAGTCAGAGCCTTCTCCTTGATCCTCAACAAATCCCTTGAAAACCCCAACTAGTTCTCTTCTCAAAACCCAACAAATTCCTTATCACCCTACCCTAAAACTATCTTCCAGACCCCCAAAATGATCTCTGCCTTGGGTGATATCAAAATGGATGGGACTTTAGAGGTGGGCTTTGTCTAGGGCAATAATGCAGCCTAACGGACTGTACCAGGTGTCAAGAGAACAGGAGTTCTGCTCCAGCTTGGCCACTATACTAGTGGGTGACCTTGTGCAGGTCACTTCAACTTGGTGTGAAACTGCTTTCCCTCCCGTCCTTTGTCTGTCTCCTCTATTTAGATTATAAACTTGTGAAACAGGGATGGTCTTTTACTATGTGTTTGCATATTGGGGCCTCTGTGTCTAGTGGAGCTTCTAGGCAGGACGGTAATGCATATCATATGTATGGCTATGGTCTTGTGTTTTCTTCAATCAAAGATACTGTAGAAAAACACTCCCCCTGTTCTCTGACAATCGGGAAACTGTAGAACACAAGAGCAGCAAAGACAGCATCAAATCCAGAAGACCTGTTTCATGAATGAAAATTGAGAGTTCAAACGTACAAAATCTTCCTGGACATTCTATAACAGATTTAAAAGTAGCCATACTTGAACAAAAAAACTTCAGAAACAGACTTCAAAGAGAAACTGCAGAACTAAAATTCATTTGCAAATTTAACACCATTAATTTGGGCTTGAATAGGGACTGGGAGTGGCTGGCTCACTACAAAAGCAGCTTTCCTCTCCTGGAATTGACACCTCCTCACCTATTATTGGGAGTGGGCTACATCCACCCTGATCGAATTGGCCCTGTCAGCACTGGTTCTCCACTTGTGAGGTAACTCCCTTCCCTTCATGTGTCAGTATATAATACCTGCATCTGTAATTTTCACTCCATGCATCTGAAGAAGTGGGTTTTTACCCATGAAAGCTTATGCCCAAATAAATCTGTTAGTCTTTAAGGTGCCACAAGATACAGATGTGGGACTCAGACCCATATGTTTTTTTTTCCTGCTATGATCTCAATATATAATATTAAGCAAGTCACTTAATTATTTGTGTCTCAGTTTCCTCATGTATAGAAGGAACTAATAGACCTTATATGAATTTGGGAAGTGTTTTGAGATCTGTGAATGAAAAGCACTGCCTAAATCTAAGTGTTATTTTTCCTGGATACACATGAAATATTTGGCTGCAGGCATGTTACACCACTTAGTAGCACAGCGGTTATTAAGAACTGTATTGCGGGACAGGTATTCATACAAAAAATTCTTCTAATTTTCCTCTGTGAATCAGGTGTTATTTGAAATGGGGAAAAAAATCACAGGCAAACAAAGAACAATGCCACAGTCAATGTATGGCCTACACCAACTCCATGTAGAACAAATGATTAACACAGTTTTCAAACAGAAGGCTAGGTGAAGACATGTCCTGGGAATTTCCCAGCTGTGGGAAGACATTCTTCCCCCTCTCTAGGTAATGCTCAATCAGGTCTTTGAGGCATGACTTTTAGCCCTGGCTCATGTTGATATTTAAGAGCAAATCTTTTGCTCTTGGAATGCACTAGAGGCATCAAATGGCATGTTGTATGGTTTCAGGATTCCCCTCTTTTCCTAGACTCACCCCCACCCCTACTCCCACCCCCTTACATAACCAGATACATATCCCATGGAAAGGCTTTGGCCAAGATTTTCAAAAGTGCCTACTGATTTTAAGTTCTTCTACTTTTCGATGGACAACTTGAGATATCTTGAAGTGGCCTGGTTGTCAGAAAGAGCACCTGCCTTCTGAAAACCAGTCTCCTTTAAGGTGTCTCACATTGGGAATCCAAAAATTGAGGTGCTCATCACTAGTTACTTTGGAATATCTTTTGCCATTGGTTCCTCATTACAAATTATTCACTTCAAACTAGAGTTGGACCCTCAGCCAAACACTTCAGATCTGAAAATCCTGAAACTCTAGGGCAATTTTCAATCTCTTCTCTTCTCTTCTCTTCTCTTCTCTTCTCTTCTCTTCTCTTCTCTTCTCTTCAGGTTCTTATACTACCCAAATCATTGTAGTATCTGAGTGCCTTCCATCAGTGCATTAAGCAATGTGACTAGCATCTGTCACATGTGGTTTGTTCTCTCTCTCTCTCTCTCTCTCTCTCTCTCTCTCTCATCCTGTCCTTGGGAAGAATTGTGAGTGGCATGGAGAATTTTGTTTTGGTAAGGTTTTATTTGGGGAAACTTTTTTTAAAATGTAATAGCTGCCTCTGTGTTTATCTCAAAGGAGACAGATTGAAATGTGGCTTGTACTTGGAAGAGAAGGTGGTGAAGTTTGTGGTGGTCCTTAATTCCTGTGGGAATTCGTTTCACAGTCTGGGACTGATCCTCCTCCAGAAAGGTGGTTCTCCTGCACAGATGAGCTGGACCCGAATGGTAACAAGGTTTGGACTCTTCTCTAATTTAAACATTGCTCACTGAGGTCACATGAGTTATACCAGGAACACATGCAGCCTGATCACATCCACATCAGCTGTTTGGGCAAAGAGATGAAACCTGAAAGAACGCCTGTGGCTCCAAAAGGAAGAACACATCTCCTGATTAAAACCTTAGTGGAAGAATGGTAAAGAAGCTGGGAAGCAGCTTCTGAGAATCCCACAGGAGACACTTTAACCTCTTCTGGTCCCAAGAGCAAATTAAAACTAATGGCCAAAGAAAGGAAAGTTGAAACAGCTGAAGGTTGTATTTTTCTCAATTCATTTCCATGATGCTGGACTTGCCCTTTCCGACAAGGTCCAGGGAAGTTGTACTTTATGAGGATGTGATAAAGAAGCTGCAAGTTGAGGACATGAAGGATCTGGTGCCCTTGAGCAATGGATGGGCTTAAGTACCCTGCAAGGATGGATGTTATTAAATTGAATTATTATTATTAGCACTTATGGGAAAAGGATGGGAGGGGAGAACAAAGCTAAATTAGAAGGCAGCAGAGAAAATGTTCCAAGAGAACTCTGAGAGCAGCTGTGGACTTGTAAATATGGAATAAGAGCTTCAGGAAAAATACCCCAGGAGAGGAGTGATTTCCAATTACTGGTGAGGCTGGCAGTCCTGCTGGATAGTATAGAACGCTACCTTAATGTTCTGTGTCTGTGCTTGGCCCCAGTATTCAAAGTGGCTACTTGCCTTCCACTTCCCATTCAATTCAGCACACTTTAGCCCACCAAGAATCTTGTGTGGACCCCACACCAGATTCCTTGTCGCCAGGCTGCAGTTGAATCTTGCACATGTTCCATGCCCTCCTAAATAATGCATAACTGAACAGAAGGCATTAGGCACTGGCTGGCTGAGGACAAGCCAGCTACGCTGAGACCAATGCATAGATTGTTTGGGAAGGAATCATGGGGCTTGGATTTAGGAGGAGAGAAATGATTTCTGGAAAATGACAAACCTATTGCTTCTGAATGCACAATTGGCAGGAATACACAGTGCAGTGGCAGCCTACAGTGTCGCTGCCAAGCTGGAGCCACGCTCCTGGAACTGGCTCCAGGCCCATTGATCAAATGCCTTGCTCATGGCTTTATGCCCCTTGTGTTATAGAAAAGGCGGCAGAGACCGTGATTTGCAACCAGAGTCCTAGAAAAAAAATACACATCTATTGTTCCTGCTTTATTCATTCACCGTGGGTCTGGCTGACCCCTAGAGCTTAAATATACATGTAAGGGATAAAAGAGTGCTCCAAACTGCACATCAGTTAGAGAGCACAATCTACCCACTGCTATACATAAGCACAGCACCAAAACCAGCCCATGCTATCCAGCACTGGGAGGAGAGCTCTACTGTTCCCGCTCGGTATATTTCTAAGGTACCCAAGCCCTGTAGCATCTGGGAGACATTCCCCATTTGGGACAGGGAATATTTTTCCCATCCCTTCCTCCCGTCTGGATGGAAGAGCATATGGAATGAATATTTTAAGCAACCCGCCCCCCACTCTGCTTTCCAACGGCCATGGCTGCGTTTTCCTTTGCCACACTCCTCTTTGTGCTCCAGTGCCTGACATGGGCCTGACACTGGCTCTCTGCAGCCTACCTTGCTCCGTGCATCACAGCCATCCCGTGAATTGTAACCACTGCCTCCGCACGCAATGCCACCCACGTCGTGGCTGGCGCTTGTGCACCACACAGCCAGGGAGCGGATCAGCGCGGTGGGCCTTTCCTAGCACGGTGGCTAGCCGGAGACGTCTGCAGAGTTCAGGCAGCATCAGCTCATCAACTAGTGGGGGGGAACCTTAGAGGGACAAGCGGCAATAGATTGTTTCAGAGCATTAACGGAACTGACAACTTTGCATGTGTCTGGTACTCCATACATTAATAGGGCCTGGCAGTTCTAAAACAGTGCATACTTCTGTTGGCTAAATGTGCCCAAAACCTGAATGGAAACTGCCTCCAGGAAATGTTTGTAGGAAAGTGCGTGTACACACACACACACACACACACACATGCACACGCACACACACACACACACAATTAATGATAGTATATTGCTTGAATGGGCAATGCTCTGCATTTGCCAGAAGTCAGAGAGAGAAACAGAGAATGGCAAAGGAAGAGACAGATAGACAGATAGATAGATAGACAGACAGATAGATAGGTAGATAGAGAGAGAGATAGATAGATAGATAGATAGATAGAGAGATAGATAGATAGATAGATAGATAATCTGGGAGAAAACGACAGTGGGAGAAGAGAGAGAAAGTGTTGAGGAAGGAGCAAGAACCCACCACTCATTTAAAACCAGAAGGCCCAACCTTCCCTGAAAATATTGGGCCAAATCCTCTGTTGGTGTAAATTGACTCAGCTCTATTGTGTGGTGAAGAATGTGCACTTTACGTTCTATAGTGACTGTCACTCTGCCTGCAATAGTATTTCCTTTGTTCTGATTTCATTTCAGAATTCACCTTTCTGTCATGTCATTGAGTAACCCCTGGCTCTCGCTCTTGTGCTATTGGTTTAGCATCACCGCTTCTCTACATCTTTATATGCTCTCCATAGGTACCCACCGTCTCCCTTTGAGGTGAGAGTCACTACTGACTGACACATGTTCTCAGCTTCTAGGTACTTCACCTGAGGTCACTGACCTCTTCTTATTGTCCCTACAAAGTCTGTGTCGTTTGCAAAGAAGGTTGAAGATAAAAGAGGGGCAGAGGGGAAATCACAGCAGCTTGGAAGAAATGAAACGAAGTGAAGCTGTGAAACTGGAAATAACTTCATTAAGGCTGTTAGGTAAGGAACACGGTAGGCAGTTTTTACTCCCATAGTACAGTTATTCTGAATATACCTCTACAAGTATATCTATGTTCCCTCCTTCTCATGATATTAATTGAGCAATTCAAAAATATTCATGCTAATTCTCACACCACATCTCAGTTGTGGGAAATTAATGTTAAATCCATTTGATAGATGGGGAAACTGAGGCACCAAATGAGTAAATGACTTGCCCAAGGTCACACAGGGAGGCTGTGGCAGAGGTGGGGACAGACCGCAGATCTCTTCAGTTTCAACCCACTTCATTTACCACAACACTTTGGAGCTTACTGATGAAGCATCAGATAATTGAGCGCTGCTAGCAAGTATAATACATGGAAGACATTGCTGTGCCAGAAGAATTCTCGCTATGGGATGAATCTGATCAAGAAACAGAGGTATCCAAATACTAGGGATGTCTGGAAAGGACAATTCCATTCTACAAATCATTTCAAGGTTTTAAATTTTTTGTTCTGAAGCAGAATGAAAATGAGACCTTTCAAAAATTTTCATGAAAAAATGTAAAATAGACCAACTCCAGAATAGCCAACAGCCCAGTAGCTTGAGCACTTACTTGATAAATCAGGGACAGGAACTTGGGTCTCTCACTTAAGTACCCTAACCACCAGGTTTTGTAGAAACCAATATGTTTCCTGAAAACATTTAGGTTTTGATGAAAAAAAAGTTACATCAAAAATTGCTCATCCAGCTATACCAAATACATTATTCCTGTCTATATTAGAGATTGGCCCAAAATGAAACCCTGGATTTTACGTTCCGGAGCCTGATTCAGGATTTGCATCAGATTCAGACCTATATCTATAATATACTGGAGAGTGTACTGCATCGAATATCAGGGTGGGAAGGGACCCCAGGAGGTCATCTAGTCCAACCCTCTGCTCAAAGCAGGACCAATCCGCAACTAAATCATCCCAGCCAGGACTTTGTCAAGCCTGACCTTAAAAACCTCTAAGGATGGAGATTCCACCACCTCCCTAGGTAACCCATTCCAGTGTTTCACCACCCTCCTAGTGAAATATTGTTTCCTAATATCCAACCTAGACTTCCCCCACTTCAACTTGAGACCATTACTCCTTGTTCTGTCACCTGGTACCACTGAGAACAGTCTAGATTCACTGCAATCTCCTTGATCTCTGAGAACCAGATCCAGATTCCAAAAGCACAAGTTCAACTCCAGGATTTCAGTTCTGTCTACTAGAGAGTTACTAGGTGAGATCTTTGGCCGACTTTTTTTCCCAGGGAGAAAAAACTCTCATTGATTTCAATGGGGCCAGGATTTCACCCGCGTAGTCTGGATACTAATCCAGGGTTCGTTTGACTTTTTGTGTCCCGCCTCAATCCCTAACTCAAAAGTTCCCAGAGAAGGAGGTTAAAGCTGTCGAAAGGAACGTTCCCACTCGAAGTCGAAGGTTTGAGGATCCACTTATCATTCCGTTCTCTCTGTGTGCATGCCTGTGTCTCCACAAATTAACGCATGCATACCTATGAAAATAAATGTTTCGAACACGTATAAACACTGCAGATCTGAATCAATCTCAGAGCCGAAGAAGGTTAAATATTTAAACAAGCCATGTATTGAAATGCATTTTTAATGGCGTTGAGTCATTCTGGTGAAAGCTTACTCAAGAGCCTTCATTACTGAGTTTGAACAGATGGCACAGCTGTATGCAGCCTCAGCCTCGCTCCCTTCCCCCCTCAGGGTAAATCCAAGGGCCACGCCTGTGCAAAGGCATCCGCTGTCAGCCAATGGGCTGAATGGACGGCTGCCTCTCTCCTGCTCGTTCTCACATGACAGCCAGGCTGGCTGAGGTCTCAGAGAATGGCTTCTCCTTCAGGAGCAAAACACCTTTTGCAATCTAGTGTTTCCAGGGCTTTGCTGGGGGAAGAGGGAATTTTGCAAGCATTCAGAATGAACTAGTTATGCTGCTCTGTGACTTAATTGCTAGGGTTATGTGGTATCATTATGTCATCTGCAGTTGTCCCTTGTTAATTTCAAGATGGCAATGCTCCTGCCCCCGCTTCTCTTCCTCTTCTGAACATGCGGGGGAGGAAGGGGGTTTTGGAGGTGGAAGGGAGAGTGTCAAGAAGAGGAGGGGAAACTGTAAGGATACATTGATTATTATTAGTTAAAACAGACTGAGAAAACCGGATACCGCACAGGCATGGTTTATGCTCTCACCGTCCAAGAGAGGACTAGTGGCATAGCTATGAACACTGTCACAGCTTCAGAAGAGCCATGTGCTTCAAGAAGCTCCTGTCGGGCAAGTTTCCCCTTTTACTTTTGCTGGGTTCTCAGCCAGATGAAGGCATAGGGAATATAGGTCTATTCTGGAAGCCCAAGCCCAGACACATGGTGAGATCAGAATCTTAGCTTCTATACATATCTATATACCTATATCTATCTATCTATCTATCTATAATGTGAGATCATTACTCACTTCATCATCATACACAGAGCAAGTAAAAAGAGTTAGGATAAAGGGATGGGAGCGGAAGTGACGTATCTATCTTCAGGGTCTACATTAATCATAGACCTTTAAAGAATCAGCCCAACTTGCTTTCAATTTGGGGGGTATTCACTGCAGAATACCCATAGTTTGTTAGCTGTGAGACCAACTGAGCCAGGCATCAATGTTTGGTGTGGATCAACTTTCCCCTTTTTGCAGGATTAATTTTTTAGCAACCCAAACTGCACATTAGAACCACATCTCCTAGTTCCCAGATAACCTCCATGTATCAGGCATATAGCCAAGAATGAAACTTAAGGGAAAACGCTCCAACTTAGCATCAGTATCCAATTGGTGCTTTGATTTACCTCATACCAGAAATGTTTCATGCAGGAAACGTAGGAACTAATGTTGTGCCATGGGAGTTACACTTCAGAATCTGAGCTTTCATTAAAAAAAAAAACAACATTTTCTAGCCCCCATGGGTGCAGAGAAAAGCTTGGAATCTTGACAAAAGTGTAAATGAGACCTGCCTACGTGAGCGGAGAGCCTGTGCTGCAAGGAGGGGTGAAAACCCCATTAATCTTAATTCTGGAAACTTCTGCCACTCCAAGTGGGGGTGGGGACATGGCAGCAACAGGGTCATAACTTGGGCATTTGGGTTGCACATATGGTCTCAGAATGCCTTAATTCACACCTGGTTTCACATTGATGTAACTCCATTGGTTTCAATGGAGTAACTCCTGTCCTAACTTACGCTGGTGTAAACGAGGCGATCATCAGGCCCCAGATCTGAGTGCCAGTTTAGTTACAATGTAGCAAACTGTAGGAGTGGTAATATTTATAATTTATGTTCCCATGCTTCCTAGGAGCTCTAAAAACAAAAATATAAAAACCTAAGATATTCATCTCCAGGAGATGGGGCTTGATGAAAAACGTGTAACATTGTAAGACTCCTAAGACTTTGCAATACTATTTGTGTAGCAATATCCTTGTGAGCTAGGAAGCAACATTGCCTCCACTGTATGGGTGGGGAAACAGAGGCACTGAAGGGTAAGTGACTTGCCCAAGGTCCTATACCACGTCACTAGCAGAGCAAGGCATAGGACTCCAATCCCTAAATCCCAATCCAGTGTTTTATCTATGAGACAATCTTTCCCCTCGAGAGTGTTAAGCGATTCCTTTTTGGCTATCTGTCTTTCTATGCCATTCTATTATGTCATCACTATAGTATCCAACAACACCGTGGCACTGGCTCAGTACTGACGCTGAGGGAAGCAAATCACCACTACTTCCTGTTACTTGGAGGTTTCCCATCCAAATACTAACACCAGGCTAAACTTCCTTAATTTTCAAGATGTGAAGGGAATCACACCAAAAGGCAATATGGTTACATTCAATATGAGCAAAATACTCATATGTGAAAGGAAAAAGAATGGCCTAATAATAATAAAGTCTATCTTAAGATAGCACCGATCAGGATCCTATTACATTATGCGCTGTATAAACAAGTAACCAAAGCCATTCCCTGCCCTAGAAAACTCACATTTTAGGATTTTGATAAGCCACAGGTGATATAGACAAACAGGGGTGGGGGACAAAAGGATAAGGTAACAGTAAAGGACACGTGTATTTGCATGGGTTAAAAGTCACAGTGGTCTCAGTAGTCACAGGTAGCCACCAACCTAGCAAATGCCAGATGGCAATGATTTGCAGGCATCATGGTAAAGTTATCTTTTAATGGGGGCAGGGAGGCAGAATGTATAAGAGAATAAGGTGACAGCCTTGTGGATTTTGGTGAGAAACTCTTCCCATATATAAAGCTACAACCACAAGATCTAGTCTCTGGAAGTAAAATATTTCCAAAGGAATTGAAATCAATTCTTGGATTCTCAGAATATTTTGCAAGTTTTTAGGAGCACAGGAATTGCCAGACTGGGTTAGACAAGTGGTCCATCTACTGCAGTATCTTGTCTCAGACGGTGACTGGCACTAGATAATTCTTACATGACTCTTCCCCATTCAGATCAGTTTGTGCTATCTTTCCTGAAGCTGTCAAGTAGAGGTGGTGGGTTGGGGCATATTTCTCATATTCTTTGTAAGCTTGTAGAACAGTGTTGACAGGTTTGGAGACATAAAATGGCTACCTTGACCAACCATTATGCAGCGATGCTTTTTCTTTGATGTTTTTCAAATACATGGGACTGTCTAGAAAGCAAAGGCTCTGAGAGAGATAAGAGGAACAGAAAGGCCCAAACAAATATATGGTACTTGGAGCTGATGCTCATAGGACATTTAATGGATTTAGCATCAGCTGCAATTTCTGTTGAAATAAATTGTCAGGAAGATGTGGAAACAAGTTTAGAAGAAGATACTTTGCTGACAGAAGACTACATCAACCAACCAAAGATATCAGTGAGTAGGGAAGCGATCTAAGCTGCAGTTGAACATAAAACAATCCCATGAAAAAGCAAATACCCACTTGAACAAATGCCCTTTGACTTATGCCTTTTAACGTCACACCTTTATTAACATGGTTTAATTTGCCAGAGTGCTTCTGTTAGAGTGCCCTAAGCTTAGTGAGATCTTTTCACCTTCCCTTGTTGGGCTAAGGTCGTTTTGTCACAGTTCGTAATCTACATAGATACCATCCCCCCAAAAAAAAACTATTTGTGGATACATTTTTATTTCACTTAGACCCTATAGAACATTTGACTTATTTAGTCATTGATACTGTAATAAAGTGGTTGGCGTGTATGTATACATGGGCCCCTTTATACACTGGCACACATGCACTCCTGCCCTCTACTGGATGGAATCAGAGTGGCTCATCAGCGTGACACATGGCCTATACCACCAAGAACTGATGGGTATTTGCCTTGAGGTCCAGTAGTAGGGGCCTAGACTTTTAAAGTATCTGACTTCTATCCCTGCTCTCACTATGAAGTTCCAAGCAGTGACAGGAATGACTATGAAGTACAAGGATGCTACAGATTCGGTACAATATTGTCCAGGAAGTGATGTTTGAGTGGTTTAAATATGTTCTTGTTCTGTTCTGCTCCCACAACCACAAAGTCTGCAAACAGTGGCCATCAGAGACAGGCACATGGATGTTATTAAGGAAGACAGAGCTATTATACCAGCAGTGTCCTAATAGACTGCATGTACTACTATGCCTCAAAGCAGCTAACAGAAACGTCTCAGCAAAAAGGTAGGTGACTGGTTCTTTCTGATTTAAAGGAACACAGCTGGTTAAAAAACATATATTTACACATACACACTCAAAAATCAAATTCCCTTTTCTAACACCTCAAGGCTGGGAGTTGTAAAGGATCCTAAGTGAATTAGGCATCCAAATCTCACTGGAAGTCAATGGGGACTGACTGTCTAACTCCCTTAGGTCTTTTTATAAAAATCCCAGCATGAGTTGTTTTAAAAATATTAAATATTAAAAGAATATTAAAAATCCAACACACTTTGCATCATGTGCTCATTTTTTCTTTGTGATGATGAAAATACACTATTCAGCATCATTTTTGTTTCTAATTGGTCTCCAGACACTTGCACTTCTAGGTTCTCAGATGGTAGCACAATGCTGCAATGATTTGGAACATGGAGCAACCAGCTGCCTCTGCAGGTGAGGCCAATCCTGTTTCTTGAGTAACTCTAAGGATACATTCCTCCAGGAGAAAGCTGAAGAATGGCTCTCGTGCTAGAAAAAGAACATCTGCAGCAGCGGTATTCTACCTAGGAAAACTGGAGTGCCACTTAGTTGCTGCATGGAATCACAAGAGCATCACTCTGACATTGCACTATAATGCTGCATCATTTTGACTCAGTTTCATGGTATATTGGCACGTCACCATAAAACATAGCCAAGCCTCAGCATAACAAATCAACAGGTGAGACAAGAACAGGGTAGTTCTGATACAAGCTATTCATGAAGCACCATTGTACTCTGCCTGTTGAACAATAGTAGCTTAGTGACAGAATTCTTAATGATTTTCTTTAGGGGCCTAATCCAAAGCACATTGAAGTCAAGGGAAAGGCTCCCATTTAATGGGTTTTGGATTAGACGCAGGAGCTAGGAGAATAGCACCAAACACTGTCAACATTATTTGGCATCCCTAACTGCTATTTTATTGACTCTGTTTGTTCCATCTTGGTATTCACTTTCACAAACCTTTGTGTAAATGGATTTTGTTGTTGGCACAGATATTTCTTTTCACAGATAAGCAAGGTATTAATCACAATAAACAATTGCATCACTTCTGCTTTTCACCATAGGTCCCTTTTATATAGGAAGATACAGTAGCCAGCACATAACCTTCTTTTATCCATTATGACTGGAATAGGACTAATCCGCATGGTAGTTATGACATTCTATACCTTGGGGGAGCACCCTGTTACACCCCCGCCCGAATATTCCTCGTCTGTATATAATCATAATATTCCACATAAAGCACGCCTTGTAAGGTATCAAGGGAAAAGTTATGATCTGCTGAAAGTCATTTCCCTATCCATATATGTGTATCATTAATGCATGTGAAGTTATGAGAATTGTGCTGTATGGTTGTCACTAAAACATGCTGTAAATTGGGGAATCAGCCAGATATTAGCTCCCCAAAGGCAACAGTAAACCAAAGAAAAGTAACCAATGCCCAGGTGGCCGGGTGTGAAACAACCCGTCAACAGCCATCGTCCAGCAAGGGAGCTACAATTCAGTGATTCACCTGCATGAGGAAACACCCCAGCTTTGCCTGGAGATTAAGCAATGCCCCCCAGATGTGCCTGGACTTGTGTTCTACAGACACATGGACTGAGGGTATAAAAATGAACAGAGGGGGCCCAGGCTTGGCCTTTGCTCCTGCCCCCACCTATACTGCAAACAACAAAGACACTGAGAAGAAGACAGGACTCCAACAGAGGACATTGGCCCAGGTTTAAGGAACAAACCTGTATATTAAGGACTGTAATATCGAGTGGGGTGAGAAAAAACTGCATAATCTAGTTGTTGCCCAGTCTAATGGGGTTGAGATTTTTAGACTGTGCTTATATTTTATTTTATTTTGGTAACTAACTCTGACTTTTTGCCTATCACTTAATATCACTTAAACTCTATATTTTGTAATCAATAAATTTGTTTTACTGTTTATCTTTACCAGTGAATTTGTCTGAAGTGTGTGGCAAATCTGCTCAGGGTACAAAGGCTAGTGTATATTCACTTTCCATTGTTGAAGTGGTGAGCCAATTAATAAATTTGCACTGCTTGTCTTGAGCAGTGCAAGACTGTGTATTACTGAGGTACAAGGCTGGGAACTGGGGGGATTTTGTTCTGGTGCCTTTCTCTGTGTGATTCATGAGTGGCTCGGGGAACATTAATTCAATCTAGCTGGGTGTGGGGTCTCCACACGTGGTTGTGCTGAGTGATAACAGCACCTGGAGGGGTTGCTGCTGGTCACTAGCAAGGCATTGTGGGAGACAGCCCAGGCTGGAGAGAGTTAAGGGGGCACAGCGGTCCCGCGGTCCCAGGATGCGCCCCAGTGGGACCCCGTCACAGCAGTTATTAGAGCATATCACAAAAGATGGTGGCACCCTTCCCACTTAGAATATTCAAACAGGTAGATACCAGCCCCGTTTAAAACCCTAGAATCAATACTACCAAATTCTTGTGATATTCAGATGATTATTTATTTAGTTATTATTTATTTAAGCAGTGCCTAGAAGCCATAACACATTGGGGCTACATTGTGTTAGGCATGGTGCTAACATATATTATGAGACAATCCCTAATCCTCAAATATTTTACAATCTAAGGACACAAGATAGACAAAGAAATAAGGAAGTAGTGTTCTCATTTTACATATGCGAAACTAAAATTTGGCCCATAATCTCTTTGTGCCTCAAATGTATTTAGGTGCCTAAAGATGCAGATAGGTACCTTGTGGGATTTTCAAAAGTACCTAACTGCAGATGATTTCATAGATTCATACATTCATAGATTCTAAGGCTAGAACAGACCATTGTGATCGTTTCATCTCATCTGATCTTCTGAATAACACAACCCATAGAACTTCCCCAAAATAATTCCTAGAGCAGATCTTTTAGAAAAAAAAATGCAATATTGATTTCAAAATTGTCAGTGATGGAGAATCTACCATGACCCTGGTTAAGTTGTTCCAATGGTTAATTGTTCACAATGTTAAAAAATAAGCATCTCATTTCCAGTCAGACTTAGACTAACTTTAAATTCCAGCCATCGGAATGTGTTGTTCCTTACTCTGCTAGAGTGAAGAGTCCATTATTAAATATTTATTCTTCATGTAGGTAACTCTAGATTGTAATCAAGTCATCTCTTAACCATTTTTTAAGCTAAATAGATTTTTCTCCTTGAGTCCATCACTGAAAAGCATACTCTCTAATCCTTTAATCATTCTCATGGCTCTTCTCTGAACTCCCTCCAATTTTTCAACGTCCTTCTTGAATTGTGGACACCAGCATACAGGATTTCAGCAACAGTCATTAAGTACCAAAAACAGAGGTAAAAGAACCTCTCTACTCCTACTCCAGTTTTCTCCATTTATGCATCCCAGGATTGCATCAGCCCTATTAACCACTGCATCACACTGGGAGCTCATGTTCAGCTGACTATCCACCACATCCCCCAAATATTTTTTCAGGGTCACTGCTTCCCAGGATCGAGTCCTCCATCATGTAAGTGTGGCCAACATTCTTTGTTCCTAGATTCACATTTAACCCCTATTAAAATGCATAGTGTTTGCTTGCCCCTAGCTTATGAAGCACTCTAGATCGCTCTGTATCAATGACTTGTCCTCTTCCTTATTTACCATGCCTCCAATTTTGGTATCATCTGAAAACTTTATCAGTGATGATCTTATGTTTTCTTCCAGATAATTAATACAAATGTTAAATACCATAGGGCCAAGAAATGATCCCATTAGAAACTCACCCATTTGATTATGATTCCCCCTTACAATTACATTTTTGACCTATCAGCCCCAGCCAGCTTGAAATATATAAAATTAACAAGGCACACATTAAACAGATTACAAATTTTATAATCAAATTGTCATCAAGTAACAAGTCAAATGCTTGACGGGCGACTAAGTATATTACATCAATATGCCCTTATCAACCAAACTTGTAATATCCTAAAAGCAAGTTAGCCTGGCATGATCTATTTTCCATAAAGCCATGCTTACTGACATTAATTATATTGTCCTCTTTTAATTCTTTATTAATTGAGTCCCATATCAGTTGCTTCATTATCTTACTCAGGATCGATGTCAAGCTACCAGGCCTGTAATTACCCAGGTCGTCCCATTTACTCTTTTAAAATATTGGCACAACATTAGCTTTCTTTCAGTCTTCTGGGACTTTCCCAATGTTCCAAGACTTATTGAAAATCAATATTAACAGTCGAGAGAAGTCCTCAGTCATTTCTTTTAAAACTCTTGGATGCAAGTGCTCTACTACTGCAGATTTAAAAGTGCCTTACTCTAGTAGCAGCTGTTTAATATCCTCCTGAGATACTAGTGGAATGGAAAGAACATTCACACGATATCACTACATCATCTGTTTTTCCTCCCAAATATAGAACTGAAATATTTATTGAGCACTTTTGCCTTTTATACAGTATTATTGATAATTCTATCATTTCCATTTAGTAATGGACCAATACCATGGTTAGGATTTTTTTGTTCCTAAAATACTTAAAAAAAACCCCCTCCTTATTGTTCTTAACGCTGCTGTCCTTGTGTCTCTTTGCTTCTCTTATCAATTTTCTTTGAGTCCTACCTTCTAATTTACATTAATTACTATCAAGTTCCCCTTTCTTACATTTGCTCACTTCCCCTCTAAATCGCATCAGCTTTTTAACCAATACAGCCTTCTTCCTCGATTTTGGGATAGTGGCTTTTGGGGCATCTAATAAAGTGTTCTTAAACAATTCTCAATTACCATTCAATTTTTTCTGATTAAATTCTTCCTCCCAGCTGATTTGGCTCGGAAGGAGTCAGGCACCTAATTTACCTAAGCAAATAAATGACTAACCTTCCTCTCTACTATGTGTCTTGAACACAACTCTGCTAAAAGCACAAGCCTGCCACTTATTTCAGCGACAGGCTGTACTCAAGGATCAGTCATGTCAGAGCACTTAGCAAACTGACAAATGACATTTGCACTGGAAGATTTCAGCATCCAGTCTGGTTAAGATGAACTCTTTTAAGCTAAATAGCACTTAACATTACTCATTTTACTAAGAGATAAAAGAATCTGCAAGGGACAATATCTCTGTCACGGAATGTTTTATATGATAGGATTCCCCCGTCCTCCCCCAGTCATGCTTCACATATTTGCTTCTTACACCCCCTCCTCTCTCTTCGCCACATCTTTGGCTATCTTGTCCATTCAGATCTTTAAACAAATCTCTTTTTGCTTCCTTTCGCTGCCTCTCTGGTTTTGGAAGCTGAAGTGGAAAAAAATGAAGTGATCAGGTAATGTTTGCCCCAGAGGATCTTTACACATCTCTCCTGAAAACATACAGCTCTTTGTTCTGAGGAACAGTGATCAAGGGATGGATTTTGCAACAGTATGTACAAGTGAGAGTGAAAGTACAAGCAAAGTGACACAAGGGAGAAGTGAACCCATTGACGATGACTGATGTTAGCGGCAGGTTAATATTGTTATGTAAGGTGGTATCTGTACATTTAACATGCCAGGTAGTAACACTGGGACAAATCCACAACTGGTGTAAATTGACTTCAATAGACATATGTCAGTTTACTGTTTACTCAAATCCCTCCTCCTAGTTGTCCCTTGAGCTTATGCTATTGTTTCTTCATACTTAAAGAAGCTGGTTAAGCACTGGAATAAATTGCCTAGGGAGGTTGTGGAATCCTCATCATTGTAGATTTTTAAGAACAGGTTAGACAAACACCTGTCAGGGATGGTCCAGATAATACTTAGTCTTGCCATGGACTAGAGACATTTCAAGGTCTCTTCCAGTCCTATGATTCTATGATGTAGAATAGGATTTTCAAAAGTGTTCAGTATTGACCTAACTCTGCACCGACTGAAGTGAATGGGAGGTTTAACATCAAGGCAAAGTCCAGAAATTAACTTTAACAAACTTTTGCCATGTACAGACCCAGAATTTCAATTCAGACCCATCACCAATTTCAGACAGCCCTAGTAAGCTTTGGATAAACATCCGAACTCTAGGGTGACAGGTAAAAATTTGCCTTGTCCTTACATGCCCCCTCCAAGGATCTCAAACACTTTGTGTCCATGAATGAATTAGCCTCCCAACAGGTCTCTGTTACTGTCAGGTCCTGAGCACAGGGTTCCTAACAAACAATGCCCTGCTCTTACCAGTCCCTCAGATCATAGCAGCATCTCTACAATAGCACTGAGCAAGTTAGGGACCAGAAGAAATGCAGATTAATTTGAGTTGAAGTAGCAGTCCCCAGAAGCCATGCCTGTTTAGAAGCAGGACATGCTGCAATAACATGCCAGGGTAGCAGCTGGGCTGGTTAAAGGTCTATACTGTGTTCCCAGGGAGATGCAGCTCCAATGAGGAGGGGAAGGGAAATTAAAAAAAAAAAAAACGAAACCCTTTCACACGTACTGAAAACATTCAAAGCTTTGTGTATGTTCAGTATCATCCAAATGTAATTTGAGCAGCTCACTTCTAATCTAGTTTGCGCTATGATGATAACAGCTTCAATTTATACAATCAGAGCTCATTGCTGAGTGACTTTGCTTTCCCCTGCATCAAAGGTAATTATTATTTTTATAGTTCAATTAGCAAACATTACATTTCTGTTTTCCTTGCTAAAATGGCACCACCTAATTTAACAATAACTCACTACCTTCCCCCACTCCTCACCCCATGCCCTCCCAGGAGCATGATGTTGTTATAATATTTTTCTGGGTCTACTGATCCTCTGCAAAAACTATTCCTCCAGTTTGCACCTTTCAATCTCCTTCCTTTAAGTTTACACAAATACAACAATTGGCCAATTGCGTTTCATAGCTTGCATTTTTTACATTAAATTCTATAAAGCGTTGTGCCCCAGAATGGTTCTAATAATACCTCCTTTATCTTGCTGAGCAGAATGAGCAAAAAATTGTCTGTTACTTGGTAACATCCTATTCTTCCTTCCTTGGGATTTGGCCATATTTCATAATACCCTTAAAGAGTCCTTATATTTATTCATCAGCCTTAGGAGAAGGTGGAGCTTGTGTGGAGTTATGGCAATCTGCCATTTAAGTTCTTTCATGTCTTTGCTGTAGCCAGCCCAAGCTTCCCTCTTCCCTCCTTTTGTTATGACACCAGTGAGATATTGTACTGTTATCTGACAGACCCCTATCACGTCAGCTATGCCTTCACCTTTGGGTTTTACTTAAGTGTTTTTAAGTGAGACTCTGCTATGTTCTTTCCAAGCATGTTTGCATTGATTATGCAAAATTATAACCCGGAATTGTGTACCTTCATTCCCCACTTTGGTCCCCCACCCAAGTGATTTATTACTGGCTAAGTTGTTCCTAGCAGAAAACTTTATCACTGTCACCGGTGTATGTGGCAGATATGAGTATCTATATCAGCTCTCTGTGTGTGCACGAGCAACTGAGTGACCCGGGGTAGACCGGCTCAATTATAGATGGTTCATGCTTCTGATTAAGTCTGTCAAGTCCATCCTCAAACCGCGTCCCCCGTCCCCAATCACCACCTTCCATTTTTATGCCGCTTCAAGTACAAACCGATGATTACAGGAGTCTCCATGGGTCCCTGTGGTAACACCATTGATTCTGTTCCTCCATCCATAGAGTTTCATTGTAGAGGTTCTCAGCAAAGGAAAACGATCCAGCAGAACCATACTTAATTAACGGCCCAAAAGGACACCAGAAACACTCAGCAATGAGAAGACCCCTGAAAATAGGGACATTCTGACTTTCAGGAACACGTGACCATGCTAGGTTTGCTATTTACCTACCCCTTTATCCCAATGTAGAAACCACTCTCCAGTTCCTCTGCTGTCTCTCTCCGCTTGCCAGGTGCACTCCTCTCACTATCCCTTCACATTGAAGCAAGGCGTCTCTTAGGCGGTATCGCACATAAGCTGGAGTCCAGCTTGGGGAAAGGAGAATAAAACCACCTTTGCATCTTCCTAATTCTCAGTCACTTAGGCGGTCAGTGCAGCCCTCGGGGCATGCGAGAACGGACCTACAGTATGCTCTACTTTATGGAAGAGTTCTGCGTGCTCCAGACACTTCCAAAAGCTGCCCCAGTGTGGAATATCTACTGTAAGGTGACTAAAGGACTGAGCTGGAGACTGCACCACTTCATGTTCCACAGATTAGGAAGCTCTGAAAGATTTTTCTCTCCTAGGCTCCACATCCTGCATATGCACAGGGAGCACAGAGGAAAAGGAGGCGTTTCCGTTGCCCCTTTGTCATTTTCCCCCTTCTCTCTCTAAGGCCTGGTCTACACTGGTGGTGGTGGGAGGATCGATCTAAGTTATGCAACTTCAGCTATGTGAATAACGTAGCTGAAGTCGACGTACTTAGATCTACTTACTGCAGTGTCTTCACTTCGGTAGGTCGACTGCTGACGCTCTCCCGTCGACTCCGCTCGTGCTTCTCGTGGAGTACCGGAGTCAACGGGAGAGTGCTCAGAGGTCAATTTATCGCGTCTTCACTAGACGTGGTAAATCGACCCCCGCTGGATTGATCGCTCCAGAGGTAAGTTTAGACATGGCCCTAAGTATCGGAGTAGGATTCAGAAGGGAAGGGAGTGAAAATTGTGAATTTGATTTATAATAATAATAATAATAATTAATAATTAATAAAAGATAAAACCAACACATTAAGGGAATTGTACTGCAGTTGGTAAAATACCTCATGTCACAGAAAGCAACTTACATGACACCTCTCCAATATAGCCATATAAAAATATATTAATATAGGAAACAGACAGAGGAAAGAAACAAAGCAGTGAACTTTAACAGAATTAGACAACTCAGGGAATTATTTAACTCCCCTGGGTCATGATTCTTCTGCGCTTTTGGTCATCATGTAGCAATATCAGTCGGTGACAAGTGAATGAAAGTGGGTTTAAAATGTTACCATGCTGGTTTGGCAGCATTTCACATCCACTTTGCAAATGATAACACGAGATTCAAAGAATTAGACCCCTGACATTTGATTGGCCAGATATTCAATTGGTACAAATCAGAGTAACTGCAGAGTCAGCTGAGTGGTGTCAAATCACAACAACTAAGGATCTGGCCCTATTAATTTGCATCCTTTGCATTCCCTTGCCCCCAGATCTGTCTCACTTGCAAGTCGAAGATTTGTATCTGTTTGTGGCAAAAAGCTTTGCTTTCTGATTTGATGACCTTTCAGCAATTGCCCTGAACCCACTTGGTGGTCTCAGTCCAGTGAGCACCACACCGAGGATCACATCACAGAACTGGCACTAATTGGCACCTTTGCTGGCAGTCTCAGCAGAGAAGCTGAGGACCAAATGAGCTTGGAGACCAACCTGCTCTCTTACTTTGAGAGATGATCCCTGCAGAACAGGTGCGCTGCATATTGATGGCATGCCTGTGTGAGTGGGAAACGTTAATACAGCTATTGCCTGCATTGTACCTGTTCAATGAATAAGAAATAGAGATGGGCCACAGCTGTGAAATTCTGATGCAGAACCAGGTCTAGATCCAGGGGTAAGTTGGATCCACTGTTACAGGACAGGCCTGTCTCTAAATGAGAGAGTATTTCCCCCAAAACCTGTGTGTCTTTTACTTTTTGTCAGTACTAAAAACGCCTAAAAGCATTTTAATTTGCTTGTAGCATGAAACAGGGAGAGGGATCAACCAAAGGGTGGCATGGCTATATTATCTGCAGACAATGTGAAATTTAGGAGAACACCCACCCCAAAGATGGTTTGAATACAGCATGTCCATTTTGCATACGAGTTCCAGGAGGTAGATGAGTTTCAACTGGTTTTAACAGGCAGCGTGGCAGGCTGTGCTGCCAAGGCCTGGCTATACACAGGTTGAGGTATCCTGGCCATGGCAGTGCTGAGTTTACAGGGCGTGACAACTTCAACTGCTGCACAGAAGAGAAACTCTCAGAGAAGGCTCAGAATTTCATGGCTACCATGGGACTGTCCCAGGAAGCTGTGGACTCCACTCACACTGTTATCCACACTTTTGATCCAGTGTTTGGGCTGCCATTAGAGGTTGGTCAATTGGAAACATTGCCCAAGTTGAGGACTGATCTCCAGCTCTTGTGCTTTGATGGTGGATTAAACCTTTCCTATAGGGAAGAAGGGCCTGAGGCGTATGATACCTGTGCGTTTGCAGAGGGCTCTGGAGAAGAGAATCTTTAGAAAGGTCAAACTATCAGTGTTCTGGTAGGACTTTATAATGACCTTTCATCCTCAGTAATCAAGAGGGTCCCCAAAGGTGGTCCTTACCCTTGGCTTCGTGTTTGGGGGTCATGCTTGTTTATAGGAGATATGTGATAGCTGAAGCAGGAAAGAAGATAGCTAGAGCACCAGTGAAAGACACCTTGTCCAAACAACCAATAAAGCCAAATTAGGGCTTAGCCAATTTAGAAGGGAACTGCTGGCAGGATGTTCTCCATCTGGGACCTTCTAATTTGGAATTCACTTTCTCCTTGGTCCAAAAGAGCCAAAATCAGTTTGCCTTCAGGGTAAGTTGCAAAGCCCCAGTAGGCAGTGATGCCTAATGGGCAAAGCACTGAACTGGCACTGAGGACACATGATCTCTATTCCCACATCTGGCCTGTTCGGTGGCCTCGGTGTGCCTCAGTTTCCCCATCTACAAAATAGGGCTAATGATACATTTGTTTGGTCTGATTATCTTTCATCCATTTGCCCAGGCATTTGTTTAAGATGGAGCAGGATGAGGGCTGGTAGTTTGGGGACAGAGTGTATTTCTTTGCATTGGCTAATTTCTGCCATTGGGGTTAAATGATGCTGTACAATCTGTTATTTGTTGGTTGGGATTCAAAAAACAACAACAAAACATTGCCAAAGGCACCTACAGCTTATGATGGGTACTTTTTCATGTTATGGAGATGGATAAATCAAAAGAAAAGGGGAAAAAATCCTCTTTCTTACAGCTTCTTTCAACTTTCTCTCTTCTGCATTATTTTCCCTTATTTGAACCTAGGAGACATGGTTAGTTGAATGAAGTGTTGTTTTATGTCTATTGCTGACTGACACCTGTGCAAGGTTTCCATGTGCACAGGTCATTATGGGCATCCATATTTCATCAGATATTTCAGGTCTGTCTCACAGCCCTATACATCACTCTTACATCACCCTTACGGACAGAGGTGATGCATGAAGGCCTGAGAGAAGAACAGCTCTTGTTTCCAGAGAACTTGCTCGCTACAATATTGATATTGCAGCACTGAGTGAGACTAAACTGGCTCCATCCATGAGCTGGGAGGCAACTACACCTTCTTCTGGAAAGGAAAAGCAGAGGATGAAGGCAGGATCCATGGAGTTGGATTTGCAACAAGAATGTCTCTCCTGAAACAACTTCCTGACCTCCCTGTTGGCCTGAACGAACAGCTCATGAAACTTTGATTACTCCTGAGCCCTTCACAGCATGTCACGGTCATCAGTGCCTACCCTGACCAGCACAGAGGAAAGCAAGGAGCAGTTCTACTCTGACCTGGACTCCATCCTCAAATCAGCCCCTGCATATGCCAAGGTCATCCTGCTGGGAGACTTCAATGCCAGAGTGGGTAGAGACAGCAGTGCCTGGAGAGGTGTGATAGGATGCAATGGAGTGGGAAAGATGAACAGCAACAGACTCCTCCCCTTGGGTAAATGCGCAGAACATAATCTGCTCATCACTAGCACCATCTTCAGGCAAAATGATACATATAAAATGACATGGATATACCTATGGTCCGAACAACGGCACCTGATCAACTGTGTCATCACCAACCAATGAGACATCCACCATGCCAGAATTACTAGGGCTGTGTGTGGTGCAGAATGCTGGAGAGACCACCGATTGATAAGAGCAGTGCTCAGCCTCCATGTAGTCCCTTCACAGCGCAAGTGGCCCAAGCTCAGCAGAACAGCTTTCAACTTAGCAAAGCTCAAGCACACCAATTCTCAGGTGCAGTTGCAGCAGTCTCTTGATGACCATCTTTTTTTCATACCCACCAATCACTGGCAACCCAACAGAAAAATGGAACCAGTTCAAACATGTGATTATTAACAGGGTTAAGTCAGTGCTGGGGCCAAAGAAAAGGGTAAACCAGGATTGGTCTGATGTCTCAGGAAGATAGAGGTCTTGTTCCAACCAGCACCTCATGCCAATGTCCCAGTGCCAGCCGTCTTCATCCAAGGCACACACTGAAAAGTGTGGTTCAACTATTTGGGTAGCACCATCTTGAGTGACGGTTCCCTTAGTAAGGAAATTTCCTCCAAAATTAGCAAAGCCAGCCAGGGCCTTGGCTGACTCTGAACAAAAGTCCTTAACCAACACATTCGTCTCTCAACCACACTGAAGATCTACGGTGCAGTGGTTCTAACATCTCTCCTGTATGGATCTGAGAGATGGACTCTTTATAGACATCACATTAAACAGCTTGAGCAATTTCATATGTGCTCTTTCTGCTCAATAATGAGCATTCACTGATGGGACAGCGTGACCAATATTAAGGTCCCTGAGAGAGCAAGCACAACCAGCATTGAGGAAACGCCACTGAGAGCACAATTTAGGTGGACTGGACATGTCATCAGAATGGAAGACCACCATCACCCAAAACAGATCTTGTATGGGGAGTTGAGTCAGGGCAAAAGAAAGAAGGGTCGTCCATATAAGTGTTTCAAATATAGTCTGAAGAGCAGTCTCCAGTGGGCTGGCATCAGTCTCAAAGAACTTGAGCAAATAGCTCAGTACAGGACTCACTGTCAATCTCTTACAAGATCAGCATGGAACAGGTTTGAGCAGAGTTGAAGAAATAATCCAGGCTGCATGTGAAAGGCGCCACAGAGCTGCATCATCAAACATCATAAATACGGACTTCCCATGCCCTCAGTGCGGCTGACTCTGTGCATCAGAGTTTGGACTCTGGAGTCATAAGTGTAGCCATCGACGAGAACTGCGACAACATCATCGTCATCAGTGATGGATGACCAATGTTCCTGAGAGCTTTACAGAGTGTGATAGAGACTAGCCAAAATTTAATGAGCTCCAGAAACAAAGCCATAAAGTTCAAAGTTGGAAGGTTATAGATTATAGTTCCCTTAATAATTAATGCAGTGCTGTGGCCCTGGTTGAGCCTTGAAGAGATGGGAGAGTTGTGAAGACTGTACTCAGAACAGGCATTGTGGAACACTGGCATTGGCAGTTTTTCACACACTCCCTTAACAATACGACTGACACCGACCCAAGGTTCCAACTCAATGGCCCATTCAAGTCCCTGGTTTTGCTGATGAGACAATCAACAAGGGGGCAATGCTTTCTGTCACCATTTAGGAGCTGGGCTGAGAGTCATCAACTCATTTCACATGGGCTTCCTAAGAGCCATCAAACAGCATCAACTTGGGTTGCATGCCAACCAGTGACCTAGAGGAGAAAGCCTCCATACTTACGTTGTAAGAACCATGGGGTAGGGACTATCTTTTTGGTATGGCTTTGTATGCCTAGAGCAGTGGGTATACCTAGAGCAGTGGGTCCCTGGTCTGTGATTGGGACCTATAGGTAGGCTTAAAATATTAACAAATAATCATAAGATGATAATATCCCATTACCCATCTCTTGATCTACCATTATTTCCTGATGTGTAGAGAATTTGAAGTCATGAGCCACCAATTTAGACTAAAACAAGAACTCTTCCCCCTGTTCTCTGCTACTTCTGAATTTGGTAGGTTCTTTCATTTTGTCTTTGTATCCTCTTAGAGTCAGGTAATAAATGTGAGCTTACTCCTAAATCAGAGAAATGACAGTTGGTCAGCAGTGTAAGGGCTTCAGTATTTAACTAATTAAATCAGAGTTCTCCTATTTAAAATGTGATTAGCTGGACCCAGTACAAAGAGTGAATGAATAAGGCTTTGTTGGTAAAATGTGGATGTGGATTTTTAGAGTGTCAGAGTATAGAAGAAGTGATAAAGGTTGGCCATTACTTATTCTGAGAGAGACAATCTTTTGCCAGTAATAGCTGTTATTTAGAAAACAGACACTGCCTGCCTTGAATCCACGCTAAAGAACTTGTGGGACTCCAGCACTCAGACAGACTGTTATAAATTGTCAGTAAATCAAATTTGTAACATTGGCTCATTAACCAGCGATATTTAGTCATTGGCAGCTATCTGAGGATGGCATGGTATCTACAAGCGGTAAGAAGCATTTAAGAGCTAGGCAAGCTATAGAAAGTCTATTAAAACACAGAATCAACTCAGTGATTAGGGAGCGGGACATGAAAGTGCTGTTGGTGAAAATAGCATTTGCAGGTGAGAATTTTACTGAAAAGGTGGAATTTCCAGTTGTGATTTATTTGATCTGGATTCTAACAGTGCATCCCAGCAATAATTTCAGGAATCTGCACATAAATGGGAGCTTGGATACTTTTCTAGGTTTGTGCAGGGTGATATTATTATTACCATTATTATTCATACAGGAACTTAGTGGTATTATTTGATAAGAGCTGCCTAGTGGTCTGATCCAAAGCCCATTGAAGTCAAAGGGAAAAGCCAGCCCTATTTGCTCAGTGCTATACAAAAATACAGTTTATCTAAGTACTTATGTGGACCTTATGAAAGTATTATCTGAACAACCCACATATATGAATGCATTTACCATACAAAACCCCTGTCAGGTAGGGAAGTATTATCCCGTTTTACAGATGGGGACTGAAACACAAAGAGATAAATAGCTTGACCAAGGTTATGCAGGATGTCATTGGGAGAGTCAAGACTTGAACCCAGACCTCCTGGTTCCTTGTCCAGTGTCTTGATTATAAAACCATCCTTCCATGCTTTGATGACTGTGCAATGTGATTGATGCAGATAGAGTAGATAGGACTAGGAACCCCAGATAAATGAAAGATTTTAGGATTGGAAGGGACTCCGTGCCTCACTGAGACCAGCCCCAGACTATTATAAGCAGCCCCTTTATATACAGGTAATCCCATTCATAAATGTATTGAGTGCCATCTTAAACTAGTCAGTTTGTTTGCCCCCACTGCACCTATTCGGAGGCGTTCCAGAACCTCACTCCTCAAATAGATACCTTATTCTAATCTCCAGCGTAGGAAATTAGGATTTTAGGACTAGGATATGTATTTTAGTTCATTACTAATGTTATCGTTAATTCACTTCCTAGGGGCATGCTGAAGAAATGAGTCTTAGGCTGGGTATGAATGAACAAATATTCCATTTAAGGATCTCAAAATGTTTGCAAACTTTATAGTTGGAGAAACTGAGGCACGGAGAGGTTAAGAGACTTGCCTAGTGTCATACCAAGCCTCTGTGGCAAAGTGAGAAACAGAATCCAGAATTCCTGATACCCAGTTCCATCCTTTTATGACAAACCCTGCTTCTCTAGTTATTGCAGCGATGGATGGAGTGTTTCCATTTGAAAATAGATGGAAAATACTAGGGTTAGTGGGTTTGGAAAGGAGAAAGGAAACAGGGTGTACAACAGAGACAATAGATAAAGTAGAGGGAGAATCTTCCACAATAAAAGGACAAGGGGAAACATAAAGGAATTGGAAAGAAAACAGCTGTAAACTGAATAAAAATGAAACAATAGGCTCACGTAAATGGGTGAAACACCATTTAAGTCAATGGAGCTGTGTTCATTTACACAAGCAGAAAATTGAGTCCATTATTTATGAAACATAGAATTATATTTATCCTAGTGATTCAACTCATCTATATGTCCCTGTGCAACAAGGGGCACTTCAGCTAAGTGAAGACATTCTAATTTTTAAGTGAAATAAGCATACATGAAAAGTACTGAGTTATAGATGTAGCTCCCTGGGACAAGGCATGGAAAGAGCTGAACTGACAGCCTTGGAGACTGAGGTCCTATATACAGTCGGAGAACAAGAACTCATACATTAACCTTCCCTGCAATTCCCTTGCAAATTTGTCTCAAGCATGACTATACGTCCTTCGTGGCTGTTGAGTTCTTGGCCTTTTTGGTCCCACAGATATTTGTGTTGAATTCAATGGCTTTTATTTTTATGGTTCCTATAGTCACCGTTATAGGAGTACAGACCTCCAACTCATTTCACACTGTCCACAAGTAATATATATATATTTTCAAAATGGCTTTTAATCCTGCCGGGAGCTGTAATTCCTGCACACAAAGCAGCTCTGCATTATCACGTCCACTCTATCTCTCTAAACTGCAATACTTTTTGTTTTACCAAGGCCAGATACTGAGGTAAGCCACTATTCCCCAGCCTGTGAGTACTATTACTTATCTTTCCATTTGAAAGGCACAATGACTTTATCTCAAGTGCACCGGCTGAGAAAGGTAGGGTATTGTAAAGCCCAGTAGCCTCCAATCTACAGATACGATGGGACAGGTTTTTCATTCAATTCCACGGGGAACAAGAATAAGGTTTTACTTTATTTATTTCCTTCAGTTGTAATCAGTTTGCTTGTTTTCTGTGGTTTGACCTTTGTTTTTTGTTCCCTTGGCATGTTAAGTTCCATCAGCTGTAGAAAAATCTTCCAAACCCATCTTTCTTTCTTTTGTGCTTCCGTTCTTTCACTCCCGTACTGCAGTGAATGTGTTGTTTGAAAATACACACCATAATGGGCATCAAACATTATAGCTCCAATAATTCCATTAGTTAAACCCAGAGGGCCTGATTGCTCCCCACCATTGTTATATGTTGGCATTCCGTGTGCCTTGGCGTGGAGGGCACAGTCATTTTAAGAACATAAAAATGGCCAGACTGGGTCAGACTAATGGTCCATCTAGCTCAGTATCCTGTCTTCCGAAAATGGCCAGTGCCCGATGCTTCAGACGGATTGAACAGAACAGGGCAAGTATTGAGTGGTCTATCCCCTGTCATCCAGTCCCAGCTTCTGGAGGTCAGAGGCTTAGGGACATCCAGTGCATGGGGTTGTGTTCCTGACCATCTTGGCTAATAGCCATTGATGGACCTGTCCTCCAGGAACTTATCTAAATCTTTTTTTAAAACCCCAGTTCAGAAAGTCTGTGTTCTCTCAAGAATAACAGCTTAATAAAAGGGAGAAGTTTGCAGCTGGTGTTTTTTACTTATTGGAAAGTCTATCAGTGTTCCAAACTTACTATGTACCAACAAGACATATGCACTCAAAGAAATGACCCAATACAGAGAGCATAACTCAGTTTAGTTTTTTGCAGATGAATTGTACTCAAACTAGCCCATGTTCAAGCAGATATGGAACATTCCACCAGAACACACAATAATCCTATGGGACAAAGGGCTGTTTGGCCAAATGCCACAAAAGCAATATCACAAGCAAGGAACCCCTAGGTCCCCCATGTACTGGTCAGCCACAAACCTCTCCTTTTGTTAAGCCGTTATTCTTCAGAGAACGGTTTCACTAGGGAACAAAGACTTCTCCCTCCTAATGCTTCTATGGGTGATTGACAGGCTAGGGGAGGGATGTGATTCCTGCATTCCCTTAATGGACATGAATCCCACATAGACACTGTGGGGATTAATGCTGTCTAGGTATGACGGACAGACAGACCAATAATTAGGTAACAGCAGTTGTCATGCTGCCTTTTGCATACTGTGAAGTTCCCGGCCCACTATACTTCCCTAAGGCCTAATAGTTTACCAGATCTCCTGTCCTAATGGGCACAATTGGACCTTAAGTTTTGGAAGTTCAAGTTCAACATTTTGGAAGTTCACGCTGGAAAAGCACATAGATCTCTGGAGCATATCCAAATTGTACAAGCCTCTGGAATCTGTCCCATCAGGGTGGAAATCTCACTAGAACATGTCTCCTGGTGAGATTTAGAATATGTTCTTCTTGGGTATCGGTCAGGAAAGCAAGCTCAATTCTGCTAGCACAGTTTGGTCCTTGCCATGCGGGACAGCAGAGATGAGATTACAACAGTGAGGCTGATTAGCCCTTTGAACAAACTACAAATGGAAGTGGTGGGATTCACTATCTCTTGTTTTCTTCAAATTAGGACTGGATACCTTTCTGGAAGAAGTCAATACAGGGATAATTGCATGAAACTCTAGCTTGTGTTATACTGGGTGTCAGAGTAGATGGTCTTATGGTATGTTTGGGCTATAACATCAATGAATTCGTTTATAACATTTTACAGAGAAGTTCATTCGTATAACATCAATGAATTCGTTTGAACATTTTACAGAGAAGTTCAAACTTAAAAAAAAAATGAGATTTAGATTTTGAACCAGCAAACTTTGGTGGAGTTTTTATTCAAGGGATTAGGCTTGGTCCCATGCTTAGCAAAAACCAATACGTATTTGGGGGGAAATAATAACGGAAGTTTTGGTTTGAACTTTGGGTGAAAGTGTATATTAGTTCTTATTGGCTCACCCACACACTCTCCCACTGACTTTAATGGGAGATACATTGGCAAGGTTTTGCTATGGGAAAAATAGTCCCTGAGGCCTCTGACTGTCCTTAGCAACATTTAGCATTGCAAGACTGATCAGTTCATCCATTTCCCCTTCGTTTGTTTAAGAGGGTTTCATTGGATTTCTTGCACGACATGTTGCTTGAGTGTTCAAAATATTGGCAATGCTTTATAATAAGTATCAAATCATTATTATGTGCTTTGGTGTTCATTGTAGTACAATTAATCATCATAAATTTGCTTTGGTATATTCATGTGGATGTAATAGCTAATTCCAAAGACAGTTTTATTCACAAAACCATTTCAATTTATTATTACACTGCTCACTTTTAAGGGCACAGAAAATATAGTGTGCGAAAGTTATATTGAGTCAGCATTACTATATATACAGGCCAGGGTGGAACTAACTAACGAGTCTGGGGGTCTGTGCCCCACACTAGAAGTGCAGCAGGTAACTAGGTAACCTAACTCACCTAGTAACTAGCTCAGCTGCCTGAAAAGGTGCAGGGCAGAGGTGTCCAGCAGTAAAAAGCAGATTGATGGTCTGGTGGTTAAGGTATGAGGCTGGAAATCAGGAGACCTGAGTTCAGTTTCCTCCTTTCCCCTAGGCCTTCTTGGGTGAGTCACTGAGTTTCACTGTGCCTCAGTTCCCCATCTGCATAATGGGGATAATAGCACTTCCCTGCCTTACCGGGGTGTTGTGAGGATAGAGACAATCATGTTTGCCAGATGCTGTGGTAATGGGGACTGAATGAGTGCCACACATGGCATTACCAGTGGGAAAATAGTTGGGAAAAAAAAAAGCAAGAGCTACATGTCTGATCCCACACTGGCTTTACTTTACTGTAATGCTGGTGAAAATATTCCTGATAAACATGGGTCAGAAAGAGGCCAAAATCATATGACTTGTCCTTTCAGAAAAAGAAAAATCAGGACATGAAGGAAGGGAAACACCACAATGATTCCCTAAGATTAGGCTTTCTTGTTTTACCCCTTTCTGTGGAATAATCATCTGATGGAGCCACCATAACCTGTGGAACCCTCCGTCATGCATGGGGCACATACACATTATTATTTCTAAAGTTCATTAGAGAAAACTGAGACAGATTGATGTTTCTGGCTCCCAGTCCTCTGCTAAGACATAGGAGTATTGGAATTACCATCATGGGTGAGACCTATGGTCTATCCCTGTCAAATATCCAGAAGTAACCAGTTGCTTCACAGGATGGAGAAAAAAAACCCTTGGTAGGCAGATCTGAGACCAGAACCTCCATAAATACCGAGCAAGTATTAGTCTGCAGAAGAGAAGAATGAGGGGGGATTTGATAGCTGCTTTCAACTACCTGAGAGGTGGTTCCAGAGAGGATGGTTCTAGACTATTCTCAATGGTGGAAGAGGACAGGACAAGGAGTAATGGTCTCAAGTTGCAGTGGGGGAGGTTTAGGTTGGATATTAGGAAAAACTTTTTCACTAGGAGGGTGGTGAAACACTGGAATGCGTTGCCTTGGGGGGGGGGTGGAATCTCCTTCCTTAGAAGTTTTTAAGGTCAGGCTTGACAAAGCCCTGGCTGGGATGATTTAATTGGGGATGGGTCCTGCTTCTGAGCAGGGGGTTGGACTAGATGACCTACTGAGGTCCCTTCCAACCCTGATATTCTATGATTCTATGATTCTAAGGTAGTAACATGCCTATGTGTCACATAGGCAGGAGTCACACCGTTTAGAGGTACCTGATTTCACTTGAGCAAATGAGAAGGGATTGGGGACACAATACCAGCCTAGAAATATTTGAAGGGTCTAAATAAGAAGCAGGGATGGCAAAATTTTCCCTGTTCTTTCACCTGTATTGGATTCAAGGTGAGTAATTACTGACAGGGGAGGAAGATATTGGTAACATGGTCAGAAAAGTAGACGAGTAGATTTTGTGCCTACATTGGCACATTTTCATGACTGTGTTGTAAAACAGATTTACTACAAGAAAAGGGCATATAACTAGGAATGATTGTTTGAAATTATGAAAGGGAAAGTATAGGCTGAGTATCAGGAACAACATTATGATAATAAAATCTACTAGTCTGTGTCATTGTCTCCCAGATAAAGGGTAGAGAGGGTAGGGAGTAACCCTCCTTCACGTGGTATATTTAAAACTAGGCTGAATGTTACATTAACACATGTACAAAAGGAAACAATCCCATGCTGGCAAGCAATGAGCGGGTTGACAGAACAGTAGATCAGGTTGAAAACTGGAATTTACATCCTGTGGGAAATTCTGACGTTTCACTATTTGTTTTCATTTTGAACTGGGGCAAAAAGTTTTAAAAAAATGGATCAAAAATTTCAGCAAAATTTCAATTTAGAAATGGTCAAACATTTCATTTGGACATTTTCAGACTAGATGAAACATTTTGACAGTCCTGAATCAATTTTTTTTGTTTCTATTTGTTGATCTAAATTTAAGATGATCTTTTTGGCTTGCTTTGACCCTAATCTATGACCTGCTATTTTGCCTCATGCCCCGTTTCTCTTCTATAGGCAAAGGTCCCCAGGCAGACTACAACTCCCATGACTCACCTTATCCCTATGATTCCCATGATGGACTGAGGCACTTAAACCAGTGTGGATGCTGCTCACAGTTAGGAGAACCCTGAATCCTTTTGAAAAATAATCCTCAAATCATGCTGGTAATCTATAACAGACCTGGGAATTGAACCTAGGTATTCTGAGTCATAGCCTGGGCCTTTCTCCATCAGACCCTTAAATTTAGCATTTCCAGGCTGTAACTGAGTTCAGAATTTTAGAACAGTATGATAAAAGATCAGCTAAGCTTTGGGTTAGCACCCTTACTTCTGAACATTCAAACTTGGTGTCAGGCTTAGTTATCACCAGCATGAAGTTGTCATCCACCAGAGTATGTTCATCTTTACCTGTTATCTTAACTGAGCACTCACAAGAATGCACTCTAACAATTTTTATTTTCTCAGGGAGGAGGGATTTGTTAAGATTCATGCAGCTTCCACTGAGTTATTGATTACCATAAGAAAAGTCATTAGCATTATCGAATCCCCTTTGTTATGACAGTAATCAGCAGCTCCTTCCTGGATCACTTGGAGTGTTTTTGAAAGGTTTATGGCTTACTCCTGATGTAGATAAATGGTTTTAGAATCCATGGTTTTTCCTTTCATGAATAAAAAGGTGATTGAACAAAGACTGCATTCATCATTCTGTTTATCGCCCCAAAACAACAAGTACAATTTGTAATCCAATAATACTTTTTTTGTTGTTGGTGTGTTATACACTTGTTCTTAAAGAATGGATCAAATTAATTCCAGGCCAAAAAATAACAACAACAACAACACATTAATCCATCCAACCCCCTGAGGAAGCTGAAAAAATCTAACCATCATGGCGACTTTGATAAGTTTTTGTCAGTAATGGATATCTTCATTCTAATATGGCAATTCTCCTAATATTAGTCAGGAGTAAACAATAAATATTGGTTTCTAACCAGTCTATCCTAACTGCTCCAACCGCAGTTTTGTGTTACAGTGTGTAACCTGCCCGACACCTCACACCCTTGTTCTGGAAGGGAATCCGCATGGGCTTGTCAAGAGCTGAAGAAATGTCTATGGACGTGTTCATATGCCCTCTCTTCCCCCTGTTCATGGCCAGAATGGAAAAACATAATAACATAAGAGCATAAGAACAGCCATACTGGGTCAGACCAAAGGTTCATCTAGCCCAGGATCCTGTCTTCTGACAGTGGCCAATGCCAGGTGCTTCAGAGGGAATGAACAAAACAAGTGATCCACCCCCTTTTGCACATTCCCAGCTTCTAGCAAACAGAGGCAAGGGACAATTCAGAGCATGGTTTTGCATCCCTGCCCATTACGTCTAGCAGCTATTGATGAACCTATGCACCATGAACTTATCTTGTTCTTTTTTGAAACTTGTTATAGTCTTGTTCTTCACAACATCCTCTGGCAAGCAGTTCCACAGGTTGACTGTGCATTGTGTGAAGAAATACTTCCTTTGGTTTCTTTTAAAACTGCTGCCTATTAATTTCATTTGGTGACCCCTAGTTCTTGTTTCATGAGAGTGAAGAGTGAAAAGTAATAGAGAAAGATGAAACGGAAGAGAAAAAAAAAAGAGGAACAATGTGGTGTCTCTCCTCCTCCCCCCGCTCTCTTTTATACCTACTAATCAAGCATTGAATTGGGTACCTGAGGGAGGAAAGAGAAAATGAGGAAGGCCAAGGATAGTGACAGAGGATGTAGAATGTGCTGGCATCACCTGGGAAGAAGAACCACAACTAGCAGGAGGAAACACGTTCTATGGTAAGGTCTTCTGGTTGAATAGCACTTGAGGGAAGGCTGAAAGGAGAAGCCGTTGGCTGTGCTTGTGGGACCTAACAGTGACAGCTGGGCAGTTCAGTTGAGTAAAGAGAGGTGCCTGAGGCAGGAGAAGCTTTGCGCTCAGCTTCAGCACCTAGAATCCCATTTTCCAAACCCAAGGTTACCCAGGTAATTAGGGCCCCATAGAATCCCAAGGAACAACACTCCAGGAGACCTGAGGTCTCCAGAATTTCTTCCCACCAATCAAGAACTTCAAATCCACTTTCCTGTTTGCACAGAAGGTGATGTTCCTGCTTTGCTAATATCTGCTGCTTCTAGGCAGCTATCATAAGGGGTTAAAGAGCCAAATTCTCTCCCACATTTAGAGGTGCAGATTCAGAGTTGCTTCACTGGCAGTAGTGAAGTTACTCCAGATTTACTCTGTGGGGAAAAAAATAGTTACTCAATATTTACACCATTGTAACCGAGAGCAGAATCAAGCTTCAGATAGCTCTGGTAGTCTGGGTAGCTTACAAAACAATGGGAGTGGTTCATTTTGTATACAGATTTGAAATGGTTTGGGGCCAAATGAAGATGAGTACTGGTAGGAGTCAGCTGGGTATAGTAGTAATAATAATAATTAATAATAATTTTGCTTTTTTTTCTGTCCAGTGCCTTCTATTTAAGGATCTCCAAGCAGCTCTAGATAATTAAGCCTCACCATGCTTTTTTTTAGACAGATAAGTATAATTATCTCCATTTTACAGATGGGAAAAATGAGGCAGGCGGAAGTTGTGTTTAGTAGCCACAAAGGCAAAACCAGGGGTAGAACGCTTAGGCCTACCTTACTTCTCAGCGTCTTCTCAAAGCCTTACATCATGCACTCCATAGCACTATATCATTGATACTTTGGTAATGATCAGCTACCTTAAATCTTCAGTAGCCTACTAGAGTGTGTTAGCTGTTGCTCCAGGTAATTGGGCCAGGGACCGCCAGAGCAAAAAGCATGAGCTGCTATAACTTGAGCTAAAGAGCCTAGCTGGGCCTAGAGCAGATTCAGAACCTCTGTGGATCAGGCACAGAGGGGAACCTTGAACACACATTCACCAGTGGGTTACACTAGACCTTTAAAAATAGATTCAATAAAATAACATGAGCCAAAGTCATTACACTAATGTTCAAGACTTGCAGCCTCTAACGATCACCAGAAAAGCTAACGAATGTAAATTGTCTTTTTTATTAGCTTCAGGTGAGATTACATCATTAAAGTGCTACCACTAACTGAGTTTGGGCCAAAAATAATAGCTTTCCAAATCCAAAGATTTTTACAACACTTTGCAAAAAACAGAAATGCTTTCATTCTCCTGCAGCACTGTGAATCCACACAAAACAGCAGAGATCTAGTGGATGAGAACAAGAAAGTGAAACTGATCTGTCTACTTTGACTGAGCTAAGTGAGGTGCAAAAAAAGTTAAAAGTACACAAGATATTTTAAATGAGATTTCATCTTGACAGTCTCCTTTTAAGAAAGTAAAAGTAGAAAAGTAAGAGTAAATGGAATCCTGTTTCAAAATGTATTTTTCTAGAGGAGAGACTTAGACATTAACAGATTGATGTTCCGCTTGTGTGCACTGGCATAACTCCCATTGAAATCAATGGAACAACACTGATGGACACCAGCTGAAGGTGAGTCCAATGAAGGATTTATTGTGGTGTAAAACTAGAGCAAGTGAGAGAAGAATCAGGCTCTTAGTCTTATATTACAAAATACGATGAGAAGACCAGTCAGGCAGATGAAACTGTCCTATACAGCCAAATAAATGATGAAACCCAAGTACCATTTTCAGCAGAGTACCCTGTTTCATTTATAAGTAGATACACAACTACAATCTGAGTTACAGGAAATAGGAGGAGATATTCTAGGGATAGATCCCCAGCTGGAATAAATCAACATAGCTACACTGAAGTCAATGGAGTGACACTGATTTACACTAGCTTAGGATCAGGTAGTGAGTTGGTTTCTATTAAGCTGTTGTTGGTGTTGAGTTGTGTATGTTACAGTAGCATTGAACTTTGGGGAAGTCTGAATGTGGATTCAGAATCAAATTCCATGTGTATCCCGTCCCACTCTCAAACACACTGAAAAAACCCTCAGATCTGAACATGCCACACTTTGGGGGTTGGGCTCATGTCTTATGTCCCCTTCAGAAGTCCTGGATTGAATCCCTGTGTTTCTCCCTGGCCAGCTCTCTTCGCCCTTTGCTCCTTTCAGTCATATAAATATAATCATTGTTAATAGATATTGCCCTGCAAATAACCTACAGTAGAACCTCAAAGATACGAATACCAGAGTTACAGACCGACTGGTCAACCAGACACCACGTGAAACCAGAAGTAACCAACCAGGCAGCTGCAAAAAAAAAAAAAAGGCAAATAGTGTACTGTGCCTATATTGCATCTTAAAAGTAGGCACATCTGGGCTGCCTGTTTCCCACCCCCAGCCCCATCCATGGGGCAGCCACTTATAGCTAAGAGGTGAAAATGCTGGGGCTGCCAGTCCAAGGCAGCTGGAGCCTGCAGAGCAGGAGCAGCACTGGGGTCTGCACCACTTTTACCCCTCCCTCACCCCCCAGTCCGACCCAGGGAAAGAAGCTGCCTGCAAGGAAGCTGCCAGAGCTGAGGTGGGAGGTCAGCTGTTGCTGAAGCCTGGCCTGGATGGAGCTGGAGTCTGAACTGTGCTTTGTTCAGAGTTACGACCATTTCAGAGTTACGGACAACCTCCATTCCCGATTTCTGTACCTCTGAGGTTCTATTGTATTAGAACATGTTACACATAGAGGTAAAATTTATTTTTAAAGCTCTACAGATGCTAGAGTTGGATCAACCTCCTATACAACATTTATAAACTGAATGCACAAGCATTATACACATACTATCTGCCAAGTACATGTTCATGCATCTTTTATTCAGTTGTTGGAAATAATATATGTGAAAGCAGGAAATGCACTCTGGACAAAATTCGAATTACTTTTCTTCTGCATCTTTTCCTAAAACGAATGGAAAAGATTTTTTTCCCCCTCACGTCTTCGAAGGCCCGTAACATGAAATAAACCATTTCTTGGCATGATTGAATTAAAATCAGACACAATTCAGCAAAGCACTTAAGCACATGCTTATCTTCAGCATACTTAAATCCAAACCCTATTCACCAAATAATTGTAACGTATGCTTACTTGAAGCACGTACTTACAGTCCATTGAAATCAATGCAATTAAAGCCCCTTTTTATAGTTAAGCACGTGCGTAAGTAGTTTGTTCAATTAAAGCCAGAAATAGGGCTGTTAAATCTTTCTGTTAAATCTTGGAAGTCAAAGACAGAAAAAACGTATTGGTCAACACGTGCAGTGCAAGAGTTGTTAGTGAAGAATGATTACCTAGAGTTTATTCTGATAAGTCTTCTCTGGTTCAGTTTTAAATGACACTTGCAGTGTGATCGACATCATTTTAATTGTGAGACTTTTCCACAGTCTAATGGAGCTCATAGTTACTAGAACATTTGTTTTGATATTCAGTTTAAAATTCCTTTTGCCTGTGCTCACCTTGTTCTGAGCCTCATCCAAATGTGGTAGGGTTATTTCAATTGATATCACTGTGTTTTGAAACAGGCTTTCTCCCACCTTGCACCATCTTCAACAATCCCTCGCTACCACAAGAATTTGAATTTCAAATACTCATAGATGGTTACATTACCTGTTATGATCTCTGTTAACCTCAGTTGTGAAGGAAGGGTATTTCAGCAGGTTTACTACACCCCCCCTGGTTCACATAACATTCACACACACAATCCATTTCTTGGTTTGACCAGATTGAAATTAGAAAAGTTTCTAACCTTTTAATCTTTGCCAGATCATTTAATTTCTGTTAGGTAAATTACTCTAAGTGCACAGAGCTCTGAATTCTCATGCTATGTTGTCCTTATTTCCCCCTTTTTTTTTTTTTTTTTTGGATTGTCACTATATTTTCCATTTCCAGGTCCTCTGGAATCTCTCCCGTCTTCCATGACTTTTTGAAGATAATTGCTAATGGCTCAGATATCTCCCCAGTCAGTACTTTTGCGTATTCTAGGATGCATTTCATCACACCCTGGTGACTTGAAGACATCTAACTTGTCTAAGTAATTTTTAACTTGTTCTTTCCCTCTTTTAGCTTCTGATCCTACCTCATTTTCACTGGCCTTCATGATGTTAGCCATCCAATCGCTACTAACCTTTTGGTGAAAACTGAAACAAAAAAATGTCATTTAGCACTTCTGCCATTTCCATATTTTCTGTTATCGTTTTTCCTCCCTCACTGAGTAATGGCCCTGCTCTGTCCTTGATCTTCCTCTTGCTTCTAATGTATTTGTAGAATGTTTTCATGTTATCCTTTCTGTCTCTAGCTAATTTAATCTCATTTTGTGCCTTGGCTTCTCTAATTTTGTCCCTACAAACTTGTGTTGTTTGTTTATATTCATCCTTTGTGATTTGACTTAGTTTCCCTGTTTAGCAGGACTTTTCTTTTGAGTTTCAGATCATCAAATAGTGCAAAAAATAAAATAAAAAAATTAAGAAAGCCTTTTCCAATTAATATTTCATGACATTGCAGAACTACTTTCTTTTCTCTTTTCAGGACACCAGAGATGCTATTACCTATTTATTTCTACCTCTCCCAGTTTCCTGTCCCTGCTGCACCACGCAACCCAAATAACAGCAACTTTGAGCTGCTTCAGAACTGGGAGGCTGGGCTCACTATCTTTCCACTTTATTAAGCTAAGCGTTACCTTTTTGAAGCGAGCGCAATTATAAATGACATATCATCTTATGCCAGGTAGCAGAGGGCTGCTTTCTGAAGCCACGATCGACTGAGGTGAACACGCAAAGGGAAAAAAATTGTTTGGAGGGTTGCAGTGTGCCAAGCGATATGCCATGACCTTTGGCAATGAGAGTAGCATTGTATTTATAATCGGTACAGCGTGCTGAGAGGGCAGATTAAGCCACAGGAAACCCAGCTGTGGCAGTGACATAAGGGGACATATTTTATTCCATATCCTTTCACAAATGTTAGCAGGTGTTGTAGCCACTACTCCTAGCACATATTTTGGGTCTTCTAATAACGGGGCAGGCTAATGAATGAGGAATTGATATTTCTCAGCTCGCGTGGTATGGATTATTATATTTCATCAAGCCGTTTAGTTAGTGTAAATCCAAATGACTGTCTAAACTTATGAAAACAGTTCCAGAAGAGGTTGACAGACCCCACTGTAAATTAGGGCTCTCTGTTAAAGTTGGGTTGGAGTAATAAAGTGAGGGCCAGTGCAAGGTTAAACCCAATAAAGCAAATGTCAAAATTATGTCAGCGTGAAAATATGGAAGTGACGCATCTTTAGGACTTAAGGAATAAATATCTTGCATGATGCACTGTAAGGTTAGTGTCTAGATCATGCTGCATTGGAAAGAATGAATGTAGATTTGCAGCATAGGCCTAAATACTGCAGCCTTTACTCACATCAAAAGGGGACTGTGATGCAGGCCCACAGTCCTTAGAGTGGAGAGTCATGCTAAAAATAAGCCCCAATATAAAACTTTACATGTTCAAAGCACTCTGCAAACACTGACCATTTAAAGCTCACAACAGCCTGTGAGCCAGATGATATTATTTATGGCTGTTTAAAAACTGGGGAAAGCAAGGGGCAGAGTTGCAACAGAACCTAAGGGTTTTAACTGTCCAATTCCCATTGTATATTAACAGTCAAGAAATTGGGATTCAAGAATCCCTGGAAGCCAGCCCCAAGCTCCATCCACTAAGCTTCACTGCTTCTCTAATGAGCTCTAGCAATGTCCACATGGAAAGTGAATGGTTTGAGGAAGAAATATACAAAACTAAGCAGTTTGGAGTCGAGCTTGTTGAAATATTTTGCATTTAAAATGTTCCCTGTTGGAAACTACAGTTTTGCAGTCATTGAAATGTTCTGTGGGAAAATGTGAATTCTGATTCAATGTTTTGATATTCTGAGCAGAAGAATCAAAATGAAAAAAATGTCATTTTGAACAGACTTTTTTGGTTTCAAAATGTTTTACACAAAAAGAATACCGTGGTGACTTGTCAAATGGTTTCATTTAAGTGGAAAACGGTGAATTTCTCTGGTTCCAATTTGAAAATTTAAAGGCTGCCATTTGCTGAAAGTTTTCAGTATTTCAGTGTTTTGTTCTCATTCAGAATGGAGAGTAATTCTGAAATGTTACACTTTTCCAGTAAAGAAAAATTCCTTTATTTGAATTGTTTTCTAGGACCAGATGAGTGTGTAAACCAGACAATAGCCCAAAATACCTAAAGAAAAGTTGAGACCTTCAGACACATATCAGAACATAAACTCATTAGATATTCTGTTGCCCTAAGTGCTTGTCTATAATACTGCAGTTAACACTGCATCAACTTCCGTGGTGTTAGCAGCATTGCAAGCCTTAGAATGCATGGGTGGCCAGAGATATAAGTACTTAGACATGCGAAGTGGAAGGTTAGATGACATGGTGCTTGAACTTATACAGTAGGAATTCCCTCTTTGCTAACCCTGATGGAGCTGTCTCCTGCTGTTCGGCACTCTGTGGATCAAAACCAACACCTTATATTCCACTCAGAAACTGCCAGGCTGTCTGTGCAGATCCTGATGTACTGGTTGTCTAGAGATTTGCCATGTGGAGTTGGCCATTCACTCTGCTGGTCCAGAAATATAAAGACATTTATGCAGTGTACTGGAGAAGACCAAGGATGATGCCTTCACTGACAAAGACTTTGCTCACTATGTGGCTGGCAGATTTCACAAGGATGAGTGCTGAATTTTCCAGAGAACATAGATTTCATTATTCAAATTCTTAAGTGTTGCAGATTTTTTAAAATCATACAATTATATACAATTAAATACATTTCATGTTGATAAAATATGCTAAAATTAACACCACTAGAGGCAGAGGTCTTGTATTTACATAGATTAGAGGTGAAGCTACAGAAGTTCAAGATGTTCCAAGCCTGACAAGCCTGACACAGGGCCATATAGATTGGAGGACTCATAGACTTTAAGGCCCAAAGGGGTCATCATGGTCATACAGTCTGACCTCCTGCACATTGCAGGAGATAATAGCATCACCCACCCACTCCTGTAACAGACCCATAACCTCTGGCTGAGTTATTGAAGCCCTCAAATCCTCATATACACACTTCAAGTTACAGAGATTCCACTGTTTACTCTAATTGAAACCTTCAAGTGACCCATGCCCCATGCTACAGAGGAAGGCAAACAAACAAACAAACCAAAAAGATAGGGTCTCTGCCATCTGACCTGGGGAAAAATTCTTTCTCAACCCCAAATATGGTGATCATTTTGACCCTGATAATTTCTGCAAGACCCAATAACCTAGGAAAGAATTCTCGGTAGTAACTCAGAGCCCTCTCCATTTAGGGGCCCAACACCAGCTGTAAGGGATATTTGCTATGAGCAGTTGCAGATTGACTATATGCCACTATAGGGTGTCTCATAATGTCATCCCCTCACTAATCTTATCAAGTTCAGTCTTGACGCCAGTTCGTTTTTCAGCCCCCACTACTCACCTTCAAAGGCTGTTCCAGAACTTCACTTCTCTGATAGTTAGAAACCTTTGTCTAATATCAAACTTAAACTTGTTGATGGACAGTTTATATCTATTTGTTTTTTGTGTCAGCATTGGCGCTGAACTTAAATAATTGCTCCCTCTCCTTAGTATTTATCCTTCTGATAAATTTATAGAGAGCAATCATATCTCCCCTTAGCCTTTGTTTGGTTAGGCTAAACAAGCCAAGCTCTTTGAGTCTCCTCTCATAAGGTAGGGTTCTCTATTCCTCTGATCAGGTGCTTCTGTGTGCTGAAATCTGAGTATGCCCAATCATACATTAGCCTGTTTGCCGAGACTCCCAATGAAGGTCTCAATTAACGCCAATTGTTTAATTGCTTTTATCACGTGGAAACCCACAGCCAGATCCTCTGCTGGTGTAGATCAGCATAGCTCCATTAACTTCAGTTACCAACTCTTAATTACGAGAAACAGGACTGAGACCTCTAAATTCATTTCACACAGGGCACTAAAAGGCCATCAGAGTAAGACAACAACAATTTTTGATAAATTCTGGTGTAGGATAGTTCAAGCCAGTACCCTACAGCATGAATGGAAGTCTCTGTAACCCATTACCAACTGCTTTGAGCCACTAGAAGGAATACAGGAGGAAAACACTTTCATGCAGAATATGGACTAGTTTCCATAGAAGTTATTTTTAAAAGATGTCCATAGACAAAAACAACAACATTTCTTTATATGTCATCCTAGCTGAAACTGACCACATTTGGATAAAGGCAAATGGGTAACCAATTAGCTGGAATTCTTTACAGTCAGTTTTGCAATATTTCTTGATATGCCTTTCTTAATCATCCCTTTAAAATGTATTTTCTCATTTCAGCAAGAAATAAATAGCACAAATAGCAGGCTGTTTTTATTCTTCGGGGTTTTTTTTTTTCTTCCATGAAAAATAATGCTGAAGGAATTGTTTTGCAGTTGAAAATTAATGTAACCCATTATGTCCAGGAAATTTCTTCAATATATTACTTGCCAAGCCCTTGGTCCTTCTGAAGAAAATAATTTTAATTTATCTCATTTTTCACAGCTGAGCCAATGATTGTTTAACCTAAAATGCCATTGTGACTAAGTAGTGAAATACCATGGTTTGTGGCCATTTCGCTGGAGTTCAGCTATTAAGTATAGTAGTACTGTGCTGAGAACCACAGAAATTGTCATCTTGAAGGGAACGTTCCCTTATACAAAACCCCCAGAGAATGTAATGGACAATGAAAACATTTCAATAGGCTTCTTGAACTAGCCATAGAATTTAATAGGAAATTATAGCTTGGCTACAGAATTGTATAGGGTGGTTCTAAAAAACTAAAACAAGTTAGAAGGATTATTATTTCCAATTAAATTATATACTCTTCCAGAGTTAATTTCTAAAGAGCCAAATTACTAGTCTTTACACTCACAAAACTTTTTTCTCCTTTTGAGCACAAAAAAAAAAAAAAATTGGGTCTCCCACCTGTAATACACAGACACATCACTGGGAAGAGCGTTGACAGTGTAGCTTACAGTAGTAATGGATCTTTAGAACACAAAGAAGACAATCATGCAGATATTGGGCAAGGTCCTAAAATGGAGTAAATCAATGTAGTTTGATCGATTTTAATGGAGCTATGCTGATCTATACCAGCTAAGGAGCTGTCCCATTATTATGATGAGACCAAATTCTGCTCCCATTCATCTGCCAAAATCCACATTGTCAAGAGTGGAAGTTTTGCCAGAGTAAGAAGTGGGCACTGTGACACCCTGGCACCCCAAAATTCATGACTGTCATGCAATTAGGATATGTTTTGTACAAAGTATGCCTTGTGAGGTATCATTCTAAAAGTCTTGATCTGCTAGACATTAATATCTCATTGGATTGTCTGTGTTATTGTTGTATGTGAAGTTATGAAGTTTGGCTAGGTATGTGTCACTGAAACATGTTGAGAGGTTGAAAACACCCACAAGCAGTCTTTCAGGTACAACAGTAAAAATGCCAAACAATGTTGGTGGCTTATTGAGGAAATGCACACAAGGCCAAGAATTACCCCAGGAACTGTGTACAGCAGAAACCTCTCAGAGATAGCACTACACAATGGGGACTGTTTGACCTAGGTAGCAACAAAAGAGCTTTCCAGCAAGTGGGAAGAAGATATAAAAGGGGAAAATGACATCATGATGGTACCTCACTCTCCCTACAACAACACAGCTGGAAACACCTGGGGAATAAAGACTGAACAGGGGGGAAGTGATGGTCCCAGGCAAAGGGATTGCTAGCTTGTGCATGAAAAGTTGGGAAACCCAAGATTCAAAGCCAAGGCAGCTTGTGCCTTAAGAATCTGCCAGCCTGTTTCTCACTCGGTGAGAATTACTCAAGGCCACGTCTGGAATATTGCATCCAGTTTTGGGGCCCCCACTACAGTAAGGATGTGGACAATTTGGAGAAAGTCCAGCGGAGGGCTACAAAAATGATTTAGGGGGTTGGGGCACATGACTTATGAGGAGAGGCTGAGGGAACTGGGCTTATTATTCTGCAGAAGAGAAGAGTGAGGGGGAATTTGTAGCAGCCTTCAGCTACCAGAAGGGGGGTTCCAAAGAGGATGGAGCTCAGCTGTTCTCATTGGTGGCAGATGGCAGAACAAGGAGCAATGGTCTCAAGTTGCAGTGGGGGAGGTCTAGGTTGGATATTACGAAAAACTTTCTCACTAGGAGGGTGGTGAAGCACTGGAATGGGTTACCTAAGGAGGTGGTGGAATCTCCTTCCTTAGAGATTTTTAAGGCCTCTCTTGACAAAGCCCTGGCTGGGATGATTTAGTTGGTGTTGGTCCTGCTTTGAGCAGGGGGTTCGACTAGATGACCTCTAAGGTCTCTTCCAACCTTAATCTTCTATGATTCTATGATTTGCTAATTCATATCCTACCTATCTAGTATGTTAAGCTCAGTTTGTGGTTTTCTTTATTTACTAGGTAATCTGCTTTGATCTGTTTGCTATCACGTATAATCACTTCAAATCTATCCTTTTGTAGTTAATAAATTTATTTTATGTTTAATCCAAACCAGTGTGCTTTTGACTAACGTGTCTGGGCAAAATCTCAGCTTGGTTACCACAAGTGTGCATGGTCCTCTTCACATTGAGGGAGAGGCGGACTGGATGTCAAACCAATATACTGGCCAGATTTAACCAGGGCAGGATGGTACTTCTCTGGGGTCCTAGGCTGGGAGGCTGGTGGTTAGAGAGCCTGCATGTGACTGCAGCTGGGTGTGGCCCTACCTGTGTGAATGCTGGTGGAAGTGCAAGCTTGGAGGGCTTTGCAACTTGTCCCAGCAGCACAGTGGGAGAGGGAGCCCCGGCTGGTGGGTCAGTGGTACCCCAGTTCCAGGTGTCACCCCAGGGGGAACCCATGACAGGCACAATTCCGATCTCCCTTTTTTGTAGGCTTTTCTATGACACTCATCTCCATAATGCCTAATCACTTAACATACACTCATGGACTTACCCTCATGTCAACCCTGTGCAACAGGGCACTACTATTACCTGCATTTTGCAGATGGCAAACTGAGATACTCAGAAATTAAGAGTTAAATCAGGAGTTGGCCACAAGCTTTGTGTATGGGCCAGTGTTTTCTTAAGCAGTCCAGTATCCTCCTTTGCACCAGAGGGGGCTCACTTCACCAGAGCTATACCTGGCATAGTGTACACCCCCGAACTACATTTGCTAGTAGAACTGATGGGGAATTTTCTGATGAAGCAATTTTTTATCAGAAAATGCTGATTTGTGAAGAATGGAACTGTTCACAGGAAAGGGTTGGGGTTCAACAATTTTTCTACCCTCAACCAATTTTTTTTTGGGGGGGTGGGGGAATAGAAATAGTTCAAAAGCATTATTTTGACAATTTCCAAATGAACAATTCCTGTTTTCCAGTTCAAATGACTTTTCCCTGAAAAATGTAAGCAAATTCTGGGGAGGGAATGATTGAAATATGAAATAAAATGTTCTAGTTGCCCAGAACCAAATGTTTCTCTGGATTCTTGGTTTGTGAAAATCTTTCAGATTTCGACTTTTTTGTCTCTATTTGGGAAATGAAGCATTCATAGAATCTCAGGGTTGGAAGGGACCTCAGGAGGTCATCCAGTCCAACCTCCTGCTCAAAGCAGGGCCAATCCCCAATTTTTGCCCCAGATCCCTAAATGACCCCCTCAAAGATTGAACTCACAACCCTGGGGTTAGCAGGCCAATGCTCAAACCACTGAGCTAGCCCTCCCCCTGATAGCTGAAAAGCTTTTCATGGAATGGAAATCCATTTCCCATCAGGCTCTTATCACCAGTGTCTTGGGGAGTGGACACCAAGCCCTGCTAATTCTTCTCCCTGAGTTGCCCATCCTCATCCACCTGCATGGGAGAGGATGTAATGGCTACCTCTCTACACAGTCTGACCCTTAGTGACTAGTACAATTTCACATGGATGGTCACCAGCACTAAATTTGCCTCAACATAAAAGAGGTGAGAGTTTAAAGTAGGGATGTAATCACCATCCTGGATTTCCAAAGGGAGGGTTGATTGTAGGGATCCAACCAGTGAAACCTGCCTTCTGTTTGGAAAACTTAGGGGTGAATCCCTGGTTGAAACTCTTGCCTTTTTTATTTTATTTTTGTGCCTTTTAAGGTGAATTTGATGCTTGTGAACGATACTCAGCTGACTGCTCTAGAGACAGGATCCTCTGTTTATCCACCGAGCAACTACAACATGAATGGTGACAGCCCAGTCTTCCCTTCCACACAGCCCTGCCAATGTGCCTCACATCTCACCTGGATGAATTCTCTCGAGGGGAGAGAGGGGAAGGTCATGCCCTTATTTTTTAAAGTTAACCGGCATGAACTGTTTTGCTTTTATTGAAGAGTCCGATCAAAATAACCCATTTGAAGAGACAAGAAGGACATTTTCTCTTTGTACTGTTCCGAATAAATACTAAGGACAAATCTGAGTGCATTCAACTTGAGCAGAGGAAGAAGTGAGAGAAAAGAGAGAAAGAGAGAGGCAGTGTAAGAGCTAGGAGATGCATGTGCCTAATAAACTGATGCAGATTCAACAATGATGGGAATTTTAACATCCCATTTCTAAACCTCTTGGAAAAGGTGGGCTTTACATTCAGGCTAGAAACTATGGCAGAACTTGATCTTTTACTATAATAACTCTTAATGGATGCCATGCTACAGTAAGAAGAGCAAGAAAATGCAAACGAATCTAAGTCTAAAGGAAATCTTTGATTATACAATGCATTAGTCAGATCCACACTTAGATTACAGTGATCAGTTCTGGTCATCACATTACAACATAAAATATTGAAGCACTTGACAAGGTAAAGAGAGAGGAGATGAATTTGATCTTAGGCTGTGATTATATTGTATTAATGACTTCCTATCATATTACTGGCTTCTCTATCTTGTTAGAGAAAAAACAATTTGCTAATACAGTGAGAAAGCAGCTGATAGAAACAGAATTTATTTTATTTTATTTTGTAAGATTTTTTTAAATTAGAAGCAGCATTGATCATTATTTTTTAAAAAATAAATACAATTAGGATATATAATTCAACTGGGATGGTGTAATTTTCTGATAAATAATCTAAAAAGCAGAAAATTATGTATGCAAGACACTCGACCAAAATATCTCACTCAAGATCCAAGTACGAAAGAGCAGTGCACAAGTGAAATAGATGGTAGAGTCTTTGAAAATGAGGGCGATGTGCCAAGCATATAATTTCATTTAATGACAGAGTGATTCGGTTACTGAAGTCTATGTAAGTTGCTCTGTGGCATGCAGCGACTAAGCTGTTATAGTCATCTATGGCTCTGCCATTTATCAGTCAAATGGGGAGAAAAGAAAGGATCACTAAAGCAGAGTATGACGCCCACTAAGTATTGGAGAAGCTTTTGTGGCATATGTGAGTGGGCTTTTTGGTGCTGGAACCAACCAGGCCATATAATGCATTGCCTAGGGAATGTGTTGCCTAGGGAGGTGGTGGAATCTCCTTCCTTAGAAGTTTTTAAGGTCAGGCTTGACAAAGCCTTGGCTGGGATGATTTAATTGGGGATGGGTCCTGCTTTTGAGCAGGGGGTTGGACTAGATGACCTCCTGAGGTCCCTCTTCCAACCCTGATATTCTATGATTCTATGATTCTATGATATAAGAATGCATACTGTAGGGAACAATTTGTATTAGCATAAGGGCTGTCTGAAATGACCTCCTCAGAACTATCTCTGCGTCTATCCCAACTGGTGCCATGATCTTCCACATAAAGCAAGCTTTGGAGAGAGGCAGCAGTGCACGTAGGGCAGTCCAGTATGGTACGCCGTACCAGTAAGCTACTTATAGACGGTAAGACATACCGGAAAGACGCAGGAGGAGCAGAACGTGGGGCCACTGGGTGGCCCCAGGCCGGCACCTCCTCCAGCATGGCTGTATTGCCCCAGACTTGCCACACAGCTGCGTGCCTGCGTCTCCTGTCTGGCGTCTGTACAACAGCCCCACCGAAGGACAGGGCTGGGGCAGTACAGCCGCGCTGCAGGAGCTGCCGGTGTGGGGCTCAGTTGCCAGTGTGTCTGAAAAAAATATTCTCTGCTGCCAGAGGGAGCCGGTTTGAAGCTTTTCTGCTGGCAATTCCCAAAGCAGGTGTGACTGTGAACTGGCTATTGTTCTAGAGAGCAAGCCCTCCTCTTCTCTTCGCAGCCCACACATCAGCTGTGCCGTGCCCACCCACTGGGAACGCTCCCTCCGCCCCAGATAATGTGGGATGGATCATGGGGAAGGGGAGGGGGAAAGCACGGAGCCCTGGGCTGGGGGCAGGGAGGGGTCATGTGAGGAGTCATATGGGAGGTCACGCCCCTTTCCCCCCCTTTAGCTGGTGCAGCGTACCTGTAAGAAATGAATTCTACTTGCACTCCTGGAGGGAGGAAGATTTTTCTTGGGGTTAAGGCACTTGACTAGCACTCTGGAGATGCGTGTTCCAGTCCCAGTTCCTCTAGAGCCTTTGTGTTTGACTGTGGATAAGTCTTTACACCACGATTTAAGGACTTCAGTAACTCAGACATAAGTTAGGGGTTTGTTACAGGAGTGGGTGGGTGAGATTCCGTGTCCTGCGTTGTGCAGGAGGTCAGACTAGACGATGATAATGGTCCCTTCTGACCTTAAATTCTGGGATGCTATGATATCCTCACTTCCCTTTGTTGCATCACAAAGGTGTTGTGTGGGTAAAGTTATGAGCGATTGTGATGTCCACAGATACTATAGTACTGGTCACAGAAGTAGATATCCTGTGTAAGTAACCGGGTGGAAGACTTTTAAGAAACACATGGTCTTAAGGTTTCATGAGCTACAGCTCACTTCATCGGATGCATACTATGGAAAGTGTAGAAGATCTTTTTATATACACACAAAGCATGAAAAAATACCGCCTCCCACCCCACTCTCCTGCTGGTAATAGCTTATCTAAAGTGATCACTCGCCTTACAATGTGTATGATAATCAAGTTGGGCAATTTCCAGCACAAATCCAGGTTTTCTCCCCCCTCCCTCCCCCCCCCACCACAAACCCACTCTCCTACTGGTAATAGCTTATCTAAAGTGACCACTCTCCTTACAATGTGCATGATAATCAAGGTGGGCCATTTCCAGCACAAATCCAGATTTTCTCACCCCCCCCCCCTCCAAAAAAAACCACACACACACAAACTCACTCTCCTGATGGTAATAGCTATTACCAGGAGGAGAGTGGGTTTGTGTGTGACTGGCCAGTCCTTGCCTACAGACAGCCCCCCAACCAGAAGCAAATACTCACCAACAACCACATACCACACAACAGAACCACTAACCCAGGAACCTATCCTTGCAACAAAGCCCGTTTCCAACTGTGCCCACATATCTATTCAGGGGACACCATCACAGGGCCTAATAACATCAGCCACACTATCAGAGGCTCGTTCACCTGCACATCCACCAATGTGATATATGCCATCATGTGCCAGCAATGCCCCTCTGCCATGTACATTGGTCAAACTGGACAGTCTCTACGTAAAAGAATAAATGGACACAAATCAGACGTCAAGAATTATAACATTCATAAACCAGTCGGAGAACAATTCAGTCTCTCTGGTCACACGATTACAGACATGAAAGTTGTGATATTACAACAAATAAACTTTAAATCCAGACTCCAGCGAGAAACTGTTGAATTGGAATTCATTTGCAAATTTGATAGTTAACTTAGGCTTGAATAGAGATTGGGAGTGGCTAAGTCATTATGCAAGGTAACCTATTTCCCCTTGTTTTTTCCTACCCCCCCTCCCCCAGACGTTCTTGTTAAACCCTGGATTTGTGCTGGAAATGGCCCACCTTGATTATCATACACATTGTAAGGCGAGCGATCACTTTAGATAAGCTATTACCAGCAGGAGAGTGGGGTGGGAGGAGGTATTTTTTCATGTTTTGTGTGTATATAAAAAGATCTTCTACACTTTCCACAGTATGCATCCGATGAAGTGAGCTGTAGCTCACGAAAGCTTATGCTCAAATAAATTGGTTAGTCTCTAAGGTGCCACAAGTACTCCTTTTCTTTTTGCAAATACAGACTAACACGGCTGTTACTCTGAAACATGGTCTTAGTTATTCCTAGATTATGCTCCTCCTTGTTGGTCAGAAACTGAATTGCTGCCACCAGATGAAGCTAACCCTTGATGTACAAATCTGTGGTCAAAGAAGATCCTGTGGCAATTTTTTCCATCGAATGGGCAGAACTGGGTTAGTCGTGGGAAAAAAAAGAATGTTAACGTGCTAATTTCTTGTACTCATTGCCTTCCCTCTCTTACACTATTTTTATACTGATGTATCTCCCTGACTTCAGCAGAAGTAATTACTCCTGAATGACACTATATGATTAGAATCAGGCCCTTTAAGGACACTCAAGTGTTTAGGAAATCTTCTTCTACTGTCTTCCTCCAAAAGAATGTTCTCCATCTAATTCTGTCCCCTTTGATCTTCATGCTAACTTGCTGTGTTTTATTTAAAGTGGCTAATGCAACATTAATCTGGTCTCATTGTTCCACAGAGGATGGGACTCTCCTAACATCACCCGCATGTAAGCTATGGGTATTAAGAGTTATGGATATATGCTAGAATTATGACTGAAGTGTCATGTTAGGGGCAGTTGTTAAACGGGTCTATCCTAAACAAAGGGATGGGTGTTTATCTCAATTTACCTCTAGGCAGTAAACGGGAGGAGATGGTAGGAAACAGCACAATTTTCATTTCAGCAAAAACAACTGGAGGAAGAAAAAGCACAGAGCTTTCTTCCCCACCAGACTTCATGTCACCTTTCTCACAGTTTGAATAAACTTTACTTTGATGGGTAACCCTCAGAAGAACCCATTGCAAAGGTTTAGTGGTCTATAAAGACAGGGGGTCTGAACCTCAAGTGATAAGCAATTCAATCAACTGATTGTACACAATATTACTCTATAATATGATTGTATAAAGTGAGGGTTTTTTTCTAAAAGCTAATGACACAGTGGTGATGAATATCATTGTGAAATGTATGTATTCACGCTATGTGGGGAAATATGGATGCTCAATGATATTATGTTTTAAAGGCTGTGGCTGAACAAGGAGAAAGAGGTTCCTTACCAGCCAGGAGAGAAGGTAGCTATTTATCTGTCTCCTATGCAAATTAAGTATGGTGGCATCAAAACAATGGAAGCTCTATTTACATACAAGGGGATGGGAAACCCACAGGAAGGGATGAACAGCACAAGTTCTGCCTCTTGGAACAGAGTAATTGAACTTTGGAAGATATAAGCAAATAGTGAAGCCATCTTTGACACTTCCATCACTAGACAGACATAAGGGAACAAAGCTCTTGCAAGCTAAGAAAGATGGGTCCTTCCACCAAAGCTGTTAAAATCTCTGGAAACTGAAGACACGTGAGAAATCACCTTGAACAAAGCATGTATCTTGCTAGATTAAATTTTAGACTTTTAGATGCAAGTTTTCATTTTTATTTGTTTGTAGCCCTCACTAACTTGATCTCTTATACCTGAATGTACTTAAAATTCTATCTTCTTTTGTTAATAAACTTGTTTTATTATTAATATAAACTGATTCAGTGCTATGTCTAGATGGAAGTATTCACTCCAGTTAAGTTAATAAGCTATGATGTGCTTTTGTGTCTTTAAAACAAACTGTATTATTTCTCTGAACTGTCCAGGAGAGGATTAGACATTGCAGAAAACACAATTTGGGGAAAATCCATGACTGGAAGTGTGTTGGGGTCACACTACAAGTAGTAATTAAGTCTGGTGGAAGCCAGAATGGGGCTGTAATCGGGCTGCTGGTGTCTGAGCAGCTTAACTAGAGCTGCCTAGCATGCAGTGGCTCAGGGAGTGACCTGCTTGCATGTAGGTTAGTTGTGAACATCCCAGGTTGGGAGCCACAGTAACAAAGAATTGTGAGGCACTCAGAGTTTCAGGGCAAATGGTGAGACAACCCCTTACTGTCTGGACTGAACCCAAAACCATCATTAGATCAGTGCATCACTAACCCTGTAGCTAAAACAACGAGGAGTACTTGTGGCACCTTAGAGACTAACACATTTATTTGGGCATAAGCTTTCATGGGCTAAGAACCACTTCATCAGAGGAAGTGTAAGTCATTAAACTGATGAAGTGGGTCTCAGTCCACGAAAGCTGATGCCCAAATACATTTGTTAGTCTCTAAGGTGCCACAAGTACTCCTTGTTTTTGCTGATACAGACTAACACGGCTACAACTCTCAAACCTGTAGCGAAAGGAGATCACTCTTATCTAATGGTTCTACCACTGAGTCTCTTATCCTCCAGCCACTAGAGGGTAACATCATATACACCATACATAAAATGAGGAAATGAGACACTGTCCTTTAACCTAACAGAGCTTCAAACTTGCCGAGTTCTCTTAGCTGCCTCATTGTCTGCCTTTTGCCCTTTGTACTTCACATGTGTTGTTGTCAATTTCTTGCCAAGCCATGGTGGAGTTTTGCAGCACCAGCAGAAAAGGATCCCATTTTGAGGATGTCGTATTTCACCCACTATTTCTGAGGATGCTACATTTGGGGGATTTCATTTCTGGGCAAGTCATATTTCAGTGTCTGAGCAGAGAAAAAAGCACAAGAGGTAAAGAAATGGCCTGGGCAGCAAGAAGTACAGTCGATTTTTTAAAATCCTTTCAAGTGTCATAACTCTTTCATCTTTAATGTTTATATTCACTTCTGGGTCTTGAGTTATATAGAGCTAGATTGGCAGAGCCCTTACTCAGCTGTGCAGGGGAGATAGATGGGGAATAGCCTCCCATATTCCCCTGCTCAGCCCTACACACATGGCTACAGGCCAAACCCAGGAGTTACTCTTCCCTATGAGTGAATGGGCGGGGAAGGGACACAGAGTAGGAGGAGCCCTGACTTTGCCCTTCCCTTTCCAGGTTCACAGAAGGGAGCAAACTGCCCAGGGCTGCTGTACCTTTCTTCCTCCTCAGAGAGATGGGAAGGTGAGAGACTGTGACACTGACTACCAGTTACTTGTCTGGTTTGCTCATAGGATTCTGCTGTGCCATGCCACCACGTATCCAAGACAGAACGTTAAGTTACTGTGTGGCCCAAAGACTGTATGCTCTGTATACAACAGGCTAATTTCTGCTGCCTGGCTCCTGCAGTGGTCCCATTACAGGCAGCTACTTATGTGAGTAAGGCAACAGGATTTGGCTCACGTGCATAGATGCCGAACCGCTCAATTGACTATAATAAACAACGAAACAAACCGAGCAATACAGTCACGGAGGAATAAATATTCCATGGGACTAGCCTTCACGTCACATGTTTAACAGTTTCCCACTTTATTGTCAATCATGTGAATCTTTTAGAGTGAGGGCAGACATTTTTATAGCACTTTCTGTTTAGCATTGGACATCTGAAGTGGCATAGCAGAAGGAAAGGCGAGTTTTTAGCTATACATCGTGTTTTGCAAAGCGAAAGCTGCATAATAATGAGTGATATGTTTGTTTTATATTTTCATTTTTCTTCTTTACCCATGAAAGGACCAAACCATTCTGAAACCACATTAGAAGTCACTGACAAAGTAATAGAAAATGCTGACATTTGGAAATATCTTTCAGAGAAAGTTGCCTAAGTGCTAGTTTTCAGAATCCACCCGTACAGAAATACCTCGCGGCAAGAAGAGGTACAGGTGCAGGTCCTTCATTCTGAGTGAAAAATCAAATCTTGTTAACATGAGAAGGGCAGTGGCTAAGTATTTTTTCATTTCTGAAAGAGATTTTACTTTTTGTTATTCGTTATTATTGATGATAATGATCCGAATGATGTATTTACATTTATATAGGGCCCTGATTTCATAGGCCCCCAAACAGTAGCCAGAGAGATTACTTCAGTCACCATGGAGTTGCAGCCATCTCTGGGGTGTAGCATTGGTGTTTAACAGTTCTCAACAACATTACACAACAGTTTAGGGCCTTGGTCCTGCAAACATTTAAGTACTTGTATAATTTAACTCATGAGCAATCCTGTTAGCTTCAAATTGTGGCATGAAATCTCCGTATCAGTACATGCTTAACTTTAAGCACGTGAATAGCCCCATGAACTTTAATGGAATTGTTCCCATGCTAAAAGATAGATATGTATTTAAGTACCTTGCTGCACTGTTTTTTTTTATACGTTTGGTCTTTTCCAGAGGTCCACTGAAAACGAAAAATAATGACAACGAAGAAAAGAGAGAAATGAACTTTACTCAGAAAAAAGTTTGCCACAAATGCTTGCTTTAAAATATAAAAAGCATTCTGCCTCCTTCACCTATTTGTAGGAGTTTACAGTTTGCTGAATTGAAATACAAACGGAGCTTGGCAAAACACTGAGCAAACCTGGTTGTGGTTTTGAGACAAATTTACAGTCTTCTTGCCCATTTGTTTGGCATAATATCAGTCAAATCCACTTCTCCTTGCAAGGAAGGGTGGTCCAGAGGTTAAGGTGCTTCTGTGAGACCTAAAAGAGTCAGATTCAGTTCTCTCTATTTGCCCCTTGCCATTGGACAATCATTTATTCTCTCTGTGCCTGAGTGCCCCATTTATAAAATGGAGGTAATAGTATTTCCTTACATTATAGTATTGGTCAATAAATACACAAAAGATGTACACTCAGACACTATACATGATAATGGGGGCTATAGAAAGGCAGAACTTAGTGTATCCAACTGACCTTTCACTTTTAGTTTTGATCCTGAAAACCACAGTTGCCAACTTTCCTGTGGTAAATAAGCATCGCGACTTTCACAATAAGCCAAAACTCAAGCTAATCCGATTTCAAAACAAAGCCAAAACAAGCCAATCCTTAAGAACCCCAACACTCTATGTGACTAGATCCCCTCAGCATGCAGTCTGGGACTGTGGTGGGCCCACTGTGCACCCCTGACTCTCTCCCTCCCTTGCCTCCACTTGTCCCTGCTTGCCCCCCTTGCTCCTGCTTGCCGGGAGCCAATCAAATAAAAGAAGCAACAAGCTATACTAAGCAACAAGCTACAAGCCAAAAACTAGCCAACAAGCAACTTACAAGCCAATTAAACCAAAAACAAGCCCAGTTCCTGTGGTTTTTTTTTTCGTGGGTTTGGCATGTCTGTTGAAAACCCACTTAGAAATGAACCCTCTAATTACATCATTACTGCAGAGTTAATGAGAGTCTCCCATGCCTGCATTACCCCGCATGAGTTTGCCGAGCTTCCGTGAGAGCAGCCACACAGTGCAATGACATTTGAGTTGCTGCGTCCACGCTGGCCCCGCACACATACATGTGCGGCACTGAGCCACCTGGGTGCGAGTCCCAGGCTTCTTTGCACTGCAGAAAGCTAAGCCTTTCCATAAATTCTTTCCAGGTGAATTGTGGGAGAACTAGTTTGTCTTGTTGGAGCCACACTACGGAGATGACATGTTAGCAGCAGACATGATGTGCCCCCTGCAGGTTTAGCCTACAGCCGCTGACCGGCCAGCCAACTCCATTTCAAAGCACCATCACACTTGAGTTAAGGGGTCTAGTATGCGGATAGGACTTCAGCTGGGGGCAACTGTTGTGCTGGTTCTTGGGCACCCCAGACTGTGAGTCACCTTGTTACCCCCTGCCTCCAGCCAGAGAGAGACTTTCTTGTGCTGGCTGGGTGTCAGCTCCCTGGGCTGCATGAACCCTGACTTCGACTTGCAGGTTAACAATAGGTGCACTCCAATCCCAAAGTCCCTTTGAATCAGTCCCCTGCAATATCCAGCCCTGACACTGGCTACTCACCGAAATTCCAGATGCTCTCCACCCAAAGGTGCAGTGTACCCCAATTTACCAGTTTTATCTTAACTCACTGCTCCTGCAACCCACACAGTACTTGCAAACTCTTATAATAAAGCAAAAGTGGATTTTCATTTTAGGGAGAATAAAGATTTAACTAGAAGTGAGAGAAAGTGATGGAACCAAATGGCTACAAAACAAAGCATGACCCTGGGTCTGCACATGTCCAGAGTTACCTTTCCTTTCTAATAAAATCAGCTCCCCGACCTCCAAGAGTTCAGGCTGTTGCAGAGCTGGTGAATTTAACAAGAGCCAAGATCCAAATGTTCCTGAAAGCCCCTCATTCTTCAAGGGCCTTTCCTCAGTGAATGGATCCAGGGATGCTTCTCCCTCTTCCCTCCCTCCTGAAAACAGTCTTTGGGTTCTATTCAGAGACAGAGCAAGCCCCTTTCTGGTTTTAATGTTCCTTTCCCACCTCCAAGTGGTTTTGATTATTTGTTGTTGTCTTTGATGGATTCCCACTGACTGTTGTGTGATGCGGCAAGGGTAGACAATAGAAACTTGCATTTATCCACTGGCTGACTAGGGAGGGGTGACAATTCCCTCTTGCTTGAATGGGTCATCACTGAGACACTTTGTCCCCTGATGACTAATTTTCACTCCAACGCCATTAAGCATACTTTGAGTATAAATACATTATTCCTTATATATTACCCATACATACCTCTCACCATGATTATGAATCTAGACAAGCTACAAGGTTTCTGTAGGAACCTTATATTTTACTCTTCATGGATAAGTATCCTCTAGGAAATGTGTTTGGTGTAGTGAATTTGTCAGGTTTGAGGTGAGAGTTCTTTGCAAAGAATAGGGAACTCTTTGCCAAGAGGTCTCCTTGCTGCAACACTCAAGTTACAACTTGAGTTAGCTTTGCGGTGGAGACAGGCCTCCTGGTGAGCTGTGTCTATACTACCATGGAGGCGTATGATTCCCCGACTCATGTACGCGTACGCGTGGCAGCTTGCTGCGAGCTAGCATGAATACAAATAGCAGTTGCAGATGCAGCAGCACTGCTGAGCTGCGCCAACGTACAAACCTGCCTGAATCGGGTGAGTACGTACTCAGCAAGGCTGCCACGACTCGTGCAATCGCAGCTATGCTGCCATTTAAACTCACGCTGGCTCTCGTCGAGCTATCTGGAGTGACAGGTACGAGCTGTGGAATCATACCCCCAACTCATCATCTAGACGAGTCGTTCTCAGACTTATTTGATCAAGCCACCCCTTATTTGTGTGTGCAGTCGTTTAGCTCCCTTCCCCCAAGTACATGTACCACCGCCCAGCCCTGAAGGCAGAGCGGAGAGCAGCAGCTGCTAGCCAGGTGCCCAGCTCTGAAGGCAACATCACACCAGCAGCAGCAGCAGAGAAGGAAGGGAGACTATATGAAAAGTGATATTTGTCAATATTGCTCTTCACAGCAGACTTAGCGCCCCATTGCCACACTTACTTCTGTGCTGCGGCTGCCATTCCGGGACTGACAGCTGGAGCCCCGTCACCTCCAGGAATTGGGGGTGAGTAGGGCCCAAGCACAGCTGGCCAGGCTCTGGCTGTTAGTCCGGAGGCAGCAGGGCTCTGGCTGTCCCCTTTATCTCCACCCCCTGGGTATGCACGCAGCCATCCGGGGCCGACAGCCAGAGCTCTTAAAAAAATCACACTGAAGGGAGGTGACCCCATCGTTTGAGAACCATTGGTCTAGACATAGTGATAGTCACATGGAACTAGACAAAACTACAACTAGTTGAATCACATTTAAAAATATTTTGTTTGACTAATTTTATTATTATTATTATTTTTGTTATGCTAGCAGCTCTTGAGATAGTCAAAAACATACATTAAATTAATGATTGGCATCATTTTCATCAATCAATTAAATACATATTTGTAATTTTATATTTCCATTCACCAGCCACATCTGGCTGGCAGCAGTGTGGTTGCTCATGTGAGTAAAGTTAAGCATATGCATAAAGGTTTGCACCATCTGGATCTTATAATGAAGGAATGTCCACACGAGAGCTGTTGCTTCGGAAAACGTATGTGCATTTGAAAAAAAATATTAACACAATAATAATCTGGAGTCTAAAGGCTTGTCTTCACTGTGGTGTTAGCCCGAGATACAGCTCAAGCATTGCCCCAACCTAACTCTTGTCCACACATAAAAATCTCTACCTCAAGTAGTGCTCTAAATTCAAGTTAGCTGGCCCATTGGGGTGTGGGCTGAATCTCAACCTAGTAACGCAGTGAGGATTCAGCTATGTGTGCTGCTAATCCAATCACTCTGTGCTGTTTGAGTGTTGTTTTGCAGTGTGACTGCTCTCACTCCAGCTAGACTAACTCAAGATGAGTTAACCGCAGTGTAGATAACTCAGCCTAACACTGCAGTGAAAACGAGCGGAGTAGAAACTCCAGTAATGTTTGACACCCTGTAATATCATGTTGTGGTTCTAGGGTGTTTCTTGTAAACAACAGCTCTACACCTAAGAAATATGTCAGGCAAACAGTCCCAGGCCAACAGACTTTTACTGCTGATTGGCTCACCTTCTAAACTAACTGCACCACAGCTGACAATTAGCTTTTCTTCAAGATCTAGCTGCCCCTACACTCAGTGAATCAAAACTTGTATGAGACTCTGTGTAAGAGCCATATAGTGACCTGAAATAGTATTACAGTACAAAGAAAAGGAGGACTTGTGGCACCTTAGAGACTAACCAATTTATTTGAGCATAAGCTTTCGTGAGCTACAGCTCACTTCATCGGATGGCATTACAGTGCCATCCAAAATGACAGAGCAGGTTTGGAATTGTATTTTTCTGAGTGAAGTTTTGTTGAGGAAAATATTAAATAAATAAATTGGTTTTGTCAAAAATTCTATTCAAAAGTTTCCATCAAAATAATAATAAATGTTTTTTTTTTTCAGTTGTTGGCAATGACTCCCCTCACCAAACCAAAACATCACCCCCCACCCCCCCAGAAGTGGACATTTCATGTAGAAATGGGGGGAAAAAATCTCATTAAAATATGTTTCAAGCAAAATAATTGACCAGCTCTATTCATATTGTTCCAGTGTTGCATAAGGCCCATAAAGAGGTTCCACAAGTGGCTGGGGAGAATTCTCCCAGGACAGGAGTGGTTTAGGTTGGCATAAGATGCCCCCTCATAGACCCTGGTTCAGAGGGGTGCTGGGTCTGTGGCCAGAGGCTAGAAAAAGCACATTGGAGGTGTCTGTACCACTGGGATTTGACTCACGAGACTGTCATTATTTTGAGCAAGGGCTGTTCTAGATTATACTAGGGTCCATACCAGTCCCCAGCTATCCCAGAACTGCCGCAGTGCATAGACTGCCTATTGGCTGAGTCCCCTTAGGCTGTGCCTTCCGGCTTTGGATGATTCACTGTGAACCTTTAAGGCCTGAACCTGTGTGAGTTCTGAGCACACACAATTCCCATTAGCTGGAATGGGAGTTGGGAGTCAGTAGGAGTCATGAGTACTCCAACACCCTTCACGATTAATCCTCTTCAGTGGTGTTTGAACTGAGAATGAACAAAGACAAAGTGATTCCCTTAGATGTGAGAACTAGACAGAATCTCTGGGCAAATCTTGGAATGACCCAAACTCAGCAGGGAGAACTGCAGACCAGAGACACTGGTAGGAGAAATACCATCAGGAGCTGTTTAGGTTATAGAGGAAGAGAGAGAGAAAGAACCCCAGATTCCAGATCCTGGTCAGGTCTTTAATGCATTTCTGGAAGCTGTTCAGAAGCCACACTGGATCTATACAGGGAGATGTCAGCAAACCAGTAAAGTGCTTGGAACCACTATGACTTATTGCTAAAAGCAGCCAAGTCAGCAGACTTAGCTTAACCGAGGAAGGAGGGGAGGGGGTTTTGGGTGCCACAGAAAGGGCAGCTTGACCCCCCGCCGTCCTTCCTGATAAGAATTGTGTTGCAGTTGCTGATACATGCATTTTAGAAGAGCAGGATGTGCCCTCAGGAATGTGTCTAGCAGGGCCTCAAGGCTGCAAACTCTGGAAAAACCCAGACCTGGTTAATCAATAATCAGAAGGAAGCCTCTTGCTTGACCATTGGAACTGCTTACTTAACGAGTTTTCTTTAAGGGACATGTCATTCTATTACTAATATATAAATAAGGGGTAAAAGTTTGAGGTAGTGGGACTCTTCGGGACTGGACTCTCCCTCTGGATGCATCTCGTGTTCCCCACTGGCAGATGGGCTACCGCTGCGTCACTCAAGAGCCACACTCAGCTTCGGTAATTATCGAGGGTTGGGGGTGTTTTACTAACCTGTTGCGGACGTGTGTAAGTGCTTGACACTAAGTAAAGTTTAGCTTTAAGTGAAAGCACTCTTGTGTTGTCCTGTTTGTGCCAGCCATCTATTGGTCGGACGGCCGTGTCTCCCCTGATTTATTTCCTGATACCACTTCGCACAGAGTAAAAGTTACCAATAGCTTTCGGTTGAAAGAACCCCAGGTAACAGATCTGGTATCAGAACTAGAATAGAATAGAGTTAAAGAAGAGTTTTGGGGTTCAGGGGGCCTGTTAGTCTGATGGGAAGGAGAAGGTAACAAGGTGGATTTAGTAAGTATCAGGAGGCATGAAGAGAGGAGATGGCCTTGAGGAAGGTGAGAGGCAGAAAAGGAGAGAGAAGTCCTGATTAGCTTCTGAATTGTGGGGGACGGAGAAGCCACCATGCCAATTTTCTGCTCCTTGGGAGAGTTCCCCCTCACTAATCAGAACCTAATTTTTAGTTAGTTTGTGAATTAGACCCCAGCAGCCATTTCCCAGACCAGCAGCTAATCCAACCGACAAAACACAACAAACTGAAAAAAAAAAAAAAAGAAAGAAAAAGAAAGAAATGTGTAGCGCGGTTCACTGGCAGCACTGAGAGTGGGACATATTGTTCTGCTGATTGTTCCTTTAAGCATGGATAATCATGTACAATGATGTATTCACTTTAAGAGGATTCTCCATGTGGAAAATGTTCTTGAAAGGTTTAAACACCGTGAACGATCCAAAACTCATCACAGTGCCATGGGAGCAGAGGCATCTTAGAAAGCAGCTATAAAAAAATGAGGGAGAGAGCACAAGAGAGGAAAGAGCTTTGCAGTTTGATGCAGGTAAGATATAGGATATTCTGAGTAGGGATGAGCATCCTGGATTGATGCAATGAAGGTTAGGCTGTTTCTTGGACAATGGAAAGCATCTTTCAGAATGTTCTGTACAAGTGATTAAAAGTCTGGCTAAGCCCAGGGTAGCTAAAGAGGTGAGAATTCAACTCCCAGAGGGATAACTAGCAAAATAGTTTGAGATATTTAGGTGAGGCACCTAGGAACAGATGCAAATTATTTCCACTTTGTATATCATAAAACTCCCTGAATGTTACAGCTCGTGACAGCACAGTTCAATTAAATCCCTTCTCTGTCCCTGCTCTGACATTCTTCCCCCCTTCCTTTCTCTTTTATTTTCCTCCCACTGGTTGGAGTGAGACAGCAGCAGCAGTCAAACAATTTAGAATCAAGGGACAGCTGAGAGAGTGCAATGAATTGAATATGCGATCCACCTCGTCTGAGGACTTTGAATTGGCAGTTAGGAGACAGTGTTTTTCATCACCACCCAGGCGTGAGGAGGTCACCCCGTCTGAGGAAGTTACATTTTGTACTCTCTGCATGGCTTATTTCTTCCCTACCACCTGGGGTATGATGGGACGGATCCCAGGTGTCTTGTTCAGAGTCTGAAGCACCTGGCATTCCCACTCCGACTCTGGTGCTTGCTCCTAAATCATAGTCTTCCATACAATAGAGACAAGAGCTAGTCTAGCCACTCCAGTAGGGTCCAGTGCTTAAATTGCACTCCTTTTGGTTGGTGCAAGGACTCCAAAACCAAGTGGTTCCACCTCACTTCTGCTGTGCAAAGGGGGCAGGTTGAAGGAACAACCACCAAGGGGAAGTTGACTGTGCACGGGGTGAAGAAGAACTTCCTTTTATTTGTTTTAAACCTGATGCCCATTAATTTCATTTGGTGGTCCCTAGTTCTTATATTATGGAAAAAAGTAAATAACTTTTCCTTTCAGAGTGGTAGCAGTGTTAGTCTGTATCAGCAAAAAAAAAAACAACAAAAAAACGAGGAGTACTTGTGGCACCTTAGAGACTAAAACATAACATTTATTTATAAATGTGTTAGTCTCTAAGGTGCCACAAGTACTCCTAATTTTTTTTAACTTTTCCGTATTCACTTTCTCCACACCACTCATGATTTTATATACCTCTATCATATTCCCCCTTAGTCTCCTCTTTTCCAAGCTGAAAAGTCCTAGACTCTTTAATCTCTCCTCATATGGGTCCCATTCCAAACCCCTAATCATTTTAGTTGCCCTTCTCTGAACCTTTACTAATGCCAGTATATCTTTTTTGAGATGAGGAAACCACATCTGTACGCAGTATTCAAGATGTGGGCGTACCATGGATTTATATAAGGGCAATAAGATATTCTCCATCTTATTCTTTATCCCTTTTTAAATTATTCCTAACATCCCATTTGCTTTTTTGACTGCCGCTGCACACTGCATGGACGTCTTCAGAGAACTATCCATGATGAGTCCAGGTCCCACCACCACGTTGACTGACTCTGTATGGGTGCTGATGGTTTGTATCTCACAAAGTATTGGGCATGTTGTTGGTGCTTATCAAATAAGAAAAATTAAGGCAATACGTGTCAGAGGAAAATGCAGAATTTCCCTGTGTCACTGACCTCCCTGGCCATTCTAAGAATCGGGAGCAGTAAAAGCAATCACTCTAAAATAGGTAGCATGGTTGAGTGCTTAACACATGGGATTGGTACTCAGGACAGCGGGTTCTACTCACAGCTCTGCCAGTGTGTGACTGTGTGACTTGAGGCAAGTCAATTCACCTCGCTTTGCCTTCCCACCTTTGTCCATTTTGCCTGTTTGGTCTATAAACTCTTCAGAAGAGGAACTGTCTATATGTCTGTATATTGTCTAGCAAAATGGGCCTTGATCTTAGTGGGGGGCCACTCAGTGACAGCACAATGTGTGCATATCCAGGTCCTACCAAAATGCAGGATAATTGGATATTCAACAACAAGGAGTAATCCACCTTGAGCAAAGGACTGGGGGCACAGTTTCTGAGTGTTCATTGAGTGGGCTGGCTGTTCGCTCTCACTCCAAAGACACAGCTTCAAATCCTAACCATGGGGAGCTAATGACTACAGAGTATAAAGGATTTGTTAGTATGTTTTCATGCAGTGTGCAGTCCATACTATACACCAGTGTGGCCAGGTCTGGAGTTTTGGTGCTTACTAAGAACAAAGGCCAACAGTTTGCAAGAGAGTGAGGCAGCTTCCCCTGTCTGAAAGGGGTGTAAATTATTATTAAGGGCCATGTACTTACTACTGAGTATTTTTTAACAGATCAGGCCAAATTCTTCTGTTGATTACACATGCGCCTGCCTACCACTGAAGTAATTTGGGACCCACCCCCTTTTGCTCACTGGACAGAGAAGCTGAGCTGGTTCAGGGCATGTCATATTGTTGTATCTCTGCAGCGTGTTAGCCGATGTGTGGGCCTGGCAGGTCAGCATCCTTTTCGTGGAGAAATCAGTGACATGGAGAGACTAAATACAGTCAAGTGCAATTTGTTTATTTACATCAGTGGTTCTCAACCAGAGGTTCGTGTACCCCTGCGGGTATGCTGAGATCTTCCAGGGTGCTATTTGCCTAGTTTTACAACAGGCTACATAAAAAGCACTAGCAAAGTCAGTACAAACTAAAATTTCATAGAGATAATGACTTGTTTATACTGCTCTATATACTATACACTGAAATGTAAGTACAATATTTATATTCCAATTGATTTATTTTGTAATTTTATGGTAAAAATGAGAAGCAATTTTTCAGTAATAGTGTGCTGTGACACTTGTATTTTTATGTCTGATTTTGTAAGCAAGTAGTTTTTAAGTGAGGTGAAACTTGGGGGTACACAAAACAAATCAGACTTCTGAAAGGGTTACAGTAGTCTGGAAAGGCTGAGAGCCACTGATTTACACATATAGACCAGTCCTTGAACAGAGGTGCTTACAAACAGCATTTAGCCAATGCTCTCTTTCAGAGCTCTCAGGCCAAACACCAAAGCACACTTCCCAGGGAGAACTTACTCCAATTAGAGAGACTAAGGCAGAAAACAAAATCCGTTTATGCTTGTCACAGCTGCAACAAACAAAATTCATCACAGATCAAAGACCAATACAAGCACTTATCCAAGAACTGAGCATTTGCTCGCATACTAAGAAAAATAACTTGTTAAACTTATGTATAACAGGTGACTCCTGCTGTAACAGGACTCGTCTGCTGGTATAAGCCCAAGACAGCAAGGAGGCAGCAGAGAATGACTTGTGTTTGAGAGGGGTCTCCCAGAGCTATTCCTGGGGTGGAGTGGGATAGCACCACCAGACAAATAGGGCCATGCCTAAAGACACAATCTAGCTCATAATTTGCAAACTCTTATGTAGTGATTATCTATATCATGGTCTGACACATTTTGGGTACTAATATAAAAAAGTATGAATAATTATTAATTAATTATGAATATGAACAACAGGATGCAGTGAATCCATGACCAGATACAATGATATAAGAGCATCACTGTTGTCACCAGACTGCACTCTGTGGTCATTTAGAATCTCAGTGGGGTAGCAGCTAGGTCAACCACCTGAGCTAAAGCAGAACCTCTGTTAGTTATTATAATTATGGGATCTAGGACATACAGATGAGCAATTCTGATTCTTACCAGTAGAGGGCAGTGATTATAAGCAGATCTGGGAGCACAGTTTATAGTTAAGGTTGCAACACTTTCCATTACAAGACACTGTTTTGAGTTGTCAAACTTTAATGATTTTGGCTGAAATTTGCCATGTTGGGGGTCTGCCGTAGGCTGAAAATTTTGGGAAAGTTTTAGAAATAGCTCAACCATTTTTTCTGAGAATGGAATTAGAGTCTACAGCCAAGCTCTACGATACAACCACATTTGCTCCAACCCATCAGACAGAGACAAACACCTACAAGATTTCTATCAAGCATTCTTACAACTACAATACCCACCTGCTGAAGTGAAGAAACAGATTGACAGAGCCAGAAGAGTACCCAGAAGTTACCTACTACAGGACAGGCCCAACAAAGATAATAACAGAACGCCACTAGCCATCACCTTCAGCCCCCAACTAAAACCTCTCCAGCGCATCACCAAGGATCTACAACCTATCCTGAAGGACGACCCATCACTCTCACAGATATTGGGGGACAGGCCAGTCCTTGCTTACAGACAGCCCCCCAACCTGAAGCAAATACTCACCAGCAACCACACACCATACAACAGAACCACTAACCCAGGAACCTATTCTTGCAACAAAGCCTGTTGCCAACTATGTCCACATATCTATTCAGGAGACACCATCATAGGGCCTAATCACATCAGCCACACTATCAGAGGCTTGTTCACTTGCACATCTACCAATGTGATATATGCCATCATGTGCCAGCAATGCCCCTCTGCCATGTACATTGGCCAAACTGGACAGTCTCTTTGTAAAAGAATAAATGGACACAAATCAGATGTCAAGAATTATAACATTCAAAAACCAGTCGGAGAACACTTCAATCTCTTTGGTCACTCGATTACAGACCTAAAAGTTGCAATTCTTCAACAAAAAACCTTCAAAACCAGACTCCAACGAGAGACTGCTGAATTGGAATTAATTTGCAAACTGGATACAATTAAATTAGGCTTGAATAAAGACTGGGAGTGGATGGGTCATTACACAAAGTAAAACTATTTCCCCATGTTTATTCCCTCCCCCCCCTCCCCGCTGTTCCTCAGATGTTCTTGGTAACTGCTGGAAATGGCCCACCTTGATTATCACTACAAAAGGCCCCTCCCTCCCCCCGCTCTCCTGCTGGTAATAGCTCACCTTACCTGATCACTCTCCTTACAGTGTGTATGGTAACACCCATTGTTTCATGTTCTCTGTGTATATAAATCTCCCCACTGTATTTTCCACTGAATGCATCCAATGAAGTGAGCTGTAGCTCACAAAAGCTTATGCTCAAATAAATTGGTTAGTCTCTAAGGTGTCACAAGTCCTCCTTTTCTTTTTGTGGATACAAACTAACACGGCTGCTACTCTGAAACCAGAAAATACACTGTGTTTTCCACTTTAGAACATTCTTACAACTGTTTTGTTTAGAAGCTCTAGAGCCTCGATGCTTTGGAGCTGGGACTTGAAATTGGACATGGGGGAGTTGCTCTGGTGCCAGGGATGTGCCATATACTATTCACATGAAAAAAATATTCAAATATGGCCAATGTATAGGCCTCTAAAAAGCTCAGTTTGAAACTTGTTGAGAACTCAATAGACTGGCACATCTGTCCTACCATCCAAGATCCCCCACTGACTCCAAGTCAGTTTCTGATGCCCGATTAATTCCGATTTTCAAAAGGAAAATGTTCAATCCTCAGCTACATCAAAGACTGTATTTTGGTTTGTGAACCACTGTAACAATTGTGTACTTCTGGACGATGCAGATCTCAAAGCCCAGGATGAAGCATTCTCTGTCAGGGATCTGGCTATGGAACAGTCTTCCAAGGCAAATGCATAGTCCGGCTATCTTCATGAAACATTGCAAGGTCTTTCTCTTTCAGAAAACCTTTCTACCATTAGTGATGCTCATAATTTGAAGAACATTTTCTACTCCAAAACCTCTACCAACCTCTTCCTCCCTTCCACCCCCAAGAAAAGCCCTTACCCCAAGCAGAGAAGTCCATGAAGTCTGCTAGGGACTTAGCTATTGCTCTTGTTTTATATGGAAGGTGCCCAGATACCATGGTGATGGGCAGCGGCATAAACCCGTAAGCTAGATAGGATACCATCTGGTAGCTCCAGATATTCCACCTGCATTGAGCCTCATCCATCCAAGGTCTGTAATTCCTGCTCCTGAGTCCACTGTGGCATCAGAAGTGAGAGCTGGGTCACTGTATTTCCATCCCTGTCAGTGCTCCCCTGATGGCTCCCAAGCAACATAGAGGAATCAGGAGGAAACAGCCTGATAGAAATGCAGAGGTGACAAGGATTAGTCCATGGAGATGGATGGATGGAGTAGGCTGGGGAAATGGGATTGTGGACTGGCAGCTTGGTGGCGGATACTGAGATTACCTGGGCAAAAAGACTGGAACTGGGGTCCAGGATGAAGAAACTGCAGGTGGCAGAGGGGGGCACAGAAAAGACTGAGAGTAATGAGGAGTGAGGGAAAGGGGGATTGGGAAAGGAGACTGGAACTGAGAGCTGGTGGTGGAACTGTAATTGGGGGGATTGGGAGTGGGAGCCAGAGAGGGAGGAAGATTGAAACTGGACAAAGATCTGGAGGAGGAGACTGGGAATGGCCGGGCAAAGAGACTGGGAGAAGGAGCCTGGGGGTGGGAGAGAAATAGAGGAGTCAAGGGAAGAAGACTGGGAGCTAGACTGGAGCTAAAATAAAGAGCCTAGATGTGGTGCTCTGGGACTTGCTAGGCAAGGATACTGGATCTGGGATGAGAAGTCAGGAGGAGGGGGGAGTTTTGCATGAAGAAAGACATGGGAGAAAGAACTGGCACATGGACATGCTGGAGAGGACATGGGTAGAAGGGTCAGGCTTGGGAGAAACAGAGGCATAAGTGTCTGGGACCACGAGAGCAGGCTCCCCTCTCAAACCTGGAATGGAACCCAAAATTCCTGAGTCTCACCATTCCTCTGCTGGCAGCAAATACCTGAAACCCAATGGCAAATGTATCTGCCGTCCCCTCTCTGGTGGCTGGCCCACATAGAGGATTACAAGCTACTGTTGTTATCAGTTACTCTGTTAGCTCAAGTAGCAGGGGTCTACGGTGTGGATCTAAAGATACTCACCTTGCTGATGACTCTTATACAGTATGGCCCCCGCTGATACAATTTCTGTTTTTTTTCGGTTTGATTTTTCTATAAACCTAGAAAATTACACACCAAAAACTACGCCAGAAGAACATTACTAAGGTTTCAAAGTCAAGCACCCAAAAGTTAGGAAATGCCAGGATTAAGGAACAACTCTGTTAACTGGTGGTGATAGCAGGCTGCTATCCTCTGGTATATCAGCCACTAGAGGGGAACATGACACATTTTGACAATGTGCTATATTTCCACTGCTTTATAAATAGCTGCTCCTAACTAGCTCGCTCAGGCAAGCACAGTAAGAAGCTCTGTGTTGTCTTTACACTAACATGTTGCTTTGCTAGTGTCTGGGGAGGGGGGATGGAGGGGGGATCAACGGGAGTGCCACACATGCATCAAAGGATGAAAATTCAACCCAAAGTTTGTCTTACTGTAACTACATGTAGAACCTGCCTTTATTCTCCCAACATTACCCCTGTTACCATAGTTACAGACGGGTTCTGGAAATGAACTTCATAATTGCTGCATATTGCATATAAACAGCTGGAGTCCCTCCTTCAATTTCACTCTGAAACAATGAAGCCACGAGAAAATGACTTTGGATTTGAATCACTGACACCAAGCCACCAGCAGCAAAACATCACACAATAAGGAGGCTGAAAAGCAAGGTGGGGGCACATTCACCCGTTCGGGAGTGGGGTAAGCAAGTAAATCTCTGAACATTACCGGGCAGAAGTGCTACAAAAGCTCTGCAGTATTAATAAAAGGGTGGATTCTTCAGTCCTTATGCCAGTGAGTGGTCCTTACTACGGTGAGTGGTCCCACTGGTTTCAATGGGAGAGAAGATGGCCGAGTGATGAGGACATTAATCTAGGACCTGGGTTTAAGTCCCTACTCCTCCACATGCTTCCTATATGACCTTGAGCAAGTCACATAGATTTCTGTGCCTCAGTTTTCCCATCTGTACAATGGGGCTAATAGCACTGCCCTACTTCATAGGGGGTGTTGTGAGGATAAATACATTAAAGATTGAGAGGCATTCAGATACTATGGCAATGTGGCACTATATAAGTACCTAAGATAGATAGAACAGATGGCTTGCAGGACTAAGCTTTTATAGGATTCAGACCCAAAACAATGATCTTCCACCCATCCGCCCCCGGTTCTGAAAGGACTCGGACTGCAGCATTCTTTGTGGGCTGTACATTAGAAAGCATGAAACCATGCTATTCTTCTGTGCTGTGCGCTAAGCCTTTTCTGCCCCCATTACTATTTGATCCTTTACAAGGTTATCCTGCAATGAATTACAGTACGTAGTTAAGGAAGAAGGTTTTAATCCTTTCCTTTGTAAATGTACAATCTATTTATATAGGAGCCAGCTACACGATACTGTGAATTTCACACAATCTATAGCTGGGGATGACTGAACCAATTTTCCTGGATCATATAAATCCTCCTTTATAACCCCTCAAACTTTTGTGCCAATCCCAAACTGAACTTGATCCAAACCTTTCTGCAAATTCAACAAAGTTCCATTCATATGGAGGGGGAAAGGGTATAAATAGACCACTCATTGTGACAACAACCAACACCTCACTCAAAGCACAGCAAGCTGGGAATTTACTGCTTTACTCAACCACATCACAACAACTAGAAAGGGAAATTCCTACTTACAAACCAGGAAGTAAAAGAGGAGTGGATCCTGGCTTAATCCCATAATACTCTGGGCAACCCTGATAACCCTATGATCACTTAGGGATTAATTTCCACATGGAAATGCTGTGCACTAGGTTTGGCCCGAAGAAAGTATCAGATGTAGCCTTTTATTTTACTTAAAGTGAATTTTGTAATGTGGTATTATACTACAATGGTTTTGGCTCCACAGTGGCGACAGTTTCAAGTTTAACAGAGTGAAAGTCACCTCTGCTATTTGCTTCAGATTTAGAGTCTCTAGGAACACATAAAGACAAAGGTTAGTGACCACACATACATTTACAAGTACATGGTCTAGTCTGTTTTACAAGTTTTATTAAAGTTACAATTAAAGTCATGATTACCCAAGCACATAGAAATTCTATACAGACCTATACACAAGTTACAGATATTGTTATACTCACCTCCTCCTAAATAGTGTTAGGGTCTGATGGGTCTCTTGTGGATTGATCATCAGTAGAGGGATAGTTCCTGCTGGAGTTTCCCATGTTTTAGAAGGATGAATTCAAACTGGAACAGGTACAGAGAAGGGCTACTAGGATGATCCAAGGAAGGGAAAACCTGTCTTATGAAAGGAGACTCAAGGAGCTTGGCTTGTTTAGCCTAACCAAAAGAAGGCTGAGGGGAGATATGATTGCTCTATATACATATATCAGAGGGATAAATACCAGGGAGGGAGAGGAATTATTTAAACTCAGTACCAATGTGGACACAAGAACAAATGGATATAAACTGGCCATCAGGAAGTTTAGACTTGAAATCAGAGAAAGGTTTCTAACCATCAGAGGAGTGAAGTTCGGGAACAGACTTCCAAGGGAAGCAGTGGGGGCAAAAGACCTATCTGGCTTCAAGATTAAGCTCAATAAGTTAATGGAGGAGATGGTATGATGGGATAACTTGATTTTGGCAATGAATTGATCTTGGACTATTAGTGGTAAATAGGCCCAATGGCCTGCGATGGGATGTTAGATGGGGTGGGATCTGAGTTACAACAGAGAATTCTTTCCTGGGTATCTGGCTGATGAGTCTTGCCCACATGCTCAGTGTTCAGCTGATTGCCATATTTGGGGTCGGGAAGGAATTTTCCTCCAGGGCAGATTGGAAGAGGCCCTGGAGGGTTTTCGCCTTCCCTTGCAGTGTGGGGCACGGGTCACTTGCTGGAGGATTCTCTGCACCCTGAAGTCTTTAAACCATGATTTGAGCACTTCAGTAGCTTAGACATAGGTGAGAGGTCTATTGCAGGAGTGGGTAGGTGAGATTCTGTGGCCTGCATTGTGCAGGAGGTCAGACTAGATGATCATAATGGTCCCTTCTGACCTTAAAGTCTATGAGTCTATAGGGAGCTTAATTTTCCTAATCAGTGGACCCTCTTTTTAGAATGTGATTCTGACTATACCTCATTAATATGTACGCATATAGTACACATTAGGGTTAGGGCATGTGTTAGAAAAATGTGACTACCAGGTCACTTGTAAGGAAAACAGGTTTCAGAGTAACAGCCGTGTTAGTCTGTATTCGCAAAAAGAAAAGGAGTACTTGTGGCACCTTAGAGACTAACCAATTTATTTGAGCATAAGCTTTCGTGAGCTACAGCTCAGTTGCATCCGATGAAGTGAGCTGTAGCTCACGAAAGCTTATGCTCAAATAAATTGGTTAGTCTCTAAGGTGCCACAAGTACTCCTTTTCTTTTTGTAAGGAAAACATTATTCTTACTGTTAATTTTTTGCAATATCACCTATTGGTACACCGGTTCCCGTCATCTTGTGGCATAGGGTCATTCTTTAGTCATTTACTTATGTCAAGCATTTCTTAAGCCTATGGCCTAGTATGGCTAAGCTAAAATCTTACAGGCCTCAGCCTGTAGGCCTTGCGTTACTTAGATACCTAATGCATACTTATCCCTTCTAACTATTAATCAAACTTATATTTCTATAATCCCACAATTTAACTCTCTTCGGCATACAATGATTATATATGACATAACAGGTTAGTTAATCATAACATCATGCAATAAATGAACAATACATTAAAATCATTGGCTACCCAGACATATCATGAGAAAACCTGGTCTCCTGAGGCATCCAGAATCATTTCTCAAATCAAGAGTTTGTGGAGTTGTGATCAGAATTCTGGAGCAGCAGCCAGCCTTAAGCACTCAAGTTTCACAACTACAAATATTTGGAGTTTGGGTTGTATAACAGCAATAGGAAACTCCAGGCCTCAGGTGCCATAGTCATACGAGGCTGAGATATTGTCCAGTTTATAAGCAAAGCAGAGTTGAGCTTTTCTAGTTTGAAGATGGGAAACCTCCTGGAAGATGTGGTAGTGAACAGATAGGTTCGACTGTAATGGAAATATCTAAGCCCCATCCAAAAGCAAGGTCACATCGTGCTAGCCACTGGACAATTCCTTTCCCCAAGAGTTTACAGTATAAATAGAAAAGACAATATTTAACATGGTGTAAGGCTAAGATTTTGTCATGAATATTTTTAGTAAAAGTCATTGACAGGTCACGGGCAATAAACAAAAATTCACGAAAGCTTGTGACCTGTCCCTGAATTTTACTAAAAATATCCCTGACAAAATGGGGAGGGAGGAGCGTCCAATACCCAAAGCTGCTAGGGCTCCAGGGTCTCCCCCAATGCCCACGATGCCTGGCAGCTGCGGGGTCCCCTCGCTGCCCGTGTGACTGAAAGGTCCCCCCACGGCAGCTCAGCAACTGCAGGGTCCCTGCTGCCCATGGCGGCTGGGCAGCTGAGGGGTCCCCCTGCTACACTCAGTGCTTGGGAACTCCGGGGGACTCCTACTCCTGCAGGAATAGGAGCTCTGGGGTCTCCCTGCTGCCCAGCAGCTGGGAGCTGTGGGGGCCTACCCAGCTGACAGCTACAGCCCCACTGTCCCGGGACTGAAGTGGAAAAGTCATGGAGGTCTCTGAAGTTACGGATTCCATGACTTCCCTGACATAATCGTAGCCTTAATGATTGGAAAAAGAATAGTGTGAAGTGATTTGAGTAAGGTTAGTCGTAGAGCTGGGATGAGACAGTAGGTCCCAGATCCATAAAACGATTTAGGTTCCTAATTTCAATTTATTTCAGTTGTTTGCAGCTGTTATTGCAGCCATGTTGATCTTAGGGTATAAGAGAGACAAGGTGGGTTCAATGAAAGTAAAGAGCCTAAATAACTTTGTGGATCTGGAAATTAACTCTCAGTCTAGTGACCTATCCACTTCCAAGGGAGCATCACTCACTACCCAGCTACTGCCCTAGTATAATATTAGGCTTCATCAAATGCTCTTTAATGTAAGAATAATAATTAGCACTTTTCAACAGTAGATCTCCCAGCACTTCACAATCTTTAATGCATTTATCTTCACAAAATCCCCAAGAGGTAGGGAAGTGTCAACATACTTACAAAAGGGAATTGAGGCACAGAGAGTTTAAGTAACTTGCCCAAGCTCACGGGGGCAGAGAAGGAAATTGAACCCAGGACTCCTAAGTCCTAGCTGGTGTCCTAATCAATAGACATATTTAACTGAGGTACTGACTGTCACAGAATTAGAGCTGCTCTGTAATACAGCTGTCAGGGGATGGTGAGCCGTGTTGACTGTTGTTTTAAATATTTTATCTCTACATGCTTTTTTGCCTGTGGTTTAATAAACAGTATGTTGGTTTAAGAAGGCTTTCTGGTCATTGTATCCAGCACTGGTCACAGACTCCTGAAGGGAAGAACCAGAGGGGCCAAACCCAAGTGGGCCTGCTGGATCAGAACACTATTGCCCAGGGCCCAGTCCAAGAGTGGGAGAATGGTGGAATTCCATCCCAGAGAGGTAAAGGCACAAGGCCTGACACCTGCGGGGGTGCACTCAGAGAGACCAGAAAGAGCTCAGAGGTGCAGGCGTCCTGTAACCACGACACTGACCATCCAGGATCCCATGGTACCCCTTCCAAAAGCAGGTATGCTAGCCCGAGCGTCCTGCCCCTTTGCCAATCCATATGATTACTAGAAATGGCCAGAAAAATGTAGACAAAAGTAGAAATGAAAGTTCACAAAAAAAGTCACAATAATTCTGATAATTTCTAATAAATACGTCATGCCTAGATCATTCCCGCTCCCGCCCACAGTTTCAGTTGTGCATGGTGTGCTTCTTTGCTGCCTTCCCTGAACAGTTGTATAATTGCAGCTTCCCGGTTAGCATATCTTACATGACCATGGAGGCAAAACTCTCTAGCTGGGTCTGTAACAATCTCATATCCGCTGTGGGTCAGGCCCCAGCGGTGGACCCCCAGTACAGGCACTCAGCAGTGCATTATGTCCTTCTTCTGGTCTTCTCCTGAGACCCACAGCAGCAAACTTGATTGAACCAGCAAACTTCAGATCACGGGGCGAGAGGACTAATTAACCAGCGGGTTATATAGAAATGCAGAGTGCTATTCATCAGCGGTTGTCTTCACAATTAAGGAAAGGGTGACAAGATAGCTTTACCTCCTTAAGTTCAAATACTATGGTCATTCAGACCTGGATAAATCTGATGCAACACTGTTGATTGCAATGGAATTACTCTGGATGCATAGTCCTGTAACTGAGACCAGGATTTGGCCTTATATATAACCTGCTTTGGGATCCTTCAGGATGAAAGTCACTATTTAAATGAAAGATGGTATTATTATTTCCCTTTTAAGATGAGTGAAGCCGTTACCTTTCATCTTCAAGCAGAAGAGGATGGTGGAAGGAGAGAATTTTTTTTTTTGCTTTAATAAAAAAAATTAAACAAGATGTGAGGATGCCATTCAAAATAAATGTCAGTACGGGAGCGGGGGAGGGGGGTGGGAAGAGTAGAAACCAAGCAAAACTGAAGTAGATTTGACCTCAAAGGAGCTGAAATTGAGTTAAAGTCTACTACTGAAGTCGGTTTTCCCTTGGGGCTAGGCTGCCATTTAAGCGATTTCTTCTCTTTTACTTGTCCAGAATAATTCCCGTAATACAGTGCTATAGGTCAACGTGCTACTGCTGAAAGAATTTCACTTCATCTTGGCTCCTATTTCCATTTCCTATCAAGAAAAACCTCCCCTTGTTTAAAACATCTTTGTGCTATTTGGCAGGATACTTACTTCCTAAGCATTGCCTTACAGAAGAGACAGATGCTTTGTAGCAGGTACTCTTTGCCCTTTCTTCAAGAGGTAATAGTTAAAGCAGGAGACTGCAATTCAGGACCGGATCTGGGTAGGACCCTTTTTTCCCATCCCATAAAATTTTTGAGATTTGAAAATGTCCTCATCCTGAACGGGGAGGAACAGTTGAAAACAAGAAAATTTGTGGTAACTGAAAATCCAGAAATAAATTTTGGTTCAGGTCAAGCGAGGCATTTGGTTTTGAGAAGTTTGAAACACTTTGTTTTGATCTTGACTAATTTTCTCTTCTTTTAAAACTTTTTTTAAAGCTATAATTAGCTGAAATTTCTAAATGACAAGTTGTTTTGAACTGGAAACCGAGAACTTTTAGTTTTGAAAATGTCAAAACAAAACGTTCTGAAAGACATTTTGAAACAACAAAACAACGATATGTTACATTCAGGAAATGTCAAAGTGGGGCATTTTGACATTATCAAAACACTTTGTTTGGGGGGAGAGGGAAGCAGCAGTTACTAAACAAAATGTAATCAAAATTAACCCTTATTTTAAAAAAATGTGAATTTTGACAAAAATATCATTTTTTTCATTTTAAAAAATTGATTAAAATGTTTCTACCAGCTCTAATCAAGAGTTCTGTATGCCCCTCAACAAAAGACTCCTGTCCAGTTTAGATTCCCACTTCTTCCTCCTCTCTTTAAAATGAAATCTTACACATCACCCTAGCCATGGCCCTGCTATTTAAAGGGACAGTCCACTGAATGGGCTAATTTTCCCTAATCTCCTGCTCCCCACAGCTCTGAGTGGCAACTGGATGTCTTTGCAGTATGGAAGTGGATCCAGAAGGGGGGAGAGTTGTTTTGGGTACAGGGGCTAATTTTTGATATGGGGGTTGCACAGACCTTCCTGTCTTGCCTGTGCTGGGTCCTCAAAAAGCCCAAGGTCCAGTTTACATTGAATTTACATAAGCATAGTTACTAATTTACATATATTGGAGAGTTGCACACTTCATAGCCTCTGTAGGCCAAACTCACTGCACATATCAGAGGCTCCTTGCATTCCTCCATCCCACTCCACCCCACTCCAAACACACACTCCCTGTGTGCTGCCCTCTCCAAATGAAATACTGGTCAATGTCCACTTTCTGTTTCCCCAGGATGCAGCTTCACAGACAGCCCTCTGTTTTCCTAGGGAGGGCAACTGGATGTCTGCTTCTTAAATTCCACAGTTTTTGTACCCTCCTCCAAGTTGTCTGATCCCCCATTTCATCTTAGCGGGTCCCTGTAGCCCTCTCACCAGCATTCCCAAAAATTTTCATATATTTATGTTCCCTGATTTTAAGTGACTAGAGAGCAAGGGGTCTCAACATCTTTAGATCACTCTTCTTTTCTAAATTGGATTAATCTCTCTATTACTCTTCTGTCCAGATCTCCTTCCCAGTCACCATACTGAAAGTCCAGACATTTTGGATGCAGGCCTGAGAAATCCCAGAAAAGCCTCAGACTCAGTCTAAAAGCCAGAGGGAGGGTGAGGCAAGGCCAAAATCAGGACTAACTATAGTCAGCTTCTTCTTTTAGAGGTCACAGACCACAGCATTCCTACACAGACCTGGGGAAACCTTGGTAATAAGCCAGTCATCAGGCAACACTGGCCTGGGAAATGGCCAGCTTTCTAAGCATTGACGGCTATATATATTAATGTGTCCCTCTGTAAAATGGGGATAATAACAAACTTATGGGTTAGCTAGTTGTCCCTATATTCTATGCCATGGCTATTCAGGCTATTCCATCATGATGGAATGGGGGCTGAACACTAATTTTCCTCCTTCAAAAATATAAGGTCATCTGAAGAAAGAGGAGAATCACCCTCAGCTGTTAGAGGTACAGGACCTATGACACACAGTCGGGCCATTCTGATTTGAACCAACTAATGGGAGTCCTACATATACATACCAGCCTGTTTCTTACAGCGTATTTACCTACCACATGGGTGGTGTGAGGCTTAATTTATTAACCTGTGTCAATCACTTATTAATTCTTTGGCTGACAGACACCGTAGAAGTGTAAACAAAACATATGTAAAACACAGGAGGTAACTGTCCCACGCTACTCAGCATTTGTGAAGCCCCAGCTGGGGTATGGTGTCCAATTGTGGGCACCACACTATAGGACGTATGTGGACAAACTGAAAAGGTTCCAGAGGAGAGCAACAAAAATGATGAAAGGTTTAGAAAACCTGACCTCTGAAGAAAGGTGAAAAAAATCGGCATGTTTAGTCCTGAGAAAAGACTGAGGGGCAACCGCACAATAGTCCTCAAATATGTTAAGGGTTGTTATAAAGAGGATGGGGAGCATCTGTTCTCCATGTCCACTGAGGGTTGGCAAAGAGATAATAGGCTCAATCTGAGGCAAGGGATATTTAAGTTGGATATTAGGGAAAATTTTCTAACTATCAAGGTAGTTAAGCTCAGAAACAGGCTTCCAAGGGAGGTTGTGATGTCTCCGTCACTGGAAGCGTTTAAAAACAAGTTAGACAAATACCTGTCAGTGGTGGTCTAGGTTTATGTGGTCCTGCCACAGCACAGGGGGCTGGACTTGATGACTTCTAGAGGTCCCTTCCAGCCCAACGCATGTCGATGATTCTATGAAACAAGTATAAACATGGTTATTACTGAGATCTCCAAAGCGATAGTGTGAGTTGGAGATATGAAGGGAGATGTAACACTAATCAAACACCAGATTACAGACTTTTCCTCAACAGAAGGAGCTCTTCCCAAGTATCTTAGTTATCAGTGGGGACCTGAACCAAGGATTTTGAGAAATAAACATGGGCCTCTACAGCCCATATTAAAAGGCAAACGCTTCAAGGTATAGCAGACTCTTATTGTTCAGGCATGTCATAACAGATACAGAACAGTGAGTGACACAAAATATTATTATTTTTTCAACCAGTGATGTGAAATTTTGAGAATTAGTTTGGTTCAGAGAGGCACTCAGAAGCCAAAACAGTATGACTTGGAAATTTGGGCAGGATATCACAAAAGAAGACCAGGCTCTCCTCTGAAACGTCTGACATTTCTTCTTCCCAATCTGGAACTCCTGCAGTATTTCAGTAATTTCCCATCTGATCCTGGCTGAAATTTTCATGCATAGGACTGTGGGAATTTGTTTTCAAGTAAGAGCTTTTTCAGATCCCAGAAAGACAATGGTTTTGAGCTGGATACAAAAGTCTAGTTTGCATATTACAACCATCCCAAGTAATGGATAAAAACACACAAAAAATTTTCGTACCCCCAAATTATGGTAAATTTACTTGTCTTTGGTAAAAGCCTTTCAGGTGATTCATAAATGATCTGGAGGATGGTGTGGATTGCACCCTCAGCAAGTTTGCAGATGACACTAAACTGGGAGGAGAGGTAGATACGCTGGAGGGTACGGATAGGATACAGAGGGACCTAGACAAATTAGAGGATTGGGCCAAAAGAAATCTGATGAGGTTCAACAAGGACAAGTGCAGAGTCCTGCACTTAGGATGGAAGAATCCCATGCACCGCTACAGACTAGGGACCAAATGGCTTGGCAGCAGTTCTGCAGAAAAGGACCTAGGGGTTACAGTGGACGAGAAGCTAGATATGAGTCAACAGTGTGCCCTTGTTGCCAAGAAGGCAAATGGCATTTTGGGCTGTATAGGTAGGGGCATTGCCAGCAGATCGCGGGACGTGATCGTTCCCCTCTATTCAACATTGGTGAGGCCTCATCTGGAGTACTGTGTCCAGTTTTGGGCCCCACACTACAAGAAGGATGTGGAAAACTTGGAAAGAGTCCAGCTGAGGGCAACAAAAATGAATAGGGGACTGGAACACATGACTTATGAGGAGAGGCTGAGGGAACTGGGATTGTTTAGTCTGCGGAAGAGAAGAATGAGGGGGGATTTGATAGCTGCTTTCAACTACCTGAAAGGGGGTTCCAAAGAGGATGGATCTAGAACAAGGAGTAATGGTCTCAAGTTGCAGTTGGGGAGGTTTAGGTTGGATTTTAGGAAAAACTTTTTCACTCGGAGGGTGGTGAAACACTGGAATGCATTACCTGAGGAGGTGGTGGAATCTCCTTCCTTAGATATTTTTAAGATCAGGGTTGACAAAGCCGTGGCTGGGATGATTTAGTTGGGGATTGGTCCTGCTTTGAGCAGGGGTTTGGACTAGATGACCTCCTGAGGTCCCTTCCAACTCTGATATTCTATGATTCTATGATCTGTTCCATGCAGAGCTACGTACTTCCCCATAGAAACCAGGTGAAATGTTAGCATTTTGATTAATTTCACTTTGAGTTTTTGTGTTTCTTGAACAGGAAACTCAGCATGAAACCCTCAAGTTGGGGCGGGGAAGGGGGAAGGGGAGCCACAAGTGATGCCACAAATATTCAGCCTTGGTTCTTTGGTTCCTCTGAACCAAATCCACCCACCCTTAGCTCTGGTGTTGCTGCCATGTTTGAAAAGGAAAGAAGCAATCAGCCACTTCCCGGCTGCCGTTTGCATGAGCACAGAATATTCTATGTTGCTCTTTTAAGAAGACCTTGTTTTACACGGGATTTTAATACAAACGTCCAACAAGGTCAAAAATAGTGACCCTTTGAAATGAAAAGATTAACATTTTTATAGATGGGAGAGGAAAATAGACGGCTTGCACTGGAGCATGAGAATTCTATCTTGTATTTTTTTAACAACAAATAAGGTTTATGGATTGCAAAGAGGAGGCTGTCCCATTAAAATAAGTCTTTTACAGTATTTTCCAATTTAAAGCTGCATGCAGGCAGCTCTGAGGATCATCCGAGAAAAGTCTGACTCACTAGTTTTTCAATTTAGTTTGTTAATAGCCTGCCTTTCATAAAAGCATCAAGCACAATAACAAAAATACCTAAATCAATAGGATGATGCAGCAATGCCTCACAGAAATGATATTTTTGAAATAAGCATATACCATTCAGCCAGGCCCATTTGACATCAAATTTATATACTCAATAAGAAAGCATAATTAATGGTCCCGAACTGTATTTTCCTTTACCTATTTCACCTCTCAAGAAGCCCAGGGTTTTGTCAAAAACATGTGCTCCATTCATAAATGGAATGAACCTATTAAAAATGATGCTGCCCCTGCTCTCTCTCTGCTCCCTTCCTGAGTCTCCTGGGGATTTTTGTGTGGATTTTATTAAGAAACAAAAGTGTGGAACATGCTTGCATTGCACAAGGTCTCTAGCCAGGCGATTCATCTTCTTTCCTTCCTCTAATCCCCCTTCCCACTGCACGCACCAATTTTTAGGAAGGCACGGGATATTTGTCTCCTACCTTACTGTTGAAGGGCCCGTTCCTGTCAACAACTACCATTACCTTGAGTTCTATTTCTCTCTCATTAACTTGGTATCAAATGTCCCAAGATTGCACAGCTGGTGCATCCCAGGGAAGCGAGGGAAAAAAAAGGATTTTAAAGCCATTTTTGTGCCCTGAAGATTCTGACAGGTTTCAGAGTAACAGCCATGTTAGTCTGTATTCGCAAAAAGAAAATAAGTACTTGTGGCAGCTTAGAGACTCACCAATTGGTACTCCTTTTCCAATTGGTACACAAGTACTCCTTTTCTTTTTGAAGATTCTGAAAGATTCTTCTGAAGATTACTTTGGGGTCTGAAATGGTTCTGGCATAAACTAGCCCAGCCTCAGGGGGCTGTAATTAATGGAAGCTTCCAGCGGACTGTCTATGGGTTGCTCCACAGCCTGCAACAACCCAGGCTCTCGAGAGCAGTATGTGCTGAGGAGACTTGTCGTCCTGTCCTTGACATCTCAGCCCAGCCCTGGTCCCACCGCACACCCTGCAATGGACTTTGATGAAGAAGGGGAGTATGTACTTACAGCTGTAAGTACACTTAGACCTCCACAGATCCCGTGTTGGGGGAATTCTCCCCTTTCTATGTAGAGTAAGATATCTATCTATGTCTGTATGTATATCGGCACTATATACATGCCAGGAAATAACAATCATGCTGGCTATGTTACTTACCCTTTTTATTCATATTAAGGATAATACATTTTGGGCTGGATTTACAAAGGTATTTAGCTGCTACAAATGCATTTGGTGTCAAGTGGGGTTTTCAAAAGCGTTTAAATGGGCTCAGTGGCTGCCTCCTACTGAAATCAATACGAGTTAGGCATCTTCCCTGCTTAAGGACTGTTGAGAGATGTCCCTAGCCACCTATCTCCATCTTGTCAATCTACCCCCTTTAGCCTATACATCTACCTATTCCTATCCCCACTATCTCCTTCCTCCCTCTCCCATTTCCTCTCGTGTTTATTACACCTATTTGTTACACCTTGCCAAAGATCACGCTGCTACAGTGAAAACTTTACCATGCGCTAAACAATTGTACCTTCATCTTGCTTTTATTCTCATGTAGAAGAATGTCTCTTCCCGATGAAGGAGCCATGTGGGGAATAGCTGCTCCAATGCCTCGGACGCAGTATTGCACATTACTTTGTGGACCTCGCCAGCAGCAGCAGCCGCAGAGTTTCATGGGATAGCATGTCAGCTACTGTGCAATATTGGGGGATGCTTTCAAACTTCCTTTAAGAAATAAATGTGAGAAGAGCTAAGGGAAATTACAGTGTGCTGCTAAAATATTGACCAGTGCTCCACCTTGACCGGTATATCAGTCACATCAATTTCTGGGCCGTGCATTAGTAAATGCCCACAACAGAACTCGTATAGAAGCAGAATCACTCATTTTATCTAGAGAGACCCGGGTTCCCGGGGGTGAGGTAATACCTTTTAGTGGACCAACTTTTATTGGACCTGAAGAAGAGCTCTGTGTAGCTTGAAATTTTGTGTCTCTCACCAACAGAAGTTTGCCCAATAAAAGACCGTCCCCGCTTTGTTGCTCTAATATCCGGAGACTGACATGGGTACAACTACACTCATTTTATCCATATTTATGCATCCGACGAAGTGGGTATTCACTCATGAAAGCTTATGCTCCAATACGTCTGTTAGTCAATAAGGCGCCACAGGACTCTTTGCCTCATTTTATCCAGTAACTTTCGCACAGAAGGATCACAAACATTTACAAGCTGATCTGCAAACTATCATCCAAATTGTCCCTTCTGAGCTGTAATTTGGATCTCTGTAGCATGTTCCATCAGAGGCACCTCTGAGTGGGCTTGGCAAGCTTTGCCTCCTACTTTTTGAGACAAAGGCAGTGTGGTCTTTATGTGCCCGCTGTATATTGTTTTGGCACCTGCATCTTTACCGCTCAGCTTTGCCTGCCCATGGTCAGCCTACACTGTGTTACACATGTGGAAGGTTCAAATATGTCAGTGGGAGTTTCCCACACAGAAAGAGTGCAAAACATACACCAGAGCTATACACGGGGGAAAGGAAATCTGTGCAGACGATTAGACTGGAGAATTTTACACAATATACAGGTGTCCCTTCATCTGTCACTGAAATGCAGCCACCTCTGGGGTAAAACAAAGTAGCTGTTTGTCAGATAATATTTTCTATTTAGTCGTCATTTTCACCACCAGGATCTAAATGTGCTTTACAAATAGCAACTAATGAAGTCTTATAGCAGACTTGTGTTGTGCATGTATTCTGATATCTGGTTTACACAAGGGGAAACTGAGGCAAAAAGAGGCTAAGTGGCTTGACAAAGGTAATAAAGACTGTGACAGAGCCAGGTATAAAATCCAGGAGGACTAACTTCCTGTCCCTTGCACTAATTATTTGACATCAAAGTGATGATGTCATCTCTAGGTCATAAACTGAAGAATGAGCTAAATCTTGAAGCCCTTACTCCATTTTCACTCAGCCTATACACAATAAAAGAGCTTTCCCAGACAAAAGACTGAAGACTCCAAGGTTTGGCCCTATGTTTTTACACGGAGCAGGTGTAGATTTTTTTTTTCTCCTGCAGCATTGTCCTGCTATGTGGTGGATACCAAACATAGGAGCTCATTCATTATTTGAGCATCACTCATCACCAGACCCACTCATAAATAGGCCTGCATTATCTCATAAATCTCTGAGGCTGGATGCCTGAAATTGCATGTTGCATCTGCCAGTAGCACTGGACATAATAAATAATGAAACATGAGAGTCATCGCTGTATTTTGTAATGAACTGTAGCCAGGGAAAGAGGACAATGGGAACTATCTTGAAACTCGGAAGATTACATAGACCTGTTTACAGAAGGTTTTATTTATGGTTTAGGGAAATATTCTTTGCAGAATTTGCCTTTTCATGTAATGATTTAAGAATATGGGAACTGCCATAAAAGAACAGAGAAATGGGCAAAAGTAATGCTGCATCACGTCTGTTGCAAACGCCAATGCTACATAATAGAACTGGTTTTTCCACAGAAAAAAACTGTTTTGTCAATATCAACATCTTTTGCAAGAACATATTGGTTTCACTTACATTTTGGGGGGAAAATAGGGGAAAAAAACCCAACCAACCAAACCAAATAAACAAAACGTTTCACCCTATCAGAACAGAAGGTTTAGATTTTTCATTGTAAAATCACTTTTTGTTTCGAATACCATTTTTATACAATATTATCATATAAATGATAAGGTAAATATAACATTTTTAAAAAGTCAAAATCAGAATGAAACACTGTGACTTTATCCAAACAGAATGTTTCAACCGACCTACGACAAATTTTGTTGAATATTTTATTTCATAAGATATTTTAAAAATATATATCATTCTGATTCAAAATAAAAACAAATTTAGAAATCTCAGAATTTCCTGCGGAATGGAAATTCTGAATTTAGACTAACTCTAGTAGCTGTTTTTACTGATGAAGACTTAAATCCCAATATGGGGTCATCATTAAAATATCACTAGTTAACAACAGTCACTAACATGTAGTATCTGATGTACTTTTCTATTTCCCTGTACTTCAAATAAGATACTAACTGTAGTACCATATTATTTATTGTGTTGTGGCAAATGTTGGCGTTTTATGGGCAACCACTCTATGTCAACTAATTGGACAATAGTGTAGTAAGCGAGGTTTGCTTCCTGAATCCAACTGATAGTCAGCTTATACCAAGAAGCACAAAGATCAGTAGCCAAGTCCTTGCAATGGAACTGGGGAAATTGTACCTTCTTATGGATTATGCTATGTTTTTGGGAAACAAAGCTTCCATCTGAAAACAAATGGAGATACTATCTTTATTAGTTGTGAAAATAAACTTCTCCACGTGGATCAATGTATGGCTGTAAATATATTTAAAATACACCATTGACTATGAATGTCTCTTGCCTGTTTGACTGAGGCATTTGCTTTAACCTGCAAGGGAAATCTGGTCTTGTGCTTGAAGTCACTAGAGTGTGACTCTAGAGATTTGGGTTCCATGTGGGCTTTGCCACAGGTTCTCTGTGTGACCTGGGGTAAATCATTTAATCTCATAGTTCCCCATCTGTAAAAATGGGGATAACAACATTTCCTCTTCCCTGTTTGTCTGTCAGTCTTGTCTATTTAGATTGTAAAATCTGGTGGGGCAGGGACTATCTTACAATGCATTTGTACACCGCCTAACACAATGCAGCTGCACTCTCAGTGGGGTCTCTAGCTGCTGCAGTGATATAAATAATGAATAATAATTATCACAGGCAGAGGCCCTGCACATGCAGAAATGTAGATAGGATGCTTTGTGCAATGTGACCTGATTAGCCAACCAGAAATTCAGAAGAATTCTCCTTCAGTCCAAGTGGTCGTGTAGTTATCTGATTTCTAAACCCAGGACTGCCACAACGCTTTGAATCTATTCCTGGTGACAGTTGTGAGACTGTGGCTGGCCAAGGAATTGTCCTGTTTTGTTCTGTGGAATTTATCAGAGAGCCATCTTAATTTAGAATGCAGAGTCGACACCTGATACAACTATAAGAACCTGGCAGAAAGCTCTGCTCCTTCTATTAAAAAATACACCTTTTACGGAACATGAGGAACTGGGATGCAAAGAGTGGGGCTTATTTGCAAGTTATTACCCAGAATTCCTTACCAAGATCCCAACTCTCTCGGTGATACTTGAGTTCCAGAAACAAACTCTAAGAGCTTGGAGCTCTTTAATGCTGTTTATCAGGGGCACACAACTCTTACAGATTACTTGAATCTTAGATAAATAACTTCCCCACTGTCAATGCCTCAAGGGTGCTGTAATTAATAGGAGTATTTTCTTTCTCTGACCACAGACTTTAGTGCTAACAAATTACCAGGGGGAAACCCTGAATAGTATATGTAGATGAAAATAAATAAATAAAATCTGTAAATGTATGCAGTGTTTTTTAATTCTAAAGTACAGTCCAAAAAACAGAATTAAAGTTTTCCCTCACTTAATTGTCTGTCTAGTGTGTCACAGTGACAAATGCAGAGCATCCTGGAAAACAAGCAATTTGCATGGTGTAGCAGGATATGAATGATAAGGGATTGTTTGTAGTGCTGTTCAATGCAGCTGAGAGCGAAAGAATTAATAGCTAAATAACATATATAGGCTCCTAACAAGGCTTTATAGCATTGGTGGTGAGAACACAGGGTTTCAGCATAAACCCAAAGTTTAACAAGTTGAAAGGTTCTATTGTTCCTGGCATGGTATAGAATCCTTTCTAAGCTGCAGCTATTTTAATGTGAATCCCTAAGCCCCGCTCTAATCACATAACAAGACTAATTCAAAATAACAATCAACCTAATCTGGTGTTTAGTACAATCAACTTAGAGATTAAAGACCCAATTTATAAATCACTTGCACATATACCACCTACCTTATGAATCCTTGGAAATTACCTACACACTGCTGCCAATGCACAGAAATCTCCTTAAATCCATGGGTCTCAAAATCAGTGATGCCCCCCCCCATGCTATGGAGAACTCTCAGTTCAGTGCTTCACTATGGGAGCCAGACAAGGGAGACATTGAACAGAGGAAAGGGAAGGAATTACTTTAGAGAAAATAAGGTTTGGGAGGATCCAAAGGAGGCGTGGGATTGACACCATAAGCGGAGACATTTGAAGGCCTATTCTCTAAGATTCTCAGTGGATTTGGGCCTACTTATTTAGGGACCCTATAACTCTATACTCTTCCATAGTGGAGCCCTGAATTTTATTTGAACCTCTGGTTGGTTTCAGAGTACAAATACATATTTAAAAATTATAATAATATCAATAATATATGGCTCTCAGAGATGACTATACTCCCAGGAGGACAAAGCTCCCAGGAGGGTTGAAGACCATCAACTGTGAAAAGACTGACCAGAAAAGATCAGAATGAGCCAGCCCACATCTAAATATTTTCTGAAAACACCTCAGAGCTCTCCTTTGCTCCAAAGCCTTCTCAGACTCAGTGTAGATGAATGGAATATACTACTACTAATAATAATAATAACAATAATTAATATAAACCACAGTCAGTATAAGATAGGAAGCCTAAAAGACAAACAGATAGATAGATGACATGGAAAGAAAAATATCCACCCCACTGACTCCTTTCTCTTAATCTTTTACCCCTTTTTACCCCTAGAATCAAATTCAAAGCAAGCTTTTTTTATTTTATTTTATTTTAAAGTTCTGAAATATTTTGAACTAGGATGCAAATTTTGGAGGCAGATCCAAATTGTCCCCCCGTTCGAAGAGTTCGGAACCAGGGCTTGGATTTAGGCCCACTATAACCACAGCGCCAGGTGCAAAGTTCAGATCTCAGTTCTAATGTGATCACTTTGTAAGTCCTAGAGTGTCTGTGTCGGGGCGGGGGGGGGGGGGGAAGCTTTGATCATTTTATTTTCTATTCTGTTTTAGCTCTGAAGAGCAGAGCTTGACGTGCCAAAATCCCAGGAGAAAACCTGAAGTGCCCAGTAGCAAAAGTGTCAGAAATCTCAGGAAATGGGTAGTACTCTTATTTTTACTTATACAACATTAGCAGCTGGAGGTCCCAACCAAGATAATGGGCTCCATTGTGTTAAGCATTGTACAAACACACAGTGAGAGACAGAAAAGCATGCAGCCTAATTACACAAGGCAGACAAAGGAGATGTCACTCTAACAATCCTTCCCAAATAACCCCCATGTCCAAGTTACTCATCCCTTTTCTATATCCTATATAGATTCTGTTCTAGAGATGGTAGACCAATCTCCATGCATATTTAAACTTCCACATCTCTGATGAAGCTTTTAATTATGATGATGTTTGAGAGGTATTTTTTACAAACCTGTGATTTTTTTCCCCGTCTTGCAGACTATTAGTGGGTAAGGCTGATTCTTTTCATACCACTTCCCCTCCACAAACACACACACTTGAGTGGCTTCCAGGAGTAAATATTAGTTTATATCTAAAACTAAATGTCCTAGCTATATACATTTTGCATAAAGATATGTTAATAAATAAGCTAGAAAATGTGTGCATTACACATAAGGTTTTTTTTTTCTTTTTCAAAAAGAGGATTGGGATTTTATAGACTGTAAAATATGGGTATTGCTCTATTTATCTTACTGTAGGTCTATAGGAAAGTGAAGGTAAGGATTGGAATGCTATGCTTCATTGCCACCTTGCAGCTTTCACCCTTTAACCCTCTCGTCTTCACCCAGGTAAAGTAACACAATTAAAAAAATGCTTATCCAAATATTATATAGAACATGCATGTGGCTGCTAGTGATGACTGTTGTGGATTGGCTAGCAAACGTGCACACTGCTAATCTGAGCTAGAATATCCTGTAATTTTTTGTTCCCTCATCCTGCCGGTGATGTGCAAAATGGAAGGTTTGGGGCCTGTCATTTATTATGTTTCTATTAGGGCTGTCAAGTGATTAAAAAATCTGTTAATAATAGAATACCATTCATTTAAATATTTTTGGATGTTTTGGATGTTTTCTTCATTCTCAAATATATTGATTTCAATTATAACACAGAATACAAAGTGTACTGTGCTCACTTTATGTTTATTTTTATTACAAATATTTGCACAAGGGTTGTCAAGCAATTAAAAATTCATTGTGATTAATCGCAGAATTAAAAAAAATTAATCACAATTAATCGGGCAATTAATCACACTGTTAAACAATAAAAGAATACCATTTATATAAATGTTTTTGGATGTTTTCCACATTTTCAAGTACATTGATTTCAATTACAACACAGAATACAAAGTGTACAGTGCTCACTTTATATTTATTTTTATTATAAATATTTGCACCATAAAAACAAAAGAAATAGTATTTTTCAATTCACTTAAAACAAGTACTGTAGTGCAATCTCTTTATCATGAAAGTTGAACTTAAAAATGTAGAATTATGTAAAAAACCCCTGCATTCAAAAATAAAACAAAGTAAAACGTTAGAGCCTACAAGTCCACTCAGTCCTACTTCTTGTTCAGCCAGTCGCTCAGACAAACATGCGAACATTATTTCTCACTTTCAGGTGATATTGTAAATAAGAAGCGGGCAGCATTATCTGCTGTAAATGTAAACAAACTTCTTTCTCTTAGCGATTGGCTGAACATGAGTAGGACTGAGTGGACTTGTAGGCTCCAACAGTTTTACATTGTTTTGTTTTTGAGTGCAGTTATGTAACAAAAAAATTCTACATCTGTAAGTTGCGCTTTTATGATAAAGAGATTACACTATGGTACTTGTATGAGAGGAACTAAAAAATATTTTTTTAAATAATTTTTACAGTGCAAATATCTGTAATAAAAATAATATTAAGTGAGTACTGTACATTTTGTATTCTGTGTTGTAATTACAGGTTTCAGAGTAACAGCCGTGTTAGTCTGTATTCGCAAAAAGAAAAGGAGTACTTGTGGCACGTTAGAGACTAACCAAATTATTTGAGCATAAGCTTTCATGAGCTACAGCTCACTTCATTGGATGCATACTGTGGAAACTGCAGAAGACATTATATACGCAGAGACCATGAAACAATACCTCCTCCCACCCCACTCTCCTGCTGGTAATAGCTTATCTAAAGTGATCACTCTTCTTACAATGTGTATGATAATCAAGTTGGGCCATTTCCAGCACAAATCCAGGTTTTCTCACCCTCCCTCTCCCCCCCCCCCACACACACACACAAACTCACTCTCCTGCTGGTAATAGCCCATCCAAAGTGACCATTCTCTTTACAATGTGTATGAAAATCAAGGTGGGCCATTTCCAGCACAAATCCAGGTTTTCTCACCCCCCCCATCCCCATACACACACAAACTCACTCTCCTGCTGGAGTGAGTTTGTGTGTGTATGGGGGTGGGGAGGTGAGAAAACCTGGATTTGTGCTGGAAATGGCCCACCTTGATTAGCATGCACATTATAGGGAGAGTGGTCACTTTGGATAAGCTATTACCAGCAGGAGAGTGAGTTTGTGTGTGTGTGTTTTGGGGGAGGGGGGGTGAGAAAACCTGGATTTGTGCTGGAAATGGCCCACCTTGATTTTCATACACATTGTAAAGAGAGTGGTCACTTTGGATGGGCTATTACCAGCAGGAGAGTGAGTTTGTGGGGGGGGGGGGGGCGGAGGGTGAGAAAACCTGGATTTGTGCTGGAAATGGCCCAACTTGATTATCATACACATTGTAAGAAGAGTGATCACTTTAGATAAGCTATTACCAGCAGGAGAGTGGGGTGGGAGGAGGTATTGTTTCATGGTCTCTGTGTATATAATGTCTTCTGCAGGTTCCACAGTATGCATCCGATGAAGTGAGCTGTAGCTCACGAAAGCTTATGCTCAAATAAATTGGTTAGTCTCTAAGGTGCCACAAGTACTCCTTTCTTTTTGTGTTGTAATTGAAATCAATGCATTTGAAAATGTAGAAAAACATCCAAAATATTTAATAAATTTCAACTGATATTCTATTGTTTAACACTGCAATTAAAACTGCAATTAATTGTGATCATTTTTTAAATTGCAATTAATTTTTTTCAGTTAATCGCATGAGTTAACTGTGATTAATCGAGAGCCCTTGTTTCTATCTAATGTACTTCTATAGCCCCCATTCCTACAGGAGGTGGACACTTCACAATCTCTATCATATTCATTTTCATAACATCGCCGTGAGGCCATGAAGTAGTAATATCCCCATTTTCTAGGTGGGGAACTGAGGCAAAGAGAGATGAAGTGGTTTGCACCAATCTCATAGGAAGTGTGTAGCTGAGCAGGCAATCAAACTCCTTTCTTCTGAGGCCCAGACTAGCACACTGGACTACGTTTCCTCTCCATTTTTGAAGTGCCTAGCACAATGGGACTCTGACCCCTCATTAAGATTTCCTAAAGTCTACGGCAGCATTATATTATTATTAATGGTTATTATGATTATTATAAATAAAATAGAGGCAAGGTGGCACAAGGTGTTTCCACACCAGGAGAGACACAAAGACTACATTAGTTTATTTTAGAAAGGGGGATAAGGAAGATGTGATGTAATAGGGGAATATAGACTAGTGAATGGTGAATGGAATATGATGATGGTCTCTTTGTCTCTCCTATTCACCTTATTGAAGAACATTCTGAGGGCATTCAGTGGAATCCAGAGGCAACATGCAAGGTGTCGCTATGCCCCAGGACTTCTGGGAATTTAAGAATGACAACAGAGAGATCCAAGACATGTCTGCTCGAAAATCACAAGCCTCTCCCCCTCTTGAGCTAAAGGAGAAGTTCTATTACCTGTAAGCCCTACAGGGTCTATGACACATAGGATATGTCTACACTTCGAGCTGAGGGTGCACTTTCCAGATCGAGAAGACATACCTGCACTCATTCTAACTGAGCGAGTGCACTTAAAATAAAATGTTGCCATGGCAGCATGAGTGGCGGGAGGAGCTCTCTGCCCCAACTACTTATGTAGTGTCTCTGATGGGCACGTATTCCGGGTGGGCAGCCCCTCCTGCTGGTTGCACCACCATGGCTGGGAATCAGACCCCCAGCTCAAAGTGTAGACATACCCATAGCTGAGCTCCAGTTCTCGCCTGTAGAGGGCAATGACACCTGCACACTGGCCAGTCAGTAGTGTGTTTTCACCATTCTGGTTCTCACGTGAGAGAGCACTTATGAAGCAATCTGAAATACAATGGCGGTCCATGCGTGCCTACGGCAGCTTGTGGGCTGTAGCCCATGTTGCCATCTCTTACTGCCTATGCTGTATCAATGCTAGTGTCTGATCACGTTACTAATTCAGCGATGGATTCTTCCCTCCCTAACAGAGCCTCATTGTGTCTTACTTTGACTTAAGGAATGGCATCTGCAGCATGGCACCTTCCCATATTCAGCAGATCGGGCAACAGTTTGTTGATTTGATTTTCATTTGCTAGCAGGCAGCGTGGTTCTTACAGAGAGGAGAAAATTCCTTGCAGTTGGGTCACAAAAAATAAAGAGTGCTTGTAATAAACCAGAATAACAACAATCCCCTTCTGCCATAGGCTCAGCCTTTCTACTGGCACCACCTCTTTCACTGAGGGTTTATTTGCGTGGCGTCCTAGGTTGCAGCAGCAGGGATGTTATATGCTAGGGCATACTAGCGCATTGCACATAACTGGCCTGCGTGGATGCCACTAACATCCACTGACTGTTCCCTAGTGTTCATTAATGTCCTACTGTTTAAAATGGGACTATATTAATATGCGCCAGGGAGCTTTCGGTGCATGCCAGCAGGGACACATGGGCCAGTTAATGGGCAACATGCTGGTGCACATTAGAATTCACACTCCAGCTGGTGTGGACTAAGGCACCAAATGGACAAGCCCTGAGTCACATTCGTACTATCCATCTGTCCCTGAAAGCTGGGTGGGAGACAGGCAGCATGCTAGGCAGAACTGGGACTCTCTCTGGACCTTGAAAGACTCCCTCCAGACACTGGAAACCTGGTCTCTCCACATGCTTCACTCAGTCCTTGACCAACCTACTAAGACTACCATTAAAGAGGGGCCAATTACAGCCCAGCTATGGTTCTTCTTCTGTGATGTGGATACCTGTCCAGTACACATGATATTGCTGTTCAGTGGCCCCCAGCCTTTCAGAGTCCCCCAGGCTTCCTTCTCCAGTGGAGTATCTTCAGGCGTGGGTGCAAGTCATCACTGAAGCTAGACACTTCCAAGTCTGCCCTATGCAACCCAGCTAGGGGCAACAGACCTGTGGAGCTTAATCAGCTGCTTAGGGCTTAGCTTTTCCTGGAGTTCTGCACACCTCTCTAATGCACCAGCCACTGCACTATACTGTATTCCCTACTTATAGTCCAATCTGACCCTGGTGCCAGTGGCAGAGAATGATTTCCTTAACATACCTCCCCTACTCCCTGTTTGGAAAGTAGCATCCTTTGACTTCCACCCTGGCTGTGTGGCCCATTGATATCGGTCACCAGATACCACAGAGCCTCATAAAAGAGCAAGGTATGTTGCAGGTTGTCATAACCTGAATGGGGATAACAGTCAAGCAGGATGTGACAGGGACGTGTAAGGATGACAGACTGGGGTGGGAAGTGCCCAGTCACATGCCAGGAGGGAGTCAAGATGGTGGATCTCCACAAGTGTTATTTTACATAGGGCTGTACAGAATCAGCCGCCCTTTGCCTCATTGACAGAGGGTATGTAGTAAAGTATATACCATGCCTGTGGGAACCCAAATAGTTCAGTCTCCATTTGGAATATATGCAATTGAAATATGCCTGGTAGAGGCAGCCTATCTACTTCCTTTGCTCCTGGGGCCTAAAATAGGTCACAGCTACATCTATACAGGGAGCTCCACATTGGAGCTCCCTTAGGAGCCTTACAAAACTGGGTTCATCTGGAAGCTGCTCTTTGCATCTCTTGCCATCTCCCTTACGTAATCTCAGCGGCAGCAGGTCTCTAAGTGCTGCTGAAGGCCTCCTCTGTCTCCTGACACTCACATCTGCCTGTGCGATGTTGCAAGAGCTTAGCCACCCCTCAGAATCCAAAAGGAAAAGGCAACTGTGCTGGCGTATGTGTGTGTGTGTGTGCATTGCGATTCCTCCAAGGATTGCAAAAGCTTTAATATTTTTGGATTAACTCATGATCAAACATTGATGAATCATGCTATTTTACTGAAAAGCACAATCCTTAAGTCAACCACCTAATCTAAGAGAAGAAATTAAACTCTAAACCAACATAAACACATTACAAGTCATTAGTGTAATTAAAAAGGAATGTATAATTAAACCATTTGTGTATTTTAGCTCAAATTCATCTACGGTCGGAAATTTTAATGAACTGTTCATCAAAGAAATCTCTAGAGTCTGGGGATAAGTTTAGCATAACAAGAAATTGAATGTTTTCTTCTCTTCGGCACAGGAAGCTCTGTTCCCACTGGCTTCCAAAGCCAAGCTGTCATTGGTTCCACCAAACTAATAATGATTCTAAATGGTTATGATCGCTTCAGTGTTTTAAACTGATGTTATCTTTTTTTATCCCCTAAGAATCTTGTTTTTCATAATTACTTCTCTTTTGTCCTTTCCTTAAGACAAATGATTTTGTAATTAGTGATGAAGGAACCAGTGATCACTCCAAGACATCTGTCAAGTTGTCATGAAGTATCTGTCCCTGTAGCTATATTTAAACTTTCTGTTTAATAGGCTCTTGCTTTATTTCGCTATTACATCTCTGTGGTACCATAAGCAGGATACCCTAATGATCAAGTTCTATAAAACATAGAGCAATTAGATTGTAAGACATATTGCTCCCATGAAAGTCCTTCCTTCTGATAATGTATCTTCCTCTACCCTTCCCTCCACCATCCTCCTTCCCTCCACCATCCTTTACAGAATACATTATGTATTATTAGATGAGACAACTGAGTATGGCAACAACTCAAATGACATTTTACCATATTTCTGCACTATGCAACTCTTTTCCTGTTTCTCTTGCATATGCTTGTTACACCGAAGAGCGACGTATTTTTCTGCAATGGGGAAAAAAAAATCATTGGTAGTTTAGTCCTGTATATAGGGCACTGGACTGGGGCCTAGACATCCTGTATTCTCTTTTCATATCTGCCACTGATCTGCTGCATGGCCTTGAGCTAGTCACTTCACTCATTTCTTCTCCCACACTTTTGTCTATTTAAATTGTAAGATCTTCTAGGCAGGGTTTGTCCTTCTCTCTCTGTATGCCACACACCGTGGGGCCTGAATCCCATATGGGTTCCCAAAGACCCTAGTGAAATAAATACATAAAAAGATATTAGTAATATTCCTTGTTTCACTTTGATGTATGTTTTTCTATACTGTACCCCTTAATATAAATCTATGTATTTTCCTCTTCCACATTTTCAGACAAGAGGGTGTTGTTCTGTGCCCTAAGAGTGGTACATTTCCAGAAATTATGACCTAATAAGGTAGCAGAATAGTGCATTCAAGCAGAGAAAGTAACTTGGGGTGAATCCCAAGTAAAATAAGTTATAGGCTGTATGTTTAGGCGCCAAGCTCAGAGGCACCTTAGAAATATGAAAGATACATTGATAGATAGAAGAGCTCTGTTTGGCTGAAAAGCTCCTCTCTCTCACCAACAGAAGTTGGTCTAGTAAAAGATATCACCTTGCCCAACTTGTCTCTCCATTATAAAAGCCTAGACAGACGGATATTTTGCACTGCACATGGACGTTTATCCAAACATAACTGAACCATTTGAATTCCCTCCTTTAGCCACTTTGTTGTTCTATGGAACTATCAACATCAAACTTGAGCTGCATGGCTTTATGAGCATTTATGAGCACACATTTCCAACATACAGGGTACTTTTTGTGGCATATTGGGCATGTGCCAAACCTTATTGCTCCTTAGGGGAGCTAAGACTCCCCATCTTGTTGAGATGGTGTCACTGTCAGGGGAGAACAAAGCAAGACATTTAGCATTTTTGCTTGCAGTACCAGTAGAGAGGCTATGGATGGATATGAGTCTGAACAGTACTCAAGCTTGGCTTGTTCCACCACAAATTATGCTTCAATGCAGGGATTATTGGGTGAAATTCTACAGCTTGTATTATGCAGGAGGTCAGATTAGACCCTTCAGGCCTTAAATTTATGGGGGAGATTTTCAAGTGCACAGATGGAAGTTAGACACCCAACTCCCGCTGACAATCAGTGAAAGTCGGGCTGCATCACCCCATTGTTTCTCTGAAAATGAGGTTTCTTTATCTCTACTTAAGTTACCATAACCTTCAGCGATGTAATGCGCAGAGCTGTCGAGGTGAATGAACTGTATAAGCAATTGTTTCACCTTCATTTTCAAGCTCCCATGATGGGTCCATTAGTTACTTCCTGATGCTTGGTTTATTTACACAGAGATCAAACACGGGCTTTATTGTGAATGAAGAAAGGAAAGGGAAAAAAATCCAGAGATAATCAAGAAGAAAGCTTCATGATGAAACAGTCAAGTCTTTTGAATCATAAGCTCTAATTCAGCCTCAGCCTCTCCTTTTGTTATTCCTCTCTTATCTGGGAGTGTGCACACACACGCTCATACACACATGCAAAATGCTACTTATTAAAGTATTTTATACTACTGATGCAATCAGTCACACAGAGGAAAAACTGTCAAAGTCAATATTTTCAAGTTTTCTCTCAGGAATTCAGCCCATGCGAGAGATGTATGTTTTTCATTAGGGTTTACACTAGCATTTGGTGTAATTAATCCTAATGTTTCAATCTTCATATAATAGGCTTATTCAAAAGAATAATGTATCACAGAGCAATAGAAAGCAAATCCCCAGTAGAAACTGATGTTCCTTACACAGCCAAGGAAGGAAATGTGATTCTTCCAGGGGGCATAAGTTTTTACTCTCTTTTTCATCATAAGGATTTATATTACAGTAGTATCTAAAGGCTCCAACTTAGATCAGGGCCCCATTGCGCTGGGTGCTGTACAAAGCAACAGACCCTGTTCAGAGTTCAAGTATAGACAGACAAAGGTTAGGAAAAGAAACAAAGCCACAGAAACTTGAAGTGATTGGCCCAGGATCATACACCATGTCATTAGGAGAGCTAAGAAGAGAACCCAGGATTCTGGAGTACAGCTAATGGGGCTGGGGCTCGGGGAACCCCATCCAGTGAAAATTTTCAAGTTTTAAAAATCAGGAAAATATTTTGTAAAAATATTAAATGCTGGGAAAATTTCAAACAGCATTCCTTCCTCCCCCCAAAAAATGTTTGTTTTTTTTTCCCCTGACAAAATAGAAATGTTGATTTTTTGAAAAATTCCCCTGGTTTTCACTCATTATTTAATGGTGCTGATCAAAAATTTAAGCCCTAAAATGAGGCCTAATAATGTCTTCTCTACTGCCTCCTCAACTCAAAAATGTTCCTTTTCTTGCAATCACCTTTGAACAAGGAAAGTAAAAGAAAAAGACTTGAAGGTGTAAAGAAGTTTTCTGTGCCATTTGCTTTACTCATCCAGAATTCTCTTTAGATCACTGGATGAGTTTGAATCCCTCAGATTTCAGCCTTCAAGGACTTTTGTCTATCCTGCTTTTTGTGTTAATTAGAGTCACTTTCATGAACTTTGAAATGTTTTCTCTATTCTCTGGTTTAAGAGATACCATAGTAATGCTTCAACCAATCCCCAAAGGTCTTTATAGATAATTTCCAGTTACATTACTGATATATTTTTGCCTTGACCAGACAGCTGTAAGTTCATGTGACTGTAAAGGAGTGCTTTTGACTATCCTATTTATCTCTCCCAGTGCTCAGTTTAAGGGTCAAACCTTGTGTAACACATTTGCCAGATAAACTATTCGGTGCAACTGCCGTTTGGACACCATACTTTTGACATATGCTCTGTGCCTCATTAAACACAAAAGTTATTAGATTTAACAAATGTTTTTACAAACTCTGTTTGCAACAAAAGATTGACGTTTCTTATTTATTTATTTTATTTGCAAGTGGCTGGTGGATTTAAGCCCTTGCTTTGGATTTATCACTGGACAAAAAAATTGGTGAAATTGAGGAGGAATATGCTGAATATGAAAGGGTACAGGGAGGGCATGAAGAGAAGCTGAGAGAGATTCTTCTTCCTCCTTTTTTTTTCTTCTTCTTCTTGATATAGGTTATAAATGAAAAAGATGAGCAGAATGTTTTTAATGAAACCAATAAAAATGCAAAGGAAGATTTAATGTTTAAAGTAACGATAAATCAAAAGTGACAACTGAAATGCAATATTGCACCATGAGATTGAGGAAATAAATTCATCCATAGGGCAGATGTGGCTGCTGGGGGGAGGGAGGGGGGGACAGTTTTCATTTTGACTGAAACAAAATAAGCTCCAAAATGACAGTTCCTGAAGCTGAGTAGAAACACTCAACCGCCCCTGTCGGTGCACACATGCATAGGAACTGATAACGGGAAGGCATTGACGTTCAATAAATTCAGGTAGAAAAAATACCAGCAACTCAGAAATGGCTGATTTATTTATTTGCATGTTGCCTCAATGAATAGTCACAGTGCAGCGCTGAAGTCTGTGTCCTACTATCTGAGCTGAATAGCCTTCAAAATCATAATTAACTACTGGAAGGAAAGATAGTCTGGTTAAAGCACTGGAGTAGGACTAGCACATCTGGCATCTCAGGGCCAGTGCTGTCCCAGGCACCCTGTTTGACCTCAGACAAGTCATTTAGGACCTGATTCTGGCACCATGACTCAGGCTTGCAAAGTTCCTTTCTCAACAATTGGTTCAACTGAAGTAATTAGCATCAGTAATGTGAGTGTGAGTAAGGTCTCGGGAGCATGTTGTTAATTTCTCTGTGCCTCAGTTTCCCAACCGTAACATGGGGATGATACCTCCCAAACACACGGGGTTGTGGGGAGGTTAAAATCACTAACATCTATGAGATGCCCAGATACAAGGGTGAAGAAACTGAAATACGATCATACATTATATTCATGAAGGGCTTGCCCTGTTTAGACTTTCAGTGGCTGATTTTTAAGGTTGGTCCAAAGACAGTCAGAATAATCAGGAAGCCTGCTTCGCCATAAGCAAGACGGGATGTCTTTCTAAAAGATATGCTTTCCTAGTTCAACCACAGGTTCTTGGGCTCAATAGAAGTGTAATGCTGACAGACCCCAGAGGGCAGGATCGAACCTGGGATCTCAGGAGCTAAATGCACGAGCCTTTACTGCATGAGCTAAAAGCCACCTGCCCCTTAGCTAAGGCTATAGCAGACTCATTAATTTCTAAGTGGTCTCCGTGGGGTCCCACAAGAGGGGGACAGAGCACCACACCCAGGAGGAGTGGGGGTTACATAAGCATCACTGGGTGAAATTCTTCAGCCTGTGCTGAAGAGGTCAACCTTGAGGATCCTTACTGCTTTTGTACTCCAACCTTCTTTGGTCTCCCCGCAACTCTTTAGTATTTCAGTAGGGCACAGAAGCCCTATCCAACATTTGGACCTCATTGTGCTAGCCACAAACACGCAGTAAGAGATAGACTTCTCTCCAGAGAACTTACAGTCTAAACAGACAAGACAAAGGGTGGGAAGGGAAACGAGCACAGAAAAGCGAAGTGTCTTGCCCAAGGTCAAAGGCCGAATTGGTAAAAGAACCCGTGTCATGCTGTCTGGAGTGACACGTGACTGTGAGTGCCAACCTCAGGGCAGAAACTGCAAACTGACGTTCGATAATTAGATTTCACCAACCCAGTAACACTTGTGAACTCCTAAAGAGCTATTACAGTTTTACCATGGAGTCACGGACAGCTGGGGCCTCCAGTCTATCTTGCCATCCAGGCCAGCTGGATTATGTCAGAGGTGGCCGCTTAACACCAAAAACCAGAAAAATATTTGGGTTCCTCCCAGTTCCAAAGGACCAGTCACTTGCCCCAAGTCAATTGTACTGAGATCACTAACCAAAGACAATCCTGAAATAAACTAACTAAAGATTTATTAGCTAAGAAGAGAAATAAGAGAGTTATTTACAAAGTTAAAAGAGAAAACATACATACACAAATGAGTTACAATGTTCAATTAAAAAAGATAATATAACCTTCTATATTAAGCAGCTCTCTGTGTCCTTTGGGACTGACCCAGGCCGAGCAACATGAGGGTTGCGTGCTGATGTTTAGGAATCTTTGCCCCTCAGAGTCCAGAGAGCACAGAGATCCCAGTTTCTCCATGTTAGGGTTTTTTATCTCCTTCACCCCAAAATCCAAACTGATGGGACGAATTCATGTGCAGGTGTCCCCTTCCTGGAGGGAGTGAGAATGCAATTGACAAGGTGTCTGTCCTCTGATGAGACACACTGTCTCATTTGCCTTCAGAGATCCAGCCGGTATGCAGGACAAGCACTTTACCTTAATTAATGCTTCTTTTCCTGTTTGGTGAGCTATACAGATACAGAGGTTTACAATGCAAACTGTCAGTATACTTGGTTTCAGAGTAACAGCCATGTTAGTCTGTATTCGCAAAAAGAAAAGGAGTACTTGTGGCACCTTAGAGACTAACCAATTTATTTGAGCATAAGCTTTCGTGAGCTACAGCTCACTCACGAAAGCTTATGCTCAAATAAATTGGTTAGTCTCTAAGGTGCCACAAGTACTCCTTTTCTTTTTGTCAATATACCTTTACACCTTGGGATACAGGCAGTGACGAGCTGCCAAAATCTTAACAACGGGTTCCCTCCTCACCCCACGAGGGGGTCGTTGCCACCCCCGCCCCCTGGGACTCCTGCCCCATCCAACCCCCCCGTGTTCCTTGATGCCCCCCCCAGGATCCCTGCCTCATCCACTCCCCCTCCTCTGTCCCCTGAGTGCCCCCAGAACGGGGCAGGAGGGTCTCGTGGGCCACCGTAGAGGGTGCCCAACGTGCCATGCCCCAAGAGCCAGAGGCACCTGCCGGAGGGCGAGGTGGGGAGTCCCGGAGGTGTTTACCTGGGGCAGCTCCCAGGAAGCATCTGGCAGGTATCTCTGGCTCCTAGGGGTGGGGTAGCATAGCTGGGGGGGAGCAGGGGGAGCGGCCGCTCCCCCACTGATCACATCAAAAGTGGCGCGTTAGGCGCCGACTCCCTGGGTGCTCCGGGGCTGGAGCCCCCACAGGGGAAATTTGGTGGGTGCAGAGCGCCCACCGGCAGCTTCCCGCCCTGCGCCCGGCCCCAGCTCACCTCTGCCCCGCCTCCTCCCCTGAACCCACCGCCCCGCTCTGCTTATCTGCGCCCACCCGCCCCGCTTCCTGTGAATCAGCTGTTCGGCGGGAAGCCAGGGAGGGCTGAGAAGCAGGCCGCGGCTTCCCGCTCAGGCCGAGGGTGGCGGAGGTGAGCTGGGGCGGGGAGCGGTTCCCCTGCGCGCCCCCCCCGGATTACCTGCTGCGGCGCGGGCGGCCCCCTCGCTCCCCCCTCACCCCCGCCCCAGCTCATCTCCGCCTCCCTGGGCCTGAGCGGGAAACCGCCGCTTGCTTCTCAGCCCGCCCCGGCTTCCCACGCAAACAGCTGATTCGCGGGAAGCCGGGGGTGGGGGGCAGAGAAGCAGAGCGGGGCGGCGCGTTCAGGGGAGGAGGCGGAGCGGAGGTGAGCTGGGGCTGGGGGGTGGGAGCTGCTGGTGGGTGCTCTGCACCCACCAAATTTTCCCTTTGGGTGCTCCAGGGCTGGAGCACCCGTGGAGTCGGTGCCTAAGGCAGGTTAAATTTAGAAGTCCTTTTAGAACCAGTTGTCCCTCGCGGAACAACCAGTTCTAAAAGGGCTTCTAAATTTAACAACCGGTTCCAGCATAAGTAGGATTAATACATGCTGCATCCTACAACCATTCCATAAAGTCTAAAGACCAATCTCTTTTAACTATACTAACCCACAGGTGAGCCAAACTGGTTTCCAGCTATGCATTTGGGATTATTATTATTTTATTTTTATTATAATGTTCAGTGAGGCCCTGGGGCTTGGCATGAGCTGGCACCAGGTCTGCCAGAGTTACATCCAGATTCATCAATTCCCAGACCAGTTCCCTGTGCACTAGCCCTGCCAGAGTTACTACATCCTCAATGCTGCTGCAATCCTCTGTGTGTGTCATGAGGACATTCTAGGAGCATATCCTATGATTCGGTCCCAGTGAATTGTGGGGAAAATTCTCTGTCCTTTCGGGCATACAGGGGGAATTGTGGGAAGACACTGGGGGACTATCAGAAGGCCAATGATTTAGCCATGTCCTCACTGCAAAGTAGGTGGGTGACCAGCCCAAATTAAAGCCCACTTGGGCTTTAGCTGATATCGCCAGAGAGCCAGTTATCCCAGGTTTAAAGCACCCTCAAACTTGGGTGAGGGGGTATTGCATGTGGAGAGAAGGGAACTTAGGGGCAACCCCGGAGCAAGAGCCCAGGTTAATTTGGCAGTGAAGACATATGCACAGCATTATTACCCTTCTTGGGCTAAACTGGTAGTCACCTTCAAAAGTCACCTATGTGGGGTCTCTACAAGTCAAAAATGATGTGAAAAGGAATTGGATTGAGGGATAAAAAAAATATAAATGGTGAAAAATTAGGCTACACTTGGCCTTTATTTTTAAATAACCTTGTACTCCTTTTCCATTTTCACATCAGAACTCTGTGTGTCCCCCCCCATCCTTTTTTTTAAACTTCATTATTTTAATGGCTACATCCTTGCTCTGATGTGTCAGTGGTTGTGGAAAATCCTGTGAAGCAAGGGCTTAATGAAATGGCAGCTGGAACAGAGGGATAAAGTTCCTTTGGAGCAGCTTCAAAGGGTAGAAAGGGAGCAGCGGTAGCAATCAGAACAATGGTGCCGGGATGCTCATACACAGGCCAGGCACATCCAGCTGGCTGTTTAGACTCGGCGTCCTAATGAAGCATGAAGTGAAATGGGTAAGTACACGGTAGGGGAGAGGAATCGAAAGGAAGATAAAAAAAAAAATAAAGAAGGAAGGGAGCATTCTTACATTTCACAACAAATGATTTAGACCTGAAACAAGGTGCCAGAAGAAGAAGAAAAAAAAGCTAGTCAGTTATAGAGCACATGCTAATTTTGTTCAAAAGCCTTTACTTCCTGCATTCATTCAAGCATTTTTCCTCTTGTTTTTTTTTTAAATCTTTTTTTTTCCTACAGAAGAATAATTACGATAAAAAGCATAGGGATTAAAAGGATGTTTCCCTCTGAATAATTTCCATCACTCTTTATTATTTTGCTATGTGGGGTTATTATTATTTTAGTATGATTATTATTATTTTAGTATGATTAATAATAATAATAATTTATTCAAGTAAAGGAGTTAGTAAAAAGATGAGCAGAATAAAAAACCAACTTCACAATCCCACAGATTCACTTATTTGCTCCTTTAACAGGGATTAATCAATTTGTGTATAAACAACAATGTTGCAATTGCAAAAATGGCATTAAAAAATGAAAAGAGCTAGAAACAACTTCATGTTGACACATGACGGGGTGTTAACCTCATCCATGTGATAAGCAAGCCTCTATACAATGATCCAAATGGAGTTTGCCAGCAGATTTCGAATCTAGGACCTTCAACACCAAGACTCTGACCTCCATCAGTTAAGCTAATAGAGTAATGCTTTCAGCAGGCACCAGCAGCAGTCCACAGTTCTCTATGTCATCAGGTCATAGCGTTCAAGGCCAGAAGAGTGCACCAGCTCATCTAATCTGACCACCTGTACAGCAGAGACCCCCATCAGGGTCCAGCATCCACACACTAAACCCATCAGACCAAAGTATTTCAGTCCCCAGGAGGCTAGAAGTTTATGTTCTACAGAAAGAAGATAGGAGGGACGGAGGCACACCAATGCCCAAGGCGCACCAATGCCCAGGTGCCTGCAATAGGAAGGAAATCATTAAGTGAGATATGCCTGGATAATCTTGGCACACTGCAGAGGAAGAGGAAACACGCCCAAAGTCATTGCCAGTCTGACCTGGGGGGGGGGAATTCCTTCCTCGCCTCACATACTGCAATCAGTTAGACTAGCCACGAGACAGTAGATGCAAACAACACATTATAAATCTGTTCCATGTGCGAAACTTTTTGTAACAAAACCCTGACACCATGTAAGATCTTCATGTTTCAGGTTCAGTATTAAAGTGTCCAGAAACCGCTAAGTCATAATCTGCATTATAGTTATAAACCTGGGGAGCCAATTACAATATGGATAGCCTCTGATATAGCTACAATGCAGTTAAAAGCAGTAGAGTACTTATATGTTCTCTTCACTAAACTAAAGCCTTGCATGTACAGGATTTTAGTTGGATTATGAGAACATAGTTAGGTCCTATAGTCATTCCAGTTTTCAGGTGTATGGTCATTAGAGCTGGATGAACAAGGAAGTTTTTGGAAAGTGTAGGGGACAATTTCCTGGTGCAAGTGCTGGAGGAACCAACTAGGGGCAGAGCTCTTCTTGACCTGCTGCTCACAACCGGGAAGAATTAGTAGGGAAAGCAAAAGTGGATGGGAACATGGGAGGCAGTGACCATGAGATGGTCGAGTTCAGGATCCTGACACAGGGAAAAAAGGAGAGCAGCAGAATACGGACCCTGGACTTCAGAAAAGCAGACTGTGACTCCCTCAGGGAACTGATGGGCAGGATCCCCTGGGAGAATAACACGAGGGGGAAAGGAGTCCAGCAGAGCTGGCTGTATTTTAAAGAATCCTTATTGAGGTTACAGGGACAAACCATCCCGATTGTAGAAAGAATAGTAAATATGGCAGGCGACCAGCTTGACTTAACAGTGAAATCCTTGCTGATCTTAAATACAAAAAAGAAGCTTACAAGAAGTGGAAGATTGGACAAATGACCAGGGATGAGTATAAAAATATTGCTCGGGCATGCAAGAGTGAAATCACGAAGGAGTTGCAGCGAGCAAGAGATGTTAAGAGTAACAAGAAGGGTTTCTTCAGGTATGTTAGCAACAAGAAGAAAGTCAAGGAAAGTGTGGGCCCCTTACTGAATGAAGGAGGCAACCTAGTGACAGAGGATGTAGAAAAAGCTCACGTACTCAATGCATTTTTTGCCTCTGTCTTCACGAACAAGGTCAGCTCCCAGACTACTGCACTGGGCAGCACAGCATGGGGAGGAGAAGACCAGCCCTCTCTGAAGGAAGAAGTGGTTCGGGACTATTTAGAAAAGCTGGACGAGCACAAGTCCATGGGGCTGGATGTACTGCATCCGAGAGTGCTAAAGGAGTTGGTGGATGTGATTGCAGAGCCATTGGCCATTATCTTTGGAAACTCATGGCGATCCGGGGAAGTCCCGGACGACTGGAAAAAGGCTAATGTAGTGCCCATCTTTAAAAAAGGGAAGAAGGAGGATCCTGGGAACCACAGGCCAGTCAGCCTCACCTCAGTCCCTGGAAAAATCATGGAGCAGGTCCTCAAGGAATCAATTCTGAAGCACTTAGAGGAGAGGAAAGTGATCAGGAACAGTCAACATGGATTCACCAAGGGCAAGTCATGACTGACTAATCTAATTGCCTTCTATGATGAGATAACTGGCTCTGTGGATGAGGGGAAAGCAGTAGACATGTTGTTCCTTGACTTTAGCAAAGCTTTTGACACGGTCTCCCACAGTATTCTTGCCAGCAAGTTAAAGAAGTATGGGCTGGATGAATGGACTATAAGGTGGATAGAAAGTTGGCTAGATTGTCGGGCTCAACGGGTAATGATCAATGGCTCCATGTCTAGTTGGCAGCCGGTATCAAGTGGAGTGCCCCAAGGGTCGGTCCTTGGGCCGGTTTTGTTCAATATCTTCATAAATGATTTGGAGGATGGTGTGGATTGCACCCTCAGCAAGTTTGCAGATGACACTAAACTGGGAGGTGTGGTAGATACGCTGGAGGGTAGGGATAGGATACAGAGGGACCTAGACAAATTAGAGGATTGGGCCAAAAGAAATCTGATGAAGTTCAACAAGGACAAGTGCAGAGTCCTGAACTTAGGACGGAAGAATCCCATGCACCGCTACAGACTGGGGACCGAATGGCTAGGCAGCAGTTCTGCAGAAAAGGACCTAGGGGTTACAGTGGACGAGAAGTTGGATATGAGTCAACAGTGTGCCCTTGTAGCCAAGAAGGCCAATGGCATTTTGGGATGTATAAGTTGGGGCATTTCCAGCAGATCGAGGGACGTGTTCATTCTCCTCTATTCAACATTGGTGAGGCCTCATCTGGAGTACTGTGTCCAGTTTGGGGCCCCACACTACAAGAAGGATGTGGAAAAATTGGAAAGAGTCTAGCGGAGGGAAACAAAAATGATTAGGGGACTGGAACGCATAACTTATGAGGAAAAGCTGAGGGAACTGGGATTGTTTAGTCTGTGGAAGAGAAGAATGAGGGGGGATTTGATAGCTGCTTTCAACTACCCAAAAGGGGGTTCCAAAGAGGATGGACCTAGTCTGTTCTCAATGGTAGCAGATGACAGAACGAGGAGTAATGGTTTCAAGTTGCAGTGGGGGAGGTTTAGGCTGGATATTAGGAAACACTTTTTCACTAGGAGGGTGGTCAAACACTGGAATGCGTTACCTAGGGAGGTTGTGGAATCTCCTTCCTTGGAAGTTTTTAAGGTCAGGCTTGACAAAGCCCTGGTTGGGATGATTTAGTTGGAGATTGGTCCTGCTTTGAGCAGGGGGTTGGACTAGATGATCTCCTGAGGTCCCTTCCAACCCTGATATTCTATGATTCTATGAACAATGGGAAATCTGTTACATGATAAATATTTGTTTCCTTGAAGTGTTTTTTCCATATAATTTCCCAAGTTTTTTCCACAAACACACACAATGAGAAGGGGGCGAGGGAGGATTCTTCACTGAAAAAAAAGACGAGAAAAGGGAGCGGGGGAAAACTTTTTTTTGTTCTGGATTTGGAAAATAGTTTCAACTCTTTCGACAAACCAAGCATCACATTCTTCTCCTCCTCGAAATATATCTTCCTCTTTCTATCTTTCCCCTGGAATATATTCTCGAAATTCAGGCTATACACTGACACATTGTTACTACTGCTGCTGTCACATCAACAACTTTCAAGCTATGTTCCCTCTCTGTATTTGTTCCTCTTTAAGTATTGTCCCAATTTTACCCAAATGGCCATCGGTTAAAGAGAAGAAAACAAAAGATTGTTAAGCTTATTTCATGTCATCATTGGCTTTACATCTGAAACTATCATGCTGAGTGCTGTACCTGATTAAATATAGATGTACTGATTATGGTGCCTTTGTACAGATCTATCTATCCATCCCCTATCCCATGGCCATTGCTGTAATATCTCTTCTTGGGTTTCCAACTGGTGTGCTTTGTAAGAAAAAATCGGTACATTACCTAGATCACACCAAACAATTTAAAGCTTTACAAAGGAACAAAACTAATCAGATTTTGATGAATTTGGGATGCTTTTGCCAAGAGTTTATGCAAGATTTTTTTTCCTCTTTAGCTGGGGAAGCAGGAATTCTTAGTGTTACAGGTATATGACCACTGCATGTGTGTATATATATGGAAAAAAGTTTCACCTCTTTTCACTGATATATGCTGATCTATGCCATTTTCAGCAGCCATTAAATCTGCGGAAAGTTCACCTGTGTGCAGAGGGCCTGCATGCAGTCTATGTACCACTCAGCTCTCACTTAAGTGGGACATAGGCCTCCTGCTGGACCTGTCAGCTATGTCCTTTCTGAATATTTCATAGATTCCTAGAGTTTAAGGCCAGAAGGGACCATTAGATCATCTTGCCTGACCTCCCATATATCACAGGCCATTAAACTTCACGCACTTACCTCACTATTAATGTAGTCAGAGATGCCTCTTGTCTTGGCAGCAAATGACTGTGAAGGCACAGGCAGCCTGAATTTCCATCCTTGTTTTGCTTTGTAATGTGAAGACCTAGTTGCAAGGGGGTCCAAAAGATGCTGGACTCCCTTTGGCCATGAAGAGGATTGGCCCTTCACGGCCACCGCAGATTGGAGGTAGGGCCCAAGGAGGCAGAGTCTCACACCCCTGGGCTGCTGGCCAATAGTGCCCCTCATTGGTGAAGGGCAATGCCATTAATGACTTCCCAGCACATCTTTCCAGGTTTGGGATTGGCTGTCCCATCCATAAAGGACAGCAGCTGGCAGAAACAGGCCTCACTCCTGTGTCCTCCTCTGCTGAACCCTTACTCCTTCTCCTCTCTCTCTGAGTGTGTCACTTGCACAGATGGAAGCCTGTGTCTCACTGTGCTTGTTCCCTTGTGCTCAAAGGAAGCAATGATCTTCAGAAAACCAGCCTTCCCTCAACCCCACCTTTGATCCTCTGCCATTTATTCCTCCTTTGTTTTTCCTTTAAGCGCTCCACTTTGGGCTAACCGAACTGAAAGGTTGGGCTTGTTTCACTCCTGAGTTTGCCCATGTCTCTGTTGGTTGAGCTGGAAAGAATCAACCGAAGACAATAAGAGGAACAGCTACCTTTTGTATATTCCCATTACCAGGAACTGAATGCTCTTCAGCAGCATACGTGGAAGACAGCATGGCATTGGGCTGGGGCACTGGTAGAGCCTGGGTTCTATTCTTGGCTCAGTGACCTGCTGCTTGGTGACCTAGGGTAAGTCGCTTTGCCTTTCTGTTCCTCAGATTCACCATCCATAAAATGGGCATAATAATACAGACTGCTCTGTCAAGCGCTTTGAGATCTGCTATGCAAAGCGCTGTATAAGAGCTAACTGTTATTATTAACCTGGATTCTATGTGTTGTATTTACAAAAACATGCAAATGGATTCTATGTGTTCTACCAAGTCATCAAGTAGAACCAGACCATAAGTCCATCCTCAGAACTAAATACTATCAGGTACTGGGGCCTAGGAGGCTGTGTAGTCTCGTGGTTAGAACACTAATATGGGAGACAAAAGTCCCTCATTCTTCTCCTCATTCAGTCTTGGGTAGATGATGTGATTTCTGTACCTCAGTTTCCACTATCTGTAAATAACCACATTTATCCATCTCAAAATGTGATGCATGGCTCGGTGTGTAATGGAAGTAGAAATCAAAGGACAAATGTGTTTAGTAGGATGTAAAATCTTGTTAGTAGTTTTGCTCTGTCCTAGATGAATGATACGAAGAGAGGTGTGTGCACAAATCTAGGAAAGCATGTAGGCAGAGCTGGGCAAAATGTTTCAGATGAATAGTTTATTTGCCAAAAAATGCAGTTTCAGCCAAAAACCAATGGGAAAAAAAAAGAATTTAGCAAAAGTCTAAACAAATTGACATTTTGTAAATGTTCCATTTTGAAATGTAGGTAAATTTTTTAAAAGGGGTAAAAATCAACTGAAAATGAAATAACACTTTTTATGTCAGATACATTTTGTTTGACCTGAAATTATTATTATTATTTTTATTTTTTCATTTTCTTTCTGGCAAGAAAAAATGAAAAAAAAAAATCCATTTCAGGTGGACCTGAAACATTTCCCCTTCCCCATTTTTCCGTTCAGCCACTGAACCGAAAAATCAATTATTTGCTCAGCTCTTTATATTGGCTTTCATATTAACAGCCCTGCTTGCTCAATGCACAGCACATTGTCTGCCATCACAGCAGCACAAATTGAACCAGGTTTACAAGGTTGGTGCAATTATTATAAAGAGGAGGAATGGTTTTGTGGAGAAAGGCACCGGATTGGGATGGAGTTGAGCTGGTTTCAGCTCATGTCTTACCTTCAGGAAGTGACTGACATCTCTCTGAATTTCAATTCGCCATTTAACAATCAGGGATGCTAAGATTTCATCTGTTTAGATTGTGAGCCATCCAGTCTCCTCACTACGTGTTTATACAGCACCTAGCTCTAGGCAGTACTGTAACATAAATAAAAATATTATTATTGAGAATCTCACGGGGATCTGAGCTTGGGCAGAAGACTTATTTAGCACTTAAGCTTTGTTTTGTACGAGCTGCATGGGCCTAGTGCTATGCTATTCCATGTAAAAGAAGTGAATTTCTCCCTAGCACCAAGGACACGTGGGCCTACACATGTCCAATGTTAGTCAGCTTTTGAATTATATCAATTGCAAATTAAGAGGGGCTGATTCACCTCTGTTTATCTCTTTGGGGGCTACAAAGTTAGCTGCTGCTCTCATATTTGTTTGTATCCTGCTGGGAGGTGGTGTTTGTTTCTAGCGGGTTTGGTAATTGCTAGAATTAAAAACTGATTCAATTAAAGAGCTTTTCTTTTTTAGTTTTTTTTCCCCCTCTCTGCTTTATTTTTATGGACAGAGGTTACCGTGAATCTATCTTTGTCATGCCTGAGAAGATTTCATTTCTTTCTCTGCGGGTGGTAGGGACGCAGGTTGAAAAGATGATGTAGCCCCTCCTGCCTTCAGTATATGTGGAAACTCTTACCTTCTCGACAGCAACCTGTATATTAAACATTTATTTCTATAACTTTATTTTTAAGCACATTTTGTGTTAGTGGAAAATGCCTGGGAGAGAAAAAAGGTACAGCATGGTCAGATGTAACATTGTCTGCTGCTTCTGGTAGAACCTATAGCCTCTCACCAAGATCCTATTGTGCTAAGTACTGCATATATAGAGAGTCAGAGAGGGATGGTATATTAAAGAATGGTATATTAAGGAAATGGTATATTAAAGAAATGCAGATTCCTGTATATATGTAAATGGTTAGTTAATAGATAAGGTACCAGTAAAGGATCTTCAAATATATGCAGCATTGTTCTGGGTTTTGTAGGACCAGTCAGACTGCTGATGGATGTATCCAGCAAATGACTTCTCCGATGTCAGCTCCTGACAGTCTCTGCCCGGCACAGCTTACAAACTAAATTTACAAATGACGGGTGAAAAGGAATGTTTGTTATCACCATTTCCCAGATAGGGAACTGAGACACAGAGAGATTAAGACTCACACAGAGGGAGTCCAGGACAGCCAGGACTTGAAGCATGATCTGAGCAACAGCCCAGTGTCTTCAGTCCAAGACCATCCTTCCTTTTTATGTCCCTATTCTCAGACTGGAAAGATACCACTTTTAGGGGAAAGGAGTATAAGTCAGTGCCCTTGGCCCATTCAGTCATTGGACAACTAGTGGCTTGTAAGTCTCCATGATGAGACATGCCACAAGAATGCTGGTTAAATGTAGTTGTATGCCAAGTGATTTTGTGATGTTCATTAGCAACTGGACTGAGGCAATCAATTAACTTAAATGGTATTAAGATCTTATGTTCTCAGCATACAGGCCTCCAAGTTCTAATCCTAGATGTTGTCTCTCCGAAAATCATGTAGGACTAGACTGTGCCTTGTGTAAGGAGACTGGAGGTAACCACACAGCTCCAGGAGCAGATCAAGGAAGGAAATAGATCTCAGAGAGTCACAAATTTCCTCCTTCTCCCACTTTGCTCCAAGGGGGGAGTAATTTACTGTAGCTCTTGGTGGCATACAGATTACTTCCTTCCTCATGTTGGCTAGTGTGCAGGCCTGCCAATTGGTAGAAGTGGATTCAAAGCTCCGCCCACTCCTAGACCACATGTGTGAGAGGGGAGTAAGATCCCCATGGAACAGAGTCCAGGAATACCAATTTGTCTAAATCAAAACTGTTCACAAACTGATTAGGTTTTGACAAATTTCCAAACTTGACAAAATTTTGAGAAAAAGAAGGATTGGAATTGTGAAATTGTTTTGTTTTGACATTTTCTAAACAAAAAAAAAAATTTTTAAATTTCAAAATGGCTGTTTCATTTAAAAATTTAAGGTAATTAGACTGAAAAAAGGTTGAAAAAAGAAAAACATTAAATCAAAATGTAACATTTCAAAATTAACAAAAGATTTCAATTAACTGAAAATTACTATGTTTATTTGTGAATATTTTTGAGATTATGACTCTTTGTCCCCATTCAAGAAGGGGAAAAATTTTGAACTCTCAAAAATATTCACAGGATAAAAAAACAGTTCCCTGCTCACCTCTTCCATGGAACGTGCTCTCCTTTCTCTGTAGCATTTTAGGAGGATCATGCAAGGGAGTGGTGAGGAGTGATGGTCTTACAACTCCCCCTTTGCGTCTTCTCTTCATATTGCTGGCTCTGTAGCTGTATGCACCTTGTTTATCCTTATCTGTAAAATGGGAATAATAATAATTACCCACGCTTATTATTATCTCTCAAGTGTAGGTATGGAATTGGGAGGCTGAGTTAATATGTATACAGCTCTATTAAATGGATGCTTGATCCAGATGAGTAACCAAGCACAACAAGGTTCCACAGCACATAACGAGTCCTGAGCTGTCCATGTTCACATCCAAGCCACCCATATTCATACAGCGTAATATGGAGAAAGGCAGTGCAGGGCTCTCCTTCCCACTAAAGTCCCACCACAGGGCTCTGGGAGGAGGATGCGGTGGTAGGATCAATCATAGAGGGAAGATTCTATGCTTCCCTACATCACTTACCATGGAAACAGGGACTTCACAGTGCCCCTTTCCTTGGATCCAGAGCGCCTCACTTGACACACAAGTAGCTTGGAGGGGCTGACACTGCTATTCTAGACCACGGATGGAAGTAACAGATACAGGGGGAGGAAGAAAGGGGTTTGGCTGATGGCCCAAATGCTGTTACTGGGTTGAGGGTGGATTTCACTTCCCCCTAACCCTTGCCACATTTCACCTGCATAAATCCTGGCTATTCCATCTTTATGCAGAACAGCATTTACCCACAGACTGTACCAAGAAGTACTGTGTGCACTTAGCCACGCTTTTTGTTTGTTCCCTGTATATAACATATATGCAATGTATATCGTTAAGGCATCATGTTGACACTTACCGGAACAATTTCTACCTCTGTCTTATGGAAAAATCCTATAGAATTGAATTGTGTTTGAACCATCCAATAGAATTAGGATTCAATTATCAAAATCTATAGGGCAGTTCAAAAAATCCCTAAATAAATGCTTCATTAAATTCCATAAATTATTACATTCTAATATTAGATTAGTAGTGATTAGCTTCCTTATTAAGTCTATGAATTATTTCCAAAGCATCTGTCACATTCCAATCAAACCCTATTGGTTTGTTCCTATTCAGTTGTATAGGATTGTTCCCAGAAGGCTGGTTGGGTTTGAATGTGACATTTTTTTTTTTCTTTCATGTAGCTCATAAAAATAATTTGGAAAAAAAAGTTTGCACAAACTAAGGAATAAAACAAACATTTCTGATCTCCTGACACTTGTCAAAGGGAAATTTAACACACAAAGGAACAGAGGATCAAGGTCTTGCAAACTGCTCTTTCTTATCCAAACTTGCCTGACAGCTTTAGGCTCTAATGAACGAGTTTTGCAGTGTTCCAAAAGCAGCTGTAAACCTGTAAACAGGGGAGGGGAGTGACAAGCTGGAGAAGCTGCCAGCTCCATGTGCCAGTTCAACAGCTTTAGTGCTTTTATAGTGATCTGTGCATTTGCTCTTCTTCGAGGCATTAGGGTTTTGAAAGGAAAAATTAACAGAGGCTGGAGAAAAGATGTGTCTTAGGCGTGAGCTGTGGTGCTTGACAAGCTGGGGAATTACAAGCTTAGTTTACAGTACAGGTCCCGTGTCTCTCCCAAGCCAAAACCCTACGTGTCTACAAAGTGCCCAGTGTGAATCATCTCTTTTGCCTGAACAACTGCCTAAACCAAACACTTTTAACCCTATGACTGTCCATTTAAACACTGTCATTTAAAGAAATCCCTACCTGGTGGTGGGATATTCAGATTGTTACTAGCGATAATCATTTGTCCATCTACAGCTGTTATTATTAAACCCATCTCTGAGACAGGTCCCCCCTTACGTTATCCACTGTATGCTTATGGAATGTAAAGACATCACTTTCCTCAAAAGGCTTATTATTCCCCTACTCTAATACTACATACCTTGGGCTTGATTCTGCTGTTCGTTTCACCAATCACTTTACATTTACGATTTTCTAAATGAGATCAAAATCTGGTCCTGCGTCCCTTGGCAGCATGAAATTAAAATAAGTAATAAATAAATAATACAATAAGAATAATTCATAGATTCCAAGGCCAGATGGTATCATTTTGATCACCATGCAGTACAAAGTCAAACACCTTAGAGAAGTCTAAGTATAGTACAGAAACACTGTCATCTTCATTACTAAATTTGTAATTGCATAAAAAAATGGTATCAAGTTAGTTTGACAGGATCTATTTTCCACAAACCCATGCTGATTGGCATTAATTACATTACCCTCCTTAACGCATTGGATTTTTAAAAGTGCTCAGCACTGGCCTAAATCTGACCCAGTGGAAGTCAGTCAGACAATAGGAGCAGAGTCAGGCCAATTCTGAGTTTTCCCAAAAAGTCACACCTTTTATATATATATATATATTACCCACACAAACATACTTTAAAATACATTATTTAAAGTGCAAAATCAAACAGAAGTTAGGAAACACCAAAATTAGGGATGCCTATGGGCAACCCGAATGCAGTCCTGTTGTGTGTATAAATTATGACACAGTCTTTAATGACATCTCTTGTCTTATGCCTCTCTCTTCTATGCGAAACATATCGCCATCACCACTGCCTTCCATCTTTGCTGGTCTCCTGCTGCAGTCTTAGCTTCTTCCTATGTCATGCAACTTTCAGTTCTGCTTCTATGGGGCATTTCCATGTCATTCTTGGTCTACACCTCACGGCCTCTTGCCCTGGGAGTTTCAGACCAACACTAGTCTTGTTACACTATTTGAGTTTTTCCTCCGTGTATGTCCTGGCTGTCTACATTTTCATTTTGTAATTTTCTGTCCTATCAGTTTCTGTTTAATCTTTCTTCAGAGTTTTTCATTTTCGATTTTTTTTTTTGGCCATCTGATAGTGAGGATTTTTCTAAGGCAGCTGTTCCTGAAAACTTGAGGTTTAGACAATAGGTTTTAATAAGTCCAAGGTTGGTGCAATATAGTAAGTCCAATTTCGCAACGGTGTTCAGTATTCAAAGTTTAGTTTGGAAGGTAACATTTCTGTTTCTCCAAATCATCTTCAGAGTTACAAAGACATTTCTGGCTTTGGCTATTCTGGCTTTAATGTCTTCATCTGTTCCATCTCTTGTACATACAGTGCTGCAAAAGACATGTGATATATGATACCTCTTCTATGGCAGTCCCAGAAAGTGTTATGGGTGTTTCTTGTTGGGTGTTGATTCTCATGGGTTTAGTTTTCCTGGTGTTGATTTTCAACACTGTTATTTGTGCATAGGCCTGGGGGTCATTTGTTTTGGCTTACATATCTCTAAGCGTGTGGGATAGCACGGTGATGTAATCAGCAAGTCAAGGTCCTCTGTGACAACTGTGTGAAAGTCGATTGTATGCCTCGTAGGTGTGCTGTGGTCTTTCTCATTCCCCAATTCATAACCAGTAAAAAAACATGGGTTACGTAAGACAACCTTAGTCTGACACCAGTAGCGACCTCAAATGTCTTAGTCAGTTCACCATTATGTATGACGTGACAGGTTTCAAAGTAACAACCATGTTTGTCTGTATTCGCAAAAAGAGAAGGAGTACTTATGACACCTTAGAGACTAACCAATTTATTTGAGCATAAGCTTTCATGAGCTACAGCTCATTTCATCGGATGCATACTATGGAAAGTGTAGGAGATCTTTTTATACACACAAAACATGAAAAAATACCTCCCCCCACCCCATTCTCCTGCTGGTAATAGCTTATCTAAAGTGACCACTCTCCTTACAATGTGTACGATAATCAAGGTGGGCCATTTCCAGCACAAATCCAGGGTTTAACAAGAACATCTGGGGGGGGGGTAGGAAAAAACAAGGGGAAATAGGTTACCTTGCATAATGACTTAGCCACTCCCAGTCTCTATTCAAGCCTAAGTTAATTGTATCCAATTTGCAAATGAATTCCAATTCAGCAGTCTCTCGCTGGAGTCTGGATTTGAAGTTTTTCTGTTGTAATATCGCAACTTTCATGTCTGTAATCGCGTGACCAGAGAGATTGAAGTGTTCTCCGACTGGTTTATGAATGTTATAATTCTTGACATCTGATTTGTGTCCATTTATTCTTTTACGTAGAGACTGTCCAGTCTTTTACGTAGAGACTTTACGTAGTCTACTACTTTACGTAGTCTTTTACGTAGAGACTGTCCATTTATTCTTTTACGTAGAGACTGTCCAGTTTGACCAATGTACATGGCAGAGGGGCATTGCTGGCACATGATGGCATATATCACATTGGTGGATGTGCAGGTGAACGAGCCTCTGATAGTGTGGCTGATGTTATTAGGCCTTGCAACAAAGCCCGTTGCCAACTGTGCCCACATATCTATTCAGGGGACACCATCACAGGGCCTCTGCCATGTACATTGGTCAAACTGGACAGTCTCTACGTAAAAGAATAAATGGACATAAATCAGAAGTCAAGAATTATAACATTCACAAACCAGGCGGAGAACACTTCAATCTCTCTGGTCACGCGATTAAAGACATGAAAGTTGTGATATTACAACAGAAAAACTTCAAATCCAGACTCTAGCGAGAGACTGCTGAATTGGAATTCATTTGCAAATTGGATACAATTAACTTAGGCTTGAATAGAGACTGGGAGTGGCTAAGTCATTATGCAAGGTAACCTATTTCCCCTTGTTTTTTCCTATCCCCCCCCGCCCCCCAGACGTTCTTGTTAAACCCTGGATTTTTGCTGGAAATGGCCCACCTTGATTATCATACACATTGTAAGGAGAGTGGTCACTTTATATAAGCTATTACCAGCAGGAGAGTGGGGTGGGGGGAGGTATTGTTTCATGCTTTGTGTGTATAAAAAGATCTTCTACACTTTCCACAGTATGCATCCGATGAAGTGAGCTGTAGCTCACGAAAGCTTATGCTCAAATAAATTGGTTAGTCTCTAAGGTGCCACAAGTACTCCTTTTCTTTTTATGTATGACGTGGTATGTCATATTTTCATAGATGTTCAGAATGATGGTCACAAATTTCTGAGGGATTCCATAGTGACATAGCAACTTTTGTAAAACTGTTGTATCAACTGTATCAAAGGCTTTATGGAAATCTCTAAATCCCCATGGACTCTGCCTTGATGTGGTAGGAAGGCTTGTCTTCCCTCATGACATTTAAAGACATGATTACATACCAATTTTTTTCCAGGGGACCCCTGCCTCATTCAGTGCACATGATGAATCCCATTATTCATCTACCAGAACATGCTGCTCACCCAAAGAGAGAAGAAAAACACAAGGGAAGCCTAAATAAAAGAATCGCTTAAGAAGACATCTGCATTTACCAGAGTTAAAAATTGCTTCCTTAATATGATCATAACACATGTAAGAAAAACATGGTTGAGCCACAGTCCTTTATACATGGTGAGCCAGGTCGTCAGTACCATAATTCAGCATAATTCTGTTGACTTCAATGGAGCTCTGCTGTTGTACACAAGCTGAGGATATTGGTTAGTTATTTTTGTACTGTAGAAGGAATTAGCAAATCCCAAACTGTTGTAAATCAGTATAAATCCATTTACCTCAGTAATGTGATGTTTAATTGCATCAGCCAAGGACTGATGCTGAGGACTTTAACCCTGGAAAAGCAGAGAACCTCCTGTGAAGTTGACTTGTACTCAGAGATCCCACTGACTTCAGTAACAGTGGAATTAGCTCAGCAGTTAGCAGGAGGTGGTCCACAGCTCCCATGATTGAGGTCATCAGCCTAACCAAAGGTGAAAGCAATTCTACCACCTCTTCTCACTCGGACTCCCTTGTAGTCTTCCCAGATCCAAATGTAAATAGGGTTACAGATCAAAGAATACATCTGTGTTTCCAGATGCCAGGTGACTCTTGCTTTAGCTACTAAGCCACAATGCACGCACTTGAGTAAGTAAAAGAGCAACAAGTGCATTGTTTAAATATTTATGGGCTTGCGTTTGAAAAATGAAATGTCTGTTTCCACCCCCTCCTCTTTTGACACTATTTAAATAAATAAATAAATAAAACTCACATACCCATGTCTTTAAATACAAATGCAGTCTCTCCTAAAAAGCTGGAGAGAAATAGAGGGAGAGAGAGAATGAGGGGCACTGGCACCCTCAGGAAAAATTTCATCTCAGGAGAACTGACCTTTCAGAGAAAGCAAATTAAATTATCTTTCTCATCTTTTACTAGTGCTGTGACATCATTAAAATTCACATTACATACCAGCATGCTTTGTTTTGTATTCTTAACCTTAAACCAAAATTAATCAGTTGTCACATGGAGTTAACGTATTTGTTAATGGTGACTGAAGCAAAATGTACATTTTTTCAGGAAAATCAGCTTTGTGCGTATTCTTTTGCAAGTCTGTGCAATGTGCTCAATACTGGGGGCTGATTCTTCCTTGCCTTGCGCCTTGTTTTGTCGCGCACACCTTTGCAAAGTGAGTTCAGAGTGTGTTGCACTGGGAAGGAACGGGTTCCCACGGTGAAGGTGTCCTCAACAGTTGTGTGGGCAATGGTGGCATATGTTGTGTTTACCCACAATCACCTTTTCTAGTGCCTGGAGGGGTAGAGGGTAGGGATGGTCATTTTTAACATCAGTTAAGGAGTTGAGAACCCCGTTGCCAAATGCTACTTCAACATTGGGCTTGCCATATGCTCTACCAAGGGCTGGCCCTAAACAAAATGTCGCCTCAGGTGAGGAGAGTCTTTGGCACCATCACCTTCATTTGTTAAAATTTTGAATGTTTTTACTGTATTTGTATCCCACTTAATGACTTTGATGCTTGATGTGCATACATGATTTCATCCCGTCATATAAGACTATAAAGCTGCATGCTAGGATCTGGAAATCTGCAAGTCCGGCGCCCTCGAAGCCCAGCACCCCAGGCAGTTGCCTGCTACTAAATTCAGCCCTAGGTCTATCCTCCTTCTCTTTGTTCCTACTTTTTTATGTATTATGGAACGTCTCAGATATATAATATATATATATATATATATATATATATATAATAGGGTAGTAATTTAAATTCTAACAAAAAGGCAACAGAGACTAGCTAAAGCCAAGGTTTAGTTTCAGATCAATCCCTGCCTTCTAGCCTGACTCCCATGGTCGGGGTCTCTAAAATACATCAGTGGATCCAAGTTCTATTGAGCCCTGGGCTTCTTGCCAGCCAAAATTCAGTGGGGTCTGTGCTTAATCTACCATTGCTTGGATAGTACATGGAAGGTCTCTATCTGACTAAGCTGACCAATCCAATATAGCAAAGCAAAACAACAAAGACTGACTATGACAAACACATATGGAAAAACAAACAAATGAAAATGCTCTCTATGGAACCCAGACTGCATGAGCTACCTACAATCATATAATTATAGGACTGGAAGGGACATCAAGAGGTCATCTACTCCAGTCCCTTGCACTCATGGAAGGACTAAGTATTATCTAGATCATCCCTGAGAGGTATTGCTCATAAAAATCTCCAAGGATGGAGATTCCACAACCTCTTTAAGCAATTTATTCCAGTGTAAAATCACCCTGACATTTAGGAATTTTTTTCTCATGTCCAACCTACAGCATCCTTGATGCAATTTAACCCCATTGCTTCTTGTCCTATCCTCAGAAGTTAAGGAGAATAATTTTTCTCCCTCCTCCTTGTAACAAACTTGTATGTACTTGAAAATGGTTATCGTGTCCCCTCTCAGACTTCTCTTCTCCAAACTAAACAAACCCAATTCTTTCAATCTTCCCTCACAGGTAAGGTTTTCTAGACCTTTAATACTTTTTGTTGCTCTTCTCTAGCTTTTGTCCAGTTTGTCTATATCTTTCCTGAAATGTGGCACCCAGAACTGGACACAATACTCCAGCTGATGCCTAATCAGTGCAGAGCAGAGTGAAAGAATTCTTTCTTGTGTCTTGCTTACAACATTGCTGCTAATACATCCCAGAATGATGTTTGCTTTTTTTTTTTGAAAGTGTTACACTCTTGATTCATATTTAGCTCATGATCAATTGTGACCCCCAAATCCCTTTCTGCAGTACTCCTTCCTAGGAAGTCATTTCCCATTTTGCATGTCTGCAACTGATTGTTCCTGCCTAAGTGGAGTACTTTGCATTGGTCCTTATTGAATTTCATCCTATTTACTTCAGAACTTTTCTCCACTTTGTCCAGACCATTTTGAATTTTAATCCTGTCCTCCAAAGCACTTGCAACCCCTCCTATCTTGGTATCGTCTGCAAACTTTATAAGTGTACTCATTATGCCATTATCTAAATCATTGATGAAGATATTGAACAGAACTGGACCCAGAACTGTCCCCCGTGGGACCTCACCTGATATGTCCTTTCACCTTGACTATGAACCCCTGATTACTATTCTCTGGGAACAGTTTTCCACCAGTTATGCCCCCACCTAGTAGCTCCAGCTGGGTTGTATTTCCCTAGTTTGTCTATCAGAAGGTCATGTGAGGCAGTACCAAAAGCCTTACTAAAGTCAAGATATACTGAATGGCACATCATCCTGATAATGACAAAGGATGAACCAACACAAAAATGAAGGACAATAATTACACAATACAAAAAAGAAGACAGATGAGTAAGATAGTCAAAGATAAAGATTGAAAAAAATCAAAATTTTCAGTTTTCATTGCGTTTCTGCTGAAAATTTATGAAAAAAATATAAGAAAAACTAATGAGTTTCAAGAACACTTGGTTAAAAAAGAGGCCATTTTTCAAAGAAAAAAAACCTTCAAAAGATTTTGAGCAGCTCTAGTTTTAAAACAGAAATAACCACAGTAATCTCTCTCTCTCTCTCTCTCTCTCTCTCTCTCTCTCTCCAATCTGATTTACTTGCCCTATTGCCTTTTTATTTGGTCAAGTCTCTGTATATGTGAGAGAGACAGACAGACAGAGAGACACGGAGGCAGGAAGAGTATTGTGGATGTGAGGGAAGATATTGGCACTCTGTAAATAGTGCCTTTTATCCAGCTATATCAAATCACTTCAGGGATATTATTTAATGAATCCATGCAACACCCAGGTGAGATCAATAAGTTTTGTTTTCATTACCCTTTCCCTTTTTTTGAATGGGAAAATCAAGAAGTTAAGTGATTTGTCCAATTTCACAAAATATACCTCTGGCAGAGCTTGGTGTATGTACCTAAAACTCCAGATGCTAATTTCTGTGCCCTAACCATTAGACCAGAGTCCCACGCAACAGCAGTCATTGTACTGTAATTAATCTTTACCGTATAAATATTCTTTCTTCCTGAAAGAAGGATTTTTTCTTGGAACACTCTCACCCTGCATCAGATGATCCCTTGTGTTTGAAATAATTCTTGCAAAAATTATTCACAGAGTTGAGTCCAGATTGCTTAGAAGCAATTTTTTCAAAGGTAATTTCTTACGTAATGATCTGCACCTGAAACCACTGGGACTAAATCTTAGTGGCAGATTGTGTATATTTACACAAAAAGAAAAGGAGTACTTGTGGCACCTTAGAGACTAACCAATTTATTTGAGCATGAGCTTTCGTGAGCCACAGCTCACTTCATCAGATGCATACCGTGGAAACTGCAGCAGACTTTATATATACACAGAGAATATGAAACAATACCTCCTCCCACCCCACTGTCCTGCTGGTAATAGCTTATCTTGGGAGACAGGCCAGTCCTTGCCTACAGACAGCCCCGCAACCTGAAGCAAATACTCACCAACAACCACATACCACACAACAGAACCACTAACCCAGGAACTTATCCTTGCAACAAAGCCCGTTGCCAATTGTGCCCACATATCTATTCAGGGGACACCATCACAGGGCCTAATAACATCAGCCACACTATCAGAGGCTCGTTCACCTGCACATCCACCAATGTGATTTATGCCATCATGTGCCAGCAATGCCCCTCTGCCATGTACATTGGTCAAACTGGACAGTCTCTACGTAAAAGAATAAATGGACACAAATCAGATGTCAAGAATTATAACATTCATAAACCAGTCGGAGAACACTTCAATCTCTCTGGTCACGCAATCACAGACATGAAGGTCGCTATCTTAAAACAAAAAAACTTCATGTGGCTCACGAAATCTCATGCTCAAATAAATTGGTTAGTCTCTAAGGTGCCACAAGTACTCCTTTTCTTTTTGCGAATACAGACTAACACGGCTGTTACTCTGAAACCTATATTTACACAGGTTTCAGAGTAACAGCCATGTTAGTCTGTATTCGCAAAAAGAAAAGGAGTACTTGTGGTATCTAAGAGACAAACCAATTTATTTGAGCATAAGCTTTCATGAGCTACAGCTCACTTCATCGGATGCATACTGTGGAAAGTGTAGAAGATCTTTGTATACACACAAAGCATGAGAAAATACCTCCCCCCATCCCACTCTCCTGCTGGTAATAGCTTATCTAAACTGATCACTCTCCTTACAATGTGCATGATAATCAAGTTGGGCCATTTCCAGCACAAATCCAGGTTTTCTCACCCTCCGCCCCCCACACACAAACTCACTCTCCTGCTGGTAATAGCCCATCCAAAGTGACCACTCTCCCTACAATGTGTATGATAATCAAGGTGGACCATTTCCAGCACAAATCCAGGTTTTTTCATCCCCCACCCCCATACACACAAAAACTCACTCTCCTGCTGGTAATAGTTCATCCAAAGTGACCACTCTCCCTACAATGTGTATGATAATCAAGGTGGGCCATTTCCAGCATAAATCCAAGTTTAACCAGAACGTCTGGGGGTGGGGGGGGGTAGGAAAAAACAAGGGGAAATAGGCTACCTTGCATAATGACTTAGCCATTCCCAGTCTCTATTTAAGCCTAAATCAATAGTATCCAATTTGCAAATGAATTCCAATTCAGCAGTTTCTCGCTGGAGTCTGGATTTGAAGTTTTTTTGTTGTAAGATAGTGACCTTCATGTCTGTAATTGCGTGACCAGAGAGATTGAAGTGTTCTCCGACTGGTTTATGAATGTTATAATTCTTGACATCTGATTTGTGTCCATTTATTCTTTTACGTAGAGACTGTCCAGTTTGACCAATGTACATGGCAGAGGGGCATTGCTGGCACATGATGGCATATATCACATTGGTGGATGTGCAGGTGAACGAGCCTCTGATAGTGTGGCTGATGTTATTAGGCCCTGTGATGGTGTCCCCTGAATAGATATGTGGGCACAGTTGGCAGCGAGCTTTGTTGCAAGCATAGATTCCTGGGTTAGTGGTTCTGTTGTGTGGTATGTGGTTGTTGGTCAGTATTTGCTTCAGGTTGGGGGGCTGTCTGTAGGCAAGGACTGGCCTGTCTCCCAAGATTTGTAAGAGTGTTGGGTTATCCTTCAGGATAGGTTGTAGATCCTTAATAATGCATTGGAGGGGTTTCAGTTGGGGGCTGAAGGTGACGGCTAGTGGCGTTCTGTTATTTTCTTTGTTAGGCCTGTCCTGTAGTAGGTGACTTGTGGGAACTCTTCTGGCTCTATCAATCTGTTTCTTCACTTCCGCAGGTGGGTATTGTAGTTGTAAGAATGCTTGATAGAGATCTTGTAGGTGTTTGTCTCTGTCTGAGGGGTTGGAGCAAATGCAGTTGTATCGCAGAGCTTGGCTGTAGACGATGGATCGTATGGTGTGGTCAGGGTGAAAGCTGGAGGCATGTAGGTAGGAATAGCGGTCAGTAGGTTTCCGGTATAGGGTGGTGTTTATGTGACCATTGTTTATTAGCACTGTAGTGTCCAGGAAGTGGATCTCTTGTGTGGACTGGACCAGGCTGAGGTTGACGGTGGGATGGAAATTGTTGAAATCATGGTGGAATTCCTCAAGGGCTTCTTTTCCATGGGTCCAGATGATGAAGATATCATCAATATAGCGCAAGTAGAGTAGGGGCGTTAGGGGACGAGAGCTGAGGAAGCGTTGTTCTAAATCAGCCATAAAAATGTTGGCATACTGTGGGGCCATGCGGGTACCCATAGCAATGCCGCTGATCTGAAGGCATACATTGTCCTCAAATGTATATTACCAGCAGGAGAGTGGGGTGGGAGGAGGTATTGTTTCATGGTCTCTGTGTATATAATGTATTCTGCAGTTTCCACAGTATGCATCCGATGAAGTGAGCTGTAGCTCACGAAAGCTTATGCTCAAATAAATTCGTTAGTCTCTACGGTGTCACAAGTACTCCTTTTCTTATATTTACACAGGTTCTTTGACATCAGTGGCCATTAATGTGCATAAATAGGAAACCAAAAAATCATTGACCAATTTATTTTTCAAAAAGTTGACACTCCATGTCAAGGTATCCAACTTCAAAGACGTGGACGAGGCTTGATTTTCAGAAAGTGCTGAGCTCCCCTGCTGTGAAAATCAGGACTCCTTAAAATGTCTTAAGATTGGCAGCCAAAAAACAAAGCTTCCCAAATCACATCACTTTTGAAAAACTTGGCCAATGATTACATTCAATGGGACGATACCCATGCTTAAAGACAAGCATGTGCGTAAATGTTGGTAGGAGCAGGGCCTAACATACAAAGGGCTCATATTATGGAAGGGAAAAAAAATGGTCTGAAAGAAACCTTGGATAGATATCCCTTCACATCTACAACACTGTAAACACTTGCTTATTTGAATCAATCCCATATCACTGGAATCAAATTATTTAAATTATTCAAGATCTAAAAGGGCTAAAATCCATGCCGGCCCTGTTTGTGGTTCGTTTATCGTGGTTAGGCATTCCAGCCAGCACTAAAAATAAAGGATCTGGACACTTGCCAGTTAGAGAATGACACTATGTTCCCACCTCAAAAACAATAGAAGGAAAGGTTTCAGAGTAACAGCCGTGTTAGTCTGTATTCGCAAAAAGAAAAGGAGTACTTGTGGCACCTTAGAGACTAACCAACGAAAGCTCATGCTCAAATAAATTGGTTAGTCTCTAAGGTGCCACAAGTACTCCTTTTCTTAATAGAAGGAAAGTGATTCATGTTTCAAGAGAAGAAGGGAAAGAAGGAAAGAAGGGAAAGAATTGAGAGAGCAGAAATATTAACGGTTAATTTAACCTCTGCAACCCGCTGAGTTAAAGGGGATAATTTCCACACCAGGCTCAACTGAAATTTATTTAACATTTGCCTTCACAGATCCTGAGACCTCTGTTCAAATTTATGCTATAATATACTACTATAATCGAAGGCTTCCAGTGTTAAAGGCTTTGAATAATAATAATTTGAGCATGCTCTTGGTTTGTGCTTTTTTACTCAGTAAATTCATAAATGCAGCTGGAAAGTGAATGAATGAATGAATGAATGAATCTCTCTTTCTCTCTCTCACACACTCATGCACACGCACACACACATACACTTAGCTCTATGTTGCCCAAGAGAAATATTTTTAAGGCCAGGAAAGGGATTTTTACTTTATTTCAATTTTAATTCAGCATGGCATTTAAGCACATGTGTGATTCTAAGCATGTGAGTAGCCTAAGTACATGGAATACTCGTGCTTGAAAGTCACATGCATGATTGTGGCTGAAACTTATACCAAGTTTATTGTTTGGCACCTTTAGAGTGTTAACTTGGGTGGGATAAATGATATCTCTATAATTATATATTATATCATTTATCTCTCCAGGGTAAATATCTACACACACACACACATTATATGCACACACATGGATGGACTGCTTTTTGTTACTGATGCATTGCAGTTTATACGGCTGAGCTTTGCCATTCATATATTTGTACTAACTAGGGGAGTACAGGGGGAGTGACAGGAGGGACTGAAGAATGAGGAAGGGTTAAAGTCTGGATCTAGTGAACCACTTGAGCATGTGCTTAACTTTAAGCATCTGAGTAGCCCTCAGTAAGAGCCTTTCTGTTAGCTAAAAAACACAAACGAGGAGTACTTGTGGCACCTTAGAGACTAACAAATTTATCTGGGCATAAGCTTTCATGGGCTAAAACCCACTTCATTGGATGCATGCAGTGGAAAATACAGTAGGAAGATATATATACACAGAGAACATGAAAAAATGGGTGTTGCCATACCAACTATAAGGAGACCAATCAGTTAAGGTGAGCTATTATCAGCAGGAGAAAAAAAACCTTTTGTAGTGATAATCAGGATGGCCCATTTCAAACAGTTGACAAGAAGGTCTGAGTAATAGTAGGTAATTGGCTTTGGATTGGGTCCTGCAAGATAGAGACTGGACACATGATGTCTAAGGGAGAATACAAATTGTCTACAAATATTTCAAAGCTACTCAGGTATTAGGAGGGCTAAATATATATCTAGTAGGAAGTAACCTCCAGCTGAACACAATTGTTTAAGGTGGTTCAAGAGGGCAAAGCTTAGTGTAATGGGACCACATTAAAGGGCCCAATACTGCACCACTTTAGCCGGTGGGAATTTTACCATTGAATTCAATGTAAGCAGGACTGAATTCAATGTAAAGGAAACGTTAGGATGAACATCGGGAAATACTTCCTGATGGTGCGTTTTATTAGTCAGTAAAACAGTTTCCCCAGGGAAATGGTGGAAGCCTCATTACAAGGAATAGTTAAAACTAGAATCGTCAAAGAGCAGATTGAAGTCCTGCCTTGGTAGAGGGATGAAAAAATAATCTAAAATGTATAGATTCATAAATTCCAAGGCCAGCAGGGATCACTGTGAAAATCTAATCTAAGGCCATGGAACTTCCCTAAAATAATTCTTAGGACAGAGCTTTACACAGACATCCACTCTTGATGTTAAAATTGTCAGTGATGGGGAATCCACCATGACCCTTGGTAAATTGTTCCAGTGTTTACTTATTCTCTCTGTTTAAAACGTTAAGCCTTATTTCATTATTTCACAGATCTATTGTCTATAGGTTGCAGATCTTTATATTTAGGAAGAAAGATGATTTGTGGTTAAGACAGTAGATACAACCTCAGGAGTTCTGTGTACAATTCTTAGTTCTGATACAGACTTCCTGTGGGACCTTGAGTGAGTTATTTCATCTCTCTGTGCCTCAGCTCCTCATCTGTAAAATGGGAATAGCAATGTTTCCTTTCTCCCACACTTTGTCTGCCTTGGCTTTTTATGCCCCAGTCCATGTGCCCGTTCAAGGGCAGTACGCACTTGCTTAGAGGTAAGAAGTGCATAAATCTTTGAAGGATCAGGGCCTTCCACTAGAAGCTGTTGGATTGGATCAGTATAGGGCAGATCCTATAATTCCCATGGCAAGTTATGACAATGTACACCAGCTGAGGGTCTTCCCCTATGTGTTTTTTACAGCACCTGTGTTAACGGGGCCTGGGCCTCTTAAGATTGGCACAGTCTTGGTCCGACTATATTGTTACTATTTTTTTATTTTATTTATTATACCCAGCTATAAATATGAAAAAATCCATTATATATAAAATAAGTCAATCTCATACTGTGGAATCTTTTGCTCACAATCTTGTGGCATTTCTCCACCCCAAAATATATTTCAAAGTGTTTGCTGGGAGCACTGAACATAAATAGATAAATAAATAAACCTGTTTGAACTCAAGCTTATCTGAAACTCAACTGGTCTTCTCGGCCTATGTTCTCAATATGCATTCAAAAAGCGTGGCGGTGTTAATAGAATGTTAATATATTCTTAAAAGGCTGAGAGAGCTGCCTTTGAAATGAAACAAAAAAAAAAAAGAGAGAGAAAAAGAAAAAGAGAGAGAGAGAGAGAAGAAAAGAGAGAGAGAGAGGGAGAGTTAGATTGTGGGGTTGCAGAAATTCCCTAGGGAGAAGGAGTACGAAACAGCACTTTCCCTTTATCATGCAAGCAATTACTGGCAATTTGTTCTGGCCAGTAAAACTTCTGATATTATCATGGTTGCTGAGTAATTTATCATCAAAGTTTAATGTGAAAACAGGTGACTGTGTAATCACCAATCTAGGAACAGAAATAGAATCGTTATTATTTCTGCCGGGAGAAAGGGCTTTTTTTTTTTTTCTGTCAATTGACTTAACGGCCAAAAAGCTGTTCATCACATCACCATGAATTATAAAACCTCTATTAAATATTCATAAAAGTTTTGAAATGAATGTGTGATAGAGATGAAAGCCAGGCTAATTTAAATACCTACCAGACCTGTCTTAATTACAGAGGTAAAATGAGATATAAAAATTATAGCAGCAAGGGGGGGGGGAGTTGTAACAGTTCATTCAATATATTATATGAATCTTCTTAACCAGTCAGATGTAAAGTTGAACACTAGCTAGTGCATACACGTCTAAGTAAGGAAATAGCTTTCTGAGTCCCATGTTGTCAGTGCTGATGGGAATTTATTGCAGTTTAACTTTGCTTTGTGTTTTGACAGGAGACAGGATGTATGTTTGAATTTCAATGTTCCTTGATGCTACAGGTTGTACATTTCTGGGTGTTTACGTAATCAATTTTTTTCATTCATTTTACATTTAGAACACTTACACCTTGTGTGTGTGTGTCTGTGTGTGTGTGAAAGAGAAAGAGACACACACGCACACACACAAAGTGGGAGCCCTTAGAAACGTTTACCCCCCCCCATGTTTAGCCCCATGTTTATCCCTCCCCCACCCCCCACTGTTCCTCAAAGTTACTTGTCAACTGCTGGAAATGGCCCACCTTGATTATCACTACAAAAGGTTCCTCCCCCCCGCCCCCGCTCTCCTGCTGGTAATAGCTCACCTTAAGTGATCACTCTGGTTACAGTGTGTATGGTAACACCCATTGTTTCATGTTCTCTGTGTATATAAATCTCCCCACTGTATTTTCCACTGAATGCATCCGATGAAGTGAGCTGTAGCTCACAAAAGCTTATGCTCAAATAAATTGGTTAGTCTCTAAGGTGCCACGAGTCCTCCTTTTCTTTTTGCGGATACAGACTAACATGGCTGCTACTCTGAAGCCTTAGAATCGTGTACATTTACCTAGGATACTTAGATAAGGTTTCCTTAATATCTGCAGTGTTCCTTTGTGCTGCCTCATCCTTATAGAAAATATGTTGAATACTGCAAATATTGAGGTGATTGAACTGTCAGTACCTGGATAAGCCCCAGAATTACAATAGAGTGCATCTTACCCTGTAATTCAGTGGGGTTGCATGCAAGTGCAGCAGTGAAACTATGCACAGTGAACTGCAGGATCAGGATTTCCTCTGTAAACTGGCACATTTTTAAGGGTGCTCAATGAGAATTTTGGGGCCTGTCGGAGACTGTGGATTAAACTCCCCCAGGGACTACCGACCACCACAAATCTCACCACCTTCTGCTCTGAGTACAAGACCCATTTAACTGTCCAGCCTTCTCTAACATAAACACAGAGCAACATGTGTATTAAACAAAAAAAAACCTCCCCCCATCACCCCCCCCCCCCCACCAAACCCCCCAGCCCTATAAAATCAAGACACTCTCCTGCATATGCTTCTCTGGCTGGGAAGAGGATGAGAGAACAAACACACAATGCACGTGTAGTCACACTGCCTAATGCACTACTGAAACGTGCTCACATACTATGGTGATGAGCATGGTATACGATTAAAGTAGAATAGAAGGTTTTGATGCATGGGCAGCTCTTACTAAAAAGAACAAATATCTCTGAATGAAAACCCTTCGCTCTGTCCAGAACTTCTGCTGTTGGTGAAAAATGGCTCTTGAAATGAAAATATGTTTCATTGCTGCCTCCCTTGGTGCCTTGCTGTGTGACCCGGGGTCAATCACTTAACCTTATTGATGCAGTTCTCCGAGAACACAGTTCATCTAGTAGTAAGATAGGTAATACTTTATAACAACACTTACTACACACAGTAGATCAGAGGGCAGCTGTGAGGCTTAATTTTAAAGCATTTGTAAAGTGCTTTGTGACTCTTGGGTGGAATGCATTAAAATGCAAAGCTTTGAATTATTTTATTAGTGACTCAAAGTTTGACTGAAGGTTTGATTTGAAAAAGGAAACAAAGAATTTATGAAATTTCCTTTAGTCTTTTACTTTTTTTTCCAACCCGATGATGACCACTGCTGCAGTCACCACAGTGTCACCTGTAGGATGACCCTGAGGCCTTAATTTAGGGAAGCATCCCTATTCAGGAAAGAACTTAAGCACGTGCTTAAAGTTAAGAATACAATTAGAGCTGTCCTGAATAGGGATGGATTTTATGTCTTTAAGTGCTTTCTTGAGTCGTGGCCTGGAATACAGTAAACTCTTGTAACCCTTCTGTCAGGTGGAGCCGGCAGCAACGAGGGCCGGGTTCAGAATCTAGGGGTTCATTCAGACCCTGCTTACACCCTCACAGGGAAAACCCAAGGCTTTTGGGAAGTTGGATTTACCAGGAAGCAGGTTTTAGAAAATTTCAGCCTATCCTGCTGATTTTTCCCACTAACAGAGTGGAGCAGAGGAAGCTGGGTACAAATGTCTTTTCAGCAAAGCATGCTGGGAGTGGGAGAAGTCTGGGGCCCTATAAAATACAGGCTTTTCTAACACAGCTTTTATGTGGAGAGGCAGCGCTAGGGAATTGCCAAAGGAGTGCTAGGCGGAATCGCATCAGTTTGAGTGCAGTGGGAGAGTGAAGGGGGGGCAGCAGATAGAAAGAAAGGCTTGGAGCTGGACCTTTGGGTATACAAGTTGTGGCTCGCCTCGTTAAAGAAGGAAAAGACTTTGGGCTGGGACTTCCAAGCACTGACATTTTGGGGGAGGGAATGGGACTGAACACAAGTGTTGGTGAACTAAATACCTATGTGTATTTTCAACAACTGCTCCATTTGTTTTTTATTTTTTCTGTGGTGGGCAGATCAATGTAGCCCACCACTGGCTATTTGGTGACAGGGCCTGACTTGAATTTATAATGCATACATTATTGTGTCTTAAAATTTCCTTATAAAAAACTGGGAGAGAGAGGAATTGTTTATGAAAGGGATCTTTGATGGGTTTTTTTAATTATGACTCTGAGCATATGCATATAATTGTGATTCTGAGCTGAATAAAAAAGAGCCTTTCAATACAGTCTCTTTGGATTAGAACTTAAATAACTGTATATCTCTACTTCACTACAACCTTACTCTTTCTTTTGTTTCTTCAGAAGGTTCAGGGTAGAGTTATAAGAATTAGGAGCAGGTAAAACAGTTCAGATAAAATAACTTGCCTAGAACCTTCACTCAATGTTCAAACCAATTCTGAGCCAGTTTCAAGCTTAAAACAAAGTCGGCTATCTGTTATGTTTGATTTTGTTTGTCTACTAGCCTCTGCACTGGCTGCTCCTCTGAGATTTCTAGCCCAGTTTCTGGACTGCAGAAGTTTTAAATAAGACCAGGGAAACAATTGAACATCAGATGTTTATCTGAAAATAAGTAAGCCAAGGAGGTCTGGGTTCAATTTCTAGCTCTCATAGACTTCAGTCTACTTTCTTCGCTAGTGTAAATCAATATAGCTCCATTACGGTCAATGGTGGAGGAACCCAATTAGCAGCATAGTTTTAAACTAGCACTGGTTCTCCTGGTTCAAAAACTTCAGGGCTATATCTCTCACATGTCTGCCTGTGCCTGTTTTTCTTGCACTACCTATGTCATCCTCAGAAGTCAAAAGATATGTTTCCTCTGAGACTGGAGGTGTGATTTCCACATGTGTAGACACCCCAGAGCTAGCTTCAATCTAGTGAGCTTGGATCCCAACAGCCGTGAAGCTAAAGCTTCCTTGGCTGCCTGAACGAGCATATATGATCCCAGGCAGGCTGGTACAGTCCATGCTGATGCCCGTACTGCTGTGGCTTCATGACCGTTAGTACCTACACTAGCTACATCAAAGCTAGCTCAGGTGTGTGTACACATACTGAAATCACACCTCTGATTGCAGAGTAGACATCGCCTTAGTAAGTCAATGAGGTACATAATTATCTCCCATTCCTTAGCAGTGCTGGAGGCTCCTTTGTGGTGGAATGAGCATTGTTTCAGCAAGTTGATAAGAAACCAATAAGCCTTTTTTTTTTTTTTTTGAGAGGTGATCTTCATTCTAAAGAAGTGACCACAAGACTTACTTCACTGATCAAACAAACCCTTCTGCTAACCCACTGGCAGCTGGATGGCATGGTATAGATCTGATCTGATGGGCATTATTCTTCTAATCGTTCAAATCAATTGGCAGAACGGGGCGGTGGAGTTGGTGGGGTCTGCATATGGAACTGAAATGGAAGGAGTTGCTATGTCTTGGGTGTAAAGTTCACTGCAAAGCTGTAGTGGGGAACTGGAACAGGAAGGGCTGCAGCAGTCACGCTGGCGGGGGTCCTGAATGGGGACCAAGACTGGACTGTGAGAGGTCATATTAAGTCAGGCTAAAGGCACATCAGCAGAGCTGTGCAGAGGACTTGGACTGTACTGGCAAGGGTTGCAGCTGTAACGCCTGCAGTGAAGAAATACTTTAGCCGAGAATAGAGGTTAGGAGAAACCTTGTCCATCGTTTACCAGCACTATACTTGGCTGAAGCCTGAGCTGCACAATCCCTCACTTTCATAGGCACTAAATCTACTCATATTTTTAAAAGCAAAAAAATGAAAAAGAGAAGAGGAGAAGAAAGGAGAAGAATGGGAAGAGGAGACTGGAGAAACATCATATAAATTAGTTACCTATAGCAAGGCTTTTATTTTTTTAACAATTTTTTTCCTGCCCGATGTATCCAGCTAAAGTCTAACTACGGCTGCTGCAGCAGGTATTTCATCTGTCATATCAAACCATTTTCAATACCAGCTACCAATACGACACTAAATTTTGGTCTGCCATTAATGTCAGCCCATTTATAATTTTGGCTTGCAGCACTACAAAAGACAGATGACAAGTTACTATTTCACACCTGCTATTGAAAATGAATAAAAATGACTAGTGTCTCAAAAGGAAGGTGCATATGTCTCAGGAAGAGGGAAGAGAGGGCTTGGGAAACAGAGGTAAGTGGTATGGTGGTTTGAGAATCTTTTGCCCTAGAAGTTTTGCCTGGGACATTTGAAAGACTGAAGCGAGGTTTCACTATAAAACCACCCATTGTTGTAGTAGCCAGGCAAGGTACTAACCAACTTCAGCAGGACTTTATTTTTTAAAGTGGAAACCTCTTTTCCAAGCTGCTGCTGCACCCTCAGTAGCTCTCCCTTAGTCTCTTCAACTCCTTCCCCCTCCTTCCTGTTTCCTGTTCTTTCAGACTCCCAAAAGCCAGTGCTCCCAATTCTAATAATTATAAGCAACATCTAAACACCACATTCCCTCCTCTCTTAAGAAACTCTCCCAATTACAATAAATGTTGTTCTAACCACAGGAACAAATAGGAAACAAGGCGCTATACTGTTGACAGAAATACTACACTAAAAATATTATAGATACTACATAACATAGTCTCTAGTCCAGACAGGTGGTCGTCTGGGTCTGATGGGCCATCTCTCAAGCCCCGGTTCCAGTGCAATGTCTTGTTGTGTTGATACTACGGTGAAGTCATCCAATGCAGACTGGGCGTTGGCATAATCTCCTCTTGGTGCATAGGCAGGTGCAAGATAAGAAGCATTCCATACCCCCCCCCATCAGAAAGTCGATAGGTGTAAGGTCCCTTCTTCTCTATGATTTTAAGAGGAGCTGTGAATTTATGGTCCCCTTTGTGTAAAATTCCAGGTTTTTGTATTCTAACAAAGGAACCACACTGAAACTTTGGTTCCTTAGCACCCTGCCACTTGTCTGTTAAAGCCTTACACTTTGCTTGGTTCTGTTCAACTGTTTTTCTCACATCATCCTTGGTTAAGGCCTCAAGTCGTGCCTTTTGCAATCCAGCAATGTTCAATTTAGTATTCATCTGTTTCCCATGCAGTAACTCTGAGGGTGATCTTTGCGTTGTGGCATGTCGTGTAGCCTGGTATGCTTCCAAGAAATCAGTAGTGAAGGTTATCCACAATCGCCCTTCCAGTTTAGCTGTTTGCAAACTCTCTTTCAAACTTCTGTTAAACTGTTCAATTTCCCCATTGGCTTGAGGGTAGCATAGGGATGACCTTATGTGTAAAATGTTCTTCTCTGCTAGAAAAGTTTCAAACTCCAGGGAAGTAAATTGACTACCCTTATCTGAAACCAGTTCTTTAGGGTTACCTTCCCTGCTAAAAACTGAAGAGAGGAACTTAATTACTGTAGCAGAAGAGATTTGTGATGTAAACGTTACCTCAGGCCATTTTCTGAAATAGTCTATTAAGGTGATGGCATAATGACAGTCAATTGGAGCAGTATCCTACAATGTCAATTGCCACTTTTTCCCATGCAGGTTCAGGAAGAGGAACAGGCTGTAATGGAGGGGTACATGTCACTGCTGTCTTATCATGCATTTGGCAAATGCCACAGGATTTTATGAGTGCTTCAGTTTGAGAGTCCATCCCTGACTACCAATACAGATCCCATCGTCGTTGTTTGGTTCTGACAATTCCTTGATGAGTATCTTGTGTCAGGTGTATGAATTTTGACTGTAATTCTTCTGGCACAAGTAGCCAGTGTGTATCTCGTAGCACACAGCCATAGAGAAAAGAAAGTTCATCCCGAACTCTAAAATAAGGCAGCAAACCTGGGTCAAGATTTTAGGGTTACTGGGCCATCTTTTTGTCAGAAATTCCCATAGTTTTTGTTGAATTGGACACGCTGAACAAGAAGCTTGAAATTATTCTCTTGTAACTGCAGTAAGAGTGCTTGTAATAAACACAACTATTACATCCTTATCCTCCGGTGGACCATCTGGTGAAGGCAAAGGCAGGCGAGAAAGGGAATCAGCTACCACATTTTGGTTTCCAGGCTTATATTCCAGTTCATAATTGAAAGAGAGTAGTCTTGCAGACCATCGAGGAATACGGTATCCTGCTCTTCCCAGTCCTTTCGTGGTGAGCAACGTCGTCAAAGGGCTGTGGTCTGTGCGCAACTTGAACGTGTGGCCCCACAGGTAAGTTCTCCATTTTTCAGTAGCCCAGACTCAAGCAAGTGCTTCCTTTTCGACTGCAGAATATTTTCTCTCAGCTTTACTTAGTGTCCTTGAAGCAAATGCAACAGTCCTCTCTGTGTTGTCCTCATGAAGTTGTGTGAGGACAGCCCGAAGTCCATAATCAGAAGCATCAGTAGTTACAATTGTGGGCAATGCAGGATTGAATAGTGCAAGTACTGGACTATGTACAATCAAGTCTTTCACCATTTCGAAACTAGCTTGTGCATCTGTTGTCCACACTAAGGCTGAACTTCCCCATAGTAATTCTCATAATGGTGCAATGACAGAAGCATAATTGGGAATGAATTTTGCATACCGGGAGGTAAGACCCAAGAAGGAACATAAGGTTTTCAAATCTGTTGGAGGAGGAGCATTTGAAATTGCCAGGATATGAGCTGGATCAGGTTTTAGTCCAGCCTGTGAAATTGTATGCCCCAGAAAAGAGAGTTCAGTTTGTCTAAATTCGCATTTGGACCTATTGGGCTTGAGGCCTGCTTTACTGATGCAGTTTAGTACAGACTGCAGGTTATTGTCATGCTCCTCAGAAGTATTTCCAAACACGATAATATCATCCAGATAGCACTGAACTCCATGCTGATTCTTCAGAATCAGTTAAATCATTTTTGGAAGGCACTTGGGGCAGATGAGAGACTGTATGGAACACATTTAAAACAGAATAGTCCCTCATGTGTAATAAATGCTGTGAGGTCTCTACTATCTTCATGCAACATAACCTCGTGGTATGCGCTCTGCAAATCAAGAGTAGAAAACATCTTTGCTCCATGGAGTTCTGCAAATACTTCTTCTGTGTGAGGAAGAGGATGGCTGTCAATCACAATAGCTTTATTTGGCTCCCTTAAGTCCACATAAAGGCGAATGCCTCCACCCTTCTTCTGCATCACTACTATAGGTGAAATCCATTCTGAGGAGTCAATCTCTTCAATAATGTCCTTTTGAACAAGTTTTCTAAGTTCCTCTGAAACAGCTTCCCTGACTGAAAATGGTAAGCGCCGTAATTTCTGTCATACAGGCATCACATTATTCCTCATTTTAACTTTATGCAGAAACCCATAAGCACAGCTGAGTTTCTCCTCAACCTGGTGTTGGGTCCCAGCTGAAACTGGTGTGTGTACCGCAAGAGTGCTTTGCTGAGGAAGATCAATTCGTCCATTAACTACCCTGAGATTTAAAGCAGCCAATAAATCTCTGCCAAGGATAGGAATGCCTTTGTGGACAATGTAGAACTCTGCAGTTACACAGCAATCACCAAAAGTAACTATTGCTGGCAGGCAGCCACGTACTGGAATATAGTTTTTCAAATAGCACACCAAGTGAAGCTTGGGTTCAGTAAGAGGCACATCTTTAAAGTAATGCAAATAGATGGAATCAGATAGTATAGATACTGCTGAGCCAGTATCCAACATTAGCTGAATAGAGTGTGATTTGCCTGAGGGTATGGCGGAAACATTTACAGTGCACTTTATTTGTTCTGGAATATGTGCAGTAGTGATTTTGTCCATGCTCTGCAAAGTAACATCTGGTATTGTAACTGCATGCACCTGCTGATTGAACTGGCTGCTGTGACATACTTTAGGAAAACGTCCAATCTTTTTGCAATGATTGCACTGAGCTACTTTTGCTGGACATCCTGTGTAGCTTGCAAGGAGTTGTGGGGATCCACAGTGAAAGCATGCTTTTACTGTATTTTGAATTTGCTGATCTGGTGGTTTTTCATTAGTTTTCCTTTTGTAATTGTTTGTCTGCAGCGATAGTGAACTTTTCTGCAAAGGAGTCACAGCCTGGACTCTACCTCCTGTATCCATGCTCATTATTTTGGCTTCAGCTGTAGCTGACTCAATCTGGGTAGCAATGGTTATTGCTTTTCCTAGTGTAAACTGTGGTCCTAGAGGTAAACGTTCTCTTACATGAAGCATGGTTGTTTTCTCAATGAGCTGGTCTCTAATCACCTCATCTGCAATATTCCCAAAGTCACAAGTTACAATCAGACTCCTCAGGGAAGCAATATACTGCATTATAGTCTCCCCTGGTTTTTGCTCACGCTGGCGAAATCTGTAGCAATTAGCTACTACATTCACTTTTGGTATAAAAAGGTTCTTTAATGCTGTGAGTGCAGTCTCATATTTATCGTCTGCAAGGGGAAAAGTGTAAAATATACGCTGCCCTTCTGCTCCAAGGCAGTGGATTAGCAGAGCATGCTTTCTTACTTCAGAAATCTCTGTAGCACTGATTGCAAGCAGATACGTCTCAAACATATGGAACCAGGCAGTAAAAGCAATTGGAGGCTCACCTGGGCTTCGTAGAAAGGGTGCTGGTGGGTTCAGAGGCAGAAGATCCATCCTCGTTGCCAAAATGTTGTAGTAGCCAGGCAAGGTACTAACAAACTTCAACAGGACTTTATTTTTTAAAGTGGAAACCTCTTTTCCAAGCTGCTGCTGCACCCTCAGTAGCTCTCCCTGAGCCTCTTCAGCTCCTCCCCCTCCTTTCCGTTTCCTGTCCTTTCAGACTCCCAGCAGCCAGTGTTCCCAATTCTAATAATTACAAGCAACACCTAAACACCACACCAATTAAGGATGTGATATTGACAACCATGCATACTATGCTTAGAGGTACTGGTGTGAATGACAAGGGCCTAAAATGGATGCGGAAACCTGAATGCAGTGGTAGGAAAATATCAGGAATAAAAATTAATTTAAGATGAAACTATCCCTTCAGGTGACACAAATCCTTAGGAAAAAAGAAAAGCCAACACATTCATTCGTAATGATCGCTGCCTAATTGGAATAATTCTTTTGACTGCATATCTCTAACACAATGGTATGTTTCATAGAGATGATGATGCAGTGAGTGACATGAGACTCGTTGGAATGGTTGAGCATCATGCAGTTTATTGAACCACACAGAATGTGAGTGGCACTCGGATGGGTTCTGCTTACAGGTAGGCCTGAGTTGAAACCTCAGAAGCCAAGATACCCAAACTATGGAAAAAGAAAAGGAGGACTTGTGCACCTTAGAGACTAACCAATTTATTTGAGCATAAGCTTTCGTGAGCTACAGCTCACTTCATCTCAAATAAATTTGTTAGTCTCTAAGGTGCCACAAGTCCTCCTTTTTTTTTGCGGATACAGACTAACACGGCTGCTACTCTGAAACCAAACTTTGGAGAAACTTGAACCTAGACCCAGATTGGAAACATCTCTTCGATTATGGAGGTGGAGAATATAAGATCAATGGTTTACACGCAAAGGTTGAATTTTATTTTGTATACAATTAGGCAGCGATCAATACAAAAATTGCTTCACTTTCAGGACTTCTCAAACCTGTTGCAAAGAGCATGGATGCAGACAGCGATAGGAGTGTTCTCTCCACCTGAGAGCCCTGCGTGCATTGAAGATTTTTCATGCTGGGCCTGATGGGAGCATATTTACATTCATAGTCTTAATTATCCTTGGTGAAAATGAAAAAAGGTTTTGCTTTGCTAAGCAGAAGAGAACAAACGTTGAGACTGACTGGTGAATAGATCTTCTCTTTCAAGATTAAAACATAGAGCTCTTTAGTACATCACTTGAAATTATCAACCATCTGTGAACTGAGCATCAAAGACACAATTAAAATACCGACATGCATTCCCTTCGAATAATTTATAACAATGCTGTATGAGCACATCTCAAGTCTTCCTGGAGCTCCAGACCTCTCTGTAGTGAACTTCTCATTTGCATCCAACATATTGAAAAAGAATCATAACGGAAAGAAGGAGAAGAAGAAAGTTTAAGGGCAACGATGGGTTAGAGTGATGCTGTTTTCAATTCACTGTGCTAGAGATGGGACAGCTAGAAAGTCAAGTCAGGCTCTGTGCATCTTAGTCACTCAACTGCCGGACTCTGTAAATCTTCTAAGAAATTTGTGATGGAAACAAAGGGGAGGGGAAGGCAGGGCGATGCAACACTTCCACCTCACCAAGAGATGACATTTTAGCATTGACTCCAGATGAAAACGTATTGGCTTGCTTTCTCTGTCTGGGAAACTAGCAAGGGAATAAATAAAAAAGTTGCTGGGGACCAGGTGCTGCTTGTATTGGGGCTGAATGGGAAAGAGGAGAAACAAGCAAATGCATAAAGATGCTGTTTTCAGCCCCGCTGTTGGGTAACCGCGGGTTTATCAAATATTGACAAACATGAAATGATTGTAATCAGTCACTGTCACAAGAGAACAGGTACCCTCCTCTCTTTTACAAATGATCCAATTAAAGGAAACATGTTGGCTATAAAAGTCAAAATCAACAATGCACTGTACACTGACAGCCCATCCAACATATAAAATCAATAGTGCATTCTTCTTCTCGCCAGCACAAAGCAACAGTAGCAACTTTCCCACCTCTTTAGTCAAATATGACACCGTATCAATCGATCAAAACTTAGTACTTATTGAACACTGGCTTCTGAAGAATGCAAAATGTATTGTTCTTTCCCTATTTTATTTCAATGAAGTTTTAACTTAAAGGCATAATACTTGAAAGAGATCAACTATTGTATTGTGGTTAGATATAGCTAAAGCTAAGTGGGTGGATAGATCTAAATATTTATATATATTTCATCAGCGCCATACCATATCTATTTTGAATTGAAATCCCTTAGAACTTTCTCTCAGTGCTCATGGAATATAGCTGGAAAGGACCATTTAATCACCTAGCCCAGCTTCCTTTTACTGCAGAATGGTTCTCTACAGTATATTCCTTCTCTCTGTTTGTTGAGTCTAGATCTAAGTGAGTCCTGTATTTTTTTTTTCCTGGTTATTCAGTTGAAATTCACCATTATTATTTCCTGTCCATTTGGCTTGATTCAGGAAAGCATTACAATTGAGAAATGCATATAAGCCCATGCTGAAAATTCAGCGTTTGCCTAAGTGTGATCCTGATCAGGAAGGAATTAAGCATGTGCTTAGGTTCTTTATTGATTACAGGCAGTTATCCCTAGTTATAGATAGGCTTTGCAGAATACATGGCTTTTTATATATATAATTTTGACAGATAATAGTAATGTTGATTTTTAAGCATTTTTTTCTGTTTTTATTTATTTAATTTTTCACAGTTCTGAGCAACTATGAGGGTAAGACAATAGCAGGGGTCAGAGAACAATTATTTAATCGTTGTAAGTGTTGTGATTCATAAACTTAAAGCTTCATAACCATTAAAACACAAATTGCCAATCTCACTTGTCAAATTATACAAAGTAAATATGCTTAAATCAAACTTTGATATGATACCAAGCAGCGTTTTTCTTACTTTGCCTATCTGTAGAATTTATTATCAATGGAAATATTTTTTCATCGGTTCATGTGTGTGCAGTGGGACTGATATTTATTAACATCTACCAATAAAAATCTAAGCCAATCTTTACAAGCCTGGTTAGAGATCATCTAGTATCATCCACTACCTCTTTGGTGTTTGCACCCTTCTGATTTTATAAGATATATATTTAAAAAAGATTTTCCCCATTCATTTATCCATGGACCAGCAAATCCCTCAGAAATGATTTAACCAAAATATCTGGCACATTAAAAAACTCTCCAGAGCTTCATCTAAGCAACCTTGCTTTAAAAAACAAAACAAAACAAAAAAGACACTCCAGCATCTGATCCACAACCCATGAAAGCCAAGAGAAAGACTCTGACAGACTGTGCTTTGGATCAGGTCCTAAGATTACAAGCTATTTTCTTTTTCTTGCCGAAGCTCTCCATTCATGACTTATGCAGATTTATGATACAGGGGACAGTGCTTGATTTCTCACATTGGCTCTTTGATTGTCATTTTACTTTTAAATCACTAGTGTTACCAACTGCAAGTTGGACCACTTCAAAAAATATTGACAGGTTTCAGAGTAACAGCCGTGTTAGTCTGTATTCGCAAAAAGAAAAGGAGGACTTGTGGCACCTTAGAGACTAACCAATTTATTTGAGCAGCATAAGCTTTCGTGAGCTACAGCTCACTTCATCAGATGCATACTGTGGAAAGTTTAGAAGATCTTATTATATACACACAAAGCATGAAAAAAACCCTCCTCCCACCCCACTCTCCTGCCCTGCCTGTGTCTCCCCCCACTCAGCTGGGGTCTCAGCTCCCACTGTGCTCAGCGCTGCCCTTGCTGTCTCAGTGGGGGTAGGCAGCGAGGTCGCTGCTTTCCTCACTGCATCAGAGCCAGCCTGAGCCCCTTCTCCAGTGTGCAAGGGGGCAGGGAGCATCTCTCTGTCCCACCCAGCCCCAGGGGTCTGGTTACATCTGTTTACCACTTATATCCACATATATAAGTGAGCTTTCCTTTTCTTCCCAGACCGGAGATCCTCCAATTTTTCAATTCTCATTGACAACACACGCAACCTTAATGGATGACATTTCCTGCTTCGGAGGAAGGCACAAGACCTGGGGAGGGCGGGGGGGGGGGGGGGTCTTTGCTCCGGCGCTGGCTGCAGCCTCGGCGAGGACTAAGCACTTATAGCCCCTGACTGTGTTACTGGTTACAGGCAGGCAGGTAGCCTGAGCCTAGCCGCTCCTCCCTCCTGCCAGCCAGGTCATCTGCATTTTCACTGACCATTTCCCTCTCCACCTGTTGGTTCCCTGGATTCAAATTCAAACCTTTGCAGTTACCGGAGCAAGGCCTGGATCCTGTCCCAAAGAGACACAATCACCCCACAACAGGGTGTCGCAGCTGGTATCCTGGGGAACCCCAACGACCAGCCAGCCCCACCCCTCCTGGGTCTGCACAGGGATCTGGGCCATAGGCAGGGCGAGGGGCTTCGTCCCTGGGACCCTCACCCAGCTCACCCAGCCCCTCAGCATCTGAGGCTGCACCACCCAGGGCCTGACAACAGTTCTCTCTGTCCCAGGGTCTCACCACCCCAGGAATGTATCCCCATTGACCATCACCTTCCGCTCCCACTGGGAGTCCGAGATGCCCGGCCCCAGGAAACTCCACACAGACATTTAGGCTGGGACCAGGAGTGGGAGGAGAGTGGGGTGGGAGGAGGTTTTTTTTCATGCTTTGTGCGTATATAATAAGATCTTCTAAACTTTCCACAGTATGCATCCGATTAAGTGAGCTGTAGCTCACGAAAGCTTATGCTCAAATAAATTGGTTAGTCTCTAAGGTGCCACAAGTACTCCTTTTCTTTTTTCAAAAAATATTTATGTTTCAAAGAGAGCCGGTTGCATCATTTGCGGACTTGTGCACTTACATTTAAAATGGTGTTTTCCTTTTCTTACATGCATGGACAATAGCTAGCAAAGGCAACAAAGTGATGATATTTTTTCTTATAAAATGATATATAACTACTGCCTATTTTTATCTTATATTTATTTTTTTTAAATAATCAGACACCTCATGCACCTCTAAAGCCATTATGAGTATTTGGGTTATAACAGCACCTAAATATCTCCACTCAGTTCATGGCCTTATTGTGCTAGGTGCTGTACATACTGACAGTACGAGGGAAAGGGTGGGAGCTGCAAAGGGACTTAGACATTGCAAAGCTGAGCATCACAGAACCTAATTTTTAAGTGCCTAGAAAATCACAGGAACAACACTGTGAGCTGCAAAACCTAAGCTAGGTGCCTAGACTCACTCTACAACGAATGAGGAGAGGTAGGTACCTAGGGTGACCAGACTTCCCGATATTTAGTTGTTTGTCCCACGTCCCGACCAATGTACGGTCAGGACACCGTTTGTTGCTATTTTGCCTCGGCGGCACACTGGCTTTTTTTTTTTTTGCTTGGGGTAGCAAAAATCCTAGAGCCGGCCCTGGTGGGGGGAGGAGGAGTGACCCTGTGGCTTCCCCCCAATGTGTCCCGATATTTTGTTCTTGTCACCTGGTCACCCTATAGGTACCTAACCCCTGGTCTACACTACAGACTTGGGTTGCTGCAAGGCAGCTTACGTCGACCTAACTCTGTAAGTATCTACAATAAAATTTCACTCCTGCCGACATAATTCACCCTCGACACCAACTTAGTAACTCCACCTCCACTAGAGGCATAGAGTCAATGTCAACATAATTAGGTCGACACAGTGCTAATGCAGACTCTGTGTTGCTTACATTGACTGTTCCTGGCTTGCAGAAGCCATCCCACAGTGCCCCACACTGACAGTTCAATTGATGCGATTGACAGAAGGATCAATGTGTAGACATGCACAAGCAATGTAATTACTGTGGTGGCCATATGCTGACATAAGTTAGGTTGATTTGTATTTGTAGTGTAGATATGCCCTAAGAATGTGTCCCACAAAAACCAGCATGCTAGGCAGGGAGCCACCTAAACTACCCAGTGGGAAATGCTTATTACTGGTGTTTGTACTAAGCCCCACCCTTCTTGTGGCTCTACGCACCTAAGTCTGGGCTGCTGGGAGGCTCCTTGCTTTGCTTAGTGATCCACAGGAACCTGGGGCCTGGAGTCAGGTGGTCAAAGCTATTTCTTGAGGGAATGAGTTAAGCCTAAGTCTGGGTTTAGGTGCCAAAGTAAATCGTGGATCGGAGCCAAAGAGCTTACCATCTACGGGGGGAGGGATAGCTCAGTGGTTTGAGCATTGGCCCGCTAAACCCAGGGTTGTGAGTTCAATCCTTGAGGGGGCCATTTAGGGATCTGGGGCAAAAATTGGGGATTGGTCCTGCTTTGAGCAGGGGGTTGGACTAGATGACTTCCTGAGGTCCCTTCCAACCCGGATATTCTATGATAAATAAAAGGAGGACTTGTGGCACCTTAGAGACTAACCAATTTATTTGAGCATAAGCTTTCGTGAGCTACAGCTCACTTCATCGGATGCATCTCACGAAAGCTTATGCTCAAATAAATTGGTTCGTCTCTAAGGTGCCACAAGTACTCCTTTTCTTTTTGCGCATACAGACTAACATGGCTGTTACTCTGAAACCTACCATCTAAATAGACAAGAAAGACAAAGGTGAGAAAGGAAATGTAATCATCCCCATTGCAAAAACAGAGCCCTCATTCCCAGACAAAGTGACTTCTGCAAGGAAGTCTGGGATAGATCCAGGATTTGAAGGCACATCTCATAAGCCCCAGACTACCGGTTTGGCACAATACTAATTCAAGGGGATGGGCTCAATACAGCTATAGCTGGGTGAAATTCTCTGTCCTGTGTTATACAGATGGTCAAATTAGATGCTCTACTGATCCCTTCTGGCCTCAAAATCTGTTAGCATCCCCATTTTACAAATGGAAAACTGATGCCAAGAAAGAAAAAAAGTGACTTATCCAAGATCACTCAGGGAATATGAACCAAAAATAGGATATGAACCTACTCCTTATAATGTCCACTCTACTGTCTTATACCCAAGACCATTCCAGAAGTAGATGGGTGAAAGTCTCTGGCCAGGTATTATACAGGCAGTCAGATTAAATGCTCTATTGATCCTTCCTGGCCTTCAAATCTATGAACAAAATCTATGAATGAAAGATCAACCTCCTTCTCCATGCACAGTGGGGCCCTTCTAATATATAAAGCAACAAAAGAATAAACAATTACAATGAGCTCCTTAAATCAACTTCTGGCCATCTATGCAGTCCTAACTCTTTCCCCCCTTATAATTCCTTTACACTTGAAAATAACTCTCAGTCTCTCATCCTATTCCTTCCCTAAGTATCCTAAGAGTGGCTTCCTGTGTATTTAATTAATCCCACAGCTCAGGCATTGGAGGATATCTATGTTGGGTAAAGTTTTCACTTTCTCTAACAGTTGGCAAGTAATTTTCCTTTTCCCCCTCCAGTCCCAGGAGTAAGGCCTGAGAAGGACATGCATAGCTAAGCTTCTAATTAACATGATAAGGACTTAAGTCCACCTTGTTAAGAGCTGACTGTAAAGCACTTCACTTCCATAATATATCTATTCAGACAAACATATTCTCCACCCATTAACCCACCTCCAGAGGACTTGGGAATGGTAACTGCTAAGTGCAAAGGGGTGGGCCTGGTGCTTTCTCACCTGTAAACTCCGCTCACACTTACAAAGAAGAATGACAAACTGCTGTCCTTCTTGCAAAGGCCTCCCTGGGTGCAAGCACTGAAATGATAAGTAGACAGATAAAAATGGGCTATGTGGCCTTCTCCAATCTCATGAATTGTTGCTGAGCTACAGTATTGACAATCTTTTATCATTTGTCTTAGCTGCTCTTAGTAAAATCAGAATATAGCTGAGCATCAGAGCTGTAGGAAGCTTAATTGCTAGCACAGGCTCAAACAAATATTTGCTTCAGTTCCGGTTTGCCCAGATTTGTAATCCCTTAAATTTCACGTTGACATTCAGTTGCAATAAATTACAATTTACCAAGAAAAGCTCTACTGACTCCACCAAGTGTCATGTGGATCACCCTGGATTTTGAGGCAGAACCAAAAATATTGGTACAGATCCGTGAAAACTGGGCCAAAGTTCAGCTCCCTCAGGGAAAGTTCTGATGGACCTTGGTTGAATTTCAAGCTGTAAGGATGAAAGCAGCTGCGCTTTGTGTGGTTTCACGGTTTGGTTGAAAAGGATCTGTACAGCTGTACCAAGCACTCCTCCCAAAAGCGAGGAAAACCTGAGTATATGGTAATTCTGAGAAGCTCATTTACACATGCCAGGAAGCAAATTAGTGCTAATTTACAGTCAAAACCAAAAAAATCCCCAAACAAACAAACAAACAAACAAACAACCTCCCTCACTTGTAACATTTTAAACATAAGATATAAGAAAATATGATGTCTGGTAGGACATTGATAGGAATTACTCGGGTTGAATGTCTTCATACATTGTCTGCTTTCCCCTCTTCCTACTATCTGCTTGCTGTTCCGCTCATCTGACAAGCTGTGTGTTGTACTGAATCAATTCCATTTCATTCCAAAAATGTGAAAAACACACTGAAAATAATTCTGTTACCTAGATCAGCTAAAGACAGGAAGGCAATAAGATGAAACTGATTATCACATTCACCTTATCTGATTATCTAGGATCATTCCTTAATTATAATTGGTTTTGTCAGTGGGGTGTTTTAGCCTCTGTTTTTAATAGTTTTACTGGACACTGGAAGGAACGTTAGAAGCTGAAAGTTATTGAATGGAAGGAAGGAGGGATTGGTGGAAAACTACATTTTAAGAAATACAGTATTGTTAATATTACTACCTTACCCAAGGAAGGAGGGAGCTTTTGAGTTGGAACTACTGAGTGAAGTGTTTGCAGCTATGCATCAGTATCCTATGTAGCTTTGCAAAGAGAGCGTAGTCCGCCTTAAGATTCTGACTAAAGAATTATGGGTCAGAAGCAGAAATATCTATGCTATACAGAATATGTATCTTTGTTATACAGGTAAACAGAAAATGACTGATTTCCTCCACCCCTATGCAGATATGAACCAGAGTGAGGGGTAACAGAATCCTTCAAGAGAATTGCAGGACCTCCGTCTGTAAGATAAGGCAGGACTATGGTCATGGGCATGCTTATTTCTGCCCCAGGTAGTTGTGTGTGGCTGGCAAAAGGCTGGTCATACTGTAGACTGCTTGATTTCTCGTTATTAAGGGGGGATGGTGGATTCTGCATGACATTTGTGGCTCATTTAGCTCTACAGAACTGAGGTGCCTATATGAAGGAATGATCAAAGTGCAATGAAATACTGCAAATATGGCTCTCCTAGAAACATGCCCAGTGAGAGGACCCAATTTTCAGACTGATGCAAGCAACTAAATTCCATGCTTTGGCATCTGAATGCAAGATGGGCTCACTGAGTGGCCACCTGAGAATTCTGATGTGGGTTCTAGGTGCCAAAGACAGGCACCTAAGTTTAAAAAGTGGGCCTTATATATTAACCAAACCACTGAAGTTTTTTGTGCTTCTATAAAGACCCAAGTTGCATGCCTTGGGCTACCAATAATGGTCTAAATCCTTTTTAATTGATAATATTTTGCATCTATAGAAGGTGTCCAAGATGCATCATGACCCCCCTCCCCCGCCCCCCCCCCCCCCCCGCATGGTACAGATGGGGAAAAATCAGACACCAAACAAGGGAATTGCCTAAATTCCAACTGCAAGTCATTTGCTATGGGAACAAAAAACAAATCTGCTATCTCTCAGACCCCTGCCCTATCCATGTTACCCCGGTGATGCTGGAAGACCTGGAGCCAGCTCATGCCAAGGCCTCAACTGAACATTCTCAATACATAGCTAAATTAGTCTGCCTTACCTGTGTGTTAGGATTGTTAAGATAGATGTTAAGTTTATAAGAATGTGTTTAGTAATTAGATTTTATGAAATCTAGGATGATGCATGTAGTAATCTCACTTTTAACATCTGTGCCCCATGTTATAAGGTTATATTGAGTGTTTGCATTGTAAACCTCTGGAACTGTGTAACTCAATAAACAGGAAAGAAGCATTAACTAATGTAAAATGCTGGCTTCCTACAGAAGGTGTTAAGTCCTGCCCACAAGAAGGCCCACTGAAACCAAATGAGCCATTGTGTTGCTTTACTCCAGGGATTGGCAGACTTTGGCACATGGCCCACCAGGGAAAGCCTCTTGCTGGCCGGGATGGTTTGTTTACCTGCAGCATCTGCAGGTTCGGTTGATCGCAGCTCCTGCTGCCCACGGTTCAGCGCTTCAGTCCAATGGGGGCTGCGGGAAGCGGCAGCCAGCACATCCCTCAGCCCATGCCGCTTCCTGCAGCCCCCATTGGCCTGGAGCAGCGAACCACGGCCAGTGGGAGCTGTGATCAGCCAAACATGTGGAGGCTGCAGGTAAACAAACCGTCCCGGCCTGCCAGCAGATTTCCCTGATGGGCTGCGTGCCAAAGGTTGCCGAACCCTGCTCTACTCCATCAGCATTGTCTTCCAAACAACTTATTGGCCGGGACATTGGTTTAATATATATTAAGTACCATAGGCAGAGTTTATTTGCCTCGGTCCCTTTTGTGCCAGTCAGTCAGTCTCACCCTCATCTTCCATTTCTTTTTAGCATTTCTTTTCCTCTCCCTGTTGAATGTTATCTTGTCTGGGATTAATAAAGATACAGCCCGAAGCTTATCTTTAGTAGGAATTATACTTATAATAAAAATAGTTTTCATCTGGGAAGAGAAAGGAATTAAAAAGTAGAGAAAAGAGGGTTTTTAAAATCTATATCTATAAAGGAGTGGGGAAGCGCTGATAGTTCATCTCAACCCCTAACCTGGAAGTACAAATTCAGGGAGTTGGTTAATTAGTTATCATTTAGATAGTGTTCTGAAGATGGAAAAAGCAAGGTAAGTGTGAGGAGGAGGAAGGATTCTAAGTAATAAGGTTGCAGTAGCTATTGTTGCTGTTCTAACTCTCTGGCCCAACAAATTCTTTGGCCTCTTGTCTGAGCCTGCTAACCAGGGTACAATTAATTTCAGTTGTCGTTAAGGATTTGGTGATGTAGACACCTACCCATCAAGAGCTACAACAGGACCAAATTCTTTCCTCGGTTACACCCATCAAGCCCTCCTCCCCCTGACTTCTCTGGGATTATATTGATGTAACTGAGGATGGGATTCAGGTCAGGGCTTCATTTTCAACTGTGGTTATTTATCTGGGGCACTAGAATTTTTGGATGCCCTACTTGAGTCACCGTAAAAGGGCCTGATTTTCAGGGGTCAATTCTCAGGGATTTCCTAATACTCAGGCACATCTAAGGTGTTTCAAGTTGGGCACCTGAAAAATCCAGGCTCCTAAAATCATCAGTCATCTTTGAAGATGTAGGCCCCAGTGATTGTACCCTGGCAGCTGAGCAAAATGTGGAACATATACCGGTATATATAGTGCCTGATCTTCAGAGACTACTGATCACTCCAACGTTGATGACTTTAATTGGATATTTAGATGCCCAGCACTTCTGAAAATTGAGCCCTGTACTTACTGTTTGTTATTGCTATCATTATTGTTGTTGATAATAATGACAATATTAATTGTTAATATTTGTTGAGTTCAGTGGGAGTTGAGGATTCTCATAACCTGCAAGAAAATACGCCTGATTTGAATGTAGAATTTCAATATATGTGAATACAAATCAGCATGGAACTGAACACACAATTTATGTATGGTCTTAGTGTGCTGCAAAGAATAGCATAAGGAGAAAAAAAGGGGGCAGAAGGAAGGGAGCTGAAGAAGTAACTAACTTATAAAACAAAACAAAACAAACATACCAGAAAGACAAAACAAAAACCAGACAGCTAGGCTATAGGACGTTGTGATTCAGATATTAATGGCATACAGGCAGAGAAGATAAATAAAAACAAAAATTACTCTTGCTGGTCTATTGCAGTATAAAACTACTTTATTTCTTAGAATTCAGAATGATAATGCAAAAGAACTCAGAAAGAGAGGGAGACAAAGCAGGTTTCTCCTTAAAAAGGAGGCATAACTCATCTTACCTTCTTCTAAGCTGACTTTCTGCAGACTAACTGTTCTGAGGCCCAGATCACACACTCCCCTAAGCAGGACCAGGAAACTCTCCATACATTTAAAGTGATAGCGTACAGGTCAAACACAGTTTTAAATACACCACAGTGTAGGTTAGGAATATTTTTAACTGGGCCCAGTCTCCCATTTTTAGGGTAGGAGTAGATGCCCATAGATCGACTGTGGTTGGTAATTATTAGCACGTAGATGGCTTCCACTGTTTCATTTGCACCAGCAAATCAAGGAATTACATGTACAATTACTCACATTTGTGCTCGCAGTTAATTACAGGTAATAAAGAAGTAGGCTCAGTTTTGTGGAGGAATAACTGTACCTACAATAAAGGACTGGACCTTTTGAACTTTAACTCCATATGTTTTGCATTGGTCAGAAAAAGAGGACACAAGGTTGAAAGGTTTCAGAGTAACAGCCGTGTTAGTCTGTATTCGCAAAAAGAAAAGGAGTACTTGTGGCACCTTAGAGACTAACCAATTTATCTGAGCATAAGCTTTCGTGAGATGCATCCGATGAAGTGAGCTGTAGCTCACGAAAGCTTTTGCTCAAATAAATTGGTTAGTCTCTAAGGTGCCACAAGTACTCCTTCTCTTTTTACAAGGTTGAAACGTATACAATTCTGAGGGGTCTAGACTCGAAGATCAGGAAAGGTCCCCGCCTGATCTTTTCTTGAATACACTCACAGAAGCAGTTTCTATAGCTGCCTTTGTTTATCCCTTCACCATATTAATTACCTTCTATGGAGAGATATATTTCTTAAACTCCCAGTTAGTACCTGACTGTTTATTAGGTTTAACTGGGACTCTTTTGTTTTGTGCCTATTGCTTTCCAGATCAGCTTCTTTGTCTTTGAGGTTGGGCTAAAACCAGAGTTGCACAGACCACAGTGGTTTCTCTGAAGTAAAATAATTCATTTGAGAAGGATTTGGTATCTCAGTGCAAAATGTAGGATTCTGTTCTTATCAATGTTAGAGTGGTTCTGCCGTGTGAAAGTCTGCGGAAAAATATGGATCTTGGCTAAGATTTTGGTGTCACTAATGAATTAGGGAGCCCTGACTATTGAGGGTCCAATTTGAGACACCTTAAGGAGGCCGGTATTTCAGAACATGCCAAGCATCCAACCTCTGAAAATCAGATGCTTTTAAAGGGGTGGGAAGTGGGGTGGAGGGCATCTCAGTTTGGGCACCCCAAAATAGAGGCACCCCAAATCACTGGCCCTTATCTTTGCAATTGATTTTGTTATTTAACAAACTAGATGGGATGCAAACACAGTTATTTTGTTTTTGATGCACGTCGGCCCAGGGGTTACAGATAAGTTCAGGCTCAACATCCATCCTTCCAAACCTGATGAGCTTTGCCTATTCTTGTTGATTGACCATCTCTTCAGAGCCCTGATATGACACTTATTGAAGTCACTGGAAAGCCTCACTGACTTCAATGGGCTTGGGATCAGGGTCTTCAATGGGTCTTCAATGGGCTTGGGATCAGAGATCAGGGGGAGGGATAGCTCAGTGGTTTGAGCGTTGGCCTGCTAAACCCAGGGTTGTGAGTTCAATCCTTGAGGGGGCCATTTAGGGATCTGGGGCAAAAATTGGGGATTGGTCCTGCTTTGAGCAGGGGGTTGGACTAGATGGCCTCCTGAGGTCCCTTCCAACCCGGATAGTCTATGATTCTATGACTCACTGACTTCAATGGGCTTGGGATCAGGGTCTTCAATGGGTGTTCAATGGACCCCTTCAGGGTCTTCAATGGGCTTGGGATCAGGGTCTATAAAATTGCAATGTAGACATCTGGACTTGCGCCGGAGCTGGCATCCGGCGAGCCTGAGTCAGCTGACAAGGGCCAGACATGGGTGTTTTATTGCAGTGTAAACATACCCAGAGCATCACAGGTATATACGAGGTGGAAGAGATTGTTTAGCATAAGAAGTTAACACATATTTCAAGGGACTATTCACAGTGAAGTAGCCAATTACCTATTTATGTTAAACAATCTCTTCCACCTTGTATTTAACTGTGACACTCGGAGTACATTTCCCATTCCTGAAGAAGAGCATGTCTCTCTCACCTGCAGAAGTAGATCCAATAAAATATATTACTTCAACCACATTGTCTCTCAGATAGATAGATTAGATTAGATCAGTGGTTTTCAAACTGGGATATGTGTACCTGTAGGGGGGTGTGAGCTCTTGTCAGGGTTAACATGAGAAAAATGCTGTAATGGTGGACTTATGAAAACAGGGAAAAAAAGTCTGTAAGGGACAAGTATATTATAGACTTATCTAAGATGGGTGTCCATAGTAGACTACATTATTTGGAAAGGGCTATGCAGCCTAAAAAGTTTCAAAACCACTGGATTAGATAGAGAGAGAGAGAGCAAGCACATTGGAGGACAGGATTAGAATTCAAAACAAACTTGACAAATTGGAGAATTAGTCTGAAATCAGCAAAATAAAATTCAGTAAAGACAAGTGCAAAATACTACACTTAGGAAAGAAAAATCAAATGCACAAATACAAAATGGAGAATAGCTGACTAGGTGGAAATACTGCTGAAAAGGATCTGGGGGTAAATTGGATCACACACTGAATATAAGTCAACAGTATGATGTACTTGCAAAAAAAGCATTTGAGGGGGGTGTCTTAACAGATGTGTCATTGACATGGGAGATAATTGTCCTCTTCTATTCAGCACCGGTGAGACCCAAGTACTAGGTCCAGTTCTGGGCACTATATTTTTGGAAAGATGCAGACACACTGGAGAGAGTCCAAACGAGAGCAACAAAAAGGATTAAAGGTTTAGAAAACATGCCTGGAAAGGAAACACTCAAAACCTTTCAGAGTAACAGCCGTGTTAGTCTGTATTCGCAAAAAGAAAAGGAGTACCTGTGGCACCTTAGAGACTAACCAATTTATTTGAGCATGAGCTTTCGTGAGCTACAGCTCACTTCATCGGATGCATACTGTGGAAACTGCAGAAGACATTATATACACAGAGACCATGAAACAATACCTCCTCCCACCCCACTCTCCTGCTGGTAATAGCTTATCTAAAGTGATCACTCTCCTTACAATGTGTATGATAATCAAGTTGGGCCATTTCCAGCACAAATCCAGGTTTTCTCACCCCCCCCCCCCACACACACACAAACTCACTCTCCTGCTGGTAATAGCCCATCCAAAGTGACCACTCTCTTTACAATGTGTATGAAAATCAAGGTGGGCCATTTCCAGCACAAATCCAGGTTTTCTCTTCCCCCCCCCCCCTTTTTTTTTCTTCCAAAAACCACACACACAAACTCACTCTTCTGCTGGTAATAGCTTATCCAAAGTGACCACTCTCCCTACAATGTGCATGATAATCAAGGTGGGCCATTTCCAGCACAAATCCAGGTTTTCTCACCCCCCACCCCCATACACACACAAACTCACTCTCCTGCTGGTAGTAGCTCATCCAAACTGACCACTCTCCTTACAATGTGTATGATAATCAAGGTGGGCCATTTCCAGCATAAATCCAAGTTTAACCAGAACGTCTGGGGGGGGGGGGGGTAGGGGTAGGAAAAAACAAGGGGAAATAGGCTACCTTGCATAATGACTTAGCCACTCCCAGTCTCTATTTAAGCCTAAATTAATAGTATCCAATTTGCAAATGAATTCCAATTCAGCAGTTTCTCGCTGGAGTCTGGATTTGAAGTTTTTTTGTTTTAAGATAGCGACCTTCTTGTCTGTAATTGCGTGACCAGAGAGATTGCAGTGTTCTCCGACTGGTTTATGAATGTTATAATTCTTGACATCTGATTTGTGTCCATTTATTCTTTTACGTAGAGACTGTCCAGTTTGACCAATGTACATGGCAGAGGGGCATTGCTGGCACATGATGGCATATATCACATTGGTGGATGTGCAGGTGAACGAGCCTCTGATAGTGTGGCTGATGTTATTAGGCCCTGTGATGCACATTATCATGCACATTGTAGGGAGAGTGGTCACTTTGCATTAACTATTACCAGCAGGAGAGTGAGTTTGTGTGTGTGTGTATGGGTGTGGGGGGTGAGAAAACCTGGATTTGTGCTGGAAATGGCCCACCTTGATTATCATGCACATTGTAGGGAGAGTGGTCACTTTGGATAAGCTATTACCATCAGGAGAGTGAGTTTGTGTGTGTGTGGTTTTTTTTTTTGGGGGGGGGGGTGAGAAAACCTGGATTTGTGCTGGAAATGGCCCACCTTGATTTTCATACACATTGTAAGGAGAGTGGTCACTTTAGATAAGCTATTACCAGCAGGAGAGTGGGGTGGGAGGAGGTATTGTTTCATGGTCTCTGTGTATATAATGTCTTCTGCAGTTTCCACAGTATGCATCCGATGAAGTGAGCTGTAGCTCACTAAAGCTTATGCTCAAATAAATTGGTTAGTCTCTAAGGTGCCACAAGTACTCCTTTTCTTTATTCAAAACCTTGAGAAAAGAAGATTGAGGGGGGAACCTGATAATAGTCCTCAACTGGTTTAAGAATCAATTATTCTCTGTGTGCACTGAAGGCAGGACAAGAAGTCATGGGCTTGTTCTGCAGCAAGGCAGATTTAGGGTAGATATTAGGAAAGACTTCCTAGTGATAAGGGTGATTAAGCTCTGGAATAGGCTTCCAAGGGAGGTTGTGGAATCCCCGTCACCTGAAGTTTTTAGGAATAGGTTGGACAAACACCTCTAAGGGATGATCTACGTGGTACGGGGATGGAACTGATGACCTCTCAAGCTCCTTTTCCATCCTACATTTCTGTGATTCAATGATAGATAGATATAGATAGATCCTTCTGTTTACTAGAAAGAAAGAAAGAAAGAAAGAAAGAAAGAAAGAAAGAAAGAAAGAAAGAAAGAAAGACTCAGCGTACAAACCCTAACTTCTAAAGGGCGGGAGGGGGGAAGGAGAACACTGGGCTATGCTGAACATATTAGTGTGACATTTCCTTCGGAAACAAGCAAAGGAGGGGAAGGAGGGCAGTGTCATTAGCAACCTAGATAAACCCTGCTCTCTTTGAACACGCTTAACTCATTTCATACCAATCCCCACTTTGTCTAGTAAGGTTTTAAAATATAATTTATATGTTTAATGCACTTATCAGAATAAATCTACAGTAATCTCTTTGGATTCAGTACACAACATTTTATAACCAGAGGATCAGGAGGTTGCTTCTAATTTCCTGGAGTACTCCTGGAATAAACCTAACCTTTCAAGTATACAGCCACCGCAGTGACTAAAGTACAAATGCTTTCTAATGTCAGCTAACATGTTGTCTGGTGTCCCACATGCTATGTCAAATTACTTATATATATTTTTGGTGTGGGGGATAGTTTAAGGCATAGAAACAAACTTGCACATTGAGACACGCAAAACACAATCCCACATAGATAGACAAACATACCAATGCACATTCATACACAAACCTCATCCATAACGTGGCACACCACCAGTAAATATATATGCCACTTTGGGGAACTTGGACCAATGCAGGCCATTTATTTTTTATTTTCCCATAAATTTTAATTACAGAATTCAAAGATATTATGAGAGCTTTAAAATTTCATGTCCTGGATACATGGTGAGAACTTTGCAAACGTGCATTTCAAACAACTCAGATCCCAACATCTGTGTCTAAAAAGCTAGGGAGGAACTGGGCCCAAATCCTACTCATATCTAAATTATTAATAACTCTCCTTTGCCCTTCTTGGAAATGATAGATTTTGAATATTCTCAATTGATAAGGATTTTTTTTACTACTAATACCCACCGTTTCATAGATTTAGAGGTCTATACTCATTTCTCATTTTGAATGAAGGCATTGTTTACATATGTGTATATTTGTAGATGAATTCTTATTGGAAGGTGAAAAATGTGTTGTTTGTTGTCACATACTCAGATGTGCATACCCAGAAATGTTCACGCACATATGTGCATGCCGCCAAATTCACAGATAAACACGAATGTGTATCCTCCAAAATGCACACAGACAGATATGTATATCCAGAAATGTGCACACACTAAAATGCACATGTATACACACAAATACACATGCACGCAGGCAGATGTTCAGACACACAAATGCACAATCATGCTAATTCACTCATGCACACAACATACACACATGCAAGCATGCATCTACATACAAAACCACAAATGCACTTTCCCAAGCACCCTTTCTTGTTACGTGGGCTTTAATAATACAAACAGCAAATGCAAATTCATACATACCCTTAATCACACAGACTAAGGGCCTAATTTGCATACCCTTCATAATTCAATTTAACTTTCTTTTGTCAAGAGTTGTGAATGCTTCGTGTTTGCTTTAATCAGAATGTTGACATTTACACTGAAGCCAATTTCTCTTTTTCTAGTCCGTGTTTTGTTTAACCACGACAAGTGACAGCAAACTGGAGAGAACAGACTTTTTAAATTGGCTCTTTGCCCAGAATGCATCATTTCTCTTGTAGCTATTCCCCCCCGCCCCCCCCCCCCACACACACACACGCACACACACATCCTCCCTGTTATGCGTTGCAAGAGAAAATATGAAAACATACTCTGTGAACACAGGACTGAGGTGTTAGTGCTTTTAGATAAAGATTTGTGTTGTATTTTAAAACTAGATTGCGGTACAGTTTCAAGCCATTAGCAGGAACCTATTACACCATCGCTTTGGGTCCTTGGAGAGATGTGCTTAGTGTATTTCAGTAATTCAAGGCAAATAGAAAACCTACATGTGAAAATATTTAATGGCAAAGGCACCAACCGCTCAAGGCTGCTGGAAGAAGTAAGCAAGCATGGATTAGATTCTGTTAACTCTTTCCTTGAGTTCCTGCTCTTATTCAGTTTTACCACAGCTATTATCCTCCCTCTGCCCTAGACTATGACCTCAACTCTGTGAGTCATAGTGCTGAGACTGTGTTATACCTCATTGACATCACTGGGGTTCCACGAAGTAAAAGCTCTCCGCCCATCTGCATGAAGTTGAAAGATCAGGGGTTGTAATAAGAACTCTTAGCATTCAGACATCTCAAGGTACTTCCCATAAGAGGATCAGCCATTATTGTCCTCATTTCACACGGTGGGTCACTGAGAGGTTAAATGAATGGAATTTGTTGAATTTATTCATGGAATGGAAACCTGTGGAACTCCGGACTCCTACTCCAATGTCCTGTCCATAGCCTCATGCAGTCACAATTTATGACACTGTACAAGCACTCGGAAAGAGCAGGTGGCCATTCCAGTGAGCTTACAGCCTAAGGACCAGATCCTCTTCACCTTACATAGAAAATCTCTTGCGCATCAGTGGGAGTAAAGTAGTGCAGGATGTAGCTCCGGATTCTGAATCCTTAATTTAACAAGGTAAAATTTCCCCTTGAGTTGACAGCCAGGACCACTTATTAGCTCCCAGTTAAGCTGTATTTTGATGGCCTAAGAAGTGCATAAGCCCTGTGCTGGGGTGAATTTCACTCACAATTAGGCCCACAGGAGTGAACCAGATTGCTCACATGAATAAGAACTGCTTATGTGAGTAATGGCTCTAGGAAAGACCTCTGCTTTAGAGCTAGGCAAGCACAACAAATACAACCTCCAGCATTAGTGTGTGACCAGGCAGTACCATGAAGGAGATCAGCCTTGGAAGCTGTAGAGAACATCATAAATCCATCACACAATCAATATTTCCCCTGCTGTATATTTAAATGGGAGTCCAAAGATGTCACTTACATAGCAGTTAGACGACAAATACAGGACATTTGAGGTGGTAGAGAAAAAGGATAAGATAACAACATGGAATTGTCTCTATAATACGCCTAAACAATTGATGGAAGAGTTCTCAGTGCTGTGAGCATCAGTTTCCATTTACTGTGAGTATAAAAGGTATTGAACATATATAGCCCTGTGCATCATAATAGTCTGTGTGTCAGATGTATCCATTTTATCTCAATAAAAATATCTGGTTTAAAAATATACATATGATTTTTTGTTAAAAGACTGCTTATTGAAATTTTATATAGTAAATGTTACTCATAAAGAGATAATGTTGCTGACAGATTGCGCCTATGCTGGTAGAAAACAGAATAGGGAAAACATGTTGTATGTTAATCAAAGGAAGCATCTGAAACAGAAATAAATTAATATAACATCAAAATAAACAAGCAATAACATTAACTACAACTCATGATCAAGGTACCAAAGTGATGTCCCTTACACTAACTATGGAGAGTTCATGGGAATTACGCAATATCTATCTGTCCACATTTCAGACACATCCATCTCCATGCTATCTAGGGTTGCCAAATTTGGTTGGATGTATTCCTGGAGGTTTCATCTCATGACATAATCTTTAATTTAAGATTAATCTTTAATTCCTGGAGACTACAGGACAATCCTGGAAGGTTGGCAGCCCTAATGCTGTCTACAGTATAGTTACAAGTCTTTTCTAGGTCAGGATTTTGGGTGGACATAGGCAGCACAGGAAAAGTTTAAATAGCTTAGATGTTAAGTGTTTTTCTGCATCCTGTAGCCTTGGAACAGAATTCTACAAATATGCCCTTTGGAATGTGTGCTGCTGTTGTTTAGTTATTTGAATTGCCCAATCATGGAAGAGAAACTATACCACATGATTCATGTACTTAAACATCACAGCATACATTCGTAACAAACTGCTCATGTGCAATCTGCAGACCAAGAATTATCCATTGGAGAAATTTTGTGAGTAATTTTGAAGGACAAACAATAAGTAAGGGCATTTTGCAGTCTGATCATGGTCGTTTGACAAGAGGGGGAAAAAAAGCAAGGCAAAATTTGTCAGATAATCTCTTTGGTTTGAGAGACAGAGAAATCCCATAGTTTAGGAAATGTCTCTGTTTGTTTGTACCTAAGAATACACTGTCTGACAGGCCAAGACTGTAAGGGTTTGGGGAGAGGGTGATCATGAGCCAGGAACCTCAGAGTGACAACTGGCCAGAGGATCAGAGCGGGTTCATAGAGTTCACAGGAATCTCTTGAGACTGGTATTTACATTCTAGCTCACCCAAAAAGTATCATGGGAGGTCTCTAATAAAAGCCAGTGTCACTCTGATTATCAATATAGTTGTGAAATATACATACATATAATATGTAAGGAGTTATGACTATATGCCGAAAATATGTTCTTAAAGTCTTTGTCTTGGCACTGATCACCAGGAAAGGTGGAAAACAGGTTTGCTGTCAGACAAGAACTGCTTTTGTAGCTTACTGTTTCTATGTAAATGAAGTATTGTACACTTCTCAATGGGTTTCCTTTCACCAGTGTGACCTGGAAGCTAATGAAGGAGTATAAAATCTTCAGAGGGAGAAAAGGTGTGTTTGAATATATTTGGGGGGATGTGGGAGACCATCACCTAGGAAGTAAATGGACAGGGAACTTGCTTCATGAAAGTATGTTTTCCTCCAGGCTTGACTGAAAATACTGAAGAGAATTTTGGGTCCGATAAACTTCTGTAGTCAGGAAGTTAACCTGTTAGGCAAGTTTAGCTCCTAGAAAGCATGTTATGCTTTTGTTTTATAAATAACCATTTGTTTCCAGTATTCTTGCTCACTAGCACTTACATTTCTGTTCTTTGCTAATAAACATATTCTTGTTCTCACTGTAAATATATCTCAGTGCTGTGGTGTTGAGGAAAAGGATGGCTCTGAGTTGAATCTTGAAAGCTGGTGTGTACTGTTATTTTAGGAACAGCAGGCCTGGTAATTCTGTGAGTGTCCAGTGGGCTGGACACAATAGGGAACATTATGAGGACACGAGGGTTGGTAAGTGCCTATCACTACCTGGACAGAGAGAACAAGGCCTGGACAGAAGTGCTTGTGCTGCCTGAAGTTGTTGGTTTCAGGGAACTGATCCACAGCAGACACAGGTAAGACTGCTTCTCACTAAGGATGGATGATAGTGAGGTGACTCACAACATTCTGTGAGTGTCCAGTGGTCACAGTGAGGAGGTAATCAGAGATGCAGACCTCATGATGAGAACAATATTATGATTTGTCTATTGCAATAGCGTCCAGGAGCTCCAGTCATGGCCAGGACAGCATTGTGCTAGGCTCTGTACAAACACAGAACAAAAAGATAGCCCCTGCCCCAAAGAGTTTACAGTATAAATAAAAGGCAAGAAGCAACAAATAGATACAGACTGATGGGAAATGGGAAACTACAAGGAAACAGGTTTCAGATTAGCAGCCGTGTTAGTCTGTATTCGCAAAAAGAAAAGGAGTAATTGTGGCACCTCAGAGACTAACAGATTTATTTGAGCATAAGAAAGCTTATGCTCAAATAAATCTGTTGGTCTCTAAGGTGCCACAATTACTCCTTTTCTTTTTACAAGGAAACAATATGGCACCATTGGTTAGCATGCTAGGCACTCTTCACACCAGCTGCCTAGCCATTAAAGAAGAGATTTATGGAGGTTTGAAAATGAGAAAGCTTAGTTTTGTAATTAAGATGGCTGGCATTAACTATGAGGGTAGCCCTTCAACAGGAAAAAGAGAGATAGGGAAGGGGATCTGCAGAAAGCTTGTTAAAGACAGAAAGGATAATCATGCGTATTTATTATTTGTATTATTGTAGTACCTAGAGCCCCAGCTGAGATCAGTGCCTTATTGTGCTAAACACTGTACAAAGTCATGTTACTCACATTTTGAGATGCCAGCAGTTTAATTCCTGGCATTAAAGTGAAAATAACTAAAACCCTGAAAAGTGCACATGGTATTTGTAGGCTGTAGTTCCAGACCCAGGATTCACCAACAACTAGCTGAAATCTGATTGTCAGAGTCTCTGAGTAGAATCATACGGAATCCCTCCAATCATTTTTGATGCCATTCTCTGCACTTTTTCCCAATTCTTATCTATATCTATCTATATTGTATATGATAGAGGTATACAAATATATAGATATAGATAAGAATTGTAAAAAGTGCAGAGAATTGCAACAAAAATTATAAGGGGTTTGGAACCACATCCTTATGAGGAGAGATTCCATATAAAGAGGATATATATATATATATTTATCCTCTTTATATGGAGTTTGACACAGATATGAATGATGAATATATTAGAATTAGATATATATTTCCAATTCTAATATATTCATCATTCATATCTGTGTCCAATGAACATAATCTCTCTCTGAGATGACCAGCGCACTGGCCAGTCAGAGCCAACTTTTCCACTGGCACACCTTGCTTGCACAGTGAGTTAGTGCAGAGCTGGGAAGCATGGATGCACCTCTTTCTTTCCTTCCCTGCCCCCATTACAACATTGTGCACCCCAAAGGCCCAATGAGTCCTTGCATTCCGCGGACTAGTGTTGTGAACAACCCATGTGTGTCTTGTAAGAGGGATGGTTCCTTACTCTCCAACCCCTTGCTGGACCTCAGACACACATTTATGAGTCATCAAGCTTAACTTTTTACTTCAAAATGACATTTCATTTCAAAGTTTAGCTAGACTTATCTAAAAGCAACAACATCCTGAAAATGAAACAAAATGTTTTGTTTTCCCTTTTTTGTTGTTGGTTTATTATTAATTATTATTATTATTATTATTATTATTATTATTATTATTATTTGGTTTGTAATTTTGATGAATGAAAACAATGACAACAACAATCCATTTTGGATCAGCCTGAAGAATTTACTTTTTTCATTTCAGATACTGAAACAAAGTCAATTATTTGCTCGGCTATAGTGCAAGTACAAACTACGTTTTTAGGTGGCAAAGTATGCAAAAATATGGAAAATATGCGAGTGGTGGTTGTCCAGTTGGCTCTAGGGGCAGGCAAACAGGGCAGTCATCATGCGTGCTGACTTCCGGGGGCAGTATACTCATATGCCGCTTGGCTTTATTTTTCTTTGCTCTGCTCTGATTATCTGGCCTCTTTAAAATTTGTATTTTATTGATTGATTGATTATTCCACTGGTTGGCCTGCTGTTTTGTTCTATTTTATTTTAACGGCTTGGCCATTCGGGGTGGGAGGAGACACATAGAATCATAGAATCATAGAATCATAGAATATCAGGGTTGGAAGGGACCCCTGAAGGTCATCTAGTCCAACCCCCTGCTCGAAGCAGGACCAATTCCCAGTTAAATCATCCCAGCCAGGGCTTTGTCAAGCCTGACCTTAAAAACTTCCAAGGAAGGAGATTCCACCACCTCCCTAGGCAACGCATTCCAGTGTTTCACCACCCTCTTAGTGAAAAAGTTTTTCCTAATATCCAATCTAAACCTCCCCCACTGCAACTTGAGGCCATTACTCCTCGTTCTGTCATCTGCTACCATTGAGAACAGTCTAGAGCCATCCTCTTTGGAACCCCCTTTCAGGTAGTTGAAAGCAGCTATCAAATCCCCCCTCATTCTTCTCTTCTGCAGGCTAAACAATCCCAGCTCCCTCAGCCTCTCCTCATAAGTCATGTGTTCTAGACCCCTAATCATTTTTGTTGCCCTTCGCTGGACTCTCTCCAATTTATCCACATCCTTCTTGTAGTGTGGGGCCCAAAACTGGACACAGTACTCCAGATGAGGCCTCACCAATGTCGAATAGAGGGGGACGATCACGTCCCTCGATCTGCTCGCTATGCCCCTACTTATACATCCCAAAATGCCATTGGCCTTCTTGGCAACAAGGGCACACTGCTGACTCATATCCACTTAATCCACTTAACACTAAAAATGTTATCCACCCTGGCTGGCATGCAAAACATCTAAGGCTGCTTCTGGCAGGGGTGGTGGATTATATTATTTACAGCCAGTTTAGCCCTGTATGATGATCTTCTAAAGCCAACTAAAATGAGTTGAGGAAAGAGAGAGAGACAGAGAGAGAGAGCATAGAATGCCCATGGTAATAAATGGATAAAGTTATAAAAAAACTTTTCATTATTCTAATGTAAGCAGAGTCAGGATGAGCTCCACCTTGACATCTGGTGGTGAGGTGTGGCAAGTTGTGGAAAAGAACTTTAGGGGATGATCTCATTTGCATAGGCACACCCACCCTGCCTAGAATGAGCCCATAGCTGCCTAAATGGTCACTTTGGCTGCTGTGGGATCCCCAGTGTCTCTTTTATTGGGGCAGGAAGAATAAATTGTTATTATCCTTATTATGGGAATCAAGGACAGTGGAACTGTACTTGGCCTTTTGTTATGATGGAGGGACTCACCATCAACTAAGTAGCGCTTGCTAGGCAAGGGACATGGGTTCCAAAACTCTGTGAATTGAGAGAGAGGCTGGAGACAGGTATTAGTATCTGGTGGGGTGGGTCTGAAACATCAATTGCACCTCTGTCTGTCTCCACTGTGGAACATCAGAGCTAATTTTGGGTCTATTAGGAGTCTAGCTACAGGTGCTGAGCTGAATTCACTTTGGCCTTATGGTGCTTACCAGTACTGAGGCTCCTACTACTACAAGCTGAAATCACTAAAGAGCTAAAATTACTGAGCAATGTGTTAAGTAGTGGGGAGCCTGAAGATCTATTGCAGAGCGGAGCAGTTCACGGGATGGCTGGAGCGGCTTGTGGACCGGCTGGTGGAGCAGTTCACGGGACGGTGGGAGCTGCTTGTGGGATGCGGAGCAGAGCAGTTCATGGAACGGCTGGAGAGGCTCATAGACTGGCTGGCGGAGCAGTTCATGGGATAGCGGGAGCTGCTTGCAGAGCGGAACAGTTTGTGGGGTGGCTGGTGGAGTGGAGTGGAGCTGCTCGTGTAGCGGATCGGAGTGAAGTCCTATGGAGCTGCGGGGCAGTCAGCTTCAAATCATGTAAGGTGCCCCTTACCTCTCCCCCCCCCCCCCACACACACATTTTCACCCAGACTGGGGAGTAACACTCTGCAGATGAACTTTTGAACTCTGGAGTTGGACTTTTGGGTTGTTGGACTTTTTGGACTTTTGGGTTGCTGGACTCAAGAACCTGAGGGAAAGGACATGGCCCAATTTGATGGGGTGGGTCTTTGCTCATGGTTTGGTTGATGAACCCTAGTTGTTGTGTTTTCCCAATTTAATGCTGATGTCGTTTACCTCATCTTATTAAAGATTCTCTGCTACACCGAGACTCTGTGCTTGCGAAAGGGGAAGTATTGCCTCTTTGAGGCGCCCTGGGGTGTGTGTAAGATTTTCTCAGGTCACTGGGTAGGGGCTCAAGCCAGTTTTGCATTTGCTTTGATGAGAGGGAACCCCTGTGTACTGAACCCGGCCCTTGCTGCTATCAACTCGGCCTGGCAGACGGGTTACACTAATAAGTAGGGGGGGTAGAAGGAGAGAAAGAGAGAGGGAGTTCAACCTGAACTTTGGTTTAAATAAAATAAAATCAGCTCCTCTTTACAATGGAGGCTTATTATGTGCCTTCCATAATGGCCACATAGTTCATCAAAGTATGTTTGAAAGGGAATGAAGGGGAATATAACAATGCAGAGCAGCTGAGCAATACATTACAATTCCTTGAGTGAATGATTTCATGATACCTACTAGCAGGACGCTTGCAATAGTACAAGATTATCCTTTGATAATTCTTCAATTCTGACTGTGGTTGCCTGATAATCCTGCAAGCTCCTAATCTGTAGCATCTGAATCCATAAAGAATGACAAAAAAAAAACCTTTACAATCAATTATAGTTACCGCAATGGAGCCATTTAGCGAGCAGGTGAAACAAATATGACCTTTTCAACTTCAAAGTCATGGGGGAAGGTGGGAAAAAAAAACTTCAGTCTTCTTGGAATCTAAAATAATTCTGAGGTACTTTTTAATCAAACTTTTATTGCCTTTCAGATTCAGAAAGTGGTTTTCTTTTTCTGGGTTTTAATTTGTTGTTGTTCTTCAGCTAAGCCTATTACCTCCCTGCCTGCAACTTGTTCATTTAATTGAAGGATGGATGAACCAAATACAAAATAAACATCTCTCCTTTCCAAACCCCACCCTGAAACAAAATTCTTTCCCCACTTCTCCAAAGTCCAAACCAATCTTGCAAACCTTTCCTTACCTGGGTAAGAGTTTGGTTGCAATTAGTTTTTATTAATTAATTACTACTGTTTTCACTTTCATTCCTGACTGGGGGATTTCATTTTTTCTCCATGACTGCAAAAGTTCATTTCAGAACCAGGGACACCTTGAGGATCTGATGCCATGGAGAACTTACACCAGGGATTTATTTATTAATTTGATTGCCGTGGAACTTTGCTAAGAAGCATCTGCAGTTTTGGCCTTTAAGGGTGAAAATGGTGAGAAGGGCCAGCAAAAGGCCCCGTCAGCCAGGTAAACCCATAGTGGCAGTGGGAGGATCGCAGGCAGAGAGACCCCACCCAGCATTGCTGTCAAGGTTCCTTCCCCACTCTGAACTCTAGGGTACAGATGTGGGGACCTGCATGAAAGACCCCCTAAGCTTATTCTTACCAGCTTAGGTTAAATGCTGCCACTACCAAAGTGTTACACAAAGAACAGGGGAAGTGCCCACTTGGAAACGTCTCCCCCCCCAAAAATATCCCCCACAAGCACTACATCCCCTTTCCTGGTGAAGGCTTGATAAAAATCCTCACCAATTTGCATAGGTGAACACAGACCCAAACCCTTGGATCTTAAGAACAATGAAAAGCAATCAGGTTCTTAAAAGAAGAATTTTAATTAAAGAAAAAGTAAAAGAATCATCTCTGTAAAATCAGGATGGTAAATACCTTACAGGGTAATCAGATTCAAAACATAGAGAATCCCTCTAGACAAAACCTTAAGTTACCAAAAAGACACAAAATAAGTTGTGCTGAATGGGATATATATTGCTGTTTTTATCAGCCATTTAAATGAAACAGACTCTAACGCATATCTAACTAGATTGCTTATTAACCCTTTACAGGAGTTCCTGACCTGCATTCCTGCTCTGGTCCCGGCAAAAGCATCATACAGACAGAGAGAACCTTTGTTACTCCCCCCCGGCCCCAGCTTTGAAAGTATCTTGTCTCCCCCTTGGTCATTTTGGTCAGGTGCCAGTGAGGTTATCTTAGCGTCTTAACCCTTTACTGGTGAAAGGGTTTTTCCTCTGGCCAGGAGGGATTTAAAGGTGTTTACCCTTCCCTTTATATTTATGACAACTGCCAAGAGGGATTTCTGCACACCTGGCATGGAAGGCTATGAAAAGAGTATACTGGGGGAAAGCCAAATAATCTGTGTTTGTGTAGATCCAGTGGCCTCAATTGCTCATGCAGGGGGTTGTGGGTGGTCAGAGTTTCCTAAAGACAAGGGCTTCAGAGGAATAAACACAATCTGAACAGCAAGAATAATACATTCTGGAAAATAGATTTTGTTAATCTATTTGACAAGTGTTGATTAGTTGTTTTCTTTACTGACTTTACCTCATATAATATCCATAAATACCATAGTATCTTTTGCTATTGTAACAGGGCCATCCATCTTAGGTGCCTTTGTGGTACCATCACACAGTATCTGAACAACTCATCATCTTTTGAAGTATTTATTAAACAACCATCTTCTGAGATAGATCAGTGCTATTATGTCCATGTTACACATCGGGAACTGAGGCACAAAAAGGAAAAGTGACTTCCCATGATCACACAGGAAGCTTGTGGCAAAGTAGAGAATTGAACACAGGTCTCTGAAGTCCCAGCAACCTAATTGCTTCCCCTCTGCATAACGGAGCTATATCAACCTACACCAGTTTAGAATCTGGTTCATGAATCACTATGAAACCTCATTTTAGCCCTTGGGTATCAAATTAGGAATTTGCCTTTTTATTCCCACCTCTATGAACTGTAAAAAGCAAAGTGTGAATTGGTAGGGTTTGATTATCTTAATATTGCTATCACTTCACTACCGCAAAGAGCCCTCGATTACTGTGGCTTGCTAGAGAGATGCACACCAAAAAGATAGTGGCTTCCATCACAACACAGACCATTTATTTGATTTGTATTCTGGCAGAGACCAGACAAGAAACTGGTGTTGGAGGGAAAAGAACAAAGATGGAATCAAAGCTAGCCCTTGGCTGGCTCACTGTCAAGATGAGATTATCGTGCTGTCTACAAGAAAAGCCCTTGAAATGAACAATAATTTAAGTGCATCCCTCCTTGAGGTCACCTTGGCAAAGAGAAGTACTTCACTTTAAGAAGAACCAGACATCAAAGGACACTCATTAGAAAATGTGATTCTTGATGGCTAATTTAAGTGTCAAGTGTTCAAAACAGAAGGGTCTTGTCAACATAACATTTGTCACCAGCTGCAACAAACCTGGGGCTGTGTTTTCTGACAGCTGCAGCAAAATGTTTGTGGGTGATGGAGAGATTATTGTTATTCACCAAGAGGTCCCATTCTTCAGCCTGACCTTGACAGCACCTGTTGGTTCGGTTTACAGTGAAGCGGAATTTACAAGAGAGAGAGGACAAAATTTTTGTGCCACTATGCGGGAGTCCTGCGAAGATATGCTTAGCACCAGGGGAAAACTCAGCTGAACTTAATTTTGATGCAAGGGAGGAGATGTTTTTCCCTCCTCCATTCCTAGCACTCATGTCACTTGATCTTCTGCATTGCTAAGGATGGATTACATGGCTCCTTGTTCCTGACAGCTAGTCAAAAAATGCCAATATTTTAATTTTTTTAAAGGTTTTTTCTCTCCAAAAAAATCTTCTGAAAAATTTTCGGTTTTTTAACCAAAAATTAAATTGGAGAGGTTTTCAATTTTCAAAAAAAGTGGTTTTTTTGGGGAAAAAAATCAGTTTCCAGTAAAAATTTTACTGGAAAAAAATGGTTAACAACAACAACAAAAAACAGGAAAATTTCTACCAAAATGAAATGTTTCTGCCAAAATTTAAAGCCATTAATATAGATAGATACAAATTTCAGATAGATAGATAGATAGATAGAAAATGTGTGTATCTATCTATCTATCTATCTATCTACAGAGAGAGAGAGAGAGAGAGAGAGAGAGAGAGAAATTTGAATCAGAGCTACTCTACATCTCACCAAGACTACTTCATGATCATCACTAAAAGGTGATTTTCACTAATCCATGTCATGCTACCAAAACCACAACTTGTAAGACTTTAGGAGTGACGGGCCTGGTCCAAAGCCAATTGAAGACAAAAAAACCAACTCCCACTGGCCAGTAGATTTTGAATCTGGCTCTAAAAGCCATGAAGGACATAGGGAAAGAGGCATCTACCACACCAGCTATGGGTGTTTATGGGACACTGCCAGCTCTCTTTTTATCTTGTTGGGAGTTTGGACTCAATGAGAACTAAGGACTGAGGGATTAGTATTCTGATAGGAATAGAAATGTTTCCCCAGGGTGTTTTTTTGTTTGTTTGTTTGTTTGTTTGTTTGTTTGAATTTAACTACACTGACAACAGTTTTGCTGGTTTGTTTAAGTCAGACTTTCCCCTGCAATGTTCCGACGCCACTGAACCTGCTGTGTGAGAACCAGGAAGTGAACAAACTATAGCCAGTGGGCAAAATTCACATGACAATTTGCACCAATAAAGGTAGCAGGGATTTCACTCCCAGGGAGGATAAGTGTTTTTTCCAACACTGCTCTGTCTTGGGGTTTCTGCCAGGGAAGTATTTATTCAGGGCTCCAGAATAGCAGCTGTGTTAGTCTGTATCCGCAGAAAGAAAAGGAGGACTTGTGGCACCTTAGAGACTAACAAATTAATTTGAGCATAAGCTTTCGTGAACTACAGCTAAGCTAAACTGTAGCTCACGAAAGCTTATGCTCAAATAAATTTGTTAGTCTCTAAGGTGCCACAAGTCCTCCTTTTCTTTTATTCAGAGCTCCATTGACCTGGTTCAAAGCTCATTGAAGTCAATGGAAAGACTACCACTGTTTTCAATGGGCTTTGGATCAGGCCCCATAATGCGATATACTGAGTAAGGGCATATCCTGTCTGCTTTGTGCACACTCCGTCCTCAGCAAACACTGCCATGTCAGAGGTTGGTTGTCTGGACGACCCGCAGTGGAAGGGAAGATTGAGACATCTTGCACCATAGCAGCACCCTTCCTGGAGAACTTTCAGCTGGCAGATGTTTTTTTTCCCAAGGTCTGTGCTGTCAGAAGTTAGCACAGAATTTAGAATGAAACTGGCCCAGTGAGTTAAACTGACCAGTTTGCTCACTGTCCAATGTGTGTGAACAAACACCACCAATAATGAAGTTAATAATCTAAGATGTCATTATTGATAACAAAGGTGAGGCCACTGAGGGGTTGAATGTTTTATGAGAGTTGTAAAGTACAAAAAGAATCATCTGAAATGTACTTGCATCTCAGATTAATTGGACTAGGAACATTTTTTCACCCATCACTCTGAGAACCCTTGATTGATCAGAAACTCTCCTGCTCAGTGAAGCAAATAAAAACAACCCACATATTTAGAAGCCAATAAATCAGCCCATTGAGTATGGTATTTTTCCCACAAAAAACAAATAAAGAAATCCAACCTACAACACACCCACTATCCAACCAAAAACAAACCACTGAGCAAGGAAGTAGAAAAAAATATCCCAAATGATGAAGATAAATGAGATGCAGAAATCCCAAACCAGAATAGTCATAGTCACAGCAAGTCTTGTAAAAAGGGAAAAATACCTCAGTGTTATATTTAAAAATCCCAGTGGTGGGGTGACTCCTAGCGCAAAGAGCTAAGCTCAGCAGCCCGTCAGCTGAATTAGTGGGGAGGGAAGCTAAAAAAAATCCCGAAAACATCAACATAGAAGTGGAAAGGCCAAGTGCTTGAACGGGAAGGAAAGTGTGAAGCACTCAGCTGAAAAACCTCTCGCACATTCACATTGCTTTGAAGTAAAAAGCAATAAATCCCAGGATTAAAAAAAAAAATGATGCCACAAGTGCTAATAAAATTTACAAACTCAAATGAAGGCTTTCTCTAATGTGCCCCCCCCCCCGGCTTCCCCCGGCACCCTACAATACATTCATATAAAGCAAGTTTCTCAAATACAGGGCAAGTGCTTCTATTTAGCACACCCCCTTTAGGAAAGTCAGTTTCAGAAACTAGAGTTGCTGCCTCTGATACTGTTATACCGTATCTTACGAGCTCACGTTTAACCTGAGGCCCACAGTGATATATTTCACAGACAGGGTCCATCCCAGGGATGAATAACCTGTTAATTTATTATTATTATTTATTATTTATGATGAACTGGACCAAACCTTCACCCAAATGTTTTAGATCAAAAAGTCTTTGGAAAATTTCCCTCCGCCCTGCTTTTCTTGTATACTGGTAACATCACACTTCCTACTTCTAGAGAGTGAGAGACAGGATTGATATAGAAGTGTCAGAATCTCATGAGAACAGATTTTGCACAATGGGCCTTGTCCTTCACAATTAAACAATTTTCTTGATAACAGTGCATAAATACCTTCGTGGGGAGAAAATACCAAGTACCAAAGAGAAAAGCATAACAAGAACCAATGGCTGGAAACAGAAGCCAGACTCATTCAAATAAGCAGTGAGGCATGCATTTTTAATAGTGAGGGTGATGAACCACTGCAGCAAACTACCAAAGGAAGTGATGGAATCTCCATCTCTCGCTGTTTTCAGACTAAGACTGGATACCTTTCTGGAAAGTATGCTTTAGTCAAACACAAGTTATTGGGCTCAATACAAGGGGAATTGGTTGAAATTCTATGGCCTGTGCTATACAGGAGGTCAGACTAGATAATTTAACGTCCCCTTCTGGCCAGAAAATCTATAAATCTGTGAGTTTCTCTTATTTATTATTGAAAAGTGCTTTGTGTTGCCTTGCCAAGGAAGTATGTTGTATATAACCCCCAAATCTATTGTCTGTATACCAATAATGGCTGAGGATTTTGTGGAAATGTGGAAGAGAATGAACAGGGAATTAAATTAATAGAAGAAGATACATGCTGTCAAATAGACTTGGGTTGAGTGACTGGGATAGATCAAGGAGTCAGGGTTTCATTTATTTTAATAGTGAAAATAATAAAAAAATAATGTCACACTGCCTCCTTCCCATGCTCCTTTGTCCCTCTGCTATCTATTTTGGGCCTGATCCAACTTCCCTTGATATCAGTGAAATATCTCAACTAACTTTGATAGAATCATAGAATATCAGGGTTGGAAGGGACCTCAGGAAGTCATCTAGTCCAACCCCCTGCTCAAAGCAGGACCAATCCCCAATTTTTGTCCCAAATCCCTAAATGCCCCACTCAAGGATTGAACTCACAACCCTGGGTTTAGCAGGCCAATGCTCAAACCACTGAGCAATCCCTCCACCTGTGTTCTGACTCTGGTGACGGCAGTGCTGCAGGCGGTTTGTCCGAGGCGGCAAGGGAAGAACGGTGGGAATACGGGGTCGGCATCATGGGCACACCCCACAGGTTCCAGTGTGGCTATTGAGCCACTGTCCCTAAGGCCATTCTGCCATTGCAGGTGCGATGCTGGCTTCGCGGGTTGGGGGCAAATCACCACTCCTCAGCAAGGGGCTAAACTCCCAGTCCGACTCGGCCCATTGCCCTTCCGGTGACCAGGGCAGAGTCGTCAAGGTCTGAGTCTGCAAAATGACCCTGGTTTGTAACCAGCGAGGCGAGGATCGGTGCCTGCCCAATGAGAGGAAACAGAGAGGTAGAGACTAGTGCCGTGAATGGGAGCACTCCTGCTCTGTTGGGCACCAAATGTCTGGGAGACCATGATGGTGACCTGCACCACGGTGATCTTAGGTTGGAAGCTCACTGGTACCAGAGGTACTGGGACTGGTGCCTTAACTTCGGTGTTCCATGCCTCGCAGAGGGAAAGCGCGGCATCGGGAACCTGAGCTACTGACCGGAGACCAAGTGTGCGGTGCCGGGGTCCATTGGACTGGACGCTTTAGCTGTCCAAAGTACGACTCTTTTACTATTGGAAATAGTAAGCACACTGCCTGATGGGAAATTTTTGCGGGATTTGGCCTTTGGATCCTGGACTTTTCTTAGTCTGAGGGAATGAGCATGCAAAGGAATGAACCAGTCAGACCCTTAAGCTGAAGAAGAGTTTCATTAACATCAGTGGGATTCCACAAATAGGTCTGAGGACCCATCCAAGCCTACAAACTAATGGGAGTCTTTCTGTTGATTTCAATAGGCTTTGAATCAGGCCTTAATTGTCTGCCCGGGTAGAGCTTTTTGCAGGATGAATATTTATGGCTGTTCAGTAGTTAGACAAGTTGGGTGATGTATTATTTTTTTTTTGGACCAGCTTGTGTTGGTGAAAGAGACAAGAATTCTTTGTGAAAGAATTCTTTGAGGCAGAGTCAGTGAAAGGAGTCTTCAAGTTCTCCATGTGTTAATATGGTATCAGGTTCTGTGATGGGGCAAAAGTTCACTCCTTTGGAGAGTACAAATAATTCAGCTTCAGTTAGGGGTAGTCTTTATAAATTCATGATGTTGTGGCATCATAGGGTCCATGTGGTGGGTCCTGGTGTCATGGTTTTTCCTAGAGGTGGTGTTCTGTGGGTTGTGGAGTTGTAGTAGGTTCCATTTTTTGTGGTGGATGGCTGTCATCAGGGGTGGTGTTGTTGTTTCTTACAGTTGTTTTGAGTTTCTTGCATAATATCCAGGTAGGTTACCTGATTTTTTCTTCCAGTGTATGGGAGTATGTGGTGATTTTTTGTTTGAGGTGACCCCTTTGGAGTATGTGAGTACAGGAGATGGTTTCTCAGTTTTTTTCTGAAGTTCTTCTGCAGAGATATTCAGCATATTTGGAGATGTATGTAAAGTGCTTACTATGCTTTGGGGGGAAATTAGATATAATAAGTAATCATAGTTGTCTATATAATGCATTTTAAGCAGTATTGATTATTTCACTCAGTATTTAACTGGATGCTCAGTAGGGCTCAGTAATATTTAGACAGTCATACCAGTGTTGCATTGTATCTCTTTTAAAAGTAGATGATAGGGCATAGGACAGGGAATCAGAAGATCTGGGTTCTATTCCTGGAGTTTTGCCATTAATCTGCCGTGTGACCTTTGACAAGTCACTTCACTTTTCTCTACCTCTGTTTCTCTGCCTCTGTCTCGGTTCTTTACATTATTTGAGTTCTTTAGGGCAGTGACCATCCCTTACTATGCATTTAGATAGAATCATGGAATCATAGATCTGGAAGGGACCCTGAGATGTCATCCAGTCCAGTCCCCTGCACTCGTGGCAGGACTAAGTATTACCTAGACCATTCCTGACAGGTGTTTGTCCGACCTGCTCTTAAATATCTCCAATGATGGAGATTCCACAACCTTCCTAGGCAATCTATTCCAGTGCTTAACCACCCTGACAGTTAGGAAGTTTCTCCTAATGTCCAACCTAAACTTCTCTTGCTGCAATTTAAGCCCATTGCTTCTTTTCCTATCCTTGGAGGTTAAGAAAAACAGTTTTTCTTCCTCTTCTTTGTAACAGCCTTTTACATACTTGAAAACTGTTATCATGTCCCTTCTCAGTCTTCTCTTTTCCAGACTAAACAAACCCAATTTTTTCAATCTTCCCTCACAGGTCATGTTTTCTAGACCTTTAATCATTTCTGTTGCTCTTCTCTGGACTCTCTCCAGTTTGTCCACATCTTTCCTGAAATGTGACACCCAGAACTGGACACAATACTCCAATTAAGGCCTAATCAGCGTGGAGTAGAGCAGAAGAATTACTTCTCATGTCTTGCTTACAACACTCCTGCTAATACATCCCAGAACGTTGTTTGCTTTTTTTGAAGCAGCGTTACACTGTGACTCATATTTAGGTTGTGGTCCACTATGACCCCCAGATCCCCTTCCACAATATTCCTTCCCAGGCAGTCATTTCCCACTTTGTATGTTTGCAACTGATTGTTCCTTCCTAAGTGGAGTACTTTGTATTTATCCTTATTGAATTTCATCCTGTTTACTTAAGACCATTTCTCCAGTTTGTCCAGATCATTTTGAATTATAATCCTATCCTCCAAAGCACTTGCAACCCCTCCCAGCTTGGGGATCATCCTCAAACCTTATAAGTGTATTCTGTATGCTATTATCTAAATCATTGATAAAGGTATTGAGCAGAACCGGACACAGAACTGATCTCTGTGGGACCCCACTCGTTATGCCTTTCCAGCATGATTGTGATCCATTGATAACTACTCTCCTGGAACTGTTTTCCAACCAGTTTTGCACCCACATGATAGAAGCTCCATCCAGATTGCATTTCCCTAATGTGTTTATGAGAAGGTCATGCGAGACAGTACCAAAAGCTGTACTAAAGTGAAGATATACCACGTTTAGCGCTTCTCCTCTATCCACAAGACTTGTTACTCTGTCAAAAAAATCTATCGGGTTGGTTTGACACGATTTGTTTTTGACAAATCTATCTGACTGTTATTTATCACCTTATTATCTTCTAGGTGTTTGCAAATTGATTGCTTAATTATTTGCTCCATTATCTTTCTGGATACAGAAGTTAAGCTGACTAGTCTGTAATTCCCTGGGTTGTCCTTATTTCCCTTTTTATAGATTGGCACTATATTTGCCCTTTTCTAGACTTCTGAAATCTCTCCCGTGTTCCATGACTTTTCAAAAATAATTGCAAGTGGCTCAGATATCTCCTCAGTCAGCTCCTTGAGTATCCTAGGATACATTTCATCAGGTTGTGGTGACTTGAAGACATCTAATTTGTCCAAGTAATTTTTAACTTGTTCTTTCCCTATTTTAGCCTCTTCTGATCCTACCTCATTTTCACTGGCATTCACTTTTCGATGTCCAATCACCACCAACTTTCTTGGTGAAAACCGAAGCAAAGAAGTCATTAAGCACCTCTGCCATTTCCACATTTTCTGTTCTTATTCCCCTGCCCCCCATTAAGTAACGGTCCTACCCTGTCCTTGGTCTTCCTCTTGCTTCTAATGTATTTGTAGAATGTTTTCTTTTTAACCTTTATGTCTCTAGCTAGTTTGATCTTCTTTTGTGCCTTGGCCTTTCTAATTTTGTCCCTACATGCTTGTGTTATTTGTTTATATTCATCCTTTGTAATTTGACTTAGTTTCCACTTTTTGTAGGACTCTTTTTTTTTTTTTTTGATTTTTAGATCATTGAAGATCTCCTGGTTAAGCCAGGATGGTCTCTTGTCATACTTCCTATCTTTCCTGTGCAGTGGGATAGTTTGCTCTTGTGCCTTTAATAATGTCTCTTTGAAAAACTGCCTTCTGTTGTATTTCCCCATAGACTTGCTTCCCATGGGATCTTGCCTACGAACTCCCTGAGTTTGCTAAAGTCTGCCTTCTTGAAATCCATTGTCTTTATTGTGCTGTCCTCCCTCCTACCATTCCTTAGAATCACAAAACTCCACCATTTTGTGATCATTTTCACCCAAGCTGCCTTCCACTTTCAAATTCTCAACCAGTTCCTCCCTATTTGTCCAAATCAAGTATAGAACAGCATTCCCCTTAGTAGCTTTCTCCAGCTTCGGAAACAAAAATTTGTCTCCAGTACATTCCAAGAATTTGTTGGATAATCTGTGCCCCGCTGTGTTATTTTCCCAACAGACGTCTTTGTAGTTGAAGTCCCCCATCACCATCAATTCCTGTGCTTTGGATGATTTTGTTAGCTATTTTTAAAAAAGCCTCGTCCACCTCTTCTTCCTGGTTAGGTGGTCTGTAGTATTTACTATGTATTATCTGAATTATGATAATTCCTAGGAGACAACCAAGAACAGGGTGCTACTGTGCTAATTACTGCGTAAACACATAAAACAATGGGGTCCTGATTTCATCTGCAGACTCTAGAGGCTATTGTAATATAAATAATAGAGACAATTAAAAAAAAAAAGAATATTGTAACTATGACAGCAACTGCAACCATTTTTAAAAGAATTACTAGTAAAAGAGTTCAATCTTTAAAATTAAAAATGCTATGGTGACAATGGTGAGATTGTGGGTTATAGTCAAAATAAGGAAAAAGGGAGAAATTCATTTAGAACATAATATTTTTGGGAGAAAAATGATTTCACCTCTTTTTCTCCTCTCTGAATGTTGTGTATGTCTGAATTTCAGGTGTATCGAAATTGTGGACCCAATCCTACGAGGTGCTCCACATGAGCACGCAGTCTTTCCAGTACATTTCCCACTGCTTTGTTGTCAGTTATGACTGTGAAAGAAGCAAGTACAAAGTGTGTGAAGAAAGTTACTGGAGTAAAATGGTGGCCTCTTACACCCAAATTGCAATTATTTCACTCAGGTATAAATGATGACACAAGATGCAAAGCAACAGAGAATCAAACACACTGATATAAATGTAAGGGATGCATTGGTATAAATTACACTGTTATATAGGAGGGTTCTTTAAAAAAAATAGAAAATGTTTATCTGAATCCAAAATTGCCAAATTTCATCTGAAATTTGTTATCCACAATTCAGCTCATTCCTAGCTAATATATTAGTCCTTCACATCTGAAAAGAAATTCAAATCTCTGTTAGATAGATCACAAATTAAATATATTTCCTGGGACTTTCATCCTAATCCCCATTCTGTACATCATAAAACCAACAAAACCCAGTTCAGACTTTACTCAATGAGTCTATGGATTGGAATACAAGGGGATAGTGGCCATAGTAAATTGGTTTTGTAGACAGAAACTTGAGCAGGACCTTGTTCAGCAAAGCACTTAAGCATATGTTTAGCTTTAAGCATGTGAACTGTCCCATTGCTTTGCTGAATTAGGACCCCACATGCTTGTTAGGTTCAAGCTAAAGACATGACTCCCCTACAAACATGAAAAATACCATTCACAGACATTAAGCATGAAGGAAGGAATGCAGAATTTTAGCATAGGTTTGCTCTTGAGCAAAAATCGAGTAGCAGCTTCAGAAGTGCAAAGCCAGACTACAGACTATAAATATAAAATGGCTGGTGTGGAGATATTGTGGAAAGGCTGTTTTATAAAAGGGGAAAGAAAATTGCAATATGTCAGGCAGTCATCTGTACTAATCTATTTGGCACAAGAACTTTTCAAAACGAGATTCAACAAATAATCTCTTGAAATGCAAGAGGGGAAACACACCAATGGAAGACTAGAAATAATTCAATGAGAACATCTAGCGTTTCTTCCCCGCATTAGATTTTCTTTTAATTTTCCATGTAAAGAAAAAACAAAAGCAAAAACATAATAATTCCACACCCCCACAGATTCTCAAAACCCCAGTGGATGGTACCATCTGTGGATTTTGCAAGATCAGGATTTTCAGTGACAGCTAGCTAGCTAGCTAGCTACAATTATGTCATGTAGAATAGAGGTTTTTTCAGCCTGAGCTGGGGATGGTCATTTTGTTCAAGAGGAACTGAAGTCAACGACGCTTTACAGTGAGAGAGGAGAGGAAGGATGATCCAGTGTTTAAGGGTACTACCCCAGGAGTTGGGAGACATGGGCTGGGTTCCATTCCCTGTTCTACCACAGACTCCTTGCATGCTCTTGGGCCAGTAACTTAGGTCACAATACTCAATGGTACTTAGACTCATGGAAGTTAGGAGCCTAAATATCTTGGGGGAGCTGGGCTTTATTCTCTCTCTCTTCTTCAACTCTCCATCTGTAAAAAAATGGATAATAACACTGCCATACTTCCAGGAATGTTGTGAGGATACATATTTTAAAGAGGGTGAGGAGCTCACATACTATGGTGAAGGGGCCCTATATGTTTTGTGTAGTGAGAGGAGTCCATGTTTCTAAAACTAAACTGTCTATTTATTAAGAGCCTATTTACAGAGATACTGCAACTGCAGCTAGCATTCCAGCCATGTGTACACAGACTGGTTTCCTGGTGCCTCCTCCAACTCTTCCCTCCTTCAACCTGTGCTCCTTCCTCCAAGTTTCATGCACGTTGCAACACAATAAGTATCTTTGAAAATATATGTCTATTTGTGTAGAGCAACTTGTAGAATGGGGCCCTGTATAGCATTCCTTGGCATTTACACCATTCAACTCCTCCTAGGTCAGTAGTTCTCAAACAGTGGATCCTGAATCATCAGTGGATTGTGGGAAGGTTTGAGGTGGTTTGCGGGCTCAGTGCAGAGTGTAGGCACTAGGATGTGTGAGATCATTCCTTCCCCACACTCACTCAGCAGCAACAGCTCCTATGCTGGGGGTCACCGGATCAAATCTGAGTGAGTGGTGCTGTGACCCAGTGCACCAGGTTGTTACTCCTGGATCAGAGAGCCTGGCCCTGTGTGAGTGTGGAGTGGATAACTCTCTCTCCTGGGCCCCCAAACCTCCCTTTGTTGCAGGATTGGGGTTGCAATGCTGGGGTAGAGGGTGCCACTGCAGGTGGGTGACACCCCCCTGGTGAGATTGAGGATGTGGTGGAAGCAGAGGTGAAGGCTGCTGGCCTATGATTCTACCTCCTGATGCACATGAGTTTGGACCCTGCATGGATTGCAATAAAAAAAAAGAGCAGTTGGGGGGTTGCCTGAGTAAAAATTTTGGTAACCAGTATCCTAAACCACAGCCTCTCCTCCCCTTTTGTTATAGTGAAGCAGAACCAAATAGCACAATAGTTCATTATGAAATCTTTCCTCTTAAACCATCAGGATTTAGCTCCAGCATTCCACCCTAATGGATACATTCTTCCATCAATGAAAATTTCATTCTAAAGGAGGAAAAACACAATTGTTTTCTTCTCCCTTACTGAAGACTGTACAGCAAGAACGTGTGTTGCTTTAAGTAAATATTTTTGTAATAACTAATAAGTAAGGGGGGGGGGGAATCAGTTCTATTAATTTTGTTGTGCTCTAATGAGCCTAGCAGATCATTATGTTCTCTCTCTTTTTTTTTTTTTTTTTTTGTTTCTTACTAAAGGAACGCTTGAATAGAACTATCTGGTTTAGAAGATGAGGCTGACTGATTACTGTAATTCATAGGGCCTTAATTAGCTGCACAAACCATTAGCTACAATTAGACTATTATAAAACACTTGATGCGCTGTGTCAACCATGGGGGCTCATTTATTCTTGTGGAAGGGATGGGGTGCGGGTGGGGGGGGCGAGGGGAAGAGCACTGTACAGCCGAGCATGCTAATAAAGAATGATTTTTGATTTAAGATGTTGCCGATAGTGCCTCAAAATTAATCTCAATAGCTGTCTAATTTGTGTCGGTGGATGGTATATTTATTGTAAAATGACACCAAAGCTAAATGAGTTACCTGAAGCAGGAGTGCTAATGTCAGTGCCTGGAGACGCAACTCCATATGCCGTAATACAGCAAGGCACGGGGGCTGAATGCTCCCAGCGGACCACTTTGCTTCATCTGTCTCTGAAAATGCAGCAACCTGACTTCTACTTTATGATGCTTAAATAATAGTAATAATAATAATAAAAAAAGGAGGGGTGGGAGACAAATTCCCCCACAGTTTTGAAAGGTAAGGGGCTTACAAGGGGAGAGCACAGCTCAGATCCTTACAGGAATCAGGATGGGTTTTGGCTAAGGACACAGTGGAAATTACAAGATTGGCCTTTGAAACCTGAGAGAGCTGATAATGCAGATGGGTGAGAATTTTTCAAATGGTTTTTTTAATGTAAGACTGGGCATTTTCCAATCAGATGTGTTTTTCTTTTTAATAATGTTTTCCAGTTCATATTTTATTGATCTACATTTCGAGTAACAAATTGCTGGAAATGTATTTTCATTTCCTTTCGGGTTTTCAGTTTCCCCCTTAATTTCCTGCTTATCCCTTTGCAACACAATGGCAGGAATTTATAGAGTAGAGATTAGTGCAACAGCACATGACAGTTGGTCTTCCGTGTACTCCATAGTGAAGTAGGCTATGGTATAAGGGAGCAAAGAGGAAGAAAAAGAGAATTGTGTTTCACTTGCTGGACTAGTGATCTGAGTTCAATTCCTTCTTCTGGTATGCCCCATATGCCCCCGGACAAGTGAGTTTAACTGTCTGTGCCTTGTTTTACATCTGTAAAATGGAAATAATGTTTTCTCTTGCTGCTAATAATATGGATTTTATATCATATACATACATGTGCCTAATTATGACTAACTGATGGACTCCATGGGTTCCACCGTTGTCATGCTCCGCATCATCATGGCTGCTTAGAATTTAGCAGCATCAGCAGAAATAGAACTCAGATCTTCTGACTCCAAAAGCATACACCGCTGCTCCTTCAGCCAAAAGGAAAATACATCCGGAAACTGTGGGTGTTATATATTTCCCTTCTCCCATCATGGGACGGGGAGGGATAGCTCAGTGGTTTGAGCATTGGCCTGCTGAACCCAGGGTTGTGAGTTCAATCCTTGAGGGGGCCATTTAGGGATCTGGGGCAAAAACTGGGGACTAGTCCTGCGGGGTTGGACTACATGACCTCCTGTGGTCCCTTCCAACCCTGATATTCTATAATTCTATGATGGGAACCATTTAGGAAATGTAGCACTATTATGCCTTCTACCAAGAAACAAGGAGGCAAAACATTGTGGAGGCAAAACCTCATCTATCTACAGAACCACTATTTAGATGCCAGGTAGAGAACTTCCAGAGCTGCAAAGTGGAAAGTTCGTGCAGCACTGAAGCTTCACAGGAAAGGGCTCTGCTGTGAGTTTGGCATGAAAGTTTGTCACAGGATAACTCATTTGCTGCCCTTCATGCCTTTGAGATAGGTGCTTAAGCCCACATTCCCCATGTGCAGAAGTCCCTCTAGGGCAGAGTGGTATTTTATCTCAGAACAAGGGTAACCTGCTTGCGCAGGAGCTGAGAAGATTCCAGGACATACACATCTGGCATTTGCCACCTTTGCTGCCTTTATCACAAGAGATGGAAAGTTTTGTTGCTCTCCTAAACTCCTGGGAGCAATATAACTAAAACTACAAAATTGGAGTCAGTCAGAATTCTTTTTTTTTTCATGGAAAATATCAACAGAAAATGAAAATGTGTTCGTCTAAATTTTCTGCAGAAAAAATTCTACTTTTCATTGAAACAAAAGAAAACTCAAAACCATTTTGTGTTTTAGCAACCAAAAAAAAAAAAAAAAATCATATTTTGTTTGTTTTCCAATGAAAAAAATAAAAAGGGAACAAAGCAGACACTTTCAAAAACAATTTTTATTTAGTCAAAACCTCAATTTTCCACCCAAACAAAACTGTAACAGAAAAATTTTGATTAGCCATATTCAAAATGCTGTTAGCATCTCTATAGGCATAATCTCGTGTCCTGAAGTTACAAGGTTGGAGGAAAGGATGCACAGAAGAATAAACGTATTGATTCATAGATTCATAGATATTTAGGTCAGAAGGGACCATTATGATCATCTAGTCTGACCTCCTGCACAACGCAGACCACAAAATTTCACGCACCCACTCCTGCAAAAAACCTCTCACCTATGTCTGAGCTATTGAAGTCCTCAAATCGTGGTTTAAAGACTTCAAGGAGCAGAGAATCCTCCAGCAAGTGACCCGTGCCCCATGCTACAGAGGAAGGCGAAAAACCTCTAGGGCCTCTTCCAATCTGCCCTGGAGGAAAATTCCTTCCCGACCCCAGATATGGCGATCAGCTAAACCCTGAGCATATGGGCAAGATTCACTAGCCAGATACTACAGAAAATTCTTTCCTTGATGTTTACTTGGAATAAATCATGGTGGGGGATGGAAAAACATCTTTCAGAGGAAAAGAAAAAGAGAGCTGTAGTTCAGAGAGACAGAAGATTCATGAGCTCAGTTTGCCAAACCTCCTGGCAGACCTGATGGTGACCAGTGATGCCTCTCAAAAACTGCAAGATAGTCTCCAGCGGGGTTTCTGAAGGGAACAGGCATGGTTGGGGGTAAATGTGTGAAGTCAAAGGTCTTTCGGTGCTTACTAGGCAGTCAGCCCTTTTTTGCTTAACAGCTTTTTTTTTATGTAGTTCCTTCAACTTCCACACAGTCAGCTTAAGATAGAGAAGCTGATTGCAGAATTTAGCTCTCTCTGATGGAAGATTTGGCAGTTTGGGAAGCATCCACTGGGGACTTAGTGCTAATCTCATTAACTCCAAAAACCAGGTGTGATAGGACCATCAAGGAACTACCACTTTGTGGTGCCTGTCTTTCTACAGCAACCAGGGAGGGGTGGAAACAATTGTACGGGACCTTTCTTCATGGTGTGACTCAGCAGTACTCAGCTCCTATTGAAGCTCAATGACAATTTCTGGCCTAAATGCCTTTTGTACTTTTGAAAATATTCTTAATTTACCTGACTTTTGATTTTAGCTTCCTCCTTTTTACCTTCCCTTCCTATAGTCTAGCATTGCCATACTAGTTTTAGTATGATTTTTTCTTCCTAGGATGTTGAACTTATATTATCAGTGCTATTACTTGGTGATTCAACTATATGCAGTGTAGTCGTACCAGTGTCAGTCCTCAGGATATTAGAGAGACATGGTGGGTGAGCAAATACCTTTTATTGGGCCATCTTCTATTGGTGAGAGACAAGTTTTTGAGCCACACAGCTGTGTGTGGCTTGAAAGCTTGTCTCTTTTACCAGCAGAAGTTGGTCCAATAAAAGATATTGCTGCACCCATCTTGTCTCTCTGATTCAACTATAGTTATTTCTTGAACCAATTCCTGAGTATTACTTCAGACTTACAGATGTTTCATAAAGATACTGGAAAAAGCAAGGAATTATTGGGCTTCACCAGTCTGGATTTTAAAGTCATAAACCCTGCAGCTTCAGAGCAAAGAATATAACTAGATGGGAGAAAAAGAAAAGATTAAGAGGAAGAAAAAATGTCACCTTTCTTTTTTAGTAGACTTGGTTTAGACCTCGTAAGTCTCCTTTAATGTAATGTTATTGCTCGTTCTTGTTCCAAAGGAAAAAGGTCTCTGGAATCAAAATGTATCACAATCAAAATAAAAAATGTAAAAGACCAGCATAAAACATTTACCAGCAACAATTAATAATGTATGCAATAAAATATTGCACTAATATATTGATAAATAAGGTAATAAAGTATTAATGTGATGATGTACCATCACATTCTGCAGCCATTCCTCCTGAACTTTGCAACAGTTTAAAAAACAACTGCAACACAATCTCTTGGAAAATAACTTAAAATTAGGACACTGGACCTGATTCTCCTCTTGCTTACATCATGTCTACACTCGCAGAACTTCCGCGGAGATAACATAATCTTGATATACACTGATGTAAGTTGCAGAGTAGCAGCTGTGTCAGTCTGTATTCGCAAAAAGAAAAGGAGGACTTGTGGCACCTTAGAGACGAACAAATTTATTTGAGCATAAGCTTTTGTGAGCTACAGCTCACTTCATCGGATGCATTCAGTGGAAAATACAGTGGGGAGATTTATATACAGACAGAATATGAAACAATGGGTGTTACCATACACACTGTAATGAGAGTGATCAGGTAAGGTGAGCTATTACCAGCAGGAGAGTGGGGCGGGGGGAAACCTTTTGTAGTGATAATCAAGTTGGGCCATTTCCAGCAGTTGACAAGAATGTCTGAGGAACAGTGTGGGGTGGGAGTTGGGGGAAATAAACATGGGGAAATAGTTTTACTTTGTGTAATGACCCATCCACTCCCAGTCTTTATTCAAGCCTAAGTTAATTGTATCCAGTTTGCAAATTAATTCCAATTCAGCAGTCTCTCCTTGGAGTCTGTTTTTGAAGTTTTTTTGTTGAAGAATTGCCACTTTTAGGTCTGTCATCGAGTGACCAAAGAGATTGAAGTTTTCTCCGACAGGTTTTTGAATATTATAATTCTTGATGTCTGATTTGTGTCCGTTCTTTTACGTAGAGACTGTCCAGTTTGACCAATGTACATGGCAGCAATGCCCCCCGCCCCCCCCGCTCTCCTGCTGGTAATAGCTCACCTTAAGTGATCACTCTCCTTACAGTGTGTATGGTAACACCCATTGTTTCATGTTCTGTGTGTATATAAATCTCCCCACTGTATTTTCCACTGAATGCACCTGATGAAGTCAGCTGTAGCTCACGAAAGCTTATGCTCAAATAAATTGGTTAGTCTCTAAGGTGCCACAAGTCCTCCTTTTCTTTTTACTGATGTAAGTGAGACTGGAATCTAACCTATATTCCCAATTAAGAATAGTGTCTGTCTATCTAAGATACTTATATGCGCCCCCACAGCCCAAGTTAGTGATCTAATCACTGGACCATCCTCCCACTCAGTTAATCACAGTCACTCATCTTCTGCATCCTCCAGGGTCTTGCTCTCACTGTGTTGGGTTTTTGATGAATCATGCAGTGTTGCAAACTCTTGCAACTTTAGCAAGGCTTTTGCAATATTTGTTGTTTTTCTTAAAGCCCTCACTCCCAGAGTCATGAGAATATCAATTTATACAATAAAAAAGTAAATTTCTCACCTTCATGTTTGGGGAGAAAAAGCTTGAAAATGTAACCCAAATGCACCTCAGAGATTCAGAACCCAGAAGGCATATAACCCACATTTCCTTTTCATAATCTCATGATTTTGAATGCTTGTGGCTGGCAATGCAGGATGTTGTCTTGAGGGTTGTCTTTATCATCCTAATGGATCACATGGGACCCAGATGATTGCCTGCTGCTCAGTGAGTACAAGAGTTTTTTGGAGTTGTTAAATATATGCTTGGATGGTTTGCCGTCTGTTATCATAGTGACTGTTTTTTTATGTAGGTGCAAGAGGAAATATTCACAGATATACACAACAAGAAGATCTTCTTTGTGACTATCATAGTTCCAAGGGAGGTAGGACATAGGTAACGGGGGGCTTGTTATTACATCCTGTCTCAGTATACTGGCTCCAATATGTGGGCCTGTCTGTGGTGGGAGGAGGAAGCACAGACCTGCACCAGCCGATTTGCTGCTCAGAAGTAGACATGACTCAACATTTGCTGCTCATAGTGACAGCTATTTTCCTTGGAGTTTGCAGACTGCAGTAGGAGGGTGACTTCTTTCATGCCCCGTGCCCCTGCATGAGAGGAGATCATAATCTGGCCTTGAGGGTCTCTCCTACTACTTAGAGACATAGATGCCATCCTCTAGGGTAGCACTGCCAGATAAAAGTCACGTGTTTTATGCTTCTAAAGGAATGGTCTTGGTGCTTAAGGCACTGGCCCAGGATACATGAGTCCTGCATATCATTCCTAGCCTTGGTCAAATCACTCCCTTTCTCGTTGCCTCAGTTCTCCTTTTATAATAATGGGGGTAATATTTTCTTAGCTCATGGGGGGAGGGGTTATGAGGATAAAAATACGGGAGTGGTGCTCAGATGCTATGGTGCTGAGCGATATTGATGGTAGATATATGGGATTTGGGTTGATGGATGACATGCAAAGGGCAAAGCATGTTCATTATGGGGGACCTTTGTTTTACCACATGTGAGTGTTACTGTCACTGCAGGCCTCACTCAGCACATTTTAGCTCTGCATGTCCAAAAGGCCTTAATTTCTACCCAGCTGAAATGTTCAATGATGTTGAGAGGAGCCAGGGCTATTGTCTATGCGATAATGTTTCATGCCTAAAGAAAAGGAGGACTTGTGGCACCTTAGAGACTAACAAATTTATTTGAGCATAAACTTTCGTGAGCTGTTTCATGCCTGTGGCTGAAAACTTTAGTTGCATACTAGTTTCAGATAGTCCGGTCACGGTGAGAGCTGCTGGTACACTTCCTAGTGGAGGGTCTCCTCCACAGCCCTTCTGTTCATTCCCTCGTGTACGTCATTCACCAACCCACATGTCTGTGCTAACAGAGGAGGAGGATGTACAGTGTAACAGATCACTTTTCATGCTGTAGAGTGTTCATATTTCTATACAGCATGCCAGTTTGTACACAGACACCTGGGCTCAGAGGCCATATAAAAATTAATTTGACTTCCATTCAAGGTGACTTTATTGGCATGTCTCTCAAGTCAAGTGCTGCCTAAGTGTAAAAAGAGACAGACCCCACTCTCAGGTCTCTGTCACAGGCAGGTCTGATCTACTCAGGACAGGCCTTTATGCTGTGTTTGGGGTTTGATTCACTGTGTCCTTTTCTCAGCAGTTGTCCATTCTGATCAGATAGCAGGTTGGTACATCTTTGCCATCTCCATCCTTTCTACCAGGGCTAGGCCTATGCTTTTATGATTCCTGATCATCTGTGAAAGTTGTTTTCTTGAACTCCCTGGCAGATTGGACATTGTCTCTCTATTTCAATCTCCTGTGTCACAGTCTCTCTTCTTTGACTCTGGACTGTGGTTTCTGCCTCCTGGTTTTCATCCGATTGTTTATGATCCTTGATTCCATATTTGGCAAGAGCTGGCCTTAGCTTTATCCATTTTACAGAGACAGCTGTGATTGTTCTGTGCAGGGATCGATTGCCTGATGTGTTCCTCACAGTGATAGCCATGCTTGTATGTTTAGGTCTAGCACCTTTCATTGGCGTGGCCATTGGAAACAAAGCAAGAGCTTACTGCAGAAGACGTTGAGGGAAAGTATGTCCCAGAGTCACTGCTGGAAGAAGGGCTGCATTTACACAAGCTCTCTGCCAAAGCAGCAGGAAACTGGCTAGTTGTACAAACATCTTGTAAACACCATGAGGGTTACAGAATACCATTCTAGGTTTTACCTGTGATTGTCACTCTTGCCAGGAAATATGCTAGTTTACCTGCTGGATAAACCAGTATGTGCCACAGATAGGGAGAAGGTTTTATTCAATTAAAAGAAGGAAGGTCTGAGGAAGAATTCTGTTCTGGGCCTGTTAGAGCTAGTCCAAAACAAAAAGGGAAAATAAACATTGTGACTTTCTCCCTCTCCCTGCATCCCCTCAAAAAAATACATCCAGATTTTTACTCTTTTTCTAAATTTAAAATTTCATCAAATATGGAAAATTTCAACCAGCACTTTAGGTAGTTGGAAATCTGGTGTGAGGGGGGAAAGAAGCTAATGAATGTTTAAATTAGAAAACAACTTTTGAAAAAAGTGTTAACCCACTCTAGTGTGTGTATTGCTAGAATTGCCTCCCAAAAAAGGTGAACAATTCAGATCCAGATTTTTACACACTGGATTGAGGATGTATTTGGATTTCTGCGTCCTCACCTGAAGTAAGGTAGATCAAGAGAAAATCAGTTGGAGTCAGTGAACTACACCAGTATAAAAGCTGTGTGAAGGCAGAACCCGTTGAAGCAACAAACTGGAATAGGTCAGTGCTATGTCCTGCCAGGTCCACCATTTTCTTCACCCGTGCAAGCAAAGAAGATGTGTGGTACTAGAACCTTCCCCAGCATCTTCCATGATTTGTCATCAGAGAGGGAGGAACATGAAATCCCAGCTGTATTGGTTGGCTTTCATGACATACAAGGCTTGGTCTATCCCAAAGAAGATATCTGAGACTCTAGACACCTCTTCCAATGGATCCCTCACAGCCAGGAAAGTAGTCCTGGGGGCTCTTTGGGGAAGGTTCTGTCTTTTAGTTCTGTGTTTGTACAGCATTCAGCACAATGGCCTCCTGATCCATGACTGAGACTCTTAGGTGCTATGATAAGACAAATAGAATCATAGACGATTAGGGTTGGGAGAGACCTCAGGATGCCATCTAGTCCAATCCTCTGCTCAAAGCAGGACCCACACCAACTAAATTATCCCAGCCAAGGCTTTGTCAAGCTGGGCCTTAAAAACCTCTAAGGATGGAGATTCCACCACCTCCCTAGGTAACCCAGTCCAGTGCTTCACCACTCTCCTAGTGAAATAGTGTTTCCTAATATCCAACCTAAACCTCCCCCACTGCAACTTGAGACCATTGCTCCTTGTTCTGTCTTCTGCCACCACTGAGAACAGCCGAGCTCCATCGTCTTTGGAACCCCTCCTTCAGGTAGTTGAAGACTGCTATCAAATCTCCTGTCACTCTTCTCTTCTGCAGACTAAACAAGCCCAGTTCCCTCATCCTCTCCTCGTAAGTCATGTGTCCCAGCCCCCTAAACATTTTCGTTGCCCTCCGCTGGACTCTTTCCAATTTGTCCACATCCCTTCTGTAGTGAGGGGACCAAAACTGGACGCAATACTCCAGGTGTGGCCTCACCAGTGCCGAATAGAAGGAAATGATCACTTCCCTCAATCTGCTGGCAATGCTCCTACTATAAATGATTAATTATAATAACATGATATTTTCCAGATCTGCCTCCAGTAAGATCCAGCTGTAAATAAATTCCGCCATCTGTAGGCATTTCTTCAGAAGGTACCAATGTTCCATGGACTGTATACATGCGATGTGGTCTGTGTAGGTCAGGCTTGTAGATGTTGGTGGAGAGATCTACAGTGCTACTGTTGTTTCCCATGCCCATCCTCCACTGGCTTTACGAGAGAATTTACATCTCATGGGATGTTTCTAAGGAGATATGTAGAAAATGATGGAGACCACAGTCACTCCTGTCCTGGCAGGAAAAGCTGTTACCTATTCCAAGCATGGACAGAAGCTATGTGCCCTACCAGGTCAATTACTGGAAAAAATTGGCTCTATTTGTTCCAGTCTATCTGGTAAATGTGTATATGTGCAGTTTCTTTAAAACATTTAATTATTTACTCAAGAGACCAGAACAGCTGTTCTGCCAGGTAAATACATTTCGAGACAGCTTTTTAAAATGTGTATTACCTTAGATCTATTTCCACTTAAATACATTTTTTATAATGCAAATTCTTTTAAAAGGCAAAACCTATTACCTTCTGAGCCATTCTGTGCTATCGTGTAAACATAGATTTGGGGCACATGTTATGCATAATAAAATGTGTAGCTAAGATACTTAGAAAAGTCAATTGTTTTTGCTCCTTTGGGCCACATTCCTACACCCTCACATTGACTAGTGCCACCCTTGAGTGATTTCAATGGAACTACAGACTAAATGCTACTCAGAATGATCATAGCAGAATCTGGCTCATTCTGCAAGAAGCCACTTTTCAACATTTAATATTGCAACCATATTTCTTTCCTGTTTTTTTTTTTGGTTTTTTTGGGGAGGCTAAAAGCAGTTAGACAATATTGATCATTATCACTGTCATCATCACTGGTATTGGGGTAGCACCTAGGAGAATCAGTTAGGAGCCAGCATCCCATTGTGAGAGATGCTGTACAAACAGAGAAGAAAAAGAAGAAGAAGAAGATGGTCACTTCCCCAAACACATGTTATTATGTAAAATTAGGGTAATGCAGCATTTTTCATGAGTTACTCGTCATTTCCCACAAATCTAAACTTGGTCATTAAAAAAAAAAGATATTAGACAGAGGTTTTGCTGAATTCACTTTTCAGCACAGAACTATTTCTTGTTTTTTTAAGGTGAGTTACAGACCCCTGTCTTATACAAGGTTGTGAAAGTACGCAGTGGATAGGCAACCAGAAGTGTGGATCCTTATCCATAACTTACTCAATCACCTCTGAACCTCCTGGGTTCAGAAATTGAATAGGAAACCTCAAAAGGATAGGCTCTCACAAAATCTGCAGTAACTTCTGCTTCTGCCTGGGTAAGAAATACTGAAAAAAAATAGCTTGTAAAGATGGAAGAACTCAAATGAAGCCAACAAGGTTTTGCCAGATTTAGGCCCCAATTTACTAATACTCAGCATGTAAGCAGGTGCTTAACTTTAGCATTCACATATTCTCATTCATTTAAATAAATAACAATTGCAGTAAGTTTTGACCATAGACGGATACAAAAAAGTTTGCAAACACAATTTAAACAAGCATTTTCAATCCTCAAAAGGTTCCATTTGAATGCTGAGCAAAGCTTTGGGTCTTTGGGTCCTTTCTTCCTTCACTCAAAATGGTTTGCATATTTGTACTTAACTGCAAATAGCAAGTTGACACATGAAGAGTCTGGCATTACATTTTACTGATTATAAAAGAGACCTATACATACTGAAAGTCTGTAGGGATACATCTTCACTGTGGTCAGGGATGTGAATGGAAGCTCATGTAGACCTACCCATCCTCGCTGTACTCTAGCTCAGTATTTCTCTACAACAGGTCCATGAACTGCAGTGTTCCCTGAGATCTCCCTGACACAGATTCGGAAGGCAGCAAGCTTGTCCGTGGTTGAGAAACATGCTCTAGCTAGCTCACTGAAAATATTGGAGAGGATGGCACAGCCTGTGTTCAGCATGAGCTGTACAAGCCCATCGAATGCCTCTGGATACAAACTTGTTCGTGCAGCCCATGGCACAGCATCATCGTCACTATTTTTAGTGAGCTAATTAGAATACGGGTAGCACAGGTATGTCTAATTGAGCTGCTATTCATGCCCCGGCTGCAATGTAGACATATCCTTATGAGTTGTATAAAAGGGAAGCCTCCTAATTACATCATCAAGCCAGTCTTTCTTTCCGTGGTTGCAAATAGCTGAACACTTTAGGATGCTCCCTTTGTTTTCGTTTGCATGATTGCAGCATGCTTGGTTTGGCTGTATTTTGTTTTCATTTCAGCTTCAGCCATAATCATTGGCTCTCACTCCCACATCGAAGGAAGAAGTTCATTTCTTTCCCCCAATAACTCAGCATCCTGTCTTTTACCATTTTCTTTCCACTTTTTTCTCTATTTTCTCCTGGGCTACTCTGAGAAGTTAAATGTTCAGACAACTTTGTCTTTTGTCACATGGGAGTGCTGCAAATTTTATTTTGTGAAATCAAAGGGCCAGAGAGCTACTCTAAGTGAAACACCAGGACAAGTTGTTACTCCCCAAATATGTTATGCTCAAGTTCTCTTTTCCAAACTATCATTCTTTTTTCAAATAAGTGGTATCTGGTCAATGAATCATTACCTATCCGCAGTGGGTGCAATTGAAAAGTTTCTACTTTTTGTGCTGACATTTTCCGTTTTAAGTATAGGGAATCTCAGTCAAACCAGTAGAATCTTTCCAAATGGAAGAATTTTTTTTCTCTGAGACTGGGATGTAGGTGGTCATGCCTAGTGGTTGGAGCTGGAGTTGGGAGCTGCAGTTAATAGCCCAGGTTCAGAGCCAGAATCAGACACCAGATGCCAGAGCCCCGGTTAAGAGCTGGGTTACCCAGAGTGAGGCACTGCAGGGGCAAGGCTGGGTCCAAGGCTTGGAATAAGCAGGCATAGAAGTTGTCACAGCCTATTGGTGAATGCTTTAAGCAGCCACCAAACTGCTCCTGCTGCTGGGTTTACGAGCTGGTCTGCTGACTCTTCCCACCAGTCAGGTGGCATAGACAATCAAGCAGTGTTCTACAGGCCTGCTGTTCTCGCAAGATTGCCCGGAGACTGGATCTGACACAGGCCCTGATTTCTGACTTTTTTTTCTTTTTAAGGGAAAAAACTGTGACATCTGTGTCACAGGCTGGAAAAATAATATTCATTTGCTGGCATGCCTCCTGAGTAAATACTTTATCATATAATTGAAGTTAGAAGTAAATGGCAGTTGTACAAAACACTATGGTCCATTTGAATGAATGATTATATTACTCTAGATCAGACCAGTAGACTATCCAACCCAGGATTGTGCTCCTTTGATAGAGGTCTGTACCAGAGGCTTCAGAGGAAGATACAAGAAAACCCATAAGGAGCAGCTATGGGATAATGTGCCAACAAAAACATTGCTTCCTGACCCCCATCAGCTCCTGGTTGGTTTAAGACCTGAAGCATGAGAGACACAAGTTAGGTGAGATAATATCTTTTATTGTACCAACTTCTGTAGGTGAGAGAGACAAGCTTTCAAGCTCTCTCACCAATAGAAGTTGGTCCAATAAAATATGTTACCTCACCCACCTTGTGTCTCTAATATTCTGGGATTTACATAGGTATAACAACATTGAAGCATGAGAATTTATTTTATATATATATCCTATCTGTGGATGTCCTCATTAGCTGCATAAGTGTCTCATCCTTTGCTGAAGTCTACTGAGCTCTTGGTTTCCGTAATATATTGTGGCAGTGAGTTCCACAGGTGTTTTATTATAATGTTAAAAGATACATCCTTTTCTCACTTTTGTAGACCTGGATGTAGACACAGAAATCATGACATACCTCATCACATTATTTTTATTCTTATAGGTTCAAAACAAGAATTTATGGGCATCAATGAATGAAAAAAGTTTAAAATTAGGGAACCACTAAATGTATTTTTTAAAATTAATGTTAATGCATGTTGAGTATTCCATTTCTTGATTTTCAAATGTTCAGTTGTTCCTTATTTCCAATGTTTAAAAAATGGTTTCCATCAATTCTTATTTTTCTGTCCTTTAAAAAGTCCATTAAAATGATTCAGCCTGGAGTGGTCAGACACAGACTTTATTTTGATAGAGATTGTTTTAATGGAAATAGACTTGTTTTATCATATTAAAGGAATATGGGAAGAGAGACTAGTGCAGGTTAAAAAATAATTTGGCATTCTGAAATGCAATTATGGAAAGCCAGAAAAAGTCACATTGTTTCAATGCTTCCTGTCAATTTGTTCGTTGCTTTCAACTATTCTTATTTACATATAGCCTACTGTTACAATGGAAACCTTTTAAACACATCAATAGGTCAATAAATCTATACCTTTAATAGGGATGTACTTTGTCCACTCTTTATTTGGGAGTGTTTCATTATACATTGCCCTGCATGGCTATAAACTGCTGTACTCAAAATGTTTACATCCAATTGATTGCTTCTTGCAGCGTATTCGACAATCAGAAAGTGTGAAAGGCATGTTTTCAGGGCTGATAAGGTCAAATTTTGACCTGCCTTAGTTGGCTAATACAGAGGCCTTATACTACCCCCATGCACCCCGTGCAAAAACGGCATGAGACTTATGCACTATATCAGTCCTCAAATTTGAAAAAAATTGTCCTTAATGTGTGTGTGTGTGTGTGTGTGTGTGTGTAGGTGGTGGGGGGGGTGTTTTTTTATTTTTGCTTGCCATCTGCACAGAGATGAACTCCCTCCACTGAGTACCTCCTTAAGATAATACAAACATCCCCATGAGTTACAGTGGGACTTCATGAACAATAATATGATATGCCATCTGAGTACATGGTAGCATGGAGACATGATGTGGAAAGTCCTCTAAACTATAGAGAGTGTGTTGTAGTATACTGCCATTTGTCAGGGGTACGTGAGGGAGGGAGGGAGAAAGAGTTAATAGAAAAACTCTGGGGCTCCAGGGGAGCTATAGATACCCCACATTGTACCCCCTGTAGGGGTACAGAGTGGGTAGGGCCAGAAAATAAAATGGAGAGTTGGGGATCTTTTGGGCACTTCCACTCAATGCTGCCCTGAAGCCTTCCTTGTGCTTAAGACAACCATACAGTAGCACTGTATGTAAGGGAGCAGTATGACTGCTCAGAGCTCCGGTACGATACTGCAGAAAAACCTGAGTGTCTCTAGATTAAGTTTAGAAGTGTGAGCAACAGGAGTGATGTAGTGGTGGGAGTCTGCTATAGACCACCGGACCAGGGGGATGAGGTGGATGAGGCTTTCTTCCGGCAGCTCACGGAAGCTACTAGATCGCATGCCCTGGTTCTCATGGGTGACTTTAATTTTCCTGATATCTGCTGGGAGAGCAATACAGCGGTGCATAGACAATCCAGGAAGTTTTTGGAAAGCGTAGGGGACAATTTCCTGGTGCAAGTGCTAGAGGAGCCAACTAGGGGGGGAGCTTTTCTTGACCTGCTGCTCACAAACCGGGAAGAATTAGTAGGGGAAGCAAAAGTGGATGGGAATCTGGGAGGCAGTGACCATGAGTTGGTTGAGTTCGGGATCCTGACACACGGAAGAAAGGTAAGCAGCAGGATACGGACCCTGGACTTCAGGAAAGCAGACTTCGACTCCCTCAGGGAACGGATGGGTAGGATCCCCTGGGGGACTAACATGAAGGGGAAAGGAGTCCAGGAGAGCTGGCTGTATTTCAAGGAATTCCTGTTGAGGTTACAGGGACAAATCATCCCGATGAGTCGAAATAATAGTAAGTATGGCAGGCGACCAGCTTGGCTTAACGGTGAAATCCTAGCAGATCTTAAGCATAAAAAAGAAGCTTACAAGAAGTGGAAGGTTGGACATATGACCAGGGAAGAGTATAAAAATATTGCTCGGGCATGTAGGAATGAAATTAGGAGGGCCAAATCGCACCTGGAGCTGCAGCTAGCGAGAGATGTTAAGAGTAACAAGAAGGGTTTCTTCAGGTATATTGGCAACAAGAAGAAAGCCAAGGAAAGTGTGGGCCCCTTAATGAATGAGGGAGGCAACCTAGTGACGGAGGATGTGGAAAAAGCTAATGTACTCGATGCTTTTTTTGCCTCTGTCTTCACGAACAAGGTCAGCTCCCAGACTGCTGTGCTGGGCATCACAACATGGGGAATAGATGGCCAGCCCTCTGTGGAGAAAGAGGTGGTTAGGGACTATTTAGAAAAACTGGACATGCACAAGTCCATGGGGCCGGATGAGTTGCATCCGAGAGTGCTAAAGGAACTGGCGGCTGTGATTGCAGAGCCATTGGCCATTATCTTTGGAAACTCGTGGAGAACGGGGGAAGTCCCGGATGACTGGAAAAAGGCTAATGTAGTGCCAATCTTTAAAAAAGGGAAGAAGGAGGATCCTGGGAACTACAGGCCAGTAAGCCTCACTTCAGTCCCTGGAAAAATCATGGAGCAGGTCCTCAAAGAATCAATCCTGAAGCACTTACATGAGAGGAAAGTGATCAGGAACAGTCCGCATGGATTCACCAAGGGAAGGTCATGCCTGACTAATCTAATCGCCTTCTATGATGAGATTACTGGTTCTGTGGATGAAGGGAAAGCAGTGGATGTATTGTATCTTGACTTTAGCAAAGCTTTTGACATGGTCTCCCACAGTATTCTTGTCAGCAAGTTAAGGAAGTATGGGCTGGATGAATGCACTATAAGGTGGGTAGAAAGTTGGCTAGATTGTCGGGCTCAACGGGTAGTGCCATGTCTAGTTGGCAGCCGGTGTCAAGTGGAGTGCCCCAGGGGTCGGTCCTCGGGCCAGTTTTGTTCAATATCTTCATAAATGATCTGGAGGATGGTGTGGATTGCACTCTCAGCAAATTTGCAGATGATACTAAACTGGGAGGAGTGGTAGATATGCTGGAGGGCAGGGATAGGATACAGAGGGACCTAGACAAATTGGAGGATTGGGCCAAAAGAAATCTGATGAGGTTCAATAAGGATAAGTGCAGGGTCCTGCACTTAGGACGGAAGAACCCAATGCACAGCTACAGACTAGGGACCGAATGGCTAGGCAGCAGTTCTGTGGAAACGGACCTAGGGGTGACAGTGGACGAGAAGCTGGATATGAGCCAGCAGTGTGCCCTTGTTGCCAAGAAGGCCAATGGCATTTTGGGATGTATAAGTAGGGGCATAGCGAGCAGATTGAGGGACGTGGTCGTCCCCCTCTATTCGACATTGGTGAGGCCTCATCTGGAGTACTGTGTCCAGTTTTGGGCCCCACACTACAAGAAGGATGTGGATAAATTGGAGAGAGTCCAGCGAAGGGCAACAAAAATGATTAGGGGTCTGGAACACATGACTTATGAGGAGAGGCTGAGGGAACTGGGATTGTTTAGTCTGCAGAAGAGAAGAATGAGGGGGGATTTGATAGCTGCTTTCAACTACCTGAGAGGTGGTTCCAGAGAGGATGGTTCTAGACTATTCTCAGTGGTGGAAGAGGACAGGACAAGGAGTAATGGTCTCAAGTTGCAGTGGGGGAGGTTTAGGTTGGATATTAGGAAAAACTTTTTCACTAGGAGGGTGGTGAAACGCTGGAATGCGTTGCCTAGGGAGGTGGTGAAATCTCCTTCCTTAGAAGTTTTTAAGGTCAGGCTTGACAAAGCCCTGGCTGGGATGATTTAATTGGGTATGGGTCCTGCTTTTGAGCAGGGGGTTGGACTAGATGACCTCCTGAGGTCCCTTCCAACCCTGATATTCTATGATTCTATGATTCTATGATTCAGACAAGTTCAGAAGCCATGCCTGCACCTTCAGAATCCATGGATGGCAGTCACAGAGCTCTCAGCTACACTACCTTAGTTGACTTGGGAGAACCTATGTATTGGGCATAGGAACAACAGAAACATGTTGCTGAGGCTATGTCTACACTACTGCGGTAAGTCAACCTAAGTTACCCTACTCCAGCTAAGCTACTCAAGCTAAGCTACTCCAGCTATGTCGACATACTGTGGTGTCTACACCATGCTGGGTCAATGGGAGATGCTCTCCCATCAACTTAGCTTGTGCCTCTCATTCCCGGTGGAGTACTGGAGTTGACCAGAGAGCGCTCTGCCATCGATTTAGAGGGTCTTCATTAGACCTGGTAAATTGACCTCTGGTGCATCAATTACAGCAGTGTCGATCCCGGGGTAGTGTAGACATCGCCTGAGTGTATTGCTTCTACTTCCCACTTCTGATGCTACTGAGGAGCTGGAGGGAAGCAGCCAGGAGGAAGAGTATGATGGGGGGCGCGAGGGGGGGAGAAAGGGAAGAAGTATCTTTCTTGGTCCTCTTTCCCCTCCACAGGCTCAGCAGGTTTTGCCCCTGGTTTTGCTCACACTGCAAAGGCAGGGGGAGGTCAGTCTGAATTTTCACATTTGTTTAGGGTTCAGGGGTTAACAGGAGCCGTGTCGCTAAAATCCCATTGCCGTGTATTGAAAATATACCAAGTCAGATATCTCTATGAGCATGTAAAGATCCATTTCAAAAGTCATCACCCTCCACCCCATTTGTAGACACTTACACAGGCTTGCATGATAGGCACCCTTCTTTGCCAACAGCAGCGATCAAACCAAAGACCTGCAAAGCTAAGCAGGAGTCAGTGCAGGATGAACGCTATTGAACATTTAATCCAATGCTATTTAACATTTTTATCCATGACCTGGAAGAAAACATGAATTCATCACTGATCAAGTTTTCAATCACACAAAAATTGGGGAAGTGTAAATAATGAAGAGGACAGTCACTGGTATAGAGCAATCAGGATCTCTTGGTAACCTGAGTGCAAGCAAACAGTATGTGCTTAAATATAACAAAATGTAAATGTATACATCTTGGAACAAAGAATGTAGGCCATACTTACAGGAGGGGGGAACTCTATCCTGGGAAGCAGTGCGTCTGAAAAAGATGTGGCGGTTGTGATTGATAATCAGCTGAACACAAGCTAGCAGTGTGACACTGTGGTGAAAAGAGCTAATGTGATCCTTGGATGAATAAACAGTGGAATCTCGAGTAGGAGTAGAGAGATTATTTTAGCATGTGCCATTGTTTCTGGAATACTATGTCCAGTTCTGGTATCCATAATTGAAGAAGGATGTAGATACATTAGAGAAGGTTCAGAAAATAGCTACAAGAATGGTTAAAAGATGAGAAAACATGCCTCACAGTGATAGACTTGTGAGGCTCAATCTACTTATCTTAAGAAAGAGAAGGTTAAGGGGTGACTTGATTATAGTCTGTGAGTACCTACATGGAGAAAAATATTTAATAATGGACTCTTCAATCGAGCATAAAAAGGTCTAACACGATCCAACGGATGGAAGTTGAAGCTAGAAAATTTCAGACAGGAATAAGGCATAACTTTTTAACAGTGAGAGTAATTAACCATTGGAACAATTTACCCAGGGTCATGGCTGATTCTCCATCACTGGCATTTTTAAAACCAAGATTGGATTATTTTTCTGATCTGCTCTACGAATTATTTTGGGGAACTTCTCTGGCTTGTGTTCTACAGCAGGTCAGACTAGATGATCACAATGGTCCCTTCTGGCCTTAGAATCTATGGACTAAAGAGACAGGGTCCGTAGCCTGATGTTGTAACAGACTCATATCCTCTGTTGATCAGGTACAGAGGGGGACTCATAACTTTTACTCATACACTTGCTCCATCTCACTGACCTTGTCTCCCTCTAGTCCACCCATCTCATTCTGCTTTGTCTCTTGCCCAGATCTGACCACTGTGGGAGCAAGAGCCTTCTCCTCTGCAGCTCCTTTCATCTTGAACAACTTTCTTTTTTCTCCCTACTTCATTTAACTTCTAGTCCCGTATCTGGCACATATCTTCTCCCCGTCTACGCTTTTAATATCATCCGCCTATTAGACTGGGCAATGGAAAGGGGGGGTGGATCCCTCAAGTACTGTGCTGATCCCCTGGTTACCCACCTGCAGCAAAACAGAACATCAGCAGCTTAGATGCACGTGGGGCTGTTCCTATATTATTATCACAGTTAAATTTCTCCCACAAATGATATACTGTGCATTCTGGAATGTTGTTGCTTAGTAAATCTATTCTCCTCAGTTTATTTTTACATCAGATCATCATCAAGTAGGCTCTATTGTACAAAGCCCCATTCTCAATAGGGGCTATTATAATTCCACATACAATGATGAGCACAATTACTCATAGGTTCATTTTAAAAAGAGTGTGTGGGGAGGGAATCACAGCTTAACAAAGAAAGCCTTTGTCAAAAGAGCGGTTGGGTATAGCCGCAGCTGTTAATAAAGAAGACACATTGATCTGTGCTGCAGAAATAATAAAAGATACAGAACAGGAGACTGGATGACTCAGGTCATTGGAAATGAGCTAACATAGCGTTCCTTTGGGTAACTTGTTCTTATCCAGCCCTGCTGGGTAGTGCTGCTCAAAAGTCATTACCATCTGAAAGCTTAGAGTGGGTGAAACAAGTTTGTGGTGTCATTGTAATCCATGGGTGGTACGCATCCCATTTACGAAGTTCACTACAAGGTTAGTAGTCTCAACAGAGGCCAAGTGCTCGATGAACTATGCTCCCCAGTTCAGGACAGTGGCACAATGATGAGTCAGTGTGTGCATATGGGGTGGTGGTGGTGGTGAGGGATGGGTCCTGCTATGTTGCTGTCTGTATTGCAGCTAAACAGAACACTTCATCCATGACAATCCAACTATCTATCTGTCTCAGAGGTGTTCATATGGCCCAATTATGATAATGTGTGAGCTCCTTATGTATTTATCCTCAACACACTCCTCTGAGGTAGGAAAAGGCTGTACAGATGAGCCCCAGAGCCCCAGAGAGACTAAATGATCTGCTTAGTATTAAACGGGAACCTGATGGCAAATCATGGAATTCAACCCATCTCTCACATTCCACAGTAGTTTCTAACATCTGGATCACCCACCTTCCCCCTCAAACTTTCACCTCACTCAAGTGAGGTCAAATCAGCTGACATCTTTCGCCATTGCTACAATTTAATATCTTTGTTTGTTTGTTTGGCTTTTTTTGAAAAGGAGGAGGGATGTTGCAAAACCAAAACCACAACAAAATCTATGAAAATACCTTTTCCACCATACATGGGAGGCTGGCACACAATTATGGAATGACAGAAAGTGTCTGTCCACAGCAATACACAGCACAGAAATCCCATGATTTTTTAAAGACAGACTATAGTCATAAATGATTATATCTATCCATCCATCCATTCTACATTTAGCAATTTGGTGTCTGAGGCAAACTTACACAAATACAAATGCATGGTCTATCTTTTCCTATTCATTCAGCTTGTCTTCATGAAAGAAGTCCTTATAAGTCAAATTCACCCATGTGCAGAAAGCCAGCACAAGGTCCATTCACTTCCTAAGACCCTTTCAAGTCCAGTTCTGAGGACTTTTAATGCATACACCTTCTGTTACTGACCTTTTGCAGAGTGGTCTCAATGGGACAACTCACATGAGTAAAGACTGCTCACTCAGATAAAGATTTCAAGATTGCTCTTGGCTTGATACTCTTATCTTGGTATTTTAATTTAGGGTAAAAAAGCAATAGTTTGTCCTTAGACCGCTCTGCAAATACCTTAGTTTGGAGAAACAGGGTCGGTTCTTGGTGGTTTTGTTTTTTGTTTTTTGTTTTTGTTTTATTTTTGTTCAGGTTTTTTTTTCTGGTAAATGATCATGCAGGATTTACACACACACACACACACACACACACACACACACACACACACTGTTTAAAACAGCCTGACTGATTGTATTTTTCACAAATACAAATGCCTGTAGCTTTTTATAGGAGAAAAGTCCTTCATGTTTGTATTTGGTAAAAGAGAAACGGTGACCATTATTCTGGAAAGTGAGGGCATTGTGAAATGCACGCAATCTGGTCAGATTTCAATTTAAAAAGATGTGTGAGCGTAAATACCCTTTACAAATAGCAGTGTACAATGTACCAGTGCGAAGCAGATTTGCAAATTGTGGCCACACCCAGCCCCATTTTCAGTTTGCATCAAAGTAGTTTCTAATTCCACGTTCAAGCATTTCACCCACAAAACCATTTCCATGCACCACAAGGCTTTCGGCACCAACAAGTGGGACAGCTGAAGGTTTTGAGTGCATAAATAATGTTGTATTGGGATTTAGGGCCTGATCTGACAGATACTTTTTTTCCAATTTGACTCCTGCTCCATTCAGTGAACACAACATTGATTATAGTCTCCTTCTTTATGTTTCTAATGCTAGAAGTGACTGAGTGGCTGATGGCAACTTGCTACTGTCATTAAACCCTAGCACCACCCATGTACAATATGCTTGAGAGCTGCCATTGACAACTTTCTGAGAAAGTGTGTTATGTAGATTAGTTGCCGTCTGCCTGCTTTTTTTGTGAAAAAAGGTCCAATGGTTAGGGGCATTAACTTGCATCTTGGAAGAACTTGGTTCAAGTTTTTCACCGATCTCCACAAGATCAAATGGATATAAACTGGCCATCAGGAAGTTTAGACTAGAAATTAGACGAAGGTTTCTAACCATCAGGGAAGTGAAGTTCTGGAACCGCCTTCCAAGGGAAGCAATGGAGGCAAAAGCCATATCTGGCTTCAAGACTAAGTTTGATAAGTTTATGGAAGGGATGCTATGATGGGATAGCCTAATTTTGGCAATTAATTGATCTTCAACTATTAGCGGTAGATATGCCCAATGGCCTGTGAAGGGATGTTAGATGGGGTGGGATCTGAGTTACGACAGAGAATTCTTTCCTGGGTGGCTGGCTGGTGAGTCTTGCCCACATGCTCAGGGTTTAGCTGATTGCCATATTTGGGGTCAGGAAGGAATTTTCCTCCAGGGCAGATTAGCAAAGGCCCTGGGGGGGTTCACCTTCCTCTGCAGCATGGGGCACGGGTCACTTGCTAGAGGATTCTCTGCACTTCAAAGTCTTTAAACCATGATTTGAGGACTTCAATAGCTCACACATAGGTTAGAGTTTTGTTACAGGAGTGGGTGGGTGAGATTCTGTGGCCTGCGTTGTGCAGGAGGTCAGACTAGACAATCATAATGGTCCCTTCTGACCTTAAAGTCTATGATTCTATGGTTCTATGACCTTGGGCAAGTGACTTAACATCTCTGGGCCTCATTTCCCCAATGTGTAGAATGGGGATAATTTATGAGTGTTGTAAGGATAAATACATTAAAGATTTTGAGGTGCTCAGATACTATGATGATGGAGTCATGCAATTACCTTAGATAGAAGGCACTCTGATATCATGATGATGGGGAGCTATTAGAACCAGCACGGAATAGAGCTACCTTGACAGTCGCTTGAGACAGAAGCCATGACATCCTATGTTTTGTACATAAATCAAGCATGTTGCTGGTAAACAAATTATAAATAAGATCATCATTGATAATGGAGTTGGAAAAGATTGTGTAGGGATAGGCTTTCTGAGTTTTCCTGGAATTTCTAGCTGCACTTTTTTGTACCTTTGTTTCTCGACCTGCCAGAAATAGAAATAAATAAATAAATAGTTCAGAAGAGGATGAGAATGAAAGAAAATAGTTACCTGACCTTGTCTGAATGGTGACTAATTTCCTGGTCTGGGTTCCATTTGAGGTACCAAACCTCCTGTGAATGTTTCATTGATTCTTATTTAATCAAGACTAAGACTTCATATACCTTCAGGAATATACAACAATTGGTGCGGACATTTAGACAAGAAGATGCATGTACGGATTGAACTAGCTGAGCTTGACCCCCTCATTGTAGTCGTTCAATTGGTGCGAACCTCAGCCTGCTCTTGTCTACACACTGGAGTCAGCAGTAGTGCAGCAATTGCTCCAATTGCTAAATGAAGGAAATTCCTCAGTGGAGACAAGGCCCAATTCTCCCAGCTCTAGAACTAAGCTTACCTCTCAAGTGTCCCACTGGCCCTGATTTTTAAAGTTGACTGCGGTCCCATATGGCCATTGCAAAGTCCCTATTCACGTAACTGGCACAGTTTCCTGGTTGAGAGCTGCACATCTTGGTCATCATATCTCATGATCTCCACCAGTCATTGCTGCGCGGCAAGAAAGTCGAGCAAGACCAGCCCCCACATGAAAGTAAACAGGGACAGCTTTCTACATAAAGTATGCTTTTAGTACACAGAATCATTGCATAGTTTCATTATAAGTACCAGGCTATTTGCATGCTTGCACATATATATTTAATAAAATAGTGTGTTCAATAAAAAAATGTGATGTCCCTCATTTCAAGGTAGGTTGTCCCTCATTTCAGAGTCCAGGGGTTGAGAGATATACAGCTAACCTGTCCAGTTTACGAGTTTCCAGTAACTCAGCCACTCAGTCACTTCATTATCTAACATCCTATTTTGTCTTCTTATCTTCCTCTTCAGTTAACAAATCGTAAAATCTCCAGGTTTTTCTACCAAAGCAGAGACGTTTAAATAAAATACAGAGCAAAAACCCAAAGAGGACCCATCAGAATATGCTGTAGCTCTCAGTGGCACAATATTTGGCTGCTTCCTCTCTCGATGAGAGAAATCACATTTTGAAGAATACTTTCCATTCAGGACACTTTTCTTCTTATCCTTTCCATTTGCACCACCTGCTTCAGGAGAAATATATTTTCCACATACTGCTCAAATGAACTAATCTATTTTCACTATATGTCCTTTTTGGCAAAAATATCTATAGTATTTTCTTTCATAAAGACAAATTCCCTTCTTTTGCTTTTTTTTATTAATAAAAAAGCATGATCCTTAGTTTCTTCCTCAGGAAAAAGGATGAAGGAAAAAGAAAAAGAAACCAAAAATAATAAAGCCTTTAAGCAATTGAAACTTTAGAGCCAGATCTTCAGCTGGTATAAATTGACACAGTTACTTGGAGGTTCTGGCCTGGAATTTTTAATTGCTGAAAACCAACTGAATTCCATTGCCTAGCAGACAAATTTTACCCTTCTTTTTCTCTTAAGTATCCTTTACAATATCATTGAACATATCTTTAGGTGGTAGCATGGGAGCAAAACTGTTATATTATATAATGTTGAACAAAGATGGCAATCCTCTGTCAATCAGGGAAAACTGGCCACTGCAGTCAAACATGTATCTTTGGGAGGGACGCTCAAGGTGCGGCAAGAACTGAGCGAGACTTTACTTCCCTCTCATTTCAAACAAATCAACCTAGCCTATCAGTGCAGAGATGTGTCTCAGCCATACTTCTGTCACTTCCTTTTCACTGATATATGCCCCTTTCCACTATGGCATTTTATACACAGGCATCAGGAAAATGCATTCCTGATAAAAAACCTGCTTCCCAGATGCAAAACCAAATTCCAGCCTTGTTCCAGGTTCTGGAAGCCCGTCTGAACTTCACATCCACAACAGAGGGGGGCTTGACCATCTCTAGCTTAATGATTAGGGGCTAAATCCTTCAGTCTTTGGTCAGACAAAACTCCCAGAAAAATCAGCACCAGTTGATTTTGCCTCAGTAAGACCTTTGGGTTTTGACCATTATTAGCCCCTATTATGAGATATTATTATTTAACCCAAACCCTAAAGAGGTACCTAACTCCTATTTGTGCCTTTTAACCCCCTAGCCCCCCCACATTTTATCTGAATATCTCAAACTGCTTTATAAAGGTGAGTATTATGGGTCTGATCCAAAGTCCATAGAGGTCTATGGGAATCTTTGCATCGTCTTCAATGGGTTTTGATTGTTGCTTTCTAGCCCGCTCCCCACGTTAGGGAAACTGAAGTTTCAATGATTTGTCCAGGTCCATCTGATCCTCTTGAGATGCTGGGAATAGAGCGCTCCTTTGCTGAGTCTCATTCCTGTGCTCTGACCATTAAACTCACTGCTTCCCTACAGATATTTTGGGATCCCCAAAAAATCATGTTCGGGCCATTAACAACACCTGCAGACTTTAATGGGCTTCTTTGGGAGGTTGGAAGTTTTCTGTTTAATATAAGATGGTGTAAATATTTGGATGGTTGTGTAATTTCCTGCAATTTGTGCCTGCGAAAACCCTTTTCTGGCTGATGGGGGCCAGCATAAGAAGAAATGTGTTTGCAGCTTCTATATCTCAGCAGACAACTACACCACCTACCAGCAACACTTTACACTGAAATATCCGATGCATTTGGACAACACCTAGCCAGGTTACCCAAGTCGAGCACTGGGTTCATGACTGTATCCTTCGAGGGCTAAGAACTCAGCAGGCACAGGACTGCCACGTAGTGTCTGTCATTACTCTCCAAATTTGAAACAGTTCACCAGTCTCCACAGGCTTCAGAATGTGCATTCACATTGAAGAAGGAAGGCCCAGGATCTACCCTTACTCAAAAGGAATTTCTGCTACCTTTATCTTCATTTAGCTTCTCTTTCCTTCTAACTCTCATTTGTTTTCTTTATTCTGGGGTTAGTGGTTTAGGAAGGGCATAGACTGTAAAGGTTGCTAGACTTTCCTTATAAAGTGCCAGGCTACCATGAGACACTTTCCTTAAAATAAAAGTACAGCAGAGCAGTGGCAGTCTTAGATGGAACAAACACCCTAGAGAATGGATCTCACCATGGGCTATTATTGTGAGGACAAATCTGAGAAAGTCAGTAGTTAATGTCAGAACAGCATCCAATTTAATAACTTGCAGGCAACTTTGCAAACAGCATTTGTCTTCCTCTGAGGGATGCTAGCAAAGCAGGTAGCCAGTCATACTTCAGAAGCAAAAGGAACACCCTTCAATCTTCACAATTACTTTTGAGAAAGTTACAGCTCATGTGAAGTTCAAATTCACCCACGGCAGTAGAAGTCTGCCCCAAACACAGGGAAACTGCTGTGGTTCTACCTGTCTTATGGTTTAATACTGCTGCAATCTCCATATGAGCTGAGGCCCAGATCCTGACAGGTACTTAGGTGCCTAGCTCCCTTTGAAATCAATAGAAGTTAAGTTCCCAAATTCCTTTCGAATGCCTTTAAAGAAAAATCAATAGCAAAGTCCCTAGCAGACTCCTTAGAGTCTCTGGTACTTCTACCTTTTCAAGGTCAAAATTCTGCTTCAGATAGGGTTTTTCAGGGGAGGGGGTTTGCGTATAGAAGGGGGTTTTATATGGTGAATGTCACTTTTTGTGGAAAGGCTCACTCCAACGGGAAGGTTTTGCAACACATATTCAAGATGGTTCTGTTGCATGAGTGTGGTGAAGGGTGTGGCTGGTTATAACGTGGCTCTGGAGGGGTTAGGCCCACCCAACCTTCTTTGAACCAGGTTAGGTACACTTTGAGTGGGGGTGGGCCAGACAACAGGGCTTAATGCCTGATACTTCTCCCAGACAGAAAGGGGGCACTCAGTCAGTGAGGGGTGAGTAGTTACATGCTGACTGGTGTTAGGGAGAAGGTTGCACCTTGTAAAGGCCTGTCACAGATTACTTTGCCATGTGAAACAAATGCCTGATCCAAATCCCACCAAAATCAGTGGGAGCTTTTCCCCATCAACTTTAGTCAGCTTTTGTGACAAATGTTGGGGGTACTCTTTAATAGTTCTTAATCCTGTATCTGGATCCTTCCCTAACGTGGTGTACCATATATGGGAATGGATATTTCATCACCGGGACTGTCTGGTTATCAGAGACTGCCCAGTCATGGCCAGGAGGAGGAGATGCTTTCCAATAGTCATCCAACAGCTTCTAACTAATGATTATTAAGAGAAAACGCCAGCATTGGTAACTTTAATGGCTTTAGCCCATCTCCTGGCCAGGCCTCAAACTATTTACAATTGGGGAGGGGTGGAGAAGAGAGGTCTCTTGCGGCTCTGTTAGAGAATCCAGGGGGGACAGAGAGACATGGGTGGTGGTGGATGGATTAATAGGGATCATTGTGATCATCTAATCTGACCTCCTGTCTCTCACAGGCCAGAGAACTTCCCCAAACTAATTCCTAGAGCAGATCTCTTAGAAAACCATCCAGTCTTGATTTAAAAATTTCCAGTGACAGCCTTTGGTGGAGTGTTCCACTGGTTCATTACTCACACTGTCCACAATTTACACCTTATTTCAGTCTGAATTTGTCTAGCTTCAACTTCCAGCCATTGGTCCATGTTAGACCTTTCTCAAAGTGTAGACAAAAAGTACAGCTATACTTGAAGCTGGGAGCATTATTCCCAGCTCCAGAAGACGTAGCTATACTAGCTCTGATGGAGGAAATGTGCTAAAATTAGAGCATAGCCACTGGATTTCACAGTGGACTAGCCACCCAAATGCAGGTCTAGTATCTCAAAGGGGAATCTTACTCAGGGTGATGAGCTCCTCCGGGTGGTCCCACCACTGCATCTACATGCTCAGAGCTTGATCAGAGGTAGGTCCCCTCAAGCTTGAATTGTAGATGTACCCAAAAAACTCTCTTTCAAGGGGGAGTCAGAGGGCAATGGTAAGAAACCCACACTGACATGTACCTGTGGGGGTTTCTAAAGGAACTCATCCTGCCTACAATGCCATTATGTGATGGCAGTACCTGAGGTAAAATAGACATGTACAGGATGTTTGTTATAAAGTCTTTTTCCCCCCTTGCTTAGTTCCAACTGTTGAATAGAAACAGTTTTAAGAAGTCTGCTGCTTGCTATATCACTTATCACAGGCTCCCAAAGGGTGAAACACAGGGGCCAGAAACCCATTCAAATCTGCAGGTGGCAGGTGGTTGGTGTACAGAACATAATGTACCAGGGTCCAGGTCTAAGGCTGGGACACTTGTGAGATTCCACCCAGAGACAGCTAAGGGCAAAAAGCCAAACACCTGAGGAGGAGTTGTGCCCGATGTCTGTATACAGTCATAAAAAGAGATGAGAGCTCTTATGGAAAATAGGACAACCAGGGAAAGCTTAAGGTGCTGAAAAAGAGCTGCCAATGGAACTTGTGAAATTGGCACTTTTAGAAGGTGTTCAAGGTAGATAACACTCAGTAAGATTACACCATTTTACTAGCTGTGTTTTAGGGAGAATTACATCAATTTTTCCACACTAGTGGGAGCAGCATAAAAGACACATTAAAGACTGTATAATTACATGTCTAGTATGACCAAAAAAGATTCCAAAGTCCAGCACATTTAATGTCTAAAGGTGAGGTCTTCTTCCAAGTTGAACATTTCCTTTCTTGTTGATTCAATATGAGCAGAGAGGACCTGGGATCATAGAAGGGACTGGGTGTTTTTTACTGGAACATATTCACTGAGCACTTCTCAAAGAGGGCCAAATGTAATTGGGCTTATTGGGCCAAAAGAAATCTGATGAGGTTCAACAAGGACAAGTGCAGAGTCCTGCACTTAGGAGGAAGTATCCCATGCACTGCTATAGGCTGGGGACCAATTTGCTAAGTGGAAGTTCTGCAGAAAAGGACCTGGGGATTACAGTGGATGAGAAGCTGGATATGAGTCAACAGCGTGCCCTTGTTGCCAAGAAGGCTAATGGCATCTTGGGCTGCATTAGTAGGAGCATTGCCAGCAGATGGAGGGAAGTGATTATTTCCCTCTATTCAGCACCGGTGAGGCCACATCTGGAGTACTGCATCCAGTTTTGCCCCCCCCCCCCACTACAGAAAGGATGTGGACAAATTGGAGAGAGTCTAGCGGAGGGCAACAAAAATGATTAGGGGGCTGGAGCACATGACTTATGAGGAGAGGCTGACGTAACTGAGCTTATTTAGTCTGCAGAAGAGAAGAGTGATGGGGGGATTTGATAGCAGCCTTCAACAACCTGAAGGGGGGTTCCAAAGAGGATGGAGCTAAGCTGTTCTCAGTGGTGGCAGATGAAAGAACAAGGAGCAATGGTCTAAACTTGCAGTGGGGGAGGTCTAGCTTGGATATTAGGAAAAGCTATTTCACTAGGAAAGTGGTGAAGCACTGGAATGGGTTACCTTGGGAGGTTGTGGAAGTTCCATCCTTAGAGGTTTTTAAGGTCCGGCTTGACAAAGCCCTGGCTGGGATGATTTAGAATCATAGAATGTCAGGGTTGGAAGGGACCTCAGGAGGTCATCTAGTCCAACCCGCTGCTCAAAGCAGGACCAACCCCAACTAATGATTTATTCTTCAGAATCATTATGCATTATGCAGGTCAAGTTATATTTTTAAGTACAATAAAAGGCATATAAAACATAACATATGCATAACGATTATGAAGAATAATGATTTAGTTGGGGATTGGTCCTGCTTTGAGCAGGGGGTTGGACTAGACCTCCTGAGGTCCCTTCCAACCCTGATATTCTATGATTCTATGATGAAAACACAAGAACAGCCATACTGGATCAGACCAATGGCCCATCTAGCCCATTATCCTGTCTTCCAACAGTGGTCAGTGCTAGGTGCTTCAGAGGGAATGAATAGAACAGGGAATCATCGAGTGATCCATCCCCTGTCATCCACTCCCAGCTTCTGGCAGTCAGATGCTAGGGACTCTCAGAGAATGGTGTTGCATCCCTGACCCTTCTGGCTAATAACCATTGATGGACCTGACAAATACACCATTAGCTCCAAATGTCAAAATTAGAGTTACGCCAATATCCAATAAAAGTCTTATAGGACTCCGATTTGAGGTGATGCAGGTATGTAACAGAGTGTACCAATGTTCAGCTCTAAATTTTAAATTGTAGTTTCCCATAATTTATTTTTATGAACAAAATGGAGAGCTCACATTGGGTGAATTTAGGAGTAAAATGGGGAAGTGACGTATACAGGGGGCATTATGCTGCTATCAATAACTCATGTATCTCAAGGTACATTTTTAAAATATGTGTTCACTGAATCATTTAACTTGGGCATTTACAACATGTATCAAAAATAGAAACTTTGTTCGGCATACAAAGGAACAGAGTTATAGGGCCATATCCTCATGTGGTGCAAATCAGCGAAGTCCCATCACTTTCAGTGAAGCTGCATCATTTTGGACCAGCTGAAGGTCTGGCCTGAATTCTTCTCAAAGGAAGATAAGTCAAACTGCGAATATGGAAGAGAAAGGATCTGCCTCACTTCTTTTGACTTTGAGAAGGTTACAGAGAAGGTTGACGGTGTCAACGCATACAGCATGATTTATCTGGAGTTGCAGAAAGCCCTCAATAAAGTTCCACATGACAGGCATCTGTTTAAGGTAAAAGCTACAGAGATCCAGGGTAGGACACAGAAGTGAATAAAGAACTAGTTAAAAAACAGAACACAAAGGCTACTTACATGATGAGCTACACTGCCTTCCCGACAAGGTTGATAATGGCAGTGTTTTTGACATAACTGTGTTAGTTCTCGGAGTTGAGGGAGACATCTGAAATTGTTTATTGCAAAAGCATTTACCAAAAAAAATAGGTGCTTAATAGCCTGGGCAAGATTAATTTGGAGTTAAACTGCCCCTAGACTTGCTATTGTTTTCACAGATTGTTGCAGCATTTGATCAGGAAAGGCAGTAGAAAATAAACACTTGCAATGAAGCAACAAACCCGTTGCACAGCAGCTGGGTGGAATGTAACTGCTTAAATGCAGCTGAATCACTTCAGCTGTGATTTGAGAGCTTGTTACATGGGGGGGGGGGGCAACTAGACTGGATCAGAGGGAAGAACAGACGCCCCTTTGGTCTTAAATCTGCTTTCATGGATGTATATAAAATGCAAATAATAATAATAATATAGACCCACTTTTTTTTTGTAAATTAAAGATTTCCCTCCTGAAATTATTGAGCCATATTTTTCATGTGCTTTCCAACAAATTAACACAGCTTGCAAAGAAAGTGTCTCAAATATATTGAATGCATAAAAGCAAGAGTTTTGCATAATCATCTTCCAAGAGTACTTAAATCTCTGTATATAAACTGTTTAAAAGTAAATTAAAATTATTCTTTAATGAAATACAAATCTGAAGTCACTTGAATAACTAATCATTTTATGACCCATGCAGTGAATTTTTAATGCCTGCCTCTACCTGATTATTTTAGATATGTCTGTGTTGTAAATTAAAAGCTACATAAATCATTAATGCATTGATACAGATGAGCGAGCTGACTACATTGTGTCTGATTCCTTAGGACATACAGTGTCCGATTCACCTCACTCCTTTTCCATTATATAGATTCTAGATTTATTCCAAGTTTGTTCTCCGTTAGAATCTTATTTGAATGATTTGAATGGGTTTTCTGTAGGATTTACTGCATAGAGGTTCCCTGTGCATGTACCTTACAGGCCTGCAATTTGTAAGAAAAATCTACCATAGGTAAAGAGACTATTATTTCTACTACTATTACTGTGTGCTTATAAGGTATTTTATGCATGGTTCTCAAATTGCTTTGCATACTTTAAATCACAAAACCCCAGTGATGTAGGTAAGTATTATAATATCTGTTCTACAGATTGTTAAACAAGGGACAGAGATTAAGTCATTGACCAAAATTATGTAGTGAGACAGGGAAAGATTTAGGACTGGAAGCCAGGTGTGATGACTTTTAGTCACCTGCTTTAATCACTAGCTCACACTCCCTTCTAATTGTCAAGTTTTTGAAATGAAAAAAAAAATAGATAGATCTGTAAAATATTCACATATGGACCCTAGGAACCAGCACACATTGTCAAAGTGTGGATTTGCTGGAGGATAAGGACATGCACCCTGAAATGGCACTCGTGTCTCCCAGACCAATGGGAGTTTGCTGTTGTTATGGGTGTTCCTATTGGGCAATTCTAGGGTTTTTTTAATGAGATTCGTCCACTAGTGCTGCCTCCTCTTCCCCCATCAGCACCTTCACCTGCTACAGGACATGTTGCCTTTAGGAGTTATCCCATTAAAGAAGGTTGTTGCCAATTCACCAGCAACTCTCCTGCCCCCACCTTTTTGTTTTTTTGTCTCCATCCTCCTTTCTCCTCCCTTCCGCCATTCACAGAGTAGCCTTATTTTCTCAACCCAACATTTTAAAGGGTTACATTTTCAAAAGAGACAGCAGAGATTTTGCTGTGCAGGAAGCACCACTGGTAATAGGAGTTGAAATTCTAAATCCCCATGTGTCCTTTGGATAAACTCAGGCCCAATCCAAAGAACTCTTGCTATGGGACACAGTGCTTAGCAGTGTATCATCCCATTGGCTTCACTGGGAAAGCTCACAGCTGTAATCCCCATGCCTGGTAGTAAGTGTTCTCAAGTCCAGGTCTTTAGTCATTGGGAATAGATTCTGAGTTTAGACCCAGCCCCCAGTGAAGCTGGGCTGGGGTGGTGTTGAGCCCACTGCCCATTATGCTGATAATATTGACTTGTTTCCTTGTGCTTCCTTCTTTATATCAGCCTGTCTGTATCCATCTGTTGTCTCTTGTTTTATACTTCACTCTTTGGGAACATTTTTTGTGTTAGTACACCACCTAGGACAATGGGTTCCTGGTCTCTGACTACCACTGTGACAATACAAATAACCTTCAATGGAGTTAAGCCAATTTACAACAGCTGAGAATCTGGCTCATAAATATTAACAGCTGAAGTCAAATGGAAAAGTTAATTCATCCCCATACTCCTTCTACATGCTGATATTTTGGGGAAAAAAATGGAGAGTTATAGTTCCAATGGAAGAAAATGTCTGCATGCAAAATAGATTATTTCTGATTGTGATCTTGCTGAAACCTGAAGAAGAGCTCTGTGTAGCTCTAAAGCTTGTAGCTTTCACTAACAGAAGTTGGTCCAATAAAAGATATGACCTCATCTACCTTGTCTGTCTAAAATATATCAGGCCAAAATAAAGCTGTCCTCTGTTATAATTACGTAAATCACTGAAGTCAACAGTGTTATTTAGGGTTTTAACAGGGTAACTGGAAGTGCAATCTGTCCCATTATATTATCAATATGTGAAACTGCAATTACCTCTTTGAAAGATAACACAGAACCTGTCTATCCTCTTCCTTTATCCTCATTTGAACTGGATGTTTTACGCAGCACCAGATGTATGTTAAATTGCAGAGTATGTTTGTAACCTCTGTTGTTAAGGACTGATTTCTGTTTGCCTGACTCCTTGGAAACTACTTAGTGTACTAATGTTAATACTGATATAAAAGGTAAAGTATTAGGATTTGCAGCGAGTAGGAAACAAGAGATGCAATGTGTTTAAAGGGAATTAAAAAAAAATCAGTGATCTCCCTACTGTTCAGATACATAGGGAGAAATCCTGGCAAAACTCCCAGAAACTTTAATAGGGCGAAGAACTCATCCATAGTTTCTAAGGCCGAAAGGGACTATTAGATCATCTAGTCTGACCTCCATAACACACGCCATAGGCTTTCACCCAGCCGTTCTTGCAGTGGAGGAAATGTGTTCCTTTCTATGTGAATGAGTACTGCATTCAGTGTTGTAGCTGTGTTGCTCCTAGGATACTAGAGAGACAAGGTGGGTGAGGTAATATCTTTTAATCAGACCAACTTCTGTTGGTGAGAGAGACAAGCTTTCACATTTCCATGGCGTTCTTCTTCAGGTCTGTGCTAATTTCCATCTTAAACAGCTACATTCAATATCACCCGTTCTTGTAAGCAGTGTTGTAGCAACAATGTTGGTGACCTGAAGAAGAGCCCTGTGTAAACGCAAAAGCTTGTCTCTCTCACCAACAGAATATATGACTGAGCACTATTAAGCCAAACATGTGGTTGAAGCAGAGCTTGTCTCACAGAACGCAGTTTCAGGAATTCTACTAAGAGCACTACTTACAGGTCTGTGAGTGTCCCACAGAACTCTTTTATTCAATAAGCATCATTAGACAATATATGAATTTTAGAATATAAGTATGAACAAATAAGAGTTACCACTGGCCTAATAGGTTGCACTGGAACTAGTCCTCCCAAACCTTGAAAACTCATTAACACTGACTCATGCTCTCAGGATAGTCCCAATCTATTGAAAAAATTCTTATTCCAGTCTATCACATCTTCCTCTCATGTGCTATGGTTCCCTTTACATAATAGTAGATCAGAGGAACCAGCATCAGTCACGCTTGTGATCTGTCTTTTTCCATTTGAAGAACTTTAACTTCTTGATGCCTGTGATGGGCAATATTAGACCCTTTGAGGCCATCCAGAAGGCTGTGAGGTCCTGTCACACCCCATCCCAGAGATGAACAGGAGAGAAGTTCTCCAAGTGGCCTAGAGTGGTTGCAAGGAGGCATCCAATGAGGGAGGCCACAGGGAGCAGCCAATCAGGGCCCAGCAGGCTAACATAAAAGGAGTTGCAGGGCTAGATAGCCAGTTCCTTGGTGGAGCTGGAGAACTGTGGATGGTGTGCCTGGCTGGCTAAGGGAGCTACAGGGCCTCGGACAGAGCAGTACTGGCAGAGACCTGGAGGAGAGAGAAGGACCTCTGGGCTGGCAGCTGGAACTCAACCTGAACAAGACCGTGAAGCAAGGTTGAGAAGAATGTGAGCAGACTGCCGTGGTATCAAGGTTTGGTGGCTGTCCCAAGGTTTTGTATTTTGGTCGCATCCCTTATCTCAAGTCTGATTTGTCGTTAAGTTTACCTCTTTTTTGTTTTTATTTAAAGAGAGAGGTGTTTTATGACAGATATTTTTAAAGAAATACTCTCTTTAACATGAGCTTGTTATTCTGCTCTTCCACATCGGTTTGTAATGTTTCCAATTAAGTTGCACTCCAGTTTGTTTTATAATAGTAATAATTTAACTTTTCCAAAAGGAACTAGGTGTCCCCAAGGAATGATATTCAACTGCCCCCCCCATCCCCTCCAGTACAAAGTGCTTCTTCATTCAGAACATTTTGTAGTGCTTTTATACATATTGCAGCTCTGGCACTGTCTGTGCTATTAAAAGCAGCATCACATAATGTTCTCTCACTCAAGAGGGTGACCCAGAGGATCACACAAAAGCAGAGTTGTGCATTTAAACAAAGCAACTCCGGCAGAACTATTTGTTTCGTGGTGGAATCGGGGATCCTTCAACACTTTGCGTTGATGCTGCAAATGGCAAGAACTGTCAGCAACGTTTTATTCTTTCAGTTTAAGCTACCTTCTGTCTCTGAGCAAGTGTAGTATGAATTCCAGGTAGGATCCAGGGGGCTTTCAATTACTCTTATGATAATTGGCAACAGGATCTTCCTTATAATAATACTGTTACTGCTGTTGGATTTGGAGCTATTTCCTTAGCTGGTGTAAATCAGTGTAGCTTCACTAGCTTCATGAAGCTATGAGAATTTAAACCAACTAAGGACCTGAACTATAGTTTATGGTGCCTCTCACTCAAGGAGTCAGGAAGGAATTTTCCCTCTAGTCAGATTGGCTGAGACCCAGGTGGTGGTGGTGGGGGAAGGGGGTTTGTCTTCCTCTGCAGCATAGTGCCTGGGTCACTTGGAGGTTTAAACTAGTGTAAATGGTGGCTAATCTGTAACTTCAATTCTTTAAACCATAATTGGAGGACTTCAGTAACTCAGCCAGAGGTTAGGGATCTCTTACAGGGGTGGGTTCTGTGGCCTGCAATGTGCAAGAGGTCAGAGAAGTAGATCACGATGGTCCCTGCTGCACAAAGCACCTCACAAACATTAATGAAGCCTCATAACCATCATTGTGCAAGAGCAGGCAATGGGGTAAAATTTTCACATGAGCATACATGATTAGGAACAGAAGTCCCATTTTCAAAAGAGACTTAAGACTCTGAAGTACCGAAGTCCATTGAATGTCAAATGGAGTTAGGCTCTTAGGGCTACATTTTTAAAGGTCCCTAAACATGTTTATAGGTGAAAGATGCTTACAGTGGAATTTTCAAAAAAAGCCTAAAAGGATTAGGCATCTAAATCCCATTGATTTTGATGGGATGTAAGAGCCTTACTTGCTTAAGTGCGTCTGAAAATTCTACTAGGCACCTTTAGGCACCCAAACACCTTTGAAATATCTGACCTTAAACTACAACTTGCGCCTTTGAAAATCTCCCTGTCAGGTTCCAAGATTCCTAAGGTCTGGTCTAAACTATCCCCGTTTGCTATCATAGTTGTATCAGTCAGGGTATGAAAATGTGATCCCTGACCAACAAAGTTATGCCAGCAGAAGTGTTGTTGGTCGTCCATCACTGACGATACTATATTGTCATAGTTCTCATCTATGGCTACGCATATGAGGAGAGATGTCAGAACCACTGCACTGTAGATCTTCAATTTGGTGGAGAGACAAATGTGGTGTTGGTTAAAGACTTTTGGTTGGAGTTGGCCAAGGGCCTGGCTGGCTTTGCTAATTCTGGAGGAAAATTCCTTATCAAGGGAACCGTCACTTGAGATGGTGCTGCCCAAATACTTGAACTGATCCACAATTTTCAGCTGTGTGCCTTGGATGAAGATAGCTGGCGCTGTGGCTTTGAATGGCTGGTTGGCACAAGATCTCTGAATTCCTGAGACTGATCATAGAATCTAGAATCATAGAAGATTAGGGTTGGAAGAGACCTCAGGAGGTCATCTAGTCCAACCCCCTGCTCAAAGCAGGACCAACCCCAACTAAATCATCCCAGCCAGGGCTTTGTCAAGCCAGATCTTAAAAACCTCTAAGGATGGAGATTCCACCACCTTCCTAGGTAACTCAGTGATGACCTGAAGGTCGGCCATGAAGGGATGAGCAACATGCTGTGGGGTGTGGAGAGCATGACAAGGCACTGAAGATGTCCTGGTCACCCACTGCACCCAGGAGGGTCCCCAGCCAGAATGGTGCTTTGTTCCGCTTATTATCTTATCAAATTTCATCATCATTAACATTATATCACTAACCCAAGTCCTGCGGCGATGGTGGCGTGGCGAAGTGACTGGTGGAGATGAACACTGGCAGTCATAGCCACAATGCTGCACGTAGGTGGCCTTGAGACTGGCGGTCCTTCAGCTCAGTCCCCAGGGCAGCGGAGAAGTTCAGCAGCATCCTAGCTGTCAGAACAGCACTTTTTAGGATAGTACTGCTCACCCTTTTTTCAGGGAAGGGGCTAGAAAAGGTGCCCTAAACATTGCCTGTCCCATAACATCTGGCCAGACTGCCACAGATGGCAGATCATCCTACAGCAGTTAAAAAACAATAAAGAAGAAAAGAATCATTCTAGGAGCATGAGCACCCCTCCCTAGTATTCCCCACCAGCAGAAGTACAGATGTGTAGATCTATACTATGTAGTATAGATGCATTTCTACTGGCAAAGCTCTGCTTTTAGTGGCATTGCTTGTTTCACTCAGAGGAGGTGAGGGAGGGACTGGAATACGCTACATCAGAAAGAGGGCCATTTTGCTGGAAAAATCTGCATTGCTGGAAAAGCTGAAAAAAAAGTTGATTTTGAAAATTACATTTTTTAAAAATAAAACAGTGAACTAAAAATAATCCCTGATTTAAAACAACAAAAACAAAATAGCGTTCAGTTTAGAAAACCAAGCTAATAACACCATGTTCAATTTTTTAAAACACTTTTTTTTTTAATGTTTTCTTTTTCTGCCAGTTCGTAGCAATGCAAACAGCAGGGATTAGCATACTGTAGTCACTGACATGAAATCTACTAGAGTTCTCAGTGACTTCACACATTCTCTTTGTTTTGATTATTCTGTCTCAGTCAAACAAATATAAAGCAGAGTAGGATTTTTCTTAGATACTCTGTGCCTGATCTTTTTTGTAAGTTGGACACGTGCCCATCAAAGTGCTGACCCAAAGTCCACTAAAGCCAATGGGAAAACTCCCATATGATTTCAGTGAGTGCTGAACCAGGACTCAATCTGTGTGCCTAATACCCATGTCTCATCACCATGACTAGGCACACAAGAACTGGATCCTGATGCCCTTCCGCAAGTGGAGTACTTCTGTTGAAATCAGTGGGCCCTTGAGGAGTTTAGTTTTGCTTGCTAAGAGTAGCAGAATCTAGCCCCAACTGAGTAACCGCAAATCTAGATTGGCACCATTAGTTATTTGCATGTGCAATTGCCTAATATAAAGATGCAGTTATGGTGACTGGTCTCCAAAAACAAGACACGCAGTTGTGCTTGCATTTTGGTGACATACTGCATGCCTAATTTAAAAAAAAAATCTCATCCTGTTTGCTTCCTACAGGCCAGGTTGCAAGAGCCTATTAATCATGCTTGCGATGACTTACTCACATGAGTAGTCTCACTGAAATCAATGATATTACTCATGTGAGTAACTGCTCCCCAATGCCATTATGGGCTCGCAATCTGATCCTACATATTTCTCTCTCTTAGGAGTGTTTTATGATTTCTTATATTAATTATAAAGCTTACAAATGTACATATAGTTAATACACTCATAATACATGGCCTAAATGACTAAAGAGACTGACATTATGGTATTCATTTTTAGACTGTTAGCTTGAATCCAGTGAGAGTAGTAACGATTAGAGGTATCGTATTCAGAGTAAAAGTTAAAGTACTCATAGTTCACCCAGTTTTAAGTTTACAGACCTTCCTCAGTGATAAATACAAAATGTCTTTCATCAGCCAAGCTTTCATCACAGTTTGGATACAGATTTGTTTGCGCTCTCTGGATTCAGATTTTGTAGTGCGTTTTGAATTTCAAGCTGCTCTTGATTATATGATGGCAGTCAAATAGCTGAAATCACATGGTATCTATTCCCTGATTGGTTGGGCCTAAGACTTGCTTTTGCAGATATTCTTAAATGAAGCAGCCATGTTATGTATGCTCTTTCTAATCCAATCAAGGCAAAACTAGTATGTCTCTTATTATTCTTGGGACTTTAGCCCTGGGTTGTCCTTAGGCACCACCACCAAGAAGTTTATGGACTGATGATAATATTGCACATTTCTTGAGCTGGTGGAGCTATCATTTGTAATGTATGGGTGACATATCTTATCACCCATGTCAATCGTCACCCTCCATCCAAGATGATTAGAGACTCTACCTAGTACCATCCCTCACAAGGACATGCCATGACGGGAGTATGCCTGCCATCCACCAAAGAGCTTATGGGGGGAACAGGTCATCATTTATTCACTCTAAGAAGACAACAGTAGTTAGGTAAATGCAGATTTTCAGTGCGATGGTCTGCTGCTGGCCTTTTGACTGTGGGGAAAGAGGATCAGAGAGCAGTGGTTAAAGTATCTTTATGTTTTCCAAGTTAGGAGAAGCATTTTGATGCTTTTGATGGTACACTAACTTTTATGCCATCTGTAACATTTCATTTTTAACAAAAAAAAATTGCCTAGTCCATCAAAGCACATTGACATATTTTGTCAAATTAATTTAGAAGAGAAAAGGTTTACTTTGGAAATGATAATCTTGGCATGAAAATTATTGTTAATTACATTTTTGGGTTTTTTTAGTGGGGGGAAAAATAGGTTTTGGCTTTCAAAAAACAAACTTTTTTTTACCCCAAAACAAAGGTTTTTGTTTGTTTGTTTTGCACAAAAAGTTTTAAAAGTGAAAATTGATGGGATTTGGTTTTTCATTGAAAAAAATGGGGAAAAAAATACAGGAAATGATTAGAAATGTCAAAGGACTCCCCCCCCAACATTTCACTCACACAATAATCACCATTTTTCCACCAGCTGTAATGATTATGGTTATTCAGGGGACTGGCAGTGGAAGAGCTAGCCTTTGAGATGCACAAGTCCCACAGCCGTTTGATTTTGGGCATCTGGAAATAATGAGACTTCCAGTTTAACAAAACAGTCTACTGCTTCATTCAGGAAGAAAAGAACAGGCCGCTAGGACCTACCGCCTGAAGCTTGGAATGGGAAAAGGGAACTGCACGATTCCTCCTCTTCCACTGGTCTACTTCCTCCTTCTTCCCCCCTGTCTACTTCCATACTTTTTTATAATGTAAAATGAGTCAGTTAAATTTGAGGTGTGTCCTCAAGTATTGTCTCACTGGCCAGCCCCCAAATCCCAAGATCTGTCCTGTCCATATCATAATCTGTTGCAGAAGATAGCTTAGAGATCCAACCAAGCTCGGGACCCAGTGTGAGAGAGCCTGTGCAATCTCATAGTAAAACACAGTTCTGGCCTGAGAGAGTTGATAGTCTAAAGAGGCAAGACAGACAAAAGTTGGGAGGAGAAACAGGATGCACTGACTGCATCTACACTGTGACCTGGGGGTTGTGATTTCCCAGCTCATGTACAAATACTTGTTAGCGCTCATCGAGCTAGTGTGAGTATAAATAGCAGTGTAACTGTGTTATCCACAGTGGAGGAAGCGGTGCAGGAATATTCACATTTATTTTTTGCTATACTGGCCCAGAACTAGGCCTGAAACTGGTGGGTAGGGTACTTTGGCATGGCTAAGCTATGCCTTCACTGCTGCTCCTGGGGCTACACTGCTATTTATACTGGCTCTTGTTCTCATTGAGATAGCTTGAGTATGTTCATGTGAGCAGGGAAATCACACCTGTAGCTTGTCGTGTAGACATACCCACAGAGAGGTGAAGGGTCTTGCCCAAGGTCATATGGCAGTTCCACGGTACAGCCAGGAATAGAACATGGGTCTTTGGAATCCCAGGGCCTTGTCCACTGGACCCTGCTGTCCCTCGTGAGGGCACGGTCATGGTGGACAGCAACTGGAGAGAAGAAAAGAATCATTTCAAAGATTTCCCTAATATTGTGAGGATCAGTCATGGTGTCAGGATACAAAGGGCTTCATCTCTGTGCCATGCTGGGGAAGTTGAATCCTTCAGTGGCTGGAAATGATCAGCCATTATTTGACAGCTGTTTGTTGGGTGACGTAAAATGGATTTGCAGTATAGTTGTAGCTGTGTCAGTCCCAGGATATTAGACAGACAAGGGGATGATCTTAAAAATATTACCTCACCCACCTTATCTATCCAGTGGATTTATGATATCAAGCCACATCCAAGTATATGGGTATCTACAACACAAAAGCCATTTGTAACCCTAAGCATTCTTGTATTCACAGCTTAAACACTACTGAACACAGCTTAAACACTACTGAATAATATTTGTTCAAAATATGCTTTATCAGTGTATGAAAACTAATAGCATGCTGGTTATTAAGATCATTATAAAATGTATGTATTGACTTTACACATGAAGATATTAATTCCCTCTGTACAGGGGTAGCAGAGTCTTCCCAAAAGTGGGAGGGCCAGAGCCCCCTGCCCCCTCCGTGGTACTGCCCTGCCCCACCTCTTCTGCCAGAAGACTGGCCAAGCTGGAAGGCAGAGTGGGCCAGGAGCTGCTGACTCTCCACCTGCCCGGGGTGGGGAGGCTGAGAACAGGCCCTGGCTTGTGTCCCCGCCCTGCAGGCACCCCACCCAGGACAGGAAGGTCCACGGCTCCCCACAACTGCTCACCCAGCTCTTACCCCTACCTGGCTCCAGTTTGGGGGACAGCAGCCCGGCCATATTGAGAGCTACGCAGGGCAGGCAGCTGTGGGGAGCCGCACACTCGCCACTTGCCCTGAGGGGGGGCTTGCGGGGTTGCGGGGGGGGAACGTGGGCCAGGGGCTGCTAACAGCCTGCACACCCTGGGCAAGTGGAGGGTCTGCAGCACAGTGCTATTTCTTTTATCATTTTTAACCGTGCAAATATTTGTAATCTAAAATAATAATATAAAGTGAGCAGTGTACACTTTGTATTCTGTGTTGTAATAGAAATCAATATATTTGAAAATGTAGAAACACATCCAAAAATATTTAATACATTTCAATTGTTTGAGAGTGCGATTAATTTTTTAATCGTGATTACTTTTTTTGAATTAATCGTGTGAGTTAACTGCAACTAATCAACAGCCCTACTTTATACTGTTCATCTGCACAGCAAATGCTTTAATGAAGAAAAAAAATCATCAATTAATATTCTCAGAGATTTGAAACTACGGGGCCGATGTAGGAAACTTTAATCTTTTATATACCAGCAAACCGTCTGAGAGGTCTCATCTAGCACAGAAGCAGGACACCAGTTTCACCACAGTACTGTGTATAAAGAGAGAGAGCAAAAATGTCAGTCATTTGATTAGACAGGACTTGCCCTGGCTTCTCATCCAACTTTTGTTTAATATTAGATAAAACATACAACACACACAGAGAGCGACACAGTGTATTATTGCGGGATGCTACAGTGAGCAAATGTTATTTCCTATTATCTGGCCGATCTTCAGATAACTGGGGCTTTCTGAATAAACTTTGTTTAAAAACATTGCATGGTCCACTTTGAAATCTAATTCCAAAAAAGGTCCCTGCGATTCATCCTTCCCAGCTCCAAGGCAAACAGTGTGATTGGTAGCACATTCATAATTCAACATGGTTAAATGCCAAGGGCCGAACAGAGAGCACCCTCCTAGCCAGCATGAGCAGAATGACATTCATGGTTGATTCAGCTCCTCACAACAAGCTGTGTAATTGGAAAAGCCAAGGGAAGTGACCCCTCTCTCTGTGTCCTGCTGATGTCAAAATACATTCACATCACTCTGACAAGTGGCCAGTTTGGAAGCTTCCTTTGAATAGGAGGCTGGAAGGAAAGAGAGCAACTTGTAAGGAGCCTGAAATAGATATCGTGCAGGTAGAGAACATAATATACAAAGGAGGCTTTTAATGATTTGTGTTTGATCTCCAGAAAGGGGGCAGCAAGACAGGAGGGGGAGGAGGAGAGCTGCTTAGTGTAAGTTGGTATCTTATTTACACTGGGTGCTGTGCACAGAGTTGTACAATCAAATTTAATATATTCACTAGACCCTTGTGGCTTTTGTTATGGAGGAAAAAAGTCTAAAATCTGATAGATGATGATGGATGAACCTCAAAAGGTGCAGAGGCTGGGTTCTGATAAGCGTCAGAAAGTTCTGATCTGAAGCTTCATTTAGGAGGGGGCTGAGATAGGGCCATCCCTAACATTCGAGGGGATTCAGATCAGGAGGTTTGGTGAGTTTTGTGTTATGAGAAACAGGTTCCCACCCACAACAGAGAGCTGCAGCTGGAACCTCCAAGTGCCTGAGCTATGCAACAGTTTGTATAACAGGATGTGGGATAGTCAGCACCAGATTAGAGGGCAGATCATGGTGACAAAACATAGGGAAACAGTGCTGCAGCCCTGTTTGTAATGACTCAGTGGTATGAAATAATGGTTTGTCACTGAAAAGCTTAATGGATTTCTGTGCCTTATTGACAGAACCAGAACATGGTGTCAGAAGTAAATGTGCCCCTAAAAGGACGAAGTAGCCAGCAGGTCTGATTGTTACATAATCAGTTAACTAAAGACAAAGCTCAGTCATGGGAGCAAGCCTGATTCTGGTTCCTGGATCCATGGACATGGAAGGGGATGTCTTCAACAACTGGCTGTTCTTCAGAGAACATCCACAGGACTGAATGAAAAAAAAAATCTAAAAGAATAAGGGCTGCAACACTACTGTCAGTGATGGGGAAAGAAAGCCACATGCTCTAGTAGCCTCTGGGTATGCCACCAGCAGACCACAGAGATCCCTCCAAAATGTTGGGCATGCTCCAAAAACATTTTGAAATTACAAGAAATGTTATATATGAACACTGCTTCTTCAACAAGTGTGAGCAAGCATCTTCAGAAACATTGACCAGTATAATGCCAAGCTGGGCAAAATGTCAGATTAATGTGAGTATGGCATTTTGAAAGAGGAGTTGATATGAGTCATAAGAAACTAAAGACAAAGGAACTCGAATGAGAATGCTCAGAAACCCTGTGTTAACAGTGGCAGAGGCCACAGAAATGTGCAAAGCAAGCAAATAAGCTCTTGCTCAGTGAAGATAACCACACATGAAATTGTTGATAAAGTGCATATGCTCAAAAACAAAAACAGAAATCCACAGAAAATAATAATAATAATAATAATTAATAATACACCTGCATAAGTACAGTGATGAAGCAAGTGCACCTCACAATGAAAGCTGTGGGTACTATGGGACAAGAGGCAAAGAAGGCAAATGCCCAGCTTACAGCACTATTTGCAGAAACTGTGGAAAGAGGAATCATTATGCATAAGTATGCAGACAAAAAAGCAATGGCAAGCAATACACCATATAATAGAGGTGAACTGAGCAGCAACCCAGATAGTGAAATCTTTTACATACATGGTGTCAGAACAATACACTCTAAGAAAACAGCATCGTTTAAACTCATATTAGCACCTTTCAAAGTAACATTGAAACTGTGGCACAAGCAAGAAATAGAATGCCAAATAGACAGTGGAGTGTCTGTAAATGTAATGGGCAACACGGACTTCCTCAACATCGTGCAAGATGGAGCAGCAAAACTGCAGCCACGCTCTGCTAAATGGCAGTGCCTCGATGGCACCATCGTCACGCCACTAGGGCAATGTGTGGGACAGGCAGAACACCCAGGAAAGGTGTACCAGCTAGAACGTTAGGCTGGGAACTCTAGACAGAAACCACTTCTCTCAGCCAGTACAAGTGAACACACAAACTTTGTGCCATTAAACCCTTCCCCTACAATTCATATGATAAGCTCAACAAACAGAAGAGGAGCCTGCGACTCACTGAGGTGCCATACGTGGGACGCCTCCGAAGGCCTGCACCCAGATCCAGAAGAGGTGAGAGTAATACAGCAAATGCCCAAACCTTCACATGCCTCCAATGTGTGCTATTAAGACTACAACATTGCCACTCAGATGTACACTATAAAAAAAGAAACCAAAATATATATAGCAGGTTTCCTACCCAGAGCAGCTCCGTTACAATAATTACAATAATCTGACACAAACTGCTGCCAACTCTGATGGGCAGAAGGGCTACATTATAACAAAAGAAACATAAAAATAAATATAGCTGGCTTGATTAATACTTTCTATTTCCTGACAAGGACTACAGAAAGTCAGCAAGCATACACTACAGGATAAAGAGCTGCAAATTCTGGCATCGGGTATTTTTACAGGATGGCCAGACACATGCGAAGAGGCTGCAGCGGACACTTGTGAATATTGGAACTATTGTGATGAGTTCAGTGTGTAGAACAACATTATATTTAAAGGCAACCAAATACTTAGGTCTCTCTGACTCAATCTTTAGCTATATCTCGAATATACCGCAGCCTCACTGGGATAGAAACATGTCTGTGAAAAGCTAGGGATGTAATATGCTGGATGTGGTATTACTGGGGATTTAAAAGAATGAATAGAGTCTCCAGTGTGTGAAAGCTGAAAGCTGGAGGAGGCTGTTGGTTTTAGGCTAGACTAATATATTGACCTGAATTTAGATCTTCTGTATATATGTTAAGTGTGTATCTAATAAAGACGGGTTTTTTTTAGTTACTGTCAATGAACTCTTAAGATTAGTGGATTACTTGAATATAAAACAACACATGGTACCAGGAGTGGGGTAAGTGATAAAAAGAACTGGAAGAAGTTAAAAAAAATGAGGTCAACATTACTGAGAAGAGCAAAACAAATTTGAATGAAATAGGATGGATTAATTCCATATTTCTAAAAATGTCAAGAAAATGCTGCAGAAAATTGGAAAAGGGTTAAAGAAGAATTTGATTTATTTTTGAGGGCATCAAGATCTGCTCATAAGGAAGATGAACAAAAGATTGGCATAGTTTTGAATATTGTTGGTACTGAAGAAATTTCATTATATAATTTATCTGAGTTGAATGTTAGAAATTAAGTTGACTGAGTTTATCTTTAAACAAATTGTTTACCAAAACAGTTTACCAAAAAGAAACAAAATATTTGAAAGATTTCAGGTTTCAGAGTAACAGCCTGTATTCGCAAAAAGAAAAGGAATACTTGTGGCACCTTAGAGACTAACCAATTAATTAATTAATTAATTAAATTGGTTAGTCACTAAGATGCCACAAGTACTCCTTTTCTTTTTGAAAGATTTCAGTTTCACTCAAGAAATTAAATAGAGGAAGAAACTTTTCAATCATTTTAAATATCTGTAAAGACAAGAAGTCAGATGTGATTTCCAGAATCTCTGAGTCAATGATAAGAGATCAAACTGTGATGGGTATACAAGATATCAGTGTAAGAAAAAGACCATTCAAAGAGCCAGATCTAAATCTGAGAAAAAGCAATGAGAATTTGCCAAACTGCTGAACTTAATCAACAGTGATTACACATTTTAGTAGAAAACAAACTGATGTGAATATAGATTTAATAAGAAAAAGTTTTTAAAAAAAGGCAATGGAGGAAAATGGAGTGAAACTGCTAAAATTAAAACATGAGCATATGTAATAATGTTCTAGTTGCGGAAGGAGGCACCACCCTAGACTATGTCCAGCATATGGTCAAATCTGTCATATCTGCAAGAAACAGAATCATTCTGGAAAAGTTTGTAAACAGAGAAGTCTGGAAAAACTTAAATATATTTAGCTGAAAACTTACAAAAAGATTTACCTATGTTTCTTCAAGAAGGATACAAGGGAAGGTATATGTCTAAATATCAGTTGAGTTTTTATCAAAAGAATTCTTATGACAAATTCAATATTGCTTTTATTTTTCCTGTGGCCACATCCCTGTTTACCTGGACAAGGGGCCTTCTTGTGTGTGTGCAGTTCCTGGAGTGCAGCATATGTTCATTGCGACCTACAAGCTGTGAAGACAGGAGAGGAACATTAAAGTACATTTTTTTAGCGCTCTAGCAATTCATCCATGTTTCTGTGCATGGTACAATTGAGTTATTTATCACTGTTGCATGCCATGCCACAAGGAGGGATTATGAGGACTTCTGTCTTTAAGTCTGTGTCTTTCCATAACAACAAAGGTGTGATTTTTCAAAAGGTCTCCATGCTGGACTAATGCTACTCCCATTGCAGTTAATTGTAAAACTTCCAGTGGCTGTAACAGGAGCAGAGTTCGGTAGGACTGAGTGCTTTTGAAAAATGCCACCTTTCATCAATGCTCATAGTTTTGTAACAGGTATCTACAAGACTCTGCCCATTTTGGTTATAGTTGCCACAGTTGACTCTGTTACCCAAAGCTCTTGATAACTTTTACTCTGTGCGAGGTGGTATTAGGAAATAAATCAGGGGAGACACGGCCGGCCGACCGATCGATGGTTGGCTCAAACAGGACAACGCAAGAGTGCTTTCACTTAAAGCTAAACTTTACTTCATCTCAAGCACTTACACACATCTGCAACAGGTTAGTAAAACACCCCCAACCCTCAATAGTTACTCAACTGATATTTAGACATATACCTTCCCTTGTATCCTTCTTGAAGAAACATAGGTAAATCTTTTTGTAAGTTTTCAACTAAATATATTTAAGTTTTTCCTCTATAGTTACCGAAGCTGGGTGTGGCTCTCGAGTGGCACAGCGGCAGCCTGTCTGCCAGTGGGGAACACAAGATGCATCCAGGGGGAGAGTCCAGTCCTGAAGAGTCCCCCTTACCTCAAACGTTCCTCCCTTATTTATACATTAGTAATAGAATGACATGTCCCTTAAAGAAAACTTGTCAAGCAAGCAGTTTCAATGGTCAGGCAAGAGGCTCCTTCTGATTATTGATTAACCAGGTCTGGGTTTTTCCAGCGTTTGCAGCCTTGAGGCCCTGTTAGACACATTCCTGAGGGCACATCCTGCTCCTCTAAAATGCATGTATCAGCAACTTCAACACAATTCTTATCAGGAAGTGGGGGGGGTCCAAGCTGCCCTTTCTGTGCCCCCTCCCCCCGCCCCGCCTTGGTCAAGCTGAGGCTGTGACATGGCCAATTTACAGCCTGCTGACTCGGCTGCTTTTAGCAATAAGCCATAGTGGTTTCAGGTACTTTACTGGTTTGCCAAAATCTCCCCATACAGACTCCATCCCTTCCTTGCTGCATCCATAGATTTTTGGGACAGGCTTAATACATTTGATCATAACTCCCTATAATGGCTGGCCCCAGTGACTTTAACCAGCTGCTAAGTATTGCTAACAGAGTGCTCCTTTAGCCCAAGCTGTAGCGGTCAGTGATTTGGGGTGGGGTTAAATATCCTGGGTTTGAACTCACTGGTGCCCATGGTTTGTTACATGCCAGTCTCTGGGACCGATCATGTACCCTTCTGACTGTGTACAGTTCTGGGTGCATGTTTTGGTTTTGCACACTTCACAGCACTAAAGGGGATGCTGAGGTTCAGAGAAAAAAGGAATAAAAGGGAAAAGTAGTAATGGGGTGGACTAAGAGCAAGGGAGGGAGATTTATAAAAGGCTAGGGGACTGTGAGCGATTGTTGTACATCTAGGGGAAGCCAGTTATTCTGCAAAGATGTCTCGCAATGGTTCCATTGTTAAATTCAAGAATTCCATTTCTTTTACCAAGTGTGATGCACTCACTGTACATGAAAAGATGATTTTTGTATTGGGTATTTTGGTTAATTTCTTATGAAGTCTGCAATACCCCGAGTATGTAGACACTATCATTTGACTATAATAGTTGAAGAAATACGGTTTTATGCTTCATTTATTTATATTGGTTGTAACGGTGATTGTAAATGTTTAATACTTGTTAAGACTGTTTCTAACATCTCATTTTAATTCCAGTGCATTTTCTTAGCTTGTCCCCCTGGTCAGAATCATACAATAGTCTCCTTGTGATACCCACCTCCTTAGAAATCATTGTTCTGAATAAATGTGAATTATAGCCACAGTTGCAGAGCCATCACAAAATATAGATAGGAAATCATTGGGAATCTATCACACACACGTGGATGGGGGTATTGAAGCTTACTTCTTGGTGGTAGGTTATGCCTTTGATTTGCTATTCATTTCTTTTAACTGTATGTTTTCTATAGTTCAAGATATTTCCAGGCCCTCAGATTTTTTTGGGGTGGGGAGTGGGTTTGGCATTTTCTGAATGGAAGCCCAAATTGACATTTTTGACATTTTATCTAGAGCTGGGGAAATAACTCAGTGAATAATTTATATGACCAACTTCATTTCTTTCTTTCTCTTATCACAGTGCACACAAACACTTTATTTATTATTATTATTATTATTTATTATTATTTACCATATGCATTATCTTAGCATCTAAAAGACCCCCCCCAAAATTAGGATTCCATTATGGGGCTCTTACTCACAATAAGATACTGTCCTGCCCTAAAGAGGTTACAACAGACCGAGATGACAAGTTCTGAAAGGGGAGTATTTTTATTATTCCCATTTCATAGGTCAGGAATTGACACACACAGAGATTAAGGAACTTCCCCAAGGTCACACAGAAAGTTTGTAGCAGAACTGGAAACTGAACCCTGATCTCCTGAGTCCCAGTACAGTATTTTAAATGCAATCCCATCTTTCCTGTCAAGATTATGACTTTCTCAAATGTATATGTTGTTCAAACTTCTTAGTGACATAATGTCTATGAATAATGTTTTAGCTGCACATTGTTTGTAAGCTGTTCATTGTAGGATCTTTCTATCTGTTGTTGATCTACATCCTATCACAATGTAGATTATCTGTGATTATCTCCTTGTATGTATGTGTATAGTGTCTAGAACACTGGGTCCCTGATTGCAGTTGGGTCATCTAGGTGCTATTGTAACACTAATAATATACAACACAGTGAACAGGAGTTTGGGGGACAGGGCAGTGTGATGGATAATTGCATTAAGGACCTGATCCAACTCCCACAAGTGTCAATGGGAGTTTTGCCCATTGACTTTAATGGCAGCTGGATCAGACTGGACATTCTGGTAAAAATGAATTTCCTTCCTCAGCTTCCAAGATGAACGTTTGTTTTCCCCCACATAAACACATAAAAATGGCCATACTGCACCAGACCAATGGCCCATCTGGCCCAGTATCCTGTCTTCCAGCAGAGGCCAGATGTTTTAGAGGGAATGAACAGAACAGGGTAATGTTGAGTGATCTATCCTTTTGTCCAGTCCCATCTTCTGGCAGCTGGAGGTTTAGGGAAGTCCTTTGCTCTTGACTTGAATGTTACCAAAAGCCCCCTGTGCCAAATCTTCTGACTGAGATCAAGATAGCTAGAATCACAGTAGATAGCAGGCAAAGTGCAAAAGGGCCATACAGCTCAGGCAAACAGTGTATTGCCCAGATGTTTTAATTTTTATCTGTTTTCTTTCAAGTTCAGAAAATCAAAGAAATACAACAGCAGAGAGGCTAACAGAGGGAGTTTGCCCGGGGAGAGCTCACCGAGGCTTTCATCTTGCAGGCTTCTCTGAGTAGTTACTAAAACACCTGAGGAAGCTCGTAGAAGGAAGGTAATATGGATGGTGAGTGTTCAGCTGTTGTTACCTGCACAGGATTTGCCATGTTTGTCTTTCTTCCACAGGACAGAAGCGACTTTGTCTGTACAAAGTGCAAGCTGATCTCCATACTGGAAGAGAAGGTTCAAGGTCTGGAGCAACAGGTATCGACCCTGTGTTGCAAAAGAGAAACTGAAGATTTCCTGGACAGACGTCAGGATATGCTTCTACGGGCACAAGGTTCTGAAGATTCAGAGCAGGCTGCACTGTGGGGATAGAAGGACAGTGAAGAAATTTGGCATCATGTGACCTCCAGAAGAAGAAAGGGGAGCATCCATGTACCAGCAACGCAGATACAGATAAGCAACTGTTTTCATGTTCTCTCCACAGGTACTAATGCGGAGAGTGGACCAGATGATACATCTGAGGGAAGGGAACAGAAGGAGACTCCACTGATTGGAAGGCATGAGATGCACAGTCCTAGAGATGGGGGTTCCACGACCACCGCTCCCAAGAGAAGAAGGCAGGTGGTGGTGGTCAGGGACTCCCTCCTCAGGGGAAATGCTGCCCTGACCGGGAAAACCGAGAAGTCTGCTGCTTGCCAGGAGCTAGGATTCACGATGTGATGCAGAGACTGCCGAGACTCATCAAGCCCTTCGATCACTACCCTTCCTGCTTCTCCATGTGGGCACCAATGATACTGCCAAGAATGACCTTGAGCGGATCACTGCAGACTAGGTGGCTCTGGGAAGGAGGATAAAGGACTATGAGGCGCAAGTGGTCTTCTCGTCCATCCTGCCCGTGGAAGGAAAAGGCCTGGGTAGAGACCGTCGAATCGTGGAAGTCAATGAATGGCTACGCAGGTGGTGTCGGAGAGAAGGCTTTGGATTCTTTAACCATGGGATGGTGTTCCAAGAAGGAGGAGTGCTAGGCAGAGACGGGCTCCAGCTAACGAAGACAGGGAAGAGCATCCTCACAAGCAGGCTGGCTAACCTAGTGGGGAGGGCTTTAAACTAGGTTCACCGGGGGAAGGAGACCAAAGCCCTGAGGTAAGTGGGGACATTGGATACCAGGAGGAAGAACGAGCAGGAGAGCGTGAGAGGGGAGGGCTCCTGCCTAATACTAAGAAAGCAGGACAAATAGTAAGTTGTCTCAAGTGCCTATACACAAATGCAAGAAGCCTGGGAAACAAGCAGGGAGAACTGGAAGTCCTGGCACAGTCAAGGAATTATGATGTGATTGGAATAACAGACTTGGTGGGATAACTCACATGACTGGAGTACTGTCATGGATGGATATAAACTGTTCAGGAAGGACAGGCAGGGCAGAAAAGGTGGGGGAGTTGAATTGTATGTAAGAGAGCAGTATGACTGCTCAGAGCTCAAGTATGAAACTGCAGAAAAACTTGAGGGTCTCTGGATTAAGTTTAGAAGAGTGAGCAACAAAGGTGATGTTGTGGTGGGAGTCTGCTATAGACCAGGGGGATGAGGTGGACGAGGCTTTCTTCTGGCAACTAAGGGAAGTTACTAGATCGCAGGCCCTGGTTCTCATAGGAGACTTCAATCACCCTGATATCTGCTGGGAGAGCAATACAGCGGTGCACAGACAATCCAGGAAGTTTTTGGAAAATGTAGGGGACAATTTCCTGGTGCAAGTGCTAGAGGAACCAACTAGGGGCAGAGCTCTTCTTTAGCTGCTGCTCACAAACTGGGAGGAAGTAGTAGGGGAAGCAAAAGTGGATGGGAACCTGGGCAGCAGTGACCATGAGATGGTCGAGTTCAGGATCCTGACACAAGGAAGAAAGGAGAGCAGCAGAATATGGACCTGGACTTCAGAAAAGCAGACTTTGACTCCCTCAGAGAACTGATGGGCAAGATCCCCTGGGAGAATAACATGAGGGGGAAAGGAGTCCAGGAGAGCTGGCTGTATTTTAAAGAATCCTTATTGAGGTTACAGGGACAAACCATCCCAAAGTGCAGAAAGAATTGTAAATATGGCAGGCGGCCATCTTGGCTTAACAGTGAAATCTTTGCTGATCTTCGACGGCATGCAGGAGTGAAATCAGGAAGGCAAAATCACACCTGGAGTTGCAGCTAGCAAGAGATGTTAAGAGTAAGAAGAAGGGTTTCTTCAGGTATGTTAGCAACAAGAAGAAAGTCAAGGAAAGTGTGGGCCCCTTACTGAATGAGGGAGGAAACCTACTGACAGAGGATGTGGAAAAATCTCATGTACTCAATGCTTTTTTTGCCTCTGTCTTCACAAACAAGGTCAGCTCCCAGACTACTGCACTGGGCAGCATAGCATGGGGAGGAGGTGACCAGGCCTCTGTGGAGAAAGAAGTGGTTCGGGACTATTTAGAAAAGCTGGACGAGCACAAGTCCTTGTGCCCGGATACGCTGCATCTGAGAGTGCTAAAGGATTTGGCGGATGTGATTGCACAGCCATTGGCCATTATCTTTGAAAACTCATGGCAATCGGGGGAGGTCCCAGACGACTGGAAAAAGGCTAATGTAGTGCCCATCTTTAAAAAAGGGAAGAAGGAGGATCCGGGGAACTACAGGCCAGTCAGCCTCACCTCAGTCCCTGGAAAAATCATGGAGCAGGTCCTCAAGGAATCAATTCTGAAGCACTTAGAAGAGAGGAAAGTGATCAGGCACAGTCAGCATGGATTCACCAAGGGCAAGTCATGCCTGACTAATCTAATTGCCTTCTATGATGAGATAACTGGCTCTGTGGATGAGGGGAAAGCAGTGGACGTGTTGTTCCTTGACTTTAGCAAAGCTTTTGACACGGTCTCCCACAGTATTCTTGCCAGCAAGTTAAAGAAGTATGGGCTGGACGGACTATAAGGTGGATGGAAAGCTGGCTAGATCATTGGGCTCAATGGGTAGTGATCAATGGCTCCATGTCTAGTTGGCAGCCGCTATCAAGCGGAGTGCCCCAAGGATCGGTCATGGGGCCGGTTTTGTTCAATATCTTCATTAATGATCTGGACGATGGCGTGGACTGCACCCTCAGCAAGTTTGCAGATGACACTAAACTGGGAGGTGTGGTAGATACTCTGGAGGGTAGGGATAGGATACAGAGGGTCCTAGACAACTTAGAGGATTGGGCCAAAAGAAATCTGATGAGGTTCAACAAGGACAAGTGCAGAGTCCTGAACTTAGGATGGAAGAATCCCATTCACTGCTACAGACTAGGGACCGAATGTCTAGGCAGCAATTGTGCAGAAAAGGACCTAGGGGTTACAGTGGACAAGAAGCTGGATATGAGTCAACAGTGTGTCCTTGTTGCCAAGAAGGCTAACAACATTTTGGGCTGTATAAGTAGGGGCATTGCCAGCAGATCGAGGGACGTGATCGTTCCCCTCTGTTCGACATTGGTGAGGCCTCATCTGGAGTACTGTGTCCAGATTTGGGCCCCACACTACAAGAAGGATGTGGAAAACTTGGAAAGAGTCCAGTGGAGGGCAACAAAAATGATTTGGGGACTGGAACACATGACTTATGAGGAGAGGCTGAGGGAACTGGGATTGTTTAGTCTGCGGAAGAGAAGAATGAGGGGGGATTTGATAACTGCTTTCAAGTACCTGAAAGGGGTTTCCAAAGAGGATGGATCTAGACTTTTCTCAGTGGTAGCAGATGACAGAACAAGGAGTAATGGTCTCAAGTTGCAGTGGGGGAGGTTTAGGTTGGATATTAGGAAAAACTTTTACACTAAGAGGGTGGTGAAGCACTGTAATGCATTATCTATGGAGGTGGTGGAATCACCTTCCTTTGAGGTTTTTAAGGTCAGGCTTGATAAAGCCCTGGCTGGGATGATTTAGTTGGGGATTGGTCCTGCTTTGCACAGGGGGTGGACTAGATGACCTCCTGATGTCCCTTCCAACCCTGATATTCTATGATTCTAACCCTTTGAGGTAAATAGCTAACGAAGAAGGCTGTCCCTGTCTATCCTACAATATATGTAAGCAAAAATCTTCAGAGGAAGCATGGGTTTTATAATGAGCATACAATGCCATCTCTCATTTATGACAGACTGAGACGATTTACAGAGGAATAAAACTTATATATTTGAGGTATTTTTGGTTCATGTAGGCACTGTAGGATTGTTTCTTACAGCATATCCACCAGTGCATTGTCCAGGCTATTTTTAAGTGACTCAAACAATGGGGTTTCCATCACTTCCCTTAGGAGACTATTCAACTTTCTACTAATTAGAGCAGGGCAAACACCTCAGAACTTCTGTGAGACTACAAAGCTGAATTCACTTTGACTGTGTTCACACCCCAGTTATGCATCCAGCGAATGAGTTCACAGGCAGTAATAACTACAGAAAGAGAAGGTGAAATCATGGCCTTATTGAAGTCAACGGAGTCAGAATTACATGCAGAAAATGTTGAATATTGGAGAAAATTTGTGCAAAAGAAGCCTAGTAATAACAGGAAAAACTAGTTTTACCAAAAAAAAAAAAAAAATCCATCTTCAAACTTGCTTTCATTCTGAAGTGTTTAAAATAGGATCAAGTTTTCTATTTCTTTCCTTTATTTTTTCCCCAAATTGTTATGGAAATTTTAAGTGAAAATGTTCTTGAAAGAGTTATAGATATTTGTCATTTTTCTAAAATGCTTTTTTTTGGTTAAAAAAACAATTTCTCTAATATATTTGAAAAATTGTCAATATGGTTGAGTTTTTTTTTTTAAAAATGGTGTTTTGACATTTTTCACAAAGAAAGAAAAAGTTTGTGCGCTTAGCAGTACATGCTCACATAGTAGTGAAGAATAATTCCCTCCACTGCAGGAATTACTGGGTCAAAACCTATGGCTGTATTATGCAGGAGGCATGGAATGGATGATTTTAATAGGCCCTTTTGGCCTTTAAATCTATAGGTTAGATCCTTAGCTTGTATAAATTGATGTAACTTCATCAACTTCAGTGGAGCTATGCCAATTTACACCACCCAGGGATCCAACCCTGTGAATCTACAATTATTGGTAGGAATTTTTCCGGGCTATATTTTGCCACCCTTAATCATGTTGAGTAGCACATTAATGTCTGACACCACTGGAATAACAGAAAGAGGAATGAGTGCCATGACATGAATGAGGATGGCTAAATCAGGCATCAGTTTATCATTTTCAATAACTGATATATTTAAGAAATCTGTAAACTGCTGGCTAGCAAATGACAAACACCTACAGTATAGGAATGGGGCGGGGGGAAACACCTACAGGGAGAGGTTCAAAAGCTCGGAAGAGAATGAATGAGGCACCCAACTCCCATTGAAACACCCTCTGAGCACCTGATTCCCATAAGCACTTTTGAAAATCTTACCATAAACTTGTTGAATGCATTATTCACTACTCAGCTCTACTATTAATAATAATACTTAGCTGCAGTTGAATAGCATTTTTCATCTTCAAAGAGGTTTTCGTTCGTTAACTAATTCATTAGTCTCATAGATCTTTCTGGTAAGAGTTCCCTGACATTGAGTCTAAATTTTATTTTTGCTCAGTTTCTTCCCATAGCTCTATCTGTTATATCCCCTTGGGCAGACCTGACCAGCTCCTTTCTCTCTCACACAGCCAAATTCATCTTGGGTGTAACTTCATTGAAGACAACTTCAATGAAGTTACACCAGGAATGAATTTGGCCCTTAAGGATCACAGCACTTTTCAAATTAAGTTTTTGGAGATATTTATCTTATTCCCCACCCACCATTAGCTATCATTTGGCCAAGCTATAAATATTTACTTGCATTCTTTTAATCTTTCCTCATAAGTCAATATCGTCAGCCCCTCAGTCATGTTGGTTGATCTTTTTATTACCTCCAGTGTGCTCACAAGTGTGTAGTGCTTCATAGCATTTCCTGAATGACTTGAAGTCAAGAATGATGACATGTGGCAATGGGACTGTGATGATTGTGAAATAAGTGAAGCGCTGTTGTGTCCTGGACACAGGCACATTTTGCTATAGCCAATTATGTTTCTTCAGTTCTGTCAAAATGGTAGAATGGATTGACAAAAATAATTTCTAATTAGATCTTGTTGGAATTATTTTATTTAAAATTCAGTAGCCGAAAATGGCCCTTTTTTTGGTAAATGGAAATGTTTCCTCCCCATCCACCTCCCCAAAAAAAACATATTGGTTTTCAAATACCAAAACCAACTAGTTTGTTTGCTTATTTTTATGAACTACTGAAAAATGTCAATGAAAAGTTTTGGGGACAAAAGAATATTTTTCATTTCTTTTGAATTTATTTTGCAGAAAACACTATTTTATGGCCAGTTCTAGTCATATAGATATAGATATATATAACTATGAATATTTGCCTATTTTCTACTTTGCGCAAAAAATATTTTCCACCTTCTCTTTTGCACCCTTTTACTCTGTTATCTTTCTCTTTTTTAATCCATTCAAAGCACTACTACAATCTGATTTCTTGCCTCTCCAGATGTGCTTCCCCACTTCCCTAATCTCGCAATTTTGATAAAGTTACGTCTCTAGTGCTTATTGCCATATCTTTCCATGGCTCCTCCCCACCTATGTCTGCTGTCATCACCTTCCCCTCCTTACCATGACACCCAAAGTTCCCTCCTGAGGTGGCTGCTCCATTTGGACCCCTTTGGACTTCCATTTTAACCAGGGTATGCAGAATGACACAGAGAAGTACACTTTTAATTTAGTGGGAATATGGTAGTTTCTAGGACCCTATATAAGAATACAGGGCTTCTCTGGTAAACCACCCTAAACTCAGCTGTTAGAACCCTACATGACGATGCCAAGTAATTATTACTGACTCATGCTGGTAGGTCGGCCTTCTTGGCTCAAGACAGTATATAAGAGCATGCAATGTCTCTTGGATGGGAGCAAGAGGAGAGAGAACTAGGGTTTTGGACAGAAGAGCTCCAGGGAAATGCTAAAAGAAAAGGAGTACTTGTGGCACCTTAGAGACTAACCAATTTATTTGAGCATGAGCTTTCGTGAGCTACAGCTCACTTCATCAGATGCATACCGTGGAAACTGCTGCAGACTTTATATATACACAGAGAATATGAAACAATACCTCCTCCCACCCCACTGTCCTGCTGGTAATAGCTTATGTAAAGTAATCGTCAGGTTAGGCCATTTCCAGCACAAATCCAGGTTTTCTCACCCTCCACCCCCCCACACAAATTCACTCTCCTGCTGGTGATAGGAATAGTCAAGCATGTGGGGAAAGCTTCGGCTGAGGTTTGTGTTTTAATACGGTTGCTTGAGTTACAAATAAAAGCCAAGCCCAGCAAGGAGGGTAAGTTTGGACTTTATACAGTATATATATCGTACTGGATAATATTCTCATACACCAGACAGTGTATGGAAGAAATTGAGTTCCTTTCCACAATGACCTCCTAAAAGCAGCCTGAGGCAGAGGAGGCTGAGAAGTGTATTGTATTTAAAAAAAAAAAAGTGTGGGAGAGAATTGATCTCCGATAGAGAGAAAGCAGAGATTGAGTTGAAAAATATGCTTCTCCAAAGAAAACAGAGGCCTGGCAGGTCTATCATATGGCTAAAGATGATACATGAACAATGTTTTATTTACATACTAGAGGTTTGCTTTCAAATAGAACCTATGCACTGAGGCAAAAGCTTCTTCATATCTGTGATTTCTGAATCATTTGAGAAGTAATCTGTTCACAGTAGCCACTGGTACTCTATTATTTATGTATGAGAAAATTCAGTCATGACGCAACTTGTTTGGCTTGTTAATAACATTTGGGTTAAACATCCCAATATAGTCATTTAGGAAACCTAAGTAGAAACTCATATTAATGTTGTTACTAAATATTGTCATATTAATGCTATTAATACACTGAAAGATGAAAACCAAATGAGAAGGTATTACACACACATTCAGAAAACATTCCTCTGCAATGTTTGCTGTTGACAAATGTGTCTAAAAAGTGAATGTGGTGGGAAAAGCTACAACTGAGATTGGCGATTTCCAGAACAATCATTAGGGCTGCCAGTGTCCATTGACTAGGTTTGAAGAGTTGTGAAAGGGAGTGGGACCATTAGGAAGCTGAATTGGGAATTTCAGAACCTACAGACTTTGAGTCTGGACCTGCATCTGATCCAATCTTGACCTAAGTTTTAATGATGCTCAGTTAAACAGCTCTGGAGCTGAATTTTCAGAAGGGGCAGGTGATTTCAGATCTAGGGTCCCAGACAGAACTCATCTCTACTGAACAATACCCATATAGGTCTCCCAAAAACAAAGTGGAAACCTTTCAGTATTTCTTGGGACAGCTAGAACAGGAAAACTGCGGAGGCATTTTGGGCTTTTTCTTTTTCTTTTCTCTTCTCTTCCGTGTATGTTTGTTTTACTTCACACAGTTTGGTTGTAATATGTCCAGAATAAGTGGAATAAGCCAAAACATTAACAAACTATAACCGAAACAATATTGAGGGTTTAGAGACAAGAGACGTGGATGGCTTTGAAGAAACATAGCTTGGGGCTTTGAATTGTTGGCCCTGCTGCAGTGAATACTGGTGTCTGGAACTTGGAAATTAGAAGAGAAAGAAACAAATGGAAGGGAGGGGAGGATACTAAGACTGATTACTGCTGCATAAGCATTTTATCATAAGCAAAAAGGGAAGGCAGACCAGATAGGGGACTCTAACAGTGACAGAGATAAAGAGGCTAAAGTTTAAAAGCACAGAAGTTTAACTGCCAGGGTTTATTTATAGCTTCGTACATACAAAGGCACTGCTGTTTCAGAGAACTGGCGCTATTTTTTATATGTGTCAGTTTTGAATAGTCCCAGACACAGTAAGAGTAAAATAAAGTGAACCACATCTGTTAAGGAACAAATTTAAATAGCAATGGTTGTACATTAAAGTAAAGGAAGAGGCTATAGCTCATTTAATTTGCAGAATAAATCTCTGTGACAAAGATCCCTGCCTTGGGTACAGCGATGGTACTAGACGTTGAGAAAAAGATATAAGCTCCAATCTTATATATATCTATATCTCTCTTGACAGACAGGCAGACAGACACACACCTATTGATCAATCTGAGCACCATCTATATTAGATTTATGTAAGGTCTTTGGGGCAGGGACCTGTTCTCCATACTTTCCTATGCAATGCTCATGCACACACACAAATACACATGCATATTTGTAATATGATAGGCTAGTTGGGTATAAAGGTTTTATGAAGTTTTCTCCTAAGAATGGGTTTGGCTGCATTAATTACAAGCAGCAAAGTTAGAATTGATGTATGCAGGTCATTTCCTCACCCTTCTGTTCATCGGTTTGTAGTCATTGTATGCCACATATTTTTACCGAAAAATAATAGCATATATTTAGTCACTTAACAATACAAATGTTTTAAAATGTCCCAGGGGATAACTACTCTATCCCTCCACCTCTGCAGCTAGATTTTAAATTCACAGAAACTCTTTAAACCATTTACATTGGCTCATTTCCAACAGATGGCTTCAGCTCTGCTTCCTCTGAGAGGAAAAGAAGAATTGGAGGGGACAATATAACCCCTCAGAGTCCCTCCCAAAATCCATGTTAATAGCTAGGGGTGTTGAGCTGCAGACAATGCTGGTAGTTCTTAGGGAAGCTTAACATGGGAATTCTGTATCCTTGGGTCTTTTACTGGGGCCACTGTCCTTTCTCAGTACAGGGGGTTAGTTTTTATTCTATGTAGGGGAAGGACTGAGCCTGTCTCCTCCCCCGATATTTCTTGAGGGCAGCCTTGGTTTGAGACAAGCTAGGAGTGAGTCCATGCCTACCTTCTTACTCCCCATTATCTTCCTTATACTCAGGGCCACAGCTGCTGCCTTGGAGGAGACTTGTCCCTGGACTGGGCCCCTCTTTCCCTTGTTGGGGTAAGCCATGCTGGTTGCCCACTAAGACGTGGTCCCTGTTGTATGGGGTGTGGGTTTTTGTGCTACAGGCATGTGAGTTCCTTGTGTGAGCTGCTGGGACAGCTGAACACTGAAGAGTGTCACAAATAGTCCCTAAGCTTTTGAGGCATGCTCTTCCCTTCTTTTCTCCAGCACTAGCCTGCCAGGCACTGTGCAGAAACAGAAGATACTGAGGGCTCAGAGGGATAAGAGCTGGATATGATGAGGAAAGCCTTAGGGCCAGATCCTCAGCTGATGTAAACTAGTATAGCCCCAGTGGCCTCAGTAGTGCCTCCTTGATTTAAAAACTGAAAATCTGGCCTTTAGTACTCTGTCTCCATCTGCTGGTAGAGAGGAATTATAATCCAAGTGTTTGGACCAATAGAGAAAATCTGAAGAAAGAACATTAATTGGGGTGTGTGTATATAAAGATAGATATATACACACACATGTATAAATTCTTTCTGATGGTTTTTGTAAGATTTCAAGCCCAGAAGGGACCATTGTGATCACCCAGTTAAACCTCCTGAATAACAGGCCAGAGAATTTCCCCAAAATACTTCCTAGAGCAGAGTTTTTAGAAAAAAAAATCCAATCTCAAATTAGAAATTGTCAGTGATGGAGAATCCACCACAACTGTTGGCAAATTGTTCCAATTGTTAATTACTCTCACCATTAAAAATTTACAATTTATTTCCAGTCTGATTTTGTCTAATTTCAACTTCTAGCCTTGCATCATGTTATACCTTTCTCTAGTAGATTAAAGAGCTGATTATAAAATATATGATCCCTATGTAGATACTTAAAGACTGTCATCAAGTCACCCCTTAACCTTCTATTTGTTAAGCTAAATAGAATGAGTCTATCGCTACAAGGAATGTTTTCCAATCTTTTAATCATTCTCTCTCTTCTGTGAACCCTCTCCAATTTATCAACATCCTTCTTGAATTGTGGGTACCAGAAGTGGACATGCTATTCCAGCAGCAGTTGCATTGTTGTCACATGCAGAAGTAAAATAACCTCTCTGCTCCTACCTGAAATTCCCCTGCTTATGCATCTCAGGATCACATTAGCTCTTTTGGTCATTGCATAACCCCTAAATCTTTTTTCAGAGATTCTGCTTCCCAGGATAGAGTCCCTCATCCTGTAAGTATGGCCTACATTCTTTCTCCCCAAATGTATACATTTACATTTAGCTGTATTAAAAGCCATATAGTTTGTTTGCACCCAGTTTATCAAGTGATCCAGATTGCTTTTAATCAGTGACCCAATTTTTGTGTCCTCTGCAAACTTTATCGGTGACAATTTTCTGTTTTCTTTCAGGTCATTTGTAAAAATGTTAACGAGCGTAGAGCCAAGAACTGATCCCTTTAAGACCCCACTGAAAACATGATGATTCTGCATTTATAGTTACATATTGAGACCTATCAGTGAACCAGTTTTTAATCCATTTATTCTGTGCCATGCTAACGTTATATCATTCGGGGAGGGGGAGTAATCAAAATGTTGTAGGGTAACAAGGTCTGGTATAGAAGTATCTAGTCTAGTTCAGAGATGTTATGAGCTCTTAAACCTGTGTGTAGTAAAGCAGATAAAAACAAACAAAAATATTTTTTTTGGGGGGGGGGGGGGGGCGGCAGAAATTTTGGAAAAAAATACAAAACATTATCAAAAGAGTTTGAACAGCTCTAGTTATTCGTGGTCAAGTGACTACCTCAGTCTGTGGTTTGGCTCAAGTTAATTTTCCAGGGGACATCTCCTCTTTGGGATAAAAAAGGAAGAAAAAAAAGATGGAATCGTAGGTTCATTTTGCAAAGTTTGAAAATTCTCCTCTTCTCTTTTTCCCCATGGTAACCATGACTTGTTGACAAATTAACTGAACTCTTAGGCCTAGCTGAATAGTACCTTACTGAGGAATTAGCCCATTCACTTTCATAGAATCATAGAATCATAGAATATCAGGGTTGGAAGGGACCCCTGAAGGTCATCTAGTCCAACCCCCTGCTCGAAGCAGGACCAATTCCCAGTTAAATCATCCCAGCCAGGGCTTTGTCAAGCCTGACCTTAAAAACTTCCAGGGAAGGAGATTCCACCATCTCCCTAGGCAACGCATTCCAGTGTTTCACCACCCTCCTCGTGAAAAAGTTTTTCCTAATATCCAACCTAAACCTCCCCCACTGCAACTTGAGGCCATTACTCCTCGTTCTGTCATCTGCTACCATTGAGAACAGTCTAGAGCCATCCTCTTTGGAACCCCCTTTCAGGTAGTTGAAAGCAGCTATCAAATCCCCCCTCATTCTTCTCTTCTGCAGGCTAAACAATCCCAGCTCCCTCAGCCTCTCCTCATAAGTCATGTGTTCTAGACCCCTAATAATTTTTGTTGCCCTTCGCTGGACTCTCTCCAATTTATCCACATCCTTCTTGTAGTGTGGGGCCCAAAACTGGACACAGTACTCCAGATGAGGCCTCACCAATGTCGAATAGAGGGGGACGATCATGTCCCTCGATCTGCTCGCTATGTCCCTACTTATACATCCCAAAATGCCATTGGCCTTCTTGGCAACAAGGGCACACTGCTGACTCATATCCAGCTTCTCGTCCACTGTCACCCCTAGGTCCTTTTCCGCAGAACTGCTGCCTAGCCATTCGGTCCCTAGTCTGTAGCGGTGCATTGGATTCTTCCGTCCTAAGTGCAGGACCCTGCACTTATCCTTATTGAACCTCATCAGATTTCTTTTGGCCCAATCCTCCAATTTGTCTAGGTTCAGTAGGACTACTCACAGAATAAGCTGTGAATCAATGCAAATAAAAGAGTCGGAATCTGGCCCTATGACTATTTGGAATCACCTGTTAAAATCATACAATATCACAGACTTAGAGACAAAACATGGTGATTGAAAGTCAAGCTCTCTGTATAATATGGACTAGATTGTGTCTCAGGATTTGTCTATATGGTGGCGTAATGTGCTCCACAGGGATGTGATTTCTAAAGGACACTAACATGTTGCATAGTAATTGGTCCATGTAGACCCCGCAGGTGCACATTAAAGGTTCCTCGCTGTGCTTTAATGTAGTATGGTTTCAAAAAAGCATGAAGTTGACCCTGATAGTGTGCTTTTACATGGTCTAATTCATGTGCAACACATTAGTGCATTTTAGAAAGCACACACATAAAACACATTACCTCACTTCATAGACAAGTCTTCAGACTATGCACACATCCAAGGGACCAAGAAAGAGTAAGAACTCCCCGGCACAACTCTGAGGGCTTCTCAGATCTTGGCTCCATGCACACAGGAGTAAGAGAAACTCATTTGTTTACTCCTTCCAGGGCAAGCAGGCTGGGAGAGGCAGAGTATGGGTGGAACCTTGCTGGTCAGAATAGCTGAGCCAGCATGGGGTGGGTAATAAGTTACTACCTGTATAGGTCAGCATTCAACTACTACCCCTCCCTCCCAGGAGCAAGCAGGGGAGAAATTGAGACTCAGAGGGATGTTTATGAGTTTCAGGGCCTCCTGGGGCTATTTCTGGGGTGGTGCACTTTAAGTCCCATCCATTGCTCAGAGCTGTGCCTAAAGTCAGTGTCTGTATCCTTATACATGTATGTATGAAATCAAATCAAGACAAGTATTTATGTGATGAGAACTCATGCTCTCCCATGGTGACTTCTGAATATCCAGCCCTTTGTTACAAAGCATACCCCTGGACTCTCAGTTATACTGGTGGGACTCCTGCTTACCCAAGTCTAAGCCTGATGTTCCTGCAAAGGGGGAAGAAGGCAGACTACACACTCTACTAACACTGTAAGTTTGACTTTAGGAGATTTTTCCTCTCCTTCAGCTCTCTCACAATTTCACCATAGCCTCTGTCAGAACTGAAGGGAGCAGACAGCATTAGCCAAATTATCATAGATCGGACATCTGCAAAATACAAAACAAGGTTTCATTTGACACAGACATTTACATGAAACATATACAGAATAATTATTTCCAGTGAAATATTGATGAATCAACCAATGGCAATTTAATGAGAATATTGTCTGTCCTTGTAAGCTATATTCCCCTTCAGTTTCAAAGGTCCTAGCAGAGCTCACTCTATCACTCAGTCTTGTCAGAATAGATGTTCTGTCACTGATTAAAGAGCTGGATGTCCTCTTTAGTCACAAAAACATTTCATGGAATAACCTTGTTTCTGTCTTAATGGATTCGTGCAATGTAATGAGAGGTTCCAAACTGGACTTGAAGAAACCCGCCGAGAGACAGAGAGTGTCACTTCTCCCTTAGTCACTGATGGCAATTGCTGCCTCCTGCCCAGAACACATCTGCAAAGAGATGTACAAGTTATTTAAAATGCACATTCCTTCAAATATATAATGGCCAAGAGAGGCATCAAAAGGATTTTAACTCCCCCCGCCCCAAACCTGTAACTTTCTCCAATTTGTCACAGCTGAAGTGTAGGGGTCAGATATAAGAGGGAATATTTTATGTCATGTATATGTGACACTTTGATAGCAAATTGGTTACGCATGCCACACAAATTATTTTCCATAGTTCATGGGGAGGGAAGACGGGGGGCAGTATAGGAGGTCTGACGGTGCAGTTTCATTCCACATCTGCTGCCAATTTGAAGGAGCCACTAATTCACAAACTATATGGTAAGCACATTTAACTGTTCTAGCATTTTTCTCATGCTTCATGAAAACAGAGATAATAACTGGCAAATCAACTGTAAAATTAAAAGAACTAGATGTTGCCAATAAAGACCATCATTTCAGGAAAATAAATTTGTTTCTCGGAAGCTGCTCTCTAACGTATGCTTTAGATGCCCACAAGAAAAGCAATTCAACCAGAGAGTAAATTGATCTTGCTCCACTGGCTTATATGAACAGAGCAAAAATACACACCAACAGGTTATCACTTAATAACTCTTTGTTTCCCTAATATTGAATCAATAGCAGGATCACTTGGAGTCATCAAATCCTGAAGCACAATGTAAAAAGAAATTCAAACACACACACACACCTACAGAAAGAATAAACATCTTCAAGACAAGATATGCCAGCAGACTTAAGACATGACTTTATTGTTCTTCAAAAGAAAGAAAAGAGTAGAAGTCATAATATTTTTCTGTAAGAGTTATGGGCCAAATTATCTATTGGCATAACTCCACTGGTTTCAGCAGAGGATCGGTCTCTCTCTCTCTCTGTAGCTAGCTAGATAGATAAAAAGACAAACAAGGCCAGGTACTGGGAAAGCCAGGATCTGCAAAGAATTAAGGCTATGTGACTATTACTCAACACAGACAAGACAGAGGTGATGCTGCTGGTGCAAAGAAAGCATCTAGGGTATTTAAGGTACTTAATGCAAACCACCTTACTTTGGTTATTAAAATATCCACTGTGGGCGGCCTACTGGTGCCCCAGCTACTTCTAGACGCCAAAAAAGCTTGTCCGAGTCCACGTACATGTGGCTTGGCAATGCAAAGTTCCCCCTTCAATGTATAACCTCGCTCATTCCTTTGTTCCTATCCTTTGTGACTGTACTGCCATGGTCAACACCCACAACCTATTTCTCCTTCTCCATGACCTCTTTAAGACCTCACAAAGTTTCCAGCCACCTTCTTAGACCCAAATCTTTTAATTCACCAGGCTAGCACTAGAGCAGGGGCCGGCAACCTTTCAGAAGTGGCGTGCTGAGTCTTCATTTATTCACTCTAATTTAAGGTTTTGTGTGCCAGTCATACATTTTAACGTTTTTAGGAGGTATCTTTCTATAAGTCGGTAAGATATAACTAAACTATTGTTGTATGTAAAGTAAATAAGGTTTTAAAAATGTTTAAGAAGCTTCATTTAAAATTAAATTAAAATGCAGAGCCCCCCGGACCAGGGGACAGGACCCGGGCAGTGTGAGTGCCACTGAAAATCAGCTCGCATGCCGCCTTTGTCCTGCAGTGGGGTGGGAGGAGGTATTGTTTCATATTCTCTGTGTATATATAAAGTCTGCTGCAGTTTCCACGGTATGCATCTGATGAAGTGAGCTGTAGCTCACGAAAGCTCATGCTCAAATAAATTGGTTAGTCTCTAAGGTGCCACAAGGACTCCTTTTCTTTTTGCGAATACAGACTAACACGGCTGTTACTCTAAAACAAAAACACAAAATCTTTCTTCAGTTCCAACTCCACACAGTCTCCTGTCTGGGCTCCCCTAAGTTACTTTCAGCCCTCCAGTCTCTGGCTGTGTCAGCTACTTCTCTCAACTATGCCCCCTCTACAGCTTTCATATTTTAATTACCTGATTCCCCTCATGTGGGACTCACCTTGTAATCAGGGATGGCTTAGCCCTAGGATCTCCAGCCCCAGGGGAAACCTCGCTGTTACAGTCACCTCTAGATTAGATTGTTGCAAAACACTTTCTCCATGGGCATAAACCTGAAGAGGACTCAGACACTTCAACTACTGCAGAAAGCTGGGATTGTGGGGGTGGCCCATCTGTGCAGCAATGCTCCTAGCAAGGAACACATAATACTGGGGATTGCATAGTCTGCACTGGCTTTCCATCGTTGGACTTTTTTCTGGGTACCATTCAAGATGTTGGTTTTGATGTACGAATCTCTACCGTATAGGGTTTGGATTCTGGCTACCCGACAGCTCATTTCTCTTCTTATGTTAAGTCCTGATCCAAAGCCCAGTCCCCTGTACCATAGCGATTCCGCTCAGTGAGGCTATTCAACCTAACAATCCCCAGATATATAGGGAAGGCATTTATATAGAGAGACAGGGCATTTTCAGTGGAGAAGCCTGTGTCTTTGGAACTAACTCTTGATTTGATAAATCAGAACCCAATTCAATTGACCTCCTGGACAAGACCCAATTGACCTCCTGGATAAGACATAGGCTTTCTCCTGTGGGGATTTTGAGACGGAAACCTGGGTTTGAGATTTTTTTTCCTTTAGAGGGAGCAGACCTGAAGCTGTCTGGAACTGAACCCGTTTAAGTTGTAGTTTAAAGAAAGAGACTAAGTTAAAATCTACACTACAATTGAGATCCACATTGGTATTGTCAAAGGAGTTTGGTTGACTTTATGCACCCAAGTGTGACTGATGATTATATCCTGAGCAAAGCTTATGGAATTAAGTTTAATACCTTTCAGGATCCACCATATTGAAAATGCAAATATTTGTGCACTATTGTGGAATTGTATAGCACTTCTTTAGGAGGAAGAAGGACTAATGCAATCTCTGGGAGATACTGTGAACTTCAAAAGACTATGCTGAACAATCATGATTGATCTTTTGGGACAATACATGTGTAGTGGAATTCCTAGGGAGTACTGTAGAGAAAGGGATGGAAAAATCCCCACCTATAGACCCAGACTTTTAAGCTTCACCCCAAGGAGGGGACCTTTTCTGCTGTTCACATGTTACATGAGGACAGTTCAAAGACCCAGTCTGGATTCTCTAGGGACCAACAGACAAAAACAAAATAAAAAACAAAAGGACTTCTGACTACATAGCCTGAGTTTAAGCTGATTCAGGGCCTTCATTCAGATCCAGCAAATGGAGAGGACCTTCTGTCAAAGGGGAGGGCCTAGTCCTTTGGGAAGGGTTGGAAGGATTCACACCAGCCAGAGCCCCTGCTGGAGAACCAGAGGTGGGGTGATCTCTAGTAAGTTCATTAGCAAGTGTGTAGGTATTTTTATATTTTTAATATTCTTTCTATGTAATGCTTTTACTTAAGAATAAAATGTACTTGCTTAGAAAGAGCTGTGTGACCATTTATAACTGGAGCAATTTCACTGGGTATCATCTCTGAAGAGAGAAGTGAAGCAGGCTACTTGGGCAGACAGTATTTTCTGGGAATAACACAGTGAAGGCAGGGAACTGATCAGCCTCGAAATACCGCAGTTGCCCTGAACTGTGATACCAAGTTCTATTGAAATATAATTGAAGCCAGTTGCCTAACTCCCTTAGTCTCCTTTAAAAATACCATCCCTATTTCAAATGGCCTTTTCTGCACTGAGAATGTTAAGGAATTCTCCCATGGTTAGTCCAGCCCTGGAGTAGCTGGACTGGCATGAGCAATGTCGGGAGTACTGTTTATCACCATATCAGCTAGGCAAGCTCTATGCAAAATTAGTTGCATAAATGATGGTGGCGTCTCTTACCATTGCTAGCACCATTAGAGCCATATCAGTGCTAGACCAACAATGGGAGAATCACCTAAAATTCTCAGGCTAGATATAGCTAAAGGGTTTGGTGTAAATTCTGTTGAAGTCAATAGAAGGACTCCCACTGACTCCAGTGGATTTGGATCAGCTCCCAAATGAGTTAAAATTAGTTGCGGGTACTGCACCAGTGTCTGATTCTCCCTGCCAATGATTGTGGTTTTACAACACATTCTTTAAGCACTGGTCCCTTTCCTGCTGCTGCCTGAAGAATCTGCACAAAGAACAAGGGAAAGTGGCTGTCTGACAGTGCAGGGGGACGACTACACAAACAGAGCTGCCAAATGTATGAAGCAAAGAAACTGAAAAAAGCTGAGAAGAAATGTGCCTTTTCTCTACTCTCATTCAGTTAGCATGATCCCAGGTATCATTAGTCTCAATAACACGTGTACATAATAAAATGTTCAAGCAGAAGTCTGATTTTTAACTTCACAGTTTCCCTTCCATTATTGTTTGTGTGCAATGTATATGCACTGAAGAATTGGTTGGTTTAGCACATTTTATAAATCTAGTTACATTATAATGTCTTCGGTCAAAGTTCCATTCCTAGCAACTGGAAATAAGAAAAAAAAAGTTATATTTCACAGCCATGATTTAATTGGAAAGCTATCTTTCCACTACTGTTGGTATTAAGCCTCTCCATTGACAAGAGAGCTGTGAAATATAGCTGACTCACAGGGTATGAAAAAAACTGAATATTTTTTTTTCTGACATCTGACATATGCTGTCTCTTTAAATGTCTGACAGCCACTCTGCTCCATTAACAAAACTCCTGGAGTCCATCTTGACTGGAGATGACCATGGGTAAATCTCTAAAAGTTTGAATGTTTAAACACTAGCCTCTTTAGTCTGGAAATATTGCAAGATCAATTTTTCTCAGTAGGTTTCCAGCACTCCCCGGTTTGTAAATAATACATGGGCTGCCTTTCGGCGGGATTCAATATGCCCATTTCTCTATACGGAAGTGAAAGGAGCGCACCATTTATTTCTAAGTTAACCCTACTATTTGCAACCGTGAACAAGGTTGAGGTTGGGTCCTGATCAAGTTTTTGGTGAAAATTCATGTCAGTTCTTGTTTCAACAGAAGTGATTCACTTAGCTCTAATTTTAGTCTTGGCCAATGCCTACATACATAAATATTAAGCCTTTATAACACTGTAAATGTTCAAAGCACTGTAAAGATACTAACTAATTAATCCTCACAGCACTCCTGTGAGACATACGTTTAAGTATTAGCAATCCATTTTACAGATGAGGAAACTGACAGAAAACTGAAGTGACCTGCCAGAAGCCAGGCAGTCAGCAGGAAACTAGAACCTTGGACCACCTGATTCGCATCATTCCCACAAATGTTTTTTTGGACCAACTTCAGTTGGTGCAAGAGACAAGCTTTCGAGCTTATACAGAGCTCTTCTTCAGATGTGGGAAACTAAGGGAAGGTCAACACTTAAAATGCTGCATTGGAAGAGCTGCACAGATGCAACTGCACTGCTGTTATGCTTTAGTGAAGACGCTCTTTACTGATGGTACAGAGCTCTCCTGTCTGTGTAATTAATCCATCTCTGCAGGAGGTGGTAGCTATGTCGATGGGAGAAGCCCTCATGCGGACATAGCGCTGTCTACACCGAGGATTAGGTTGGTATAACTGCATCGCTCGGGGGTGTTTATTTTTCACACCCCCGAGCAACATAATTATACTGATGTAAACCTGTAGTGTAGACCAGACCTTAGAGTATCACAGCTAAATTACAAGGTGGAACAGATTGTTTAGCATAAGTAGTTAACACATAATTCAAGGGACCATTCAAAGTGATGTGGCCAGTTAACACCACATCACCTGTGGGTGAACACTTTTCACAAAGTGATCACTCTATAGCTGACCTATCAGTCCCCATCATCCTCAGAGAAAACCCTTACAACACTTTCAAAAGAAGAGCCTGGGAACTTAGATCCATAACTTTGCTAGACATGAACAATCATGGACTGAATAGACACTCTGGATTTATGGTTTATTTACAAAAATCTATAACTAACTAACAATGCTCCTCCAGCTACTTCCCCTTTTCCCCGCTTCATTTCTTCCCTTTGATTGGAGGGATGTTAATGTAAACACTTCACCTGGAATGGTACCTTAAAATATGGGTTAACTACTTATGCTAAACAATCTGTTCCAACTTGTATTTAGCTAAGGCTATGTCTGCACTAGCGAGCTTACAGCTGTATAGCTGTAAGATCTCTTGTTTAGCCGCTTGATGCCAATGGGAGAGAGCCATCGCATCCACATAATTAATCCACCCCCAACAAACAGTAGTAGTTATGTCGGCTGGAGAAGCTCTCCCACCGACATAGTGCAGTGAACACTACCACTTATGCTGGCTTTACTTCTGTCATTCAGGGGGTGGAATATTCACACCCCTCAGCGACATACGTTTTACCAAAATAAGTAGTAGTGTAAACATAGCCTAAGCTTCCCAGATATAAAGAAGAGCTCTGTGTAAGCTCGAAAGCATGTTTCTCTCACCAACAAAAGTTGGTCCACTAAAAGTATTACCTAACTTATTTTGTTTCTCTAATATCCTGGGATCAACCTGGCTCCAACAACACTGTATACAACAGCATATATAGGGAGAAACACAACAGATCTGCAGAGTTTGCAGACTGGTGCTGAGACATACACTTAAAACTTCGTGCTGGTCTGGTTCTCTGACAAGCTTTTCAAAATTTTTCCTCTCTTTGCATTTGGAATATTCTTGCTTTAAACAACTCCAGTTGAATGAAAATGGATGGCTATTATTGGTGTCAAACTTTGCATGTCACACAGCATTCTTGTTTAAGCTCCCATGCTAGTCCGCTTTTTAAAAAAATGGTGAAAAGCATTTTAAAAAAAAGCATTTATTACTATTATTGTTTGGGCCCAGCCCAGCTTACCCTCAAATGTTTAACAGGATGGAGTTCAACAGATTAAACATCTGACAGCGGTAGGTATTGAATTTACAATTGAACACAAAGTGGATGAGTCTATTATAAAGCTTGCCCAGGGAATGCATTCATGAGACATCCTGTAATCAGGGAAAGAGAAGGGGCATGTTTGTCCTTTCTCTGTTGCATTGTGAGTTAGTGTTACATTGAAAGTCTGGCTTGTATCCAGGAAACAGCAGACTTAGGAGGATAGACCTTCCTCCTCGTTTCTCTCTTAAAATAGGCCAGTTTCTCACATTTGATTTGAAGAAAACAGTCAGCAGATTTGTTTTTTCTTAACAATTAAAACAATACAAAAGTATATTCACAACACTTTCTTTCCTCCTCAGTGTTTGTTTCCTCAGTCTGGTTCAAAGCCACCACTGTGAAACAGGCCTCTTGCATGCTTTGTGAATGTTTTGCAGAGCTCTGAATATTTGATCTACTGAGGTGTTGTGATGTAGCTTACTTCAGCTTGTACCTGACTTCTCTGGATGCTGGAGAACTTTGGGAGGTTTACATTAGAAAAGTTAGTACTTGTCTTGGTGTGATATTGACTTTATCCTGATGACTTGCAATATTTAACGATTCCTAGACTATAAAATTGTGGCAAGCTGATACTAGCAAAATAAGATGAGTACTTCCATTATATTACAAGGAAATTTTGTGAAAATAAGGGGCCATAGTTCAAGTTTCGTATCAATTCCTCTTCTCCCCCTTGAGGTCCTGTGTTCAGATGAACCTGGAGAGAAAGGGTTATTTTTTTTTTGTCTTTCTGGTTTGGCAAATCATTAAGCTTGGAATTATCCTTTGCGCTTTCATCCATTTAGACTAGCAGCAAATAATAACTTGATACTGATTCTCAGTGGTTTAAAATCATAATTAATAATACATGCCACGCTTGCAGATAGTGTTTTTCATCCCTAGTTCCCTAGAAGGTAAATATCATTCCCCCCTCCACCCCAACTTTACAGATGGCTAACCTGAATCAGAGAGAGGGGAAACGTTTTGCCTAAGGTCACCTTAGTAGGCCAGTGGAAGTCCCTTTTTACTCTTGGAAGAACCAACAGTTGATAGTTACAAAAAAGCTTTAACCACATGAATGACCTTGAAATGCTGAGTCATTCCTTATGTTAATTAGTCTATTCATTATTATTCTACAAATATTTATATACATATATTATGTAGTAAGATATTAGTACTTCGGATTTATATGCCATTGCATCTGAGAGTCTCAAAAGAACTTTATAAATTTTAATCAGAAGGAAGAATAGTCCTGCATTAGGTTATATGATGCTAATCTTAGATGTTTCAGTGATGGGTGCATTTGAAATGCATTATATATAAATAAGGACCCAGTCTTACTCCCATTGATATTAACTGCCATATTTCAGGAGGATCAAGTTCCATATGGACAATGGAGTTATTTTCTGACATGTGATGGCATACCTTTTGTTATTTGTTGTTGTGGAAATTAAAATGCCTTGTCCAGGGTTTTTTTAATTGTTTGGATAAGATAAGAACTAGATCAAAACATAAAACATACTACAGCTGGTCCATGAGTGAATATTGTTAGTGAATGTATTATTACCTGATCGATGCAAACACATTCCCACATATTTTATTCGATGAATTACAAGTGCGGGTGATAAACACAACTGGACTGAGTTCCAGGTGAGCCTTGAGTGGGCCTGACTGTTATAAAAAGCCAGTCAGCTGCGAACCAGCTGAGCGGCGAACAGCAGAGAGGCTAACAGAGGGAGTTTGCCTGGGGAGAGCCCACTGAGGCTTACATCCTGCTGGCTTCTCTGAGTAGTTACCACAACTCCTGAGGAAGCTCGTAAAAGGAAGGTAATATGGATGGGGAGTGTTCAGCTGTTGTTCCCTGCTCTGGATGTGCCATGTTTGTCTTTCTTCCACAGGACAGAAGCGACTTTGTCTGTACAAAGTGCAAGCTGCTCTCCATACTGGAAGAGAAGGTTCAAGGTCTGGAGAAACAAGTATCGACCCTGCGTTGCATAAGAGAAACTGAAGATTTCCTGGACAGACATCAAGATGTGCTTCTACGAATACAATGTTCTGAAGATTCAGAGCAGGCTGTGCAGCGGGGACAGGAAGACAATGAAGAAATTTGGCAGCATGTGACCTCCAGAAGAAGAAAGGGGAGCATCCATGTACCAGCAATGCAGATACAGATAAGCAACCATTTTCATGTTCTCTCCACAGGTACTAATGCGGAGAGTGGACCAGATGATACATCTGAGGGAAGGGAACAGAAGGAGACTCCACCAATTGGAAGGCATGAGATTCACTGTCCTAGGGATGGGGGTTCCACAACCACCGCTCCCAAGAGGAGGAGGCGGGTGGTGGTAGTCGGGGACTCCCTCTTAGGGGGACTGAGTCATGTATCTGCTGCCCTGACCGGGAAAACCGAGAAGTCTGCTGCTTGCCGGGAGCTAGGATTCACGATGTGATGCAGAGACTGCCGAGACTCATCAAGCCCTTGGATAACTACCCTTCCTGCTTCTCCATGTGGGCACCAATGATACTGCCAAGAATGACCTTGAGCGGATCACTGCAGACTAGGTGGCTTTAGGAAGGAGGATAAAGGAGTATGAGGCGCAAGTGGTCTTCTCGTCCATCCTGCCCGTGGAAGGAAAAGGCCTGGGTAGAGACCGTCAAATCGTGGAAGTCAACGAATGGCTACGCAGGTGGTGTCGGAGAGAAGGCTTTGGATTCTTTGACCATGAGATGGTGTTCCAGGAAGGAGGAGTCCTAGGCAGAGACGGACTCCAGCTAACAAAGAGAGGGAAGAGCATCTTTGCAAGCAGGCTGGCTAACCTAGTGAGGAGGGTTTTAAACTAGGTTCACCGGGGGAAGGAGACCAAAGCCCTGAGGTAAGTGGGGACATTGGATACCAGGAGGAAGAACGAGCAGGAGAGCATGAGAGGGGAGGACTCCTGCCTAATACTAAGAAAGCAGGACAAACAGTAAGTTGTCTCAAGTGCCTATACACAAATGCAAGAAGCCTGGGAAACAAGCAGGGAGAACTGGAAGTCCTGGCACAGTCAAGGAATTATGATATGATTGGAATAATAGAGACTTGGTGGGATAACTCACATGACTGGAGTACTGTCATGGATGGATATAAACTGTTCAGGAAGGACAGGCAGGGCAGAAAAGGTGGGGGAGTTGCATTGTATTTAAGGGAGCAGTATGACTGCTCAGAGCTCAAGTATGAAACTGCAAAAAAACCTGAGAGTCTCTGGATTAAGTTTAGAAGAGTGAGCAACAAAGGTGATGTCGTGGTGGGAGTCTGCTATAGACCAGGGGGATGAGGTGGACGAGGCTTTCCTCTGGCAACTAATGGAAGTTACTAGATCGCAGCCCTGGTTCTCATGGGAGACTTCAATCACCCTGATATCTGCTGGGAGAGCAATACAGCGGTGCACAGACATTCCAGGAAGTTTTTGGAAAGTGTAGGGGAGAATTTCCTGGTGCAAGTGCTGGAGGAACCACTTAGGGGCAGAGCTCTTCTTTAGCTGCTGCTCGCAAACCGGGAAGAATTAATAGCAGAAGCAAAAGTGGATGGGAACCTGGGCAGCAGTGACCATGAGATGGTCGAGTTCAGGATCCTGACACAAGGAAGAAAGGAGAGCAGCAGAATACGGACCTGGACTTCAGAAAAGCAGACTTTGACTCTCTCAGAGAACTGATGGGCAGGATCCCCTGGGAGAATAACATGAGGGGGAAAGGAGTCCAGGAGAGCTGGCTGTATTTTAAAGAATCCTTATTGAGGTTACAGGGACAAACCATCGCAAAGTGCAGAAAGAATTGTAAATATGGCAGGCGGCCATCTTGGCTTAACAGTGAAATCTTTGCTGATCTTCGACGGCATGCAGGAGTGAAATCAGGAAGGCCAAATCATACCTGGAGTTGCAGTTAGTAGATGTTAGCAGATGTTAAGAGTAAGAAGAAGGGTTTCTTCAGGTATGTTAGCAACAAGAAGAAAGTCAAGGAAAGTGTGGGCCCCTTACTGAATGAGGGAGGCAACCTAGTGACAGAGGATATGGAAAAAGCTAATGTACTCAATGCTTTTTTTGCCTCTGTCTTCACGAACAAGGTCAGATCCCAGACTACTGCACTGGGCAGCAGAGCATGGGGAGGAGGAGACCAGGCCTCTGTGGAGAAAGAAGTGGTTCGGGACTATTTAGAAAAGCTGGACGAGCACAAGTCCATGGGACTGGATGCGCTGCATCTGAGAGTGCTAAAGGAGTTGGCGGATGTGATTGCAGAACCATTGGCCATTATCTTTGAAAACCCATGGCGATCGGGGGAGGTCCCGGATGACTGGAAAAAGGCTCATGTAGTGCCCATCTTTAAAAAAGGGAAGAAGGAGGATCCTGGGAACTACAGGCCAGTCAGCCTCACCTCAATCTCTGGAAAATCATGGAGCAGGTCCTCAAGGAATCAATTCTGAAGCACATAGAGGAGAGGAAAGTGATCAGGCACAGTCAGCATGGATTCACCAAGGGCAAGTCATGCCTGACTAATCTAATTGCCTTCTATGATGAGATAACTGGGTCTGTGGATGAGGGGAAAGTGGTGGACATGTTGTTCCTTGACTTTAGCAAAGCTTTTGACATGGTCTCCCACAGTATTCTTGCCAGCAAGTTAAAGAAGTATGTGCTGGATGAATGGACTATAAGGTGGATGGAAAGTTGGCTAGATCGTTGGGCTCAACGGGTAGTGATCAATGGATCCATGTCTAGTTGGCAGCCGGTATCAAGCAGAGTACCCCAAGGATCGGTAATGGGGCCAGTTTTGTTCAATATCTTCATTAAAGATCTGGACGATGACGTGGACTGCACCCTCAGCAAGTTTGCAGATGACACTAAACTGGGAGGTGTGGTAGATACACTGGAGGGTAGGGATAGGATACAGAGGGACCTAGAGAATTTAGAGGAATGGGCCAAAAGAAATCTGATGTGGTTCAACAGGGACAAGGGCAGAGTCCTGAACTTAGGACGGAAGAATCCCATGCTCCACTATAGGCTAGGGACCGAATGGCTCGGCAGCAGTTCTGCAGAAAAGGACCTAGGGGTTACAGTGGACAAGAGGCTGGATATGAGTCAACAGTTTGCCATTGTTGCCAAGAAGGCCAATGACATTTTGGGATGTATAAGTATGGGCATTGCCAACAGATCAAGGGACGTGATCATTCCCCTCTATTCGACATTGGTGAGGCCTCATCTGGAGTACTGTGTCCAGTTTTGGGCCCCACACTACAAGAAGGATGTGAAAAAATTGGAAACATCCAGTGGAGGGCAACAAAAATGATTTGGGGACTGGAACGCATGACTTATGAGGAGAGGCTGAGGGAACTGGGATTGTTTAGTCTGCGGAAGAGAAGAATGAGGGGGGATTTGATAGCTGCTTTCAACTACCTGAAAGGGGGTTCCAAAGAGGATGGATCTAGGCTGTTCTCAGTGGTAGCAGATGACAGAACGAGGAGTAATGGACTCAAGTTGCAGTGGGGGAGGTTTAGGTTGGATATTAGGAAACACTTTTTTACAAGGAGGGTGGTGAAACACTGGAATGCGTTACCTAGGGAGGTGGTGGAATCTCCTTCCTTAGAAGTTTTTAAGGTCAGGCTTGAGAAAGAATATCAGAATTTAGTTGGGGATTGGTCCTGCTTTGAGCAGGAGGTTGGACTAGATGACCTCCTGAGGTCCCTTCCAACCCTGATATTCTATGATTCTATGATGTAACAGATTTCTGTAAGCCATCTGACTTAGGACCACAGGCTATATTACCAAAAATCTAGCACTAAACAAATCAAAATGGCACATATTAAAGTGACTAAAAACTGGTTCACTGAAAGATCTCAGAACATAGTTGTTATTGAGAATTGTAAATAAATTGGGAGCATCCTTAGCAGGATCCTAAAGGGATGGACAATTGCTGGCTTGATAATTGAGGCAAAATATGTCATCATGTACTGAATAAGAACATAAGAACATCCATACTGGATCAGTCCAATTGTTCATCTAGGCCAGTATCCTGTCTTCTGACCGTGGCCAATGCCCGGTGCATCAAAGGGAATGAACAGTGCAGATGATCATCAAGTGGAGTGTCAACTGGAGTGCCCCAGGGGTCGGTCCTGGGGCCGGTTTTGTTCAATATCTTCATAAATGATCTGGAGGATGGTGTGGATTGCACTCTCAGCAAATTTGCGGACGATACTAAACTGGGAGGAGTGGTAGATACGCTGGAGGGGAGGGATAGGATACAGAAGGACCTAGACAAATTGGAGGATTGGGCCAAAAGAAATCTGATGAGGTTCAATAAGGATAAGTGCAGGGTCCTGCACTTAGGACGGAAGAATCCAATGCACCGCTACAGACTAGGGACCGAATGGCTAGGCAGCAGTTCTGCGGAAAAGGACCTAGGGGTGACAGTGGACGAGAAGCTGGATATGAGTCAGCAGTGTGCCCTTGTTGCCAAGAAGGCCAATGGCATTTTGGGATGTATAAGTAGGGGCATAGCGAGCAGATCGAGGGACGTGATCGTCCCCCTCTATTCGACATTGGTGAGGCCTCATCTGGAGTACTGTGTCCAGTTTTGGGCCCCACACTACAAGAAGGATGTGGATAAATTGGAGAGAGTCCAGCGAAGGGCAACAAAAATGATTAGGGGTCTAGAACACATGACTTATGAGGAGAGGCTGAGGGAGCTGGGATTGTTTAGCCTGCAGAAGAGAAGAATGAGGGGGGATTTGATAGCTGCTTTCAACTACCTGAAAGGGAGTTCCAAAGAGGATGGCTCTAGACTGTTCTCAATGGTAGCAGATGACAGAACGAGGAGTAATGCCCTCAAGTTGCAGTGGGGGAGGTTTAGATTGGATATTAGGAAATACTTTTTCACTAAGAGGGTGGTGAAACACTGGAATGCGTTGCCTAGGGAGGTGGTGGAATCTCCTTCCTTGGAAGTTTTTAAGGTCAGGCTTGACAAAGCCCTGGCTGGGATGATTTAACTGGGAATTGGTCCTGCTTCGAGCAGGGGGTTGGACTAGATGACCTTCAGGGGTCCCTTCCAACCCTGATATTCTATGATTCTATGATTCTAAGTGATCCATCTTATTGCCCATTCCCAGCTTCTGGCAAACAGAGACTAGGAATGCTTCAGAACATGGTTTTGCATCCCTGGCCATCCTGGATAATAGCCATTGATGGACCTAGCCTCCATGAGCTTATCTAGTTCCTTTTTGAACCCTGTTATAGTCTTGGCCTTCCCAGCATCCTATTTGTGCATATTGTTCAACCCTCAAAGTGAAAAGTGCTCCAACCCAAGGGAAATTGGACCATGCTATTTTCTGAGGTTCAGAAGAATTTGTTGTAAATGTGTACTTGTCTACATGGAGACTTAATGCAAGGCGGGCTAGTTTGCCCTATTTTCACACCCTCTTGCTGTGCATTAAGTCTCCATATGGACAACCCCTATATGTGTTTTTATATCATGCTTATTTATTTCTTGTTATTCATACACACAGTCCATGAAAAAGAAGCACCCATCATTTACTCTAGGCTCACATGCTTTAAAAATGCACTGATATAAATGCACTGCTCTAGGAACCCACAATAACATTCACTAATTATAATAGATTATAACCCACTGTTTTAAAATAGGTTTAAGATTTTTAAGACCTTCCACCAGCATATTCCAATTCCCTCAGAAACCAGGGAAAACAAATGTGACCTGAAGATAAATAAAAGATGACTGGAATGGGGAGTTTGCGCCAAAGCTGCATGGTCCTTATGGAGAACACTCCACCTTCTGCTCCTTCTCCTATATGAGTGGAGCTCTTGTGCACATGTCCTTGCTGGTCTTAACTGTGGCAATATTGTGAGGTCTTTCAGATAGGTGGCTCCCAGGCTATTTAGATTTTGAAAGCCAAAATGCCACGAGAAGAGCCACCCTTGAAGTACTCCAGCCCAATTAAAGATGAAGAACATTTGGAAATATCACTGCGTTAGCACTATCTCAAGATTTCCAGCTTAGATTTGAGACCAAATGTTTGGGATGAGTATGGGTAGCTTATGATAACTTTCTGCCAGCTTTGAGGGCTATACGCACATTCCTTCTGTTGACTCTATCTTCAGAGGACCACCCATCGCTGCTCTCGACCTTTTCCTTTTGTTGGAGTTCCAATATATGCACATTAGTAGCAGCATCCTGGATCAGCTGTGCACTAAGAATTCCCGGAGCATTTTCAGTCATGGCTCTGCACTCTGTAGCTCCTGAAATGAAACACTTTGAACACTCATTCAAAGGTGTGGAAAGCATGAAATTAGCACAACGGGCACTATAGAGCTTCACATTGCCTTGCATGGTGTTCACCTCTGGTGCCCTTTACCGTCTCGCTTTCTCTCCCCACCTTTGTTCTGCAAGCCCTTGAAAAGCCTCTTTAAAGAGCTGTTGCACTCATGGAGAGGGAAATTGAAACTCAGGGTCTCTGACTAGACCTTTGAGCCCTAAAAACTACTATGGAAATTTAGGTCTTGCAATACTCAGAACATGAATTACTAGGTTAGACTGGCAGAAAGGTATATGGATACAATACAGGCCGGATTCTACTTCCGGTGCCTGGTCTCAGATTGCAAGGTGCCAGTGCATCCAGAGGGGTGCTGAACTCCCTCAGTTTAACTGATTTAAGGAAGAACACAATGACATGCAGTAGTGGGTTCCCAGGGGCTAGAGTGAAATCCTGGCACTTCTGAAATCCATGGCAAAACTCCAACTGATTTCCTTCTTTTGTCATTGACTTTCATAGGGCCAGAATCTCACCCCTGATCCTGCTCACTTCGAAGTCAGTGGCAAATTCCCACTGACTGAAGCGGTAGTTGAATCAGTCCCTAAATTTGAAGTAGCTCCATTGAAGTCACTAGAGTTACACCAGTAAGAGAGATAAAATGTATCCCATAGAGTTTAATTTTGCTAGATCTCAACTGGGCCTCTGTCACAATGCCTTCTCAATGAGAAGTCTCAGTGTAGCTCTGTTTAAGGTGGAGCAGTATCTCCTATACACAGTATACCAAACTCCAGTTCTCTGCAGCTGGGAAGGTGCCTCAGTGTTCTCTCAAAGTCACCCTTAGGAGGATGCCATGAGGGGGGAAAAAACATTGTATTTTACTGAAAGCAAAGACAAAGGGTGGAGGAGCAAAGATAAATGGGGGTCGGGGAGGAAGCGGAAGGTCTGGGTACACAGCAAAATCAAAAGCTAAAATAAAATCAAATAAAACCTTTAGAGGAAAAGAAAAGCTCTTATCAGTTTCTTACATCCGCTCCTGTTCTAAGCAATTGCTCTCTGCAATGGAGACAATAGACATCAGTCAGCAGAAAATGTCTCCCTCTGCCCCTCCCACCAGTTTTGTCCTATTCTATGGAATCTAAAGTTTAATTTATTTTATTTTTTTAAGGTTTCTAGTCCTTCACCTTTCTTCTCTAAAATCAATACTCTGCTATTTTGCTGGCTCTGTAGAACTTTGCTACGGTACCTATTTCAGCTTTTACAAAATTAAAACTTTGAAGAGGCTCTGAAATCTTGGTGAAAAATACATACGAAATCTCAGGCCTGGCTGAAATGTTGCATCGGTCTATAGCATCTTGTACAAACTAGGGAATATTGTGTAAGAGCAGTGAAGTGATATTAACTCTATATAGGGCAAATATAAGACCACCTCTGGTATTATTGGTCCCGTTCAGGTGTCTCCCCTCTGAAAAGGATGCTGAAAATTCAGAGAGGGTTCAGGGAAGAGCTACAAGAATGATCCAAGATCTGGAAAACCTGTCCTAGGATGAAAGATTTAAGGAGCTCAGACTGCTAATGTATCAAAGAGAAGGTTAAGAGGCAACTTGTTCACAGTCTATATGTATTTACACCGTGAGATGGTGTATGACACCAGAGGGCTCTTTCATCTAGCAGGCAAAGTCCTTTTGGAGCCCTTTGTGGTGTGGTGTATATGGAGCAGAGCATCAGCAGAGTTAGGGAGATACAAAAGGTTGGGCCAGGAAATCCACTACTGCACCTGTCCTCATATTTCAATGTGTGATTATATTTCCCCCTTGTCCCAATACCAGTTCCCATTGCTTCCCTAATTCCTATCCACCTTAGCATTGTTTCCAATGGGGTTCCCTTCCACCGTTGAAGATGATTCCTTGCCAATGCTACTATCATTACCGTTATCATTACTATCCAATGATAATGGAGAGGAAGGATGGTCCAGTGGTTATGGTACTAGTTTAAGACTAGGGAGACTAGCTTCAATTTCCTTCCCTGCTACAGATGTCTGGAATGACCTTGGGTAAGCCATTTAGTCTCTCTGTACCTCAGAGGTTTGTTGTGAGTTACTCAGAAACTACAATAATAGGGACCATGTAAGCACAATAGGGATTTTCAATAAGTCTATCTTCTTTAAGGATCTTGATTAAGACTTTTTATATCCAGGTTAAAATTAGGGTTACTAATACCTTATGACCTATATGATTTTCTATTCAAAGATAAAATATTTCCTGTTAGAGTTACATAATAATGGTTTTAAAATGCAAGTTGCATAAGCGGAATTGGCAAAGATAATAACTGAAAACAATGTTTTACTGTAAGTAAAAGTGCAGCAGCCCAAGACATACAAACTTTCCTACCTACCCCTCTCCCTGCCCATCCAAAGGCATGTCAAAATGCACGCTTTGTAGACCACAAGAAACCGATCTGATTAAGTATATGGCTAGTGATATTACTCATGCATTCCTTCTAAAAAGTCAGAAGCATTAGGAATTCCACTTCTTTCCTCCCAAACTCTAATCTTAAGGAGCCCTGCTACAATGAAAACAGAACAGTTACTTTCGTACACTGTGTCAGTTTTACAATGGGGGCAAAAAAGAGCTTCACTAACAGCAAATAATTATACCACCACTTAATGATTGATTTAACATAGAAAACCTATCTAATTTCTTTTGTCATTACAATCTACAGTACTAACCCTGTAACAAAGCTGTCTTAGTGCTTAGACATTACATTAGCATTAAGAATAATGCTAATATAAAACATAGCTTAACTTTTTATATTGTTAATCTGCACTGACACACTACACACATTATAAAATCTATTAGTGTAGCAAACATTCTTGGGGATAGCAACCAGTCTAGCAGTTTCTTTTCAACAACTGTGCAAATGCAACTTCTTACAGATTTGAAAAATCAGCCTACTACATAGCGAACATGGGGAGACGTTATGCATTTATTGTACCATAACCCACAGTTGTTGAGGCAAGGGGCAGTATTTATCCCTGAATGCAGTGCAGGGGTTGCTATCCTAGTCACTGCTGAGACGCAAAGCCAAGGCTGAACATTCCCACTGGTTACCTAAAGAGGAAATGGATGTCCTTTTAGGGAAACATTATGTTTTATAGCTTTAGGGTATTTCTACATGGCAATCCCAGGTGTGACTGTAGGTCATGTGGACATACCTGAGTTAGTTTTCATCTAGCTAGCTTGGCTACTGGAGTAGTGAAGCCATGGCACCATGGGCTTCACCATGGGCTAGCCATCTGAGTAATTTTCCAGGTTTCTGGGTGGACTTAAACAGCCCACATTGAACCACACCCTCTAGTACCCAAGTTAGTTATATTAAAGCTAGCTCAAATATGTTTCCATGAATGCCAATCACACCCCGGGATTGCAGTGTGGACATTCCCTCAGAGACTGCGATGCACATGTGTGATAAATGAAGGGAGTGTGGGGTAGCTCCCTTTTGTGGACACCCAGCAATCCAGTAGATATAAAATCCCTCTTAGGAGTTGTTCTCTAATTGCTCTACCTGTAAAGGGTTAAAAAGTCTCACTGCTATGCATAGGTAAAAGGGAGTGAGTGGGCACCTGGCCAAAAGAGCAAATGGGAAGGCTAGAACTTTTTAAAATTGAAACAAGACTCCCCTTTTGTCTGTCTGTGGTTGTTCTCCCAGAGAGAAGAGACAGAGCAGTTATGCTGTGAGAAGCTTGGGCCAGGTCTGAAAAAACACATCAGTATCATACCTAGAAACTACTCATTTAAAACCCTAGATATGTAAGTAGATCAGGAAATGTCTAGGAAGACGTGATTAGGTTTATTCCTTGTATTGCTTTATAGCTTGCAGATTTCTCTGTGCTAACCCCAGGTGCTTTTGTTTTCCTTGTAACCTTTAAGCTGGACCTCAAGAAAGTTATTCTTGGTGCTTAATCCTTGTAGTTGCTCTTTTTGAAAATCTAGCAATAGCTTAAGTTCTCAGGTGTATTTTCTTCTCTTTTTTATTAATAAAATTTACCTTTTTAAGAACAGAATTGGATTTTTATGTCTTAAGAGGTTTGTGCACATGTTATTTAATTAGCTGGTGGCATCTACCAATCCAAGGTCAGAGAAAAGCTGTAACCTTGGGAGTTTAATACCAGCCTGGAGTGGCCAGTATTAGTTTTTAGAATCCTTGTGGGCCCCTACCTTCTGCACTCGAAGTGCCAGAGTGGGGAATTAGCCTTGCCAACATGTATCTGATATTAGTTAACTACCTGGAAGGTCAGCAATTTGTTGTACTGGAAACAGTATCAGGTTTACAATGGCACCATGGCACTGGGCCCACACTCTGCCCCAAAGCTCTGCCCCCACTCAGTCTCTTCCCCCCGAGGCCCCGCCTGCCACTCGCTCCTCTCCGCCCCCTCCCCTCTTGCCCCCTGCTCACTTCTCTCTGCCCCTCCCCACATGTGAGTTGGGGGCAGGGCCTCGGAGGGAAGAGCCTGGTGGGGCCAGGACTTCGGGGCAGAGCATGGGTGGAGCAGAGGGTGGGGCCACGTTCCAGGTGCCGGGTTCCACGAAAGATTAGTCCAGTCCTGACTGTAAATGTGGTGTAGTTGTAGCCATGTTGATTCTTGTAATGGAAACGATTTAAAGAAGAGGATAAGAATGGCAAATTTTAAAGGGTTGGAGAAGGAGTTTTGTAATAGGTTTCCAAAGAGCAAAAGATTTTGACAACTACTTAATTGCAGTGGAGTAGCGACTAGAGGCTGCAACTGAATTCTGGGCGTCATCGTGCTAGGCACAGTATATATACAGAGTAAGAGCCATGCCTTGCCTGAAAGGGATTACAATAAGTAAACAAGATAGACAAAGGGTGAGAAAAGAAAAATTAAAAAGATTATGTCCATTTTGCCCAGATGAAGGGTGAGCCTTAAAAGGTTCAAGGTTCATTTCAGTCTGGATGAGAACTTGGCCTCAAACTTTCTCCGAACTATCTTAACCTTCTGAAGGAGTTTCAGAAGAACACGAAGATTTCTGGGAATTACAGCTTTTGGTCAGATCAGAATAACTCCAGAACACCCTTTTCTCAGCACTGTCCTCTCTGCTTGTAGCTGGAAGCAGAGGAAGAAGTTCATGAAGAGGTGGTCAGAAAATATACTGGCTTGTGGCAAGACAGATAGATAGACTATATCAAAAATGAAACACAATTCTGAGAAAAAGGCAACAGAACTTTTTTAAACAGTGACAGAGTTTTGGTGTGGAGGTGTGATCACATTATACATTCAGCTGGATTCTTATTTTATCTGAGCCATTTTACTCATCTCAAATTTTTAATGAAATGAATGCAATATATATGATAATAGTGTTAAAAGTACCATTGTATACAAATTTACACTCAAATATCCGTTTGGCAAAGGCTTTAAGTATAGAGCCAGACAAAGCACCTCTCTACCAATGGGCTAAGAGTACAGGTGTGAAATCATTAGAGTTTATATCATAGGCTGGCTATAAGCTTTGGCCTGTTTCTCTAGAAGTGCCACTACTTTCCGTTTAACATATCGACCTGCCTATTTGGCATTTGACAGGGCTATTGAATTTTTGCTGAATGTTATGCTTCAGGAAGGACATAAAGTAACAGTTTTTCCCCAGGGCTCCCCCCTTCACGGACCCAAATTTACTGTGAACTTCAGAAACACTTTGGAATCCCACATAAATATGTTGTTTCCCCTGTCAGATTGAGGCAGCCATTTTGGAAATGAAAGGGCCACTCGACTCTCCAGAGTGTTGAAGACATTGCTGAGAATGTACAAGCAACAAGCAGGTACATGGAGGACTCTCATGAAATCAATCACATGAGCTGTTGGTTTTGAATTTGTTGTTGCTGTGTTGGTAGAGGCCCAGTCCGATAGCCTGTACTCAATCCTTTATTCCGTCAAAACTTCCTGAAAAGTCAATACAATCTAACACTTGAGTTAGAGGTTTAGTTTGAGACTCAAAGCTTCTGTTTGTGAGCATGGGTGTGTTTTAATGTTTGCCTAGTGCTTTGGAATCATTTGGGATGGAAAGTGCTTCACAATGAAATGCATTGTTATTCTGATTATTATCCTCAGTGGCCATTTGGCAGAGAGGAGGCTGAAGGCAAAGGTTTTGTAGGAAACTCAAAGCAGCATTGTTTATAACCTAAGGATCCAGTTCTGGGTTTTCTTTTTTCTTTTAGCTTCAAGATACAGTAATTCTAGGTTCCACTTCACAGGAGACAATTAGATTTACCAATATTTAATTTTAAAGCAAAGACTGTTCATGACTGCAATAACTTCAGTGGAGGGAAGGGAACTCACAGAGCTCATAATTCAACTAAAATTTAACATTTTAAATCTTACCCATCACTGATCCCATTCTTTCTCTCTCACCGCTTCCTTCATTTTTTCTTAGTCGTGCTGAATGCTGGCAGAGCAAAGTGACAATTTTTTTCCAATTACTCTTGGATTTTCATCCATCATACTGCAAATGCCCTTAAACTTCCTCTTCCTGTTCTTTGCTCTTCTTGCTTAATACATCATGAGCTGTGGAACAAGAATGGGTCTTCTTCCCAAAACTCTGTTTTTCCCCTGCACTGATCTGTCAGTAAAGAGGTCACCGAATTCTCTATTAGGAATGGATGGAACGTACCCAGATAATGGCACAGAAAGTGGCTGAAGGCAATAATTGTATATTTGTAACAGTTGTGTATTTTTAACCAGCAGGCCCTGTGGTCTATAAGCACACGCTTCCAGCCGTTATGCTCAGATCCACACTGGTCACACTAAATATCCCATCATAATATAAATGAGATGAAACTGGAAAATGATGACTACACAAATGGAATTTATCATCTATTTTTCTAGCATTGTGGTCTTCTTCACACTAGTAGAAAATCAGAATATCTCCACTGCTTCACTCCAGATTTAAACCAGTTTAAATGAAAGTAGAATTGAACCCAGGAAATTTTATAGACCAGCAGACTTTATGCACAAGACTTGCATTCCTTGTGTTAATGGGACCGCTGTCACCTTGATTGACACATGGGGGAATTGAACCAGGAATCTCCAGAGCTAAAAGCACAAGCTGTTAGAGCATGAGCTAAAGTGCGGGGGCAGGAAATTAACTGCTCCTCTGGCATTTGGAAGGATTGTGACACGCGGTACTTACATGGCCTCCCACCACAGCTGTACCTGAATAGCAAGGGCTGGTGGTTAGAGTAAAGGACTAGTAATCAGGATTCATGGGATGTGATTTTAGCATCACCACTGCCTTGTTATTGAGCAACACTAAAGTTAGACTGTGGCTTGAATTATGTATCCATGCAGAGGAGTATGGGGAAGTAAGAATCCCCACTAAGATGCCTAACTCGAGCTGCCCAGACCTTGGGTCTGGGGGTGTAGGACTAAGAAAAAGTGGTATAGGCCAGAAACAAATTACTGCCAACTACCTCCCCCAAACAAGGAGGTAGCAGAGGAGAAAACATGATGTCTTTCAGGCACAGTTCCTCCCAGGGCTATTCCTGAGATGGTGGTGCTTCCTCACCCCATCTTGCTCTGGAGGAGGCCTAGAGTCAGAACCTAGCCCTTAACTTTGAGCTACAGTTCCCCTGTCTGTCAGACAGTACATTGCCTTTCAAAGCACTTTGCAAGGCTGGCTAATCCCAACAGCACCCCTGTGAGGTAGGTCAGTGTTACACTCATTCTAGACACAGTGTGACAGAGTCACTGAAAGATCGAGTGGCTTTCCCAAGGTCCCAGGCTGAGACAGTGTCAGAGCTGTGGACAGAGGTGAATAATAATGCTCACCTAAAATGCTGGGCTGTTGTAAGAATCAATTAATGATTGTGAAGCACTTGCAGATCCTTAACGAAAGGTGCTATATAAATGCAAATTGTTATTATTCTGCAGTAGCATCGTACCTCTGTCACACCATCAACAAGGACTAGCAGAAGCTTGGAGGATCCTGGATGAAAATGACTCTTAGTTCTCAGACAACGTTGATGCAGTGATGTGTTACTAAAGCAGAGTGATTTTTCTGTGATTTTTTTTTTTTTGGCGTGCTCATTAGTAATTCTTTTTTCTTAAACCAGATGAGGTCTTCTTTGCACAAGAATAAATAAATGCTAGTTACCTGGGAGGCAGAAGAGGTCTTTGTTAGCATGCTTCAATAGATAACCTAGACTGGAATTTTCTAGACAGATTCAGTGAGAGAAATACTTCAGTGACACATAGCTTCAATCCCTGCTGTGGCCCAGGCTTCCGATGTGAACTTGGACAAGTCACGGAAGGCTTGCCTATGTGCACAGTTAGCGTGCAGCAAGCTGGGCTTCAAATCCACAGTACACTAGCTGTCTCTGTGGTACTTCTCAACCTCACGGGGTGCTAGGAGGATAAATACATTAAAGATTGTGAGATACTCAGATACTGCGCTAATGGGGGGTCACTAGAGGTAGGTTTCAGTGGGAGTTGGGCGTCCATCTCCCTTAGACTCTTTGGAAGTCCCGGCCTTTATAGTCAGCTGATGTTTCAGACTGGAATAAAATGTTTATACTTCCAAAAACAATGTGCGTCCAAATCTTACCCTCACATGTGAACATCTCCTAACTTTAGACATCTTCAGAATCCATGGAACTGGAATTTGGAAATGGCCCCTAATTTTGCAATGGGCTCAGAGAAAAATTTAGTAAGATACGATGGCTGGAACTGAAACTCTACACTTTCAGAATGTACATAAGGCATGAATGATAATTAACCATTGGGACAACTTGCCAACGGTCAGGGAGGATTTTCCATTACTGGCAATTTTTAAATCAATATTGGATTATTTTTTTTCTAAATTTTTTTTCAATTTTTTCTGCTCTAGTTCAAATAGGAATTATTTCGGGGAAGTTCTCTGGCCTATGTTATAGAGGAGGTCAGACTAGATGATCACAATGGTCCATTCTGATCTTGGAATTTATGGATCCATATCTGAACGGCACTGAATATTGGAGGTTTTCAGATTTAGGTCTGCAGCCAAATTTTGCAATTTGAGCCCATTTCTGTATCTATTAGTATTTTATTACTATGGTAATGCCTAGACCCCAACAAGATCAGGGCCCCATAGGTGCTGTATATACAAATAGTAAGAGACAGAATCAGCCCTGAAGAAAATAATTGAAAAAGACAAGACAGGGAAGCGGTGTTATCCCCATATTACAGATCGGGAGATGAGGTGTGGGGAGATTAAGGCCCAGATTTTTCAAGGGCCTCAGTGTTGAAGCACCTAACTGATTGAGGTGCCTAAATCTAATTTTTAAAGAGATTTAGGCACTTAGGAGTGTAAATTCATTGATAATTGATGGGATTTAGACTTCTAAGTTCCTATATCCCTTTTGAAAATGAAATCTAGGCTTCTAAATCAGCTAGTCACTGGGACATTGAGCATCACAGCACCTAAACACCTTTACAAATATGGCCTCAGTGACTTGCTCAAGGTCACACAGCAAACTTGGTAGAACCAAGAATCAAATCTACTTGCCCAGTCTGCTGTCTTAACGATAAGACCATCCTGCCCCTCTGAAACCTGCTGAAGTTGGGATCAAATGACCATTGCCCCAGGGAAAGTCTTCATTCCCAGGATCCTGATTCGTGGGTTGATTTGGGAAGGGGTCAAATCCCCTCTTAGCCCCTGTAAGAATTGCATCTCAGCTAGTAGGAACTTCATGCATATATGTCATTCTGGAAAAGTCCAATAGAATTTATCAGAGAGTGGCAGGCCTTCTGAATGACCCAGAAAATTAATGAAAAATGTATATGCCATTGCTATTCAATTCTATAAGATGGTTCAGAAAACATACATGATTTTGTTAAATGATACAGGCTTTTAAGTGAAAGCTCCTACAAATGCATTTAGGTACCTAACTTTATGTAGCTTTATTTGAGATTTTTTTGACTTTGTTACCAAATTATTCCTTCACACAACACAGCCCTGTCTGTGCACATTAATTTTGACTTGCAAAGTACCTCACTTACTTTCATTCTGGGACTCTCGTAATGAAGGAATTGTCAGTTGGGCTGAATTCTTCCCCATCAGAAAGATTGTTCCGTCATATTGCCAAATGCTCACTGAAATCTAGGATGATGTGAGACCACCCAACTCATTTCCGTCTGTGCCCTACCTGTACAGTAAGGATTCGTTTGAATGGATGTCTTGGAAATACAGTAGGTTACTCATTACTTTCTGTTATCTGCCACATCTATTATGTGACCTGGCTGCTCCAATTCTTCTGTTTTGCTCTCAGACCAGCTGCAGTTAACCATTATAGAATGTTTTTCCTTCACCTGTTTTCATTTGGAGCTATAATAGGCACTTATTCTGAGCACTGCACCAGCCAAGGAGTGTCTTTGGAAAGATATTTTTATATATATGCTGTTGATGGGGGTTACTGAGATTCTCCTTATCTCAAAATAAGGAAACAACTATTACAGAATCATGCATTCCTTGCTACATTCTTGACTGGAGTTGAAGCAGAATTACTGGGTGAAATTCTATGGCCTGCATTGGTTAGAAAGTCAGACTAGATAATTACAATGATCCCTTCCGGCCTTAAATATATGCATGTATATCACAGATAGAAAATACTGTATATATTAAGGTACCATCACCCAATCGGAGCGAGATTGTCCCCTGTGGTTTCTTCTCCAGTGTTCTGTCTGAGTCCAGTATTAAATGGCAGATGTGGCTACCTTTGTATCTTAGTTTTGAGAGAAAATTATTAAACCCAAGTAACTTAAAATCATGTTTAAAGCAAAATAATGTCATTTAGGATGTTTCAGGGGGCTTCAAACAACACTTAGGGTTGGTTTGTTTCCAGTTTGATCTAGTTTGAAATCATGGGGTGACTTAAACGTCTTGCAATGGGGAAAGAGAGCCTCTGGCCCATGGGTTAATAATATCCTTGATCTCACTGTCATCGTTGGATTCCTTCCTTCCCATCTGATGCAACGGCATGTAGAAACATGACTGTCAGGCTGCTGTTCCCCAGTTCTAAATCCTCTACACCCAGGACTCTAAGCAACCCAAGAGAGGATGGACAATCAGGTCAATGGGGAGGCAAGCTGGCAGAGAGGCCCACAAAGAATAGGAAGACTCCTGCTGGGTCTGACCTGTCCAGCCAGAGGAGTGGAGAAAACTCCCCTGTAGCAGAACCAGCTGGGTGGCTGGAAGTGCTGAGAAGCTCTGCAGTGAGCTTGGAGAAGAGGTCTAGAGGGAATGAGGTGATACAACGTGTGCCTAGGAAGAGGCTGTGGGAAAGGCCTAAGAGAGATTGAGGTGAGAAGTGGTCAAGGGAGGCAGCAAGGGATCAGTGTTGCCTGGCCTTAAGTGCTTATTAAAGGGTCCCTGGCCCAGAATTCAGAGGGGAAGGCCTGGGTTCCCCTACTGGCCCAGGTGGGGTGGAAATGCCCTGACAAGGGGTATAGACTGTTGAATTTCTCCCCTCTTATTTCATGAGTCAGGACTAGTGAGTCTGGAGTTGGACCAAAGGCCTGATGCAAGGCCAACAAACTATTATTTGTGGGATTATTGGCTTACCCTGGAAAGGGTGGGACAACATGTGACTTGTCCAGAGGGCTGAATTGAAAGAAGAAGCAGACCACCGTAGGGCTGGAACAGCTTCCTGTAGGATGCACCCAATGAGGGGTGCATGCTATTCTTTGCCAATTCCTAAGGGGGTATGTCAGCTAATGCGTCACACTCTTATGATTGGTGCGGAGGAGTCAGAGACAGGATGGGGTGGCTTCCATATCATGAAAAGGAGGTGTCACATAGAGGATAATACAACCTCAGGCTGTATTTAACTCATCCTTGTACTGAAGTCATCACTGGTCACTAGTAACTGGTACTCTTTGATCATATTGTCCACCTTGGAGATAAAGACCCCGCCAACACAACCAACCCTGAAGATAGGACTTGAGGTCAGGAGGGGACTTTGTCCGGCCACAGACTAGCAACACGCATGGGTCATCCACAATTAACCTGGCTGCACTAGGTTAATACCCCGTGGAGGTTTTAGATATCTAGAATAAAGCCCAATATGGCCATGGACTTTCAGTGCTATGGACCTCCACTGCCTAACTGTGTTGTTGTTGTTGGAGTCCTCACTGATTTCTGGGGCTGTGAATAGTGCCTCAATTTCCCCCCCACACCTGCTCATAGCTTCCTAAACCCATGGGAAGCTGACAGGAGAGTCTGGTGGCAGTGGGGATATCATGCCATTGAAGGTTTTGGCCTCCTGTCCCCCTCCTTCTATGTTTCCCACCTTGGAGTCTGCTAGGTTTTCTTCTGGGCAGGCTCAGGGCAAGATTCGGCCCTAGAAGTCTTGCAACAAACCCTCAAGATAAGTAATGGCTGAGGCAGCTGCTTGAATGGTTCCGTCATTATTGCTTGAATATGTTCTGTGGATAAACAGAGGACGTCAGTCCCCGGGGCTGTTAATCTGACACCTTTCATGGAGCACTAAAAGAATTCACTTAACATTAAAAACAATGCACAGCTGCTTCAATGGATAAGTCATGCCATTTGCATGAGGATAATGGATAATCAATATACAGAGGTGACACAAATTAAATGTGGATTAAACAATCACTGTCCCACAGCTATATCATGTGAGATATCCCCAGATATCTTTGGATAACACCATTTTTTAAAAGAATTAGTATTATTATTATAGACCTGTATTCAGTTCTTGGGACAGGTGAGGGGTTCAGAGTCTGGGAGACCAACTGCCTCTTTAGTCACAGAGTAGGTACAGTGTGGGCTGCAGAAATGCTAGTGTCACTCAAGCATTCAGCATGCCTCAGTGGTGATCTGGAGGGCCACTTTTGTCCGGAGTAGGAATGGTTTTCCATCTCCATGACCTTTTCACCTTTTCTGACAAAAGTGATTACCAAGGGGACCAACTATGATGGGAAGTTTATATATATATATATATATATATATATATATATGGATACCTATTGTCCACTGGGATCTGGCCTGAGATCAGTTGCTGGAATTTTCAAAGGGACTATACTTTCAATATGGACTCCTGTCATGAAGTATCTAACCTATGCAGGTGGTGAAATAGTTAAGGTGGGCCTGAGAAGCTAAAGAACACACATGCTTGCACCTGGAAGGTGGACCAGGCCAATTAAAGATGAAGCCCAGCTGGAAAGGGGTTGAGTGATGCTATAAAGAGAGGACGTCTGGAGCAAAAGGGAGTGACAGGGAGAGAGGGAAGAATTCTGCAGCTGCTCCCTTGATAATAAAATTATCAATGGGGAATAGGAATGCTTCTGCCAGCAAAGAAGATGCTGGGGATGGGGAGGGAGAGTTAACCTGAAGGACACAGCACTGGAACAAGATCCTATAGCTCACCCTGACACAATGGCAGGAAATGGAACTCTAGGGAGAAGCCCTGGGAGATCCTAGGAAGGAGCTGAGGAAAAGGTCTGAAGAAAGGCTGATGGCAGGAAGGCAGGGTTGGCAGGAGGATGGGATGAGCTAGAGAGTTGAGAGTCAGCTGCCAGATGTCTGACAGACCAGACCTTGGATGATCCTCCTCGGGCCCTGGGACTGGAAACCACTTTAGTGGGATTGGCTTCCCCTATCAGCCACTGGAAGGTGGTGTGAAGCCTCTGGTGTAAGATAAGGACAATTTAAAACCCCATGTGGCGGGGTATAGACCACTGGCCCCAGAGTCAGAGCTGAAGATGATATATAAGCACATTGGATTTTTGTTGATTGGACTTTGTTACCCCAGATGGGGTGGATTTAAAATATGGTGATGTGGTCAGAGGGCTGAGTTTCAAGAAGAGAAGAACACCACAGACTGGAGCAACCATTGGCATAGGGCAATAGAAAGAAAAGTGATACAATACCACAACCCTCCATGAGGGGGCGGGTTGGTGGTAAGTGCACTCTTCTATGTCCCTGTCACTATAGTAGAAGAGGGACTCATTATCTTTAATGTATTTCTCCACAAAAAGCCACTGTGGGATAGGGCAGTACTGTTATCTCCATTTCATAGAGGGGAATTGAGGGGAAGAAACGTTAAATGACTTTCACAGAGTCCCACAGGAAGCTCAGACTAGGCGTCCCGCAAGCTACAGTAGTACCACTGAACCATCCTTCATCTCTGAATTTCTATGAGAGATAGGCACCTAACTCAGTGGTAAGATCTCTCTCTAATTACCAGACATATGATAAGCAACACCCTATCCCTTGATAAAATTGTTTCACTGAGAGAAATTAAATTCTAGTGGTAAATCCCATGGTATTTCATGATAAGCAGAGCTATTCAAATTAACTACTTTTTATTTGGGGGGGGGGGGACATGCTGTGAAAAATGATAAAATGAAAAAAAAATATTTTATCCATAATCTGTTGCATGTTTCCATGAAATTCTCACATGTTTTGCAAAATTTTCATTTATTTTGGAAAATCCATGAAAAAGTTTCAGTTCTTAGAGTGCCTGGAAGTGATAACTACCCTCTGCTTTATCCAGAATCTTTTTTTTTTTTTTCAGCAGAGAAGACATCTCTTCGAATTGGCAAAGTGAAACTGGAGTAATTGTTAAAGGGGGAGCTTTTCAGAAGAATTCAGCATCGGCCTAATTCTGCTCTCATTAATGTTAATGGTAAAACTCTCATTGACTTCAGTTGGAACATAGGTCAACAATGTTTGCTTTTAAAAATCCCATTGGAAAAATTCTAATTTTGACTCACCTCATCTGTACTCTAAAGGGATCTCTCATCCTTGAAATTGCCCAAAAGTTGATTTTGGTCTTACATGCTTACCCTACTGTGACAAGCTGTACCCCTATGTTCACCCCTTTTACAAGACTATGATCAATTTTGTACAAAGTATGCCTTGTGATGTATCATTTGGAAACTCATAATTTGCTGATCATTATTATCCTGGTAAAATACTTGTGGCCACATTGTATGTAAAGTTATAAGAGTCTACTCTATCATATTACTAAGACATATGCATAGTCTGGAGAGCAGTCACAAACCAGTTCCCAAGAGACAAAAGGTTAGCTGACACATCAGCCAGGTGTCAACAAAATCAAATGTACCATCACGAGGTTAGGTGGCCATTCTTTGTCAAAAAAGAGGATGTGGACGAATATCTACATCTTGACAGAGAAACAGCTGGAGGTTCCCATCCACACGGACTTTCTGTCTCCTGAACGAAAGCTGAAGGTGAATCTTAAAGAAGAGAGACGGCTATAAGAAATGAGAGCAGGATGCCCCAATTTCTCTATCCCTTTCTCTATATCCTCAGAATCCCCAAACAACTGAGGAACAAAGGAAACAGCTTTGGCCTGGGGGAGAGATCCTGACCAAAAGAAATTCAGCCAGTAAGACTGCTGTAACATGTGGTGAAAGAGTTTTTGCTTTGAATTCACCTAGCTTGTTAAATTAGGCATTAGTTACGTTTTATTTTTATTTTCTTGTAACCAATTCTGACTTTTATGACTCATTATTGTAATCTATATTTAAATCTCTATTTCTGTAGTTAATACATTTGTTTGATTGCTTTATCTAAACCAGTGTGTTTGGACTGAAGTGTTTGGAAAACTCCACTTGGGATAATAGGATTTGTGTATATCATTATCTATTAATAAAATGACAAACTTCATATACTTTGTATTGCCCAGGGGGAGCTGGGCAGTACAAGACATACACTTCTGGGGAAAGTCCAGGACTGGGAATTTGCTGGTGTTGCTCTCCTTGTAATTCAAGAGTGGCTGCCTATGGCACTCATATACTATACCTAGGAGTAACTTACATGCTGGAGGCTGTAAGGTGTGAGGAGACCAGGAGTGGTAACTCTCACAGTGAAGCAATGTAAAAGGCACCACCGGTTGGAAAACTGAGGTCCAGATTTTACCCGGGGGTAATGTTACATCCACAAAAACCCTCCCAAGTCCTTGTGGTGTTACTGGCATAGCTGGAAAGAAATACCAGCTATTCTGGTGGTGAGAGAGCATGTTGCAGTTTGAGACTTCTACCCCAATCTGGAAATCCCAAAGTGTACATATTCAGACCAAAGCTCCTAAAGTACCCCAACCCCGATCCTGCAGACACTTATATATAAGCAATCCCAAGGGAGGACAACTCGCATGACCAAACTTACTCACACCCATGCAAGGTCACTCCCTTTAGTATGAATGCTGAAATTCTCAGATGTAAGCACTACACTCAATAGTAAGCATATGCAGGATCAGGTCCTTACTGAGGTTTATCCATCAGATGCTGTAGCTCCTGTCTAAAAATCTGTCTCATGCACACATTGCATGTTACAAGGTCTCAGCCAAGCTGACCTCTCCTTATATAGTCTCGGGGAAAGGTGCGGGGGGAGCCACCCAACAAGTATTCCTGATAAAAAATCAGCTAGATCTTCAATCACATGGAAAGTCAGAAAATTCAAACTGTTGTACATCTGCTAAAACTATGCCTCCTGCCACATTTTGCTCTTAAGAAAGCACTGCCTTTAATTTTTAAAAGTGATGTTTGAGTAGTAAGAGCAAAATAATTACAAATATTTAATGCAGCAAAACATCTGGAAATGAAAATGATTTCCAGCTTACATTTTGCCTTTTGCCAGTACAGAGATGATTTGTTAGACATGTTGCACTCTCTCTCAGTATGATAGCAACTAAAGTGGCTTAAAATTGGATTCATTTATAAAACTGGACACTATTAATATCCCTCCCTGCATGACTGTAATTCATTTCATTCTCATCTGTCTGTGCAGCAGTAGGGGCTCTATTCCTTATATTCAGATTGCAGTCCTAATTAAGTATTCATTATAGAATACATATTTTGTTCATTTAAGACCAAATATCAAACATTTATGTGCCATATTAAATGTGTTTAGCATTGGGCCTATGTATTAATAATACACTCCACTAAACATAGTGACACACACTCAATGGTCAGAAACAAATCTGAGCCAAAACCAGAACCTCAAATCCAAGCCCATTTAAATATCTGCAGAAGAAGGTGTTTCAATTTGAATCCTTGGATCTGAACCCATCCCTGTAATTTTTAGGTCAGGCTTAAAATTCTGATGTGGCTTATTATTCTGGTTCTAGTTTAGATGCATCCAAAATTTCATGAGAAATTTCTACAAGAGATTGGCTCCATCGAACAAAAAAATCTATACTTGAGTCACTTTCAATCCTTCATACTCAGTACCATCCTTTATTAGTGTTTTCTATAACACACATCACTGTTTCAGAGTAACAGCCGTGTTAGTCTGTATTCGCAAAAAGAAAAGGAGGACTTGTGGTTAGTCTCTAAGGTGCCACAAATACTCCTTTTCTTTTTACACATCACTGTGATATCTAAGCCCTTCATGACTGAATTGGTTTCATGGCAAAGTCCCAAGGGGAATTAATGTTTCCTGCTCTTCTCTCTTCCTTGGTACCCGAGCCTGATCTCGATTCAGCGTCACCATCCGCTCCTTGACCCATCTCTACAGCGAATGAAGCCAGGTATGGAAAGCAAGTGCCTGTATTAGAACAATTTGCAGCCTGCGGGTCAAGACCACGCTGCCCTTCTCATATTGTTAAATGGAAGGCTGGGTCCTGGTTAGCTAAAAGGTGGGGTCCTGACATGGAAAAGGTGACGAAATGCTGCTGTGTTGATATAAAAATGACTAGGGTTTTATAGTAGTGTTATGCAAATCTATGGAAAATGTTTTAATTAAGATGGGTGAAAGGATCAAAGCAAAAAAAAAAAAAGAGTATTTGTGAATGTACTTGAAAAAACCCCTACTGTTTTCCTTCTCTGGTATTCACAAACTCTTTAGTCTGCTGATTTGTGAACATTTTTATTGGTCAGATGATTCAATGAAAGTGTCACAAGAACTAGCAGGAAGTTCTTTTTACTATTTGAGCAAGAGATTCAAACAGTTGCAAATGTTTGATCATCTGCGGACTGACAAAAGAACTCCTCTTTATAAAGCTTAGCTCACCCAATCAGGGACTGCCGAACAATATAATGTGACTTAGGGGAACAGTCATGCAGCTTGAATGAAAACTAATGGTATACACACAGAGTGACCAACCTGTGAACAATTCAGAGGCTAAATTTGTTCACAAAACAACTTGATAAACAATGGTAAATAATGAACAAGTTTGTGAAACTCACAACATTTTAATAGCTAAACTAGAAAAAAAGGGCAAAATTCACATAAAATATTGAAATGAATAATTTGACCACTTCCAGTTCCAAAAGAAATTTCACAAGTGAAAGAACAACTGATACATTTTGGTTCTTTGTGCCTCAGAAAAATAAATGTAGAAGCACATTTCATCAGTGTGGTTTGGCAAGCTTTTAGACTCTGAGTTTGAAAGAGGGTAAATAAGGACAGAAGGAATGAGAAAATTGTCCAGGGTGTTTTCAGCTGTCAGAACTGCAGGTAGTTAGAAGAAACTAAGTCAAGGAAACTTTAAAGTGCACACAGGAAAAAATATCCTGACACTGAGGACTCTGGAATAGACTAACCAAGGAAGTACTGGATGCTCCGTGGTTAGAATGATTTAAAACTGAACTGGAGAAAGCACTGTAAAGTAATCCTACATTGGGAGGGAGGATGGAAAAATACGAACTAACCAAACAATTGGTCAGGAAATGTGTTCACCTCACAGAAAATTTAATATTTTCAGTACAAACATGTAAAACCAAAGATTTTGGATGAAACATACATTTTTGATGAAAGCAAATGAGTCCCTTGAAAATTTTAATTTAGTGAAAGACTCAGTTTTTCATCAAATAAAATTTCAATGGACATTTTTTGACAAAACCTACCTAATAGGTCTATGTTTCTGCCCCCAAACAAAACAAAACAAAACAAAACAAAACCATCTCCCCAAAAAGCCAACAACAGCCAACCAACCAATCAACCAACCAACCAACAACAACAAACAAAACACCCCAGAGGTTTGGTTTGATTTCACCAACTAAAATCTCCCTTTGCAAAAATGATTATGAAATGTACAGTGTGAAAGGGAACTGGCAAATCTCAGTGAAAGTGGTTGAGATTTTCCAGAGTGAAACTTCTGGGTTATTCCACAAATATAAAATGTGAAGTTTTGGTCAGCTTTCTAATCTGCATATGGGAGGGTATTTGGAATGATATCAACACTACCAAGAGACGAAAAGGGTCTGGCCAGTTCCTGTAAGCACGTCAAAGTACAGCTTTTTGCTAGTGAAGATGGAATGCAGCCCCACACACTGGATCTTACAACATAGTCAAGTGCTTCATTCCGCTTAATAACTTTTTTTGGTTCTTTGTGTTTTTCTAATTTTTATTGATTTTTTCCCCCTTTACACATTTTCTGCAAGAAGCCATGAGTCTGTGTCTGAACTTAGTTCCTTTGCTGTAAACCAGGAGTAACTCCTCTGAAGTCAGTGGAATTACAACAGAGCAAAACATGAGGGTTAAGTGAGCTCAGAAGCAATCCTTATATTTTTGAGGACACTACACACACTTGGGACTTCAGAAGAACACTGAGAGTGGATCCAGCATCCGTAGCCTCCCACATTCCACCAACTTCTCTCATTCATTGTAACATAACTATTGTTATGGAAGGTGGTGGTCTTATACATATTCTTTCAAGTCCTTGTTTAGTGGGCAAGGAAGTTTTGACTCTGGAGAAGACAGGGTATACGTAGGGTCATAGCGAGCAGATCGAGGGACGTGATCGTCCCCCTCTATTCGACATTGGTGAGGCCTCATCTGGAGTACTGTGTCCAGTTTTGGGCCCCACACTACAAGAAGGATGTGGATAAATTGGAGAGAGTCCAGCGAAGGGCAACAAAAATTATTAGGGGTCTAGAACACATGACTTATGAGGAGAGGCTGAGGGAGCTGGGATTGTTTAGCCTGCAGAAGAGAAGAATGAGGGGGGATTTGATAGCTGCTTTCAACTACCTGAAAGGGGGTTCCAAAGAGGATGGCTCTAGACTGTTCTCAATGGTAGCAGATGACAGAACGAGGAGTAATGGTCTCAAGTTGCAGTGGGGGAGGTTTAGATTGGATATTAGGAAAAACTTTTTCACTAAGAGGGTGGTGAAACACTGGAATGCGTTGCCTAGGGAGGTGGTGGAATCTCCTTCCTTGGAAGTTTTTAAGGTCAGGCTTGACAAAGCCCTGGCTGGGATGATTTAACTGGGAATTGGTCCTGCTTCAAGCAGGGGGTTGGACTAGATGACCTTCAGGGGTCCCTTCCAACCCTGATATTCTATGATTCTATGATTCTATGATGTGGTGTTCTTAGTTTTGAGTTATGCAAGGTTTTGATGTAGAAGCAGCTTTGGAAGAGGGAGCAGTGAGCAACAGGAGAGTTTGCTCTCTGCCATGGGCTCTTATTAGAGTCAGTTCTTGAGGCAGAGTTGATCTCTAGAACCAAAGGAGTACTTGTGGCACCTTAGAGACTAACAAATAAGTGAGCTATAGCTCACGAAAGCTTATGATCAAATAAATTTGTTAGTCTCTAAGGTGCCACAAGTCCTCCTGTTCTTTTTGCGGATACAGACTAACATGGCTGCTACTCTGAAACATCTCTAGAACCAGGCATTAAAGCTGGACTGAGATTCCTGAAAGAAGGGATTGCCCTTCATGCTGTCTGACCACCTCTGCTCCAGGACTGGTGTATGTGTGAGAATAAAGCACGTTCTGTTTAGTGTAATTCAGAGTCCATGTCACTGATGTCTCCTCCACTGGGAAGCTGACGTGCAAGACTCCAGGCACTGATCAGTTCAGATTTCACCAGAACTGCATCCTCCGACAGAAAATAGTTCTATCTAAAGTTTTTTCAACCAGCTCTATCCATAAAGCATCGTCAAGAAGAAACATTACTTGACTTCTAAGTATTGCTATGTGTATGAAAAGCAACACGGCCTTTTGCTATCCATACTCAGCATACGTAACCACAGAAACATGGCAACATGTTCAAAGACAGCTGCCCATGATTCAGCCAAGAGTTGGACAGAGAATTGATTGCCCTTCTGGACAGCTCTCAATGGTGTTTTTTCTCATAATCTATGTACCGGTGCTACGTGGTGAAACTAGAATTGCTGAGAGAAAGAGAGTTGTTTGATATGAACAGCTACACATCAAAATGGTACAGAAGGTCTGTAAAAAAGAATATTGTATAAACTCGTCTGGATGGATACAATAAAAGCAGATTGTTACAGTTAATATCTTTCTCAGGTGAGATGTTTGGGAACCTCAGTTGTTCATCTGAAAGACCCACAGATAGTGAATTGCATGGAACTCAGTTTATAATTCGTAGTAAATGACCCTATTGAGATTTCAGCCAGAAAGTCCAGCTATTTCAAACCTGATGCCTAGATCTTTTTAGCCATTCCTTGTGAAAGGAGGGACAAATACTGGGCAAAATTACGCCTTGCTTAATTGCCACTTGCATTGCAGATAAATGTAGTATATTCTCACCATTGTCAACTCTTTGCATTGATTCATGGAAGGCCGGTCATTGCAGAATATGCCATGGAGATCCACAGTGACAACAGAAGGCTTATGGCGTGAATGGCAAAAGAGGTTTGGTCTGGTTTGTTGGGTTTTTTCGCCCTTGATCTGTACGTCTAAACATAGGCATGTGAAGAAAATTTTCCAAGCTATTCAATTTATAGCAGGCAAAATGAGCTAGAAAAATGTCCTAGTTATTGCAAAGCTGGAAAAAAAAAGGTATAGTTTGAATATGACTGAATAAAAATGAGGGCACACAAACTCAGTGAAGAGAAGAGATGTTACAGTGCTTAACAATAATGGTTACAGTCTCATTTTCTGACAAACTGGCATAGAATATAATCACAATGTGAGCTCCATAATTAAAGCAAAGATAGCAGTGACATTTTTATTGTATATTTCAACTGCTGAAATTCCTTTTTTTTTTTAAACTCGTACAGAAACTATTCATTTTTGCAGGCAGGAACAACCCAGCTAGTGGAACTCTTAATTGCATGCAGCACCATGCCAAGAAAAAAACTCCCATACAAAGAAGACACTTGTTAAGTAGTGATGGTAAAACTCAAAGGTTCAGTTCAGAAGCTTGTATGCTTATCTCAACTAGGCAAAACTAGGGGAACACCTCCTCCAAACCTCAGGGAGGTCAATAGGCTGTCCATTGACTTGAAGAGCCAAAGTTAGCCAAAGCAGGGTGGGAACTGTGTTATGAAGCCTGCTGTCATGCTATTTCCAGCCCAGTTTTGCTAATCGTCAGATGTTTAGGATGTGGTCCTCTGCCAAGAAACATTTCCTCTCTCAGTCTGGGAAGCAGGAAAAGGTTAGCATCTCAGAGTGCTGAAAGAAGGGCCTTCCTGACATAAAATGTGAAAGAGGCAGCTTCCTGTCACATGTGGAAGAGGAATGGGGAAACTGAGACACAGATGGATGGAGTGAGTAGTTTAGAGCACATGGTGGATCAGTGGCAGAGACAGGAACAGAGCCTAGGACCCCTATGTAGCAGACGTTGTTGTCTCTCAGCTAACCATACTTCTTGGGTCCATATTTATTATGTGGTGTCTTGGTATCCAAGGCTAAATTTAGTTGAAAAGGCTGTGAAAATATCTTTTGTCATGGTAGTTTCTTATCTCCACTTAATTTGCTTTCTCAGTGAGAAAGTCAGAAGGTAGGTAGGTGTTGAACGCTAAAGAGAATCCTGTTGGGGGCCAGAGCCTCAATTGCTATAAATCAGCTTAGCTCAGTTGACATTAGTGAAGCTACGTTAATTTAGACCACCTGAACATCTGACTCAAAAAGTTCAACCAACTTTTTGAGCCTCCAAAATAGCTTCAGTTTTTCTCAGAGAGATTTTTACTGATATTCAAGCCAGTACTTGTTTTATCTGAACTGGCTCTTCCATCCTTAAAACCCCTTGAGAAAATTCCTGATAAAAGAATAAATCTGTCCTATGAATTGATTTACTGCACAGCAAGATCATGCTTTTAAGATGTCTCTATTATAGGAAAATTAATTTTTCAAGCTACTTATCAAAGTTCTAGTAAAAACCTTCCACCCCATGGAGCGCAATGAGTAACATTAACTGTGCACGCATAGTATGAAGTTTATCAATTTTTGCTTTGTTTACTTTCTTCACAGAACATCTCTGGATTACCTCACTGAGCGAGTGGATTGAAATTCCCTAGAAGTGTCACACAAAAATAAAACAAAATATTCTTTGCGCCCCTTAATATAAGTCAAGATAGAGGAAATTTAAATAAAGTTAGCAGCATAAAATGCCATTTAAAAAAAAATGGGGGCCGCGGGGACCTTCAAAGTCTGGCAGTTCATTTCAGGGACAGTTTTGTGTAGCGGGTAGGACACCAGACCCCAAGATAGGAAAGTTGAGTTCTGTGCCAGGTATGTCAGTGCTTTGGGATATTTCACCTCAGCTTAACTGTCCCCCACTATTTCTCTCTTGTATAGGCCAACAAACCTAAACAGATTTGTTCATATGCTTAATTTTGCACACTCTGAGTATTTCCATTGACTTTGATGGAGCTGAAGGAAATAGTGGAATTATCAATCACAATGCAGAGAAGGCAGAAGTGCCAGATAAATATTATTATTCTGTATTTGGGAGAAAAAAGATGATATAGTCAATCACACTATTTCCAGTCCACTACCATTTCAGAAGGATGTTAAACAGCAGCTTCTGAAACTAGACATTTTGCAATCAGCAGGTCTGAATAACTGGGATCCAAGAGTTTTAAAAGACTGGCTTAGGAGCTTGCTGGACAGTTAATGGTCTCTTTTTCAATAAATCTTGAAACACTGGAGATGTCACAGAAGAATGAAAGACAGCTACTGTTGTGACAATATTTAAAAAGGGGAAATGGGATAACATAGGTAATTATAGGCCTGTCAGTCTGATATCGATCACAGGCAAGGTAACAGAGAGACTGATACTGGTCTTGATTAATAAAGAATTAAAGGAGGGTAGTATAATTAATGTCAATCAACATGGGTTTATGGAAAATGGTACTGTTGAACCTGATATATTTTATGAGATTACAAGTTGGTTGATAAATGCAATAGTGTTGATGAAATACATTTGGACTTCTGTAAGGCATTTAACTAGGTACCGCACAACATTTTGGTTTAAAACAAAAAACAAAACAAAAAACTGGCTAACTGATCGGTTTCAAAATGTAACTGTAAACAGGGAATCATCAATGATCAACTCTGTTTCTTTTGAGGTCCTGCAGGGGTTGGTTCTTGGCCCTATGCTATTTAATATTTTTATCAATAACCTGGAAGAAAAGATAGAATCAATGATAAAGTTTACAGATGACATAAAAACTGGGGGAGTGGTAAATATTGAAGAGGACAGATCACTGATACAGATTGATCCAGATGGCTTCATAAATTGGACACAAGAAAACAATATGTGTTTTAGCTGTATTAAATGTAAATCTATACATCTGGGAACAAGAATATAGGCCATGCTTACATGATGGGGGATTCCATGCTGGGAAGCAGTGACTCAAAAAGATTTGGGGTCATGGTGGATAATCAGCTGAACTTGAGCTCCCAGTGTGATTCTGTGGCCAAAAGGGCTAATGTGATCCTTGGATGCATGAACAGGAGAATCTCAAGTAAGAGTAGAGAGGTTAATTTACCTCTATATTTGATACTGGTATGACAGCTGCTGGAAAACTGTGTCCAGTTCCGGTGTCTACAATTCAAGAAGGATGTTTATAAATTGCAGAGGATTCAGAGAAGAGCCATGAGAATCATTGAACAATTAGAAAACATGCCTTATATTAATAGACTGAAGGAGCTTGATCTATTTAGTTTAACTAAGGGAAGGCTAAGGGGTGACTTGATTACTGTCTATAAGTACCTACATGGGGAACAAATATTAATAATGGTCTCCTCAACTGGCAGCGAAAGGTTGATACAATCCAATGGCTGGAATTTGAAGCTACACAGATTCAGACTGTAACTATGGTGTAAATTTTTAACAGAGTGTAATTAGCCATTGGACAACTTGCCAAAGGGCCATGGTGGGTTCTCCATCATTGATAATTTTTAAATCAAGATTGGATTTTTTTCCCTAAAATATCTGCTGCAGGATTTATTTGGTGGAAGTTCTCTGGCCCATATTATACAGGAGGTCAGACTAGATTATCACAATGGTCCTTTCTGGAAGCTATGAATCTATGAATTCACATTATGTAAAGTTAAGTATATAATTAAGTCATTTCAGTATTGGGGCCTTAACTATAAGTTGCTCCGGGAAGGACTTTCACTAACTATAGGTTTGTACAGCCCCTAGCACAATGTGCTTCTGAGCTTGGTTATGGTATCTACATGTTACTGTCATACCAATAGTAAAATAATTAAGTTTGATGAAGCACGTAAAAGTTCAGGGGCTGGATCCTCAGCTGACGCAAATCAGTTTGGCTCTGTTGACTTCAATTAAGTTATGCTTGTTTACATCAGCTGAGCATCTGGCTCCTGCAGATGGTTGTTTAAACAAGCTGCCCCTCACAACTATAGTAGAAGGCTCTAGAGAGCAGACTGTCTCAAGAGCCTTCTAGGACTTCTAGTTGTGATACTGAGTAACTATTTTTGCACAGGGTTTTAATGTGCAATTAAGTGGGGATAGCAGCCTCAAAGAAGTGGAAGCGAATGACACCACATAAACAACTGTAGATTGCTGCTTCCCCAAACAGACTATGACCTACTTGAAAAGTGATTAGGCATAATAGTTCACTTATGTAGCAGAGACAAATTACTTCTTCCACTGCAAGAATAATTCTGGATCAAATTCTATGGATTTTCTGGCCAGGAGTTTAGATTAGATGATCCCTACTGGCCTTCACAGCTGGATTAATTCAGCTGGAAAGCTGCTGAGTCACATTTATCCCTGATGTAACTCCACTGACTATGCTTCAGTATGTACTTAAGTCCCAATGGGGCTTTCCCCTGTGGGACTCAAGCACACGGTTAAATTATATTCCAAATGGGGGCTTGGGATAGGGCATACACACCCCACACTGGAGAACAAGGTGTTACGGATCAGCTCTGGGCCCAGGTGGCCCCACACTGCTGCACCTGCAATGGAGGGGGAGCTTAAAAGGGAAGCGGAGAGGCTCAGAAGGAGGCAGACAGTGGAAGAGAGCTGCCCCGTGCACTGAACTCTTGGGAAGGAGCATCCCAGGAGCTCTTGCTGCCTGGAGCTTGGAGATATTGATCTGACCATGCATGTGAAGGAGGGACTGGGGACTTTTGAAGGTCAGAGATTTTAGTTTTGTGTTTGGCTCTGTTGGAAGAGGGGCCACTGGTAGGAAGTAATCCAGGGAGGCAGCCGCATAACACTCCATGGTGTAAGTCTTAGTTGTGTACTCTTGGGCCCTGGATTAGAACCTGGTTGGGAGGGTGGTCCCAGGATCCTCTACTAATCCTGAAGAGGGGGCAATGACAGAAATCTATTTCTTGGTGGGGGAACATAGTTGGGGAAGATCTTGAAGGTGAAATGGTCCAGACCCTAAGATCCTCCTGATTCATACTGAGAAAGTTGGGCAATCAGCTAGTTATCTTAGGTGCCTGTAGATGAATGCAAGAAGCCTGGTCAGCAAGCAGGAAGAAATGGAAGTCCTGGCACAGTGAAGGAACTATGATGTGATTGGAATAACAGAGACTTGGTGGGGTAACTCACATGACCAGAGCACTGTCACGGATGGGTCTAAACTGTTCAGGAAGGACAGGTGGGGGAGAAAGGTGGTGTAGTTGCACTGTATGTAAGAGAGCAGTATGATTGCTCAGAGCTCCAGTATGAAACTGGAGAAAATCCTGTTAAGAGTCTTTGGGTTAAGTTTAGAGGCAAGAGCAACAAGGGTGGTGTCATGGTGGGTGTCTGCTATAGACCACCAGACCAAGAGGCAGGAGATAGTAGGAGAAGGTAGACCAGGAGGAGGTAGACGAGGCTTTCTTCAGACAACTAACTGAAGTTTCCAGATCACAGGCCCTGGTTCTCATGGGGGATATCAATCACCCTGACTTCTGCTGACAGAGTAATACAGCAGTGCACAGACAATCCAGGAAGTTTTTGGAGAGTGTTGGGGACAACTTCCTGATGCAAGTGCTGGAGAAACCAGATAGAGGCCATGCTCTTCTTGACCTGCTGCTCACAAACAGGGAAGAAATGGTAGGGCAAGTAGAAGTGGGTGGCTACCTGGGCAGCAGTGACCATAAGACGGTCGAGTTCAGGATCCTCACAAAGGAAGAAAGTAGAAGAGCAGAATACAGACCCTAGACTTCAGAAAAGCAGACTTTGACTCCCTCAGGGAACTGATGGGCAGGATCTCCTAAAGGGCTAATATGAGGTGGAAAGGAGTCCCAGGAGAGCTAGCTATATATTAAAGAAACCTTATTGTGGGCTCAGGAACAAACCATCCTGAAGTGCAGAAAGAATAGAAAATATGGCAGGCAACCAGCTTGGCTTAACAGTGAAATCTTCAGTGAGCTTAAACACACAAAAGAAGCTTACAAGAAGTGGAAACTTGGACAGATGAAAAGGGAGGAGTATAAAAATATTGCTCAAGCATGCAGGCATGTAATCAGGAAGGCCAAAGCACAATTGGAGTTGAAGCTAGCAAGGCATGTGAAGGGTAACAAGAAGGGTTTCTACAAATATGTTTGCAAAAAAAAGAAGGTCAGGGAATGTGTAGGAGGCAACCTAGTGACAAATGATGTGGAAAAAGCTGAAGTACTCAATGCTTGTTTTGCCTCAGTCTTCACAGACAAGGTCAACTCCCAAACTGCTGCATTAGGCAGCACAGTACAGGGAGGAGGTAAGCAGCCCACAGTGGTGAAGAAACAGGTTAAGGATGATTTAGAAAAGCTGTACATCCACAAGCCCCTGGGGCTGGATGCAATGCATCCGAGGGTGCTCAGGGAGTTGGCTGAAGTGATTGATTGCAGAGCCATTGGCTGTTATCTTTGAAAACTTGTGGTGATCAGGGAAGGTCCCAGATGATTGGAAAAAGGCAAATATAGTGCCCATCTTTAAAAAAGAGAAGAAGGTGAATCTGGGGAACTACAGACCGGTCAGCTTCACCTCAGTCCCCAGAAAAATAATGGAGCAGGTCCTCAAGGTATGCATTTTGAAGCGCTTGGAGGAGAGGAAGGTGATCAGGTACAGTCAACATGGATTCACCAAGGGCAAGTCATGCCTGACCAAGCTCTGGCCTTCTATTATGAGATAACTGGTTCTGTGGATATGGGGAAAGCAGAGGTTGTGATATACCTTGATTTTGGTAAAACTTTTGATACTGTCTCCCGCAGTATTCTTGCCAGCAAGTTAAATAAGTATAGATTGGATGAATGGACTATAAGGTGGATAGAAAGCTGGATAGATTGTCAGGCTCAATGGGTAGTGATCAATGACTTATTGTCTAGATGGCAACCGGTATAAAGTGGAGTGACGCAGGGGTCAGTCCTGGTGCCACTTTTGTTCAATATCTTCTTTAATCCAATGATCTGGATGATGGGATGTATTGCACCCTCAGCAAGTTTGCGAATGACACTTAGCTGTGGGGAGAGGTAGATATGCTGGATGCAAGGGATAAGGTCCAGAATGACCTAGACAGATTGGAGGACTGGGCCAAAAGAAATCTGATGAGGTTAACAAGGACAAGTGCAGACTCCAACACTTAGGACGGAAGTATCCCATGCACTGCTACAGGCTGGGGACCGACTGGCTAAGCGGCAGTTTTGCGGAAAAGGACCTGGGGATTACAGTGGACAAGAAGCTGGATATGAGTCAACAGTGTGCCCTTGTTGCCAAGAAGTCTAACAGCATCTTGGGCTCCATTAGTAGGAGCATTGCCAGCAGATCAGATCTGATCGAGGGAAGTGATTATTCCCATCTATTCGCCACTGGTGAGGTCACATCTGGAGCATTGTGTCCATTTTTGGGCCCCCTACTACAGAAAGGATGTGGATAAATTGGAGAGAGTCCGGTGGAAGGCAACGAACATGATTAGGGGGCTGGGGCACATGACTTACGAGGAGAGGCTGAGGGAACTGGGGTTATTTAGTCAGCAGAAGAGAAGAGTAATGGGGGATTTGATAGCAGCCTTCAACTACCTGAAGGGGGGGTTCTAAAGAGGATGGAGCTCGGCTGTTCTCAGTGGTGGCAGGTGACAGAACAAGAAACAATAGTCTCAAGTTGCAGTGGGGACAATTCTAGGCTGGATATTAGGAAACACTATTTCACTAGCACTGTAATGGGTTACCTAGGGAGGTGGTGGAAACTCCATGCTTAGAGGTTTTTAAGGCCTGGCTTGAAAGTGCTCTGGCTGGGATGATTTAGTTGGTGCTGGTCCTGCTTTGAGCAGGGGGTTGGACTATTTGACCTCCTGAGGTCTCTTCCAACCTTACTCTTCTATGATTCTGTGATTCTATTATCCCAATCCAAGGGGGAATCCCTGAAGCCCTTGCTAACTTCTGAAGACTTCCACATTATTGGACTCTGTATGTGTATCCTGAAAAGGGTGAACTCAGACATGTGACTTGTCTGGAGGACTGTGTCACTAAAAGGATCAAGACCCACAGGTGGAGTAACTATAGTGAGAAAGGGAAACATCTGGGAAGAAGACAACCTGCCACACCCGGCCTGACCTCCAGATGGCACTGCTGTTGAGTGTTCCCCATCACAGGGCGTTGTTGATTTCAGTAGCATCAACATCACATTGAGTTCCACTAGGCATAAATCTGATCTAGTACTTTTACCATAAATAAAACAAAGAGAAGTGATGTATGATTGCCGGTGAGTGGGAACAAGATGATCCCCTTATCTCCTGAATGTCAACATCATGCTTTGTATAATGATTTTAAAATATGATCAGTGGCTTTTTCAAAATGTTAATCCCTACAAAATTAATAAAGTATGCTTCCACTGCTGCTAAATTAGCAGTACCATTTGCTTAATAAAATATGTTTTGCTGTCTTGATTTTATGGGCAAAGTAATAAACTGCAGTCTTCAAAAGCAGTTTGAGACAGTACAGGACAAACCTTTACAAATTTCCACTTAGATTCTAGTCAGAAATAATAAAGCAAAGATTATTTTTAGATTAAAGACCATATGGTATACAATAGACACTTTGAAAAAACACTGTTCTGATTATTGCATTCTGGTGCTATTTTCATATTCTGACCTACATGTGCAAGATATTTGCTTCTCAGTTATGGGTGGGAAGAGGGAATATATATACGTGTCTGTATGCACACGCGCCAAAAATTCAAAGCACTGTTAATCTGGTGTGATTTATTAGAGTCTTCATCAGATCTTAAATCCTTTCCTCTCCCACATTACTGAGTCAGAACAGGAGAAAATATTTCCTCAGGTTTATAATTATGCTTTTCAGTTCTTTTTGCCACCTTCAAGTTTAATGGTTCTAGATCGGATGTTCTGGATAAAAAAGAAAGGAGAAGAAAGCACTTTTAAACATTCTTGTTTTTTCACCAAAACAGAAAATATATTTTTAATTTAAAAAATAAATTCCACTGCAAAACCATGCTTGTACTTTAACAAGATGAAAACATCCTATTACAAAGACAGAAGAAAAGGTGGTGCTTTTTTTTGTAAGTGATTAATTACTCTTTAAATTTCACTATACATAAAGTAAGCTATTTAATGATCAGTGGACCTTGACAGGTTCCCAGTTCAGACTTAGTTGAGAATAACGATCTCACTGCTTGTGTCCCAAATTTTCATGCCTGGTTTCTAGTTAGGCTCCTAAATCCATATTTAGGCACTTGAATGGACCTGGAACAATTTTCATATCTTCTGAGTACCTGCAACTCTCACACCTTGATATAGGAAAGCATCCCTATTGTGGAAACCACCTAAACATGTTCTTAACATTAAGCATGTGCTTGAGTCACAAGGGGACTTCCTCCAGTGGGCCTTAAACATATGCTTAAGTGATATTCTGAATTGGGTCTTCATTGGTTTCCATGGCAACCATAGTTGCCCAACACCTCAAATCAGTTCTGTTAAGGGGCCTAAATGTGCTTAAGATCCTCTATTTAGGCACCTGCTTTTGAAAATTTTGACCTTTATCCAAAGTTTATTAGAAATGTCTGAACCTCTCCTCCAAAATTGGTTTGGAAATCTCACAAAGTTTCTGTTAAACCCTGCTTTCAGTTCAGCTGGACAAAAAAAAAAAAAGAAAAAAAAAGGAAAAAATTAAAAAGGAAACAAAGAATTGGTCACTCGCCTTCTGGTTCCCTCTGGTTCATCAGCTACATGAAAAGTAGTTGGTGGAAAAAGTTAATTGGTCATATCAGAACCTTAAAAAAAACCTGTTGGATTGACCCCTACCAGAACTACGTACCTGATCTTTGTTGACTCTTATCTTCCCAATCCAGTTGTTGAGATCCAGATAAAAGGGATCTCTGCTGTATGTAAAAACAAAACAAACAAACACAAACAAAATCCTAACGAACAACATTTAGCAAAAAGGAAACTAAAACCACCCTCAGGTTTGGTTCATCTCCAGTTCTGGTTTGCTTGGAGTTTTGGCTGAAGGCAGAGCCAGCCTTTGGGCCTAGTTCTCACAAACGTCAGTGGAGTCACTCCAGATTGACGCCACTGTAATTGAGATCATAATCTGGTTCTTTGATTTTAAAACTTATTTTTTATCTCTTCTTCTTGTCAAAACAGTTATGGACATAGAAATCAGTGTGCTTTGATGGCTACTGTTAAAAGAACAAGCAGCCTGCCTTGACTTCCTGACTGAGGCCTGGGAACCTAAAAACACATACTAGTCTGGTGTAATAAAGAGTCACTTTCGTTTGGTGAGTTTTTCAAAAGAATTATATCATTCCCCTCTCCTCCCAGATACTTAGACTAGCCTTATATATTTATCGGTGTGACAACAGTGGAGAGACACCATTGACCCATGGTGGGTAGGCAATGAGTAGCAGAAAATTGCTTGAGATGCCTGACTTGAAATGCTAAGTACAGCTCTGCCTGCAGGGTTAGCAAGGTACATTGTTTGTGTGAACTGGCTCACCCCTCATCATTCCGATGCGGAATAGCCAATCAACATGGTAAGGATGACAGCAAAGAGGCAAGTTGCTAAGGAAGAAGCTAGCTGCCTAGAAACCCCAAAATGCCTGAACTGCCTCAACCACAGTGTCATTCCTTTTAGAAAAAACCCTCTAAATTTGCATCAGAACTAAACTTCAGTAGGTTGATAATTTCTTCTGCTGCTGGAGTTCCCCTTGGCTTGATAGCCAGTGTTGGTGGAGATGATTTGTAGGTAGGAAGGACACTGGATTGGAACTGAGGAGATCCCTGTTCAGCTACTAGCTCAGTCACAGATTGCCTCTGTAACGTTGAGCAAGTCACTTCTTCTCCCCTATTTATCAGCTCTCATCTGTAAAATGGGAATATCAGTTCCCTACATCACAGTGATATTCAGAGTAGCAGCCGTGTTAGTCTGTATTTGCAAAAAGAAAAGGAGTACTTGTGGCACCTTAGCGACTAACCAATTTATTTGAGCATAAGCTTTCGTGAGCTGCAGCTCACGAAATGCATCTGATGAAGTGAGCTGTAGCTCACAAAAGCTTATGCTCAAATAAATTGGTTAGTCTCTAATGTGCCACTAGTACTCCTTTTCTTTTTTCACAGTGGGTATTGTGAGGGTAAATTCCATTCATGTCTGTGAGGTGCTCAAAGGCCACATAGATACAGGGTGATGTTGGTCAGAAAGAAGGTTTTTCCATCTGCCAAAAATTGTGAGATTTCGTTTCATCCTAAATTAGAAGGAAAAGTCAAAAGGTTGAAGACTTTTATAAAATGAAATTGTGGGGAAAAAAAAAACCTCCTTTCATGTAATTAAAACATTGTGCTTTGAAAAGTTTGAAACATTTCATTTTGATTTTGAGATTTTTCATTGATTAAAAATATAAAATAAAGTAAAATTTGAAATAAAATAATCATCTAAAAAGACTTTTCATTCTCAAAATGTCAAAATGAAGTTATTCAACATTTTCAAACTTTTTTACCTAATATTTTTCATGACAAAATATCATTGAAATATATATGATTTCATGAAAAAATTCAGTTTGCTCCACATGGCACTTTCCATGAGAAAACTTCTGATTCAAATTTTCAGACCAGTTCTAAAAATGAACAACAGATCTATGTTCAAAGAAGGTCATTATTGACCCCGCATCTTTTTGATGAGGAACTTTCTTGTTCAACGAGAAAAAATATAATCTTTGGATAACGCAATATGCATGGCTTTCTTCCTTTTTACATTAAAAAAATAATTTGCTTGCTGGAGCCTACATACCAGATCCATTAATCTTATGAGCTTCCCACACTGAAGTTCATGGTAGACTCATATTTTATACTTTCTGTGTAAATGTAACACCTATAACCTCTTGGTGATGTAAAGAAATGTCATTATGCCAAGTTAAAAAATAGCCACGAATGATAGATGGACCTGGCCCCTACATATGAAGTTCCTGAAATTTGGAGGTGGGAAGAATGTGAACCTAGATGTGGATCCAAATTTTGCAAATGGCTCCTATCTTGATAGCTGGCTAGACAATAGGGAAGTTGAATTCCCTGTTTAGTGCAAGAATGAGTGGAGCAATGCCATAAACTCAATGCACTTTCTTAATGCACGCACACACACACAGAGCTTTAACAATGTTTTGTTTGATGTCACTTTGAAAGTTGCACCCATCAGGAAGGGTTGTATTGATTTCATTGTCTTTGCACTTTAAAACAATCAGCTGTATTGATGCAGCAGCCTCCTGTAGCTGCTGGCAACACAAGCAATGACGAAATACATTTTACTGCTTCCAAAAAATTCTCCTCTGCTGTGTTTCTCAAAGTATGAACATGGCTTCCCAAGAGGAGAGTCAGTTTCTTCCAGGGGACATTCCACAGAGTCCCACCTTTAGGGTTTGTTTGTTTGTTTGTTTTGTTGTGGGAGTTAAGTAATGGGTGCCAGACAGAGATGAAAAATTATTTTGCTTGCCTGCTTAATAAAACTGGTCAAACAGTGTAAGTTTTGTCTCTTCTCTCTCTTCCCCCCCCCCTTTTATATACAAAAACATGTGTGGAGTTCACCAAGGCAGAGAATTTTCAGAATAGACCTATGGAATCTATGTCTCTATTTAAAGATCAGATTTTCAAAAGAGCCCGTGTGATTTATGAGCACAAGACCATTAACTTTCAATGAGATGTGCTCCTTTGGCACTTTGGAAAATCCCACCCTAGATAGATCAATAAGTGAACTGAGTTTCTAAAGTGCTGAGAACTCAGCAGCTTCCATTCAAGTCAATTCCATTTGTAGGATGGCTGAGGCACTTTGGAAAATCAGTTCTTTAGGTATCCTGAATGGGGACTTAGGAGCCTAAATATAATTAGCCAGTTTTGAAAATCTTGGTCAAAAATTTTGAGATCATATTATTCTTTATTTGTGAGTATTTGGATAACTGCCATGCACTTGTAAAACTTTGGTTAATCCCAAAATATCATAAATTTTAGCGTAAAGGAGTATATATCTGACAATTGAGACCAGATACCACTTTGTTATTTTGCTATTCTCAGGTGCTCATTTATTTTCTTGCTTACACGGTTTCAGTCATCCAATCAGTGAGCAAAATGCTGCAGCATGACATAGGTGACTTACCACACAGTACGGATAGCAAATAGTCAAAGCAAACAGTTCATGAACAGCCCATAGGCAGAACATTATTTGTGCAAATTGTTTGTTCCAATACATATCACAAATGCATTCAGTGAGAATAAGGATTGCTTTGTAGTTGGTTCACTAACCAAAAAAAGAGATAAATTCATAACGCAGGCATTCAGCTACCGCAGCTGTGGGTGTGGCAGGAGAATATAGATTAGATAAAAGGATGGAGAGAATACTAAAGAATATTATTTGTAACAAAACTCTATTGCTTTGTCAATTTCATTTATGGTTTAAAAAACAAACAAACCCTGAGACATCTATTGCTCACTAAACATTCTACAGATGATCCAGCTTTTGATGAGTCCTAAACGGAAATGAGTCAGTAGGGAAAAAGAAATTAACATATGGCTTAGTCCACGTATTTAAGATATACTCCCAAAATACACTTTCATCCCATTTTGTTCTGTGCTGGGGAGTGCCAGGCTCGGTATCAAGCTGTTAATGAATGGGTGTGATTATGACAAAAACTCAGTTCAATAGGCCCATTCCGAACTGTTTAAGTGTGACGGTCGCCTTCTTAGTCAACACTCTGGTGATTGAACTATGGCCCTCCAGAGCTAAAAGCATAAACTTCTTGACAGAAGGATCCAAGGCTCTGAAGCTGGAGGTTTTAACAACTCATATCTTCTGGATCACTGTGGAATGGAGTCACCACTGGGCTACATGTGCACCTTGCAAGGCTTTGATGCTTCAAAAATAATTAGCGATGTCCAGAACCCTGATAAATCTCAGTTTGAATGGTGTGATCATGAAGTTAATAAATATTTGGGCCTTCCTCCCAAGCAATCTGCCTTCAGAGTGGTTTAACAGACATTACAGGGAAAGAACATACCCCCTTAAAAACGTCTTAAAAGGAGGAGAATGGAGCTATGGCAAAAAAAAAAAAAAAAGAAGAACACTTAATTGTAAAGGTATTTCAAGCCAGATATTGCTCTCATTCTGGAAGTGCAAAGGGGGTGGAACCCCAATTTACCCAGCAGTTTGTGGCTTCCACCAGCATAGGGGAGACAAAGGAATTACTCTAGATTTATTTCAGCATGAATGAGAATATAATTGGACCCTTTATCGCTTGTAAAAATGCCCAGGCTACAGAACCAACTGCATTATACACTGTAAATAATGAATAATTATTTCTACCAAAGCTCATCCAGTACATTTTCTTCCTCGCAGTTTCAGAGCATTTTTATTAAAAAGGGAAGAAAACCCTCACTCTCCTCCCATCTTCCTCATTAGTGTGGAATGGGATTTATTCCATTGTGTCAGCGCGTTAACATAGCACGTTTGCTTTGCTGTTTCCTGTGCTGCTTTGTGTGTTCGGATTCAAGTGGGCAGCAAAGCCAGTCAGTGTCTGGCCATAGAAAATATACTGAATCTGATAGCCTTAGTAGTCTGTATCGTTGGCCCAGGAGTCCAGAACAGCAGCAGAGACAAAAGAAAAAACTGCAAGCAATACTGTGCAATATAATGACATCAGCCATTTTTGAGGCCTAGATTTTGCTTTTAAAGAACAGCCCTGAGCAAGGATGCAAACCCCTAGAAGTAGCACTGCCTCATGTCAGCTGCTCCCTTTGTGCTAATAGCTTGATGCTAACCTAAATCACCCGTAAATTAAGACACCCCCCCCCTAAACTGGGTTAGCTGCACTGGCCGGTGAGTTGGAGTGATGGGACAAAGGTTCTGCTGAAATATTTCAGATTGGGCAGTAAATAGGCAGGCGGTGTATGTTTCCTTCTGTGCACCCAAAGATAATGTCCAGATGTGGGGTATAGGGAGAGTACTTAGACCCTTACACTCCCAGTAATAGTTTTGGCCTTCACAACATCCCCTGGATACAAGTTCCAGAGGTTGACTGTGTTTTATGACGAACATAAGAACGGCCATATTGGGTCAGACCAAAGGTCCATCAAGACCAGTATCCTGTCTTCTGACAGTGGCCAATGCCAGGTGCCCCAAAGGGAATGAACAGACAAGTGATCCATGCCCTGTCACCCAATCCCAGCTTCTGACAAACAGAGGCTAGGGACACCATTCCTGACCATCCTGGCTAATAGCCATTGATGGACCTACCTTCCAAGAATCTATCTAGCTCCCTTTTGAACCCCATTATAATATTGGCCTTCACAACACACTCTGGCAAGGAGTTCCAGAGGTTGACAGTGTGTTGCGTGAAAGAATACTTTCTTGTGTTTGTTTTAAACCTGCTACCTATTAATTTCATTTGGTGGCCCCTTGTTCTTGTATTATGAGAAGGAGTAAATAACACTCCCTTACTTACTTTCTCTATACCACTCATGATTTTATAGATGTATATCATATCCCCCTTTGTCGCCTCTTCTCCAAGCTGAAAAGTCCCAGTCTTATTAATCTTTCCTCATATGGAAGCTATTCTATACCCTAATCATTTTTGTTGCCCTTTTCTGAACCTTTTCCAATTCCAATACATCTTTTTTGAGATGGGGCGACCACATCTGCATGCAGCATTCAAGGTGTGGGCGTACCATGGATTTATATAGAGGCAATATGATATTTTCTGTCTTATTATCTATCCCTTTCTTAATGATTCCCAACATTCCGTTCACTTTCTTGACTGCCGCTGCACATTGAGTTGATGATGTCAGAGAACTATCCACAACGACTGCAAGATCTCTTTCTTGAGTGGTAACAGATAATATAGACCCCATCATTCTATATGTATAGTTGGGATTATGTTTTCCAATGAGCATTACTTTGCATTTATCAACATTAAATTTTATCTGCCATTTTGTTGCCCCGTCACCCAGTTTTGTGAGATCCTTTTGTAGCTCTTCACAGTCTACCTGGGACTTCACTATCTTGAATAGTTTTGTATCATCTGCAATTTTTGCCATCTCACTGTTTATCCCTTTTTCCAGATCTTTAATGAATATGTTAAATAGGACTGGGCCTAGTACAGACCCCTGGGGGACACCACTATTTACCTCTCTCCATTCTGAAAACTGACCATTTATTCCTACCCTTTGTTTCCTATCTTTTAACCAGTTACCAATCCATGAGAGAACCTTCCCTCTTATTCCATGACTGCCTATTTTGCTTAATAGCCTTTGGTGAGGGACCTTGTCAAAAGCTTTCTAAAAATCTAAATACACTATATCCACTGGATCTCCTTTGTCCGCACGCTTGTTGACCCCCTCAAAGAATTCTAGTAGATTGGTGAGGCATGATTTTGCTTTACAAAACACATTGACTATTTCCCAGCAAATTATGTGCATCTATGTGTCTGACAATTTTGTTCTTTATAATAGTTTCAACCAATTTGCCCGGTACTGAAGTGAGGCTTACTGGTCTATAGTTGCCAAGGTCACCCCTGGAGCCCCTTTTAAAAATTGGAGACATAAGAATGACTTCCTTATGTTAGTTTTAAACCTGTTGAGCCCTTGTTCTTGTGTTATGTGAAGGAGTAAACAACACTTCCTTATTCACTTTCTCCACACCATCCATGATTTTATAGATCTCTATTATATCTCCCCATAGTCGTCTCTTTCCCAAGCTAAAAAGTCCCAATCTTTTAAATCTCTCCTTAGATGGAAGCTGTTCCATACCCCTAATCCAATGGTTCTCAACTCTGGTCCACTGCTTGTTCAGGGAAAGCCCCTGGCGGGCTGGGCCGGTTTGTTTACCTGCCGCGTCCGCAGGTTCGGACGATTACGGCTTCCACTGGCTGCAGTTTGCCACTCCAGGCCAGTGGGGGCTGCAGAAAAGGCGGCCAGCACATTTCTTGGCCCGCACCGCTTTCTGCAGCCCCCATTGGCCTGGAGCGGTGAACTGCGGCCAGTGGGAGCCGTGATCAGCCAAACCTGCGGACGCAGCAGGTAAACAAACCGGCCCGGCGTGACAGGGGCTTTCCCTGAACAAGTGGTGGACCAACGTTGAGAACCACTGCCCTAATCATTTGTGTTGCCCTTCTCTGTACCTTTTCCAATTCTAATATTTATTTTTTGAGATGGGACAACCAGAATTGCATGTGGTATTAAAGTTGTGGATGTACCATGGACTTACAGGTGTCCAGATACCCAGAAATTAGGGATGAAGAAGTTGTTTGGGGGGGCCCTACTTTGCCACATCAGCACCTTCATGCTTGTCTTGAGCCAAACCTAACTTTATGAAGTTTCCCAAATGATTGGGGAGTCCATTTCACTATAATCTACAGGGATGAGAAGCAGGTTTTTCCATCTTTACTCATATGGAGTCTTACAATTGAAATCAAAGGGAGTATTTAGAAGGTACTACACAATGTGAGTAAAGGTGGCAAGAATGTAGCCCATGTGGCTGTTTGGACCACAGCCTTGTATTCATTAAACTGGTCATGAACCTTGACATTTTCTCAAAGTTGAGCATAAATGTTTGTCTGAAAATTTGTCCCACAAGACGGATATCAATTATTATTATTAATTATCAATTATCAATTATTATTATTATAAATAAATAATTAATAATTGTCCTCTCTTAAAATGCTACAGTCATCCAATAAGGAAGCAGGATCAATACTGGGGGGGGGGCAACTAATCACACAACACTGCTATCAAAGAGCTGCTGTGAACATTTTGTGAACAACCACAGGTTGAAAATTACCTGTGAATAGCAAATATATCTGCAGAGAGCAGGAGGAGTTCACAAACAAGGTGATATCCAAAACAGGGCTACATTTGTGTAATAGTGAACTCCAACACAGGTTATGAGCTGTGTATGAACCTGGCAACTTCTTCATCAAAAACCCAGACCTCTTCCATGTTAGCTAAAAGAATAACTTCATTAGCTAGCAGAGGTAGCAGTAACTTCTAGGATTGGTCAAAAGTTTTCCCACTGAAGCTGTTTTTTCCAGTTTTTTGGCACAAAAAGAAAATCCATTTTTTGTTTTTTTTTTTGTTTTTTTCATTTTGGTTGAAAAACCCATCAATTTCAATCTTTTTCCCCCCTTTTTAAAAAAAAAGTGATTTTTTTTTCATCCCCCCCCCTCATTTTTTAGTGCAAATACTGAGCATATTCTATCCTGCTCCGTTAACTTCTGTGGGAACCAGGCCCTGACCACTTATCAATATTATCTACGTTTACAAACTCACGTTTCAACCTGAACACTGATTTTATTATTCTTACTATTTATTTATTTCAATTTTTGGCAACCAAAACCTGCTTTTTTTCTTTGTGTATTTGGGGTTTCTTTTGTTTATTTTTCCTAAACTGAAAAGTGTTTTGGTTTTCAAGTTTTCAGAGTTTCAACCAATCCTCCCTCAAAAAAAAAATCAACAAAAAACCTCATTTACAAAAATTGTTTTTTTCAAAAAGCCATTTTCCTTCAACAAAATATTTCAGTGGAAAATTTTCAACCACTTCTCCCATACTTACCTCAAAGTGGCTCCCCCTTCTCCATTGCATCTAATGTAAGCTACTCGTTTTCACTTTTGAGGCCCTTCCTGGCCTAGCCACAACCTATCTATGGACTCTCTTTTGCTACTGAAATGTTGACTCCTACCTCCAGTCAGACCATGAGCCCAGCCTGCTTTGCCTACTGGTTACATTTTCAAACAAGCACATGTTTGCTTTCTCAGATGCTGTCCCCCACCCCCTGCCAAAGCTGGGAGAAGCTCCCCCTCACCTCAAAAATTAATCTATCCTCCTTCAAAGCACTCCTCTGAACTCTTCTATTCTATGATATGTACAACAGTTAGGCTGTTGGTGTGTTGAGACCACTGTCTATAATTCTGACCAATATTATCTCTGTGTTTCTTTATACTCCCCGTCAGTCTGTCTGTATCCATCTATTTGCCTCTTGTCTTATACGTTGATTGTAAGCACTTTGGGGCAGGGACAATCTTTTTGTTCTGTGTTTTTGCAGTGCCTAGCACAATGGGGTTCTGGCCCATGACTAGAGCTTCTAGGCACCATGGTAATAATAACAACAACAGTTCTGGATTCAAACTGCCCCTAGACCATGAAGTGCCGTTTTATTCTCATGATATATGTGGCCTGACTAAAAGGGGGAGGAGCTGTAAATCTTGAGAGAGGAGAGTGCCTGTGTTCATGAGCTGTCCAGTCCAAATTTGCAGCTCTAGAGCCAGATTTTCATCCAATAGTCAATGGAGCTATGCCAGCTTGCACCGGCTGAGCATCTAGCCCCAGATGTTGTAGGTAACATGGATGATCAACTAAACTTTTCAGGGTTCATAAGAACTGAATGTGAACTCCCATCTGTTGTGGTTCTCTCCTTGCTACAGCAAATGTGTGCCAATGAATGTGAGAACCTGTCAGAACCAGAAGGGTAGTTTGGAATACCCAGCTATCCCACCCCTGTGCTACATCAGAGTACATGAGTGAATCTATCCTATGAAGGATGCCTAGTGACCCTCGCTACAGAATGAAAGGGTTCACAAGACAAAAGTGGACCTAAATGAAGACAATGAAGTTGGTTTTAAGAACATCATGATTCCTGCTCGCTTGAAGGGGAGATATACCTGGAGTTTTGATCTTAGTGTCTGTTTGCTTTAGAAATAGGCTGTTATATTCAGAGGAATGAAAAGACTCCTTCTATGGGATTTAGTTAAAGCAAATGTGCTTGGTAGGTTCACTGAACAAGACAGACATTACTGGCACCAGCAAGGTGACAAATGCTCACAGTGTATAGTCTAAAAAGATAAAATATAAGGAAAGTGGAGACAGCTGAAGAGAAAAGCTATGGAGAGAGATAAAACTCTCATTAAAATTAGAAATTGCCCTTGATAGTAGCTGTAGAAAATTAAAGGCAGTCCCAGTTTTCCAAGCATGAGTTTCTCTTTATTTGCTGCATTTAATATGTTTCTTACCCCCAATTCTGTGCTGTCCCGTTGCAGTCAGCTTCACCACGCTTATCCTTGTATGAGGTGCCTGTTTACACCTGGCTGTCTATTTCATCCAGGTCTTCTGTGTCCCGTGTGTCTCGTGTTATGGTTTAATAGTACCTCTGAGAAGCACATGAAATCCAGCACTTTTCTGCTGTTCTTTTTTAAAGGAATCTACCCTTAGTTAAAGTCCTGGTTGGGTGCAGTTACATTTAACAGGAGCAAAGACTTTGTGAAATAAAATTTACTGTTAGAATAGGGTAGAAACTGGGATTTTCTATTTTGCAGGAAATTCTGTGATTTCACATTTTTCCCCATTCTGATATGTATCAAAAGCAAAAATTACAGAATTTCCCCATGCAATGAGATTCATCGTTACCATCATCATCAATCATTCATTTTGGTCTATCAAAACCTTTCACTTCAGTTTGAATTGAAATATTTCATTTCAATTTTGTGATAGATAGATAGATAGATAGATAGATAGATAGATAGATATTTCTAAATGAAAAGTCATTTTCAAAGGAAAAAACTGAACTGTTCCATTCTGAAAACGCTGAAATAGAACTTTCTGACAGTATCAAAATGTTTTTTTTTTTTCATTGTTTTTAAAATAAAAATTTCCTTGCAGGAAAATGCTCCATTGGAACATTTCTAACCAGCTGTTCTAGCTGGTAGAATCAGTGTGGTCCAGTTTATAGGGTAGTAGCTGGAAGTCAGGGGACCTGGGTTCAAATGGTGGCTTTGCCTGCAATGTGGGGCATGTTACTTGACCTCTTTGAGCCTCTGTTTCCTCTCCCACACTTTGTCTACCTTGTTTATTTAGGTCAAAATCTTTGTGGGGCAAGGAATTCTTCTTCCTATGAATATGTACATCACCTAGCACAATGGTATCTCAATCTCACCTGGGACCTCTAGGGTCTATTGTAATACAATTAAATAATAATGGTCAAGATTCAACGGATTCCAAGATGGCCATGTGGTTAGAGAAAAGAACTGGAGCCTGGATTGCAATCCTGGCTTAGCATTTAATATATGACCTGAGCCTGCAACCCTTACTCACATGAGTCATCCATACTTATGTCAATAGTTGGATTGATCACCTGCCTGAATCAGGATTAGTCATATGATTTAAGGTCAAAGGATCAGGACTTGAGCAAGTCATCTGATTTCCTTTTCCTGTTTAACTGGCTAATCAACAGATGGTGGGAAATGAGCTGAAATTTCCCAGAGAGATCAATTATCTTTATGAAACTATCTTAATTAGCAAGTTTACCAAGCAGTTGCAGGATATAAATATGAGCAGAAGTACTGTATCTCCATTCAGTGATGCACGGCCCATGCATAGAATCTTGCTCCATCCTCACAACTACCAAATCCCACCATGTCCCCAAGCTGAGGAAAGAAAATATCATATTGCCTCTATATAAATCCATGGTACGCCCACATCATGAATACTGTATACAGATGGGTCACCCATCTCAAAAAAGATATATTGGAATTGGAAAAGGTTCTGAAAAGGGCGACAAAATGATTAGGGGTGTGGAACAGCTTCCACATGAGGAGAGATTAATAAGACTGGGACTTTTCAGTTTGGAAAAGAGATGACTAAGCAGGAATATGATAGAGGTCTATAAAATCATGATGGGTGTGGAGAAAGTAAATAAGAAAGTGTTATTTACTCCTTGTCATAACACAAGAATTAGGGGTCACTCAATGAAATGAATAGACAGCGGGTTTAAAACAAATAAAGGGAAGTATTTTTTCACACGATACACAATCAACCTGTGGAACTCTTTGCCAGAGGATGTTGTAAAGGCCAAGACTGTAACAGGGTTCAAAATGGAACTAGATAAATTCATGGAGGAAAAAGAAGCTTACAAGAAGTGGAAGGTTGGACATATGACCAGGGAAGAGTATAAAAATATTGCTCGGGCATGTAGGAATGAAATCAGGAGGGCCAAATCGCACCTGGAGCTGCAGCTAGCGAGAGATGTCAAGAATAACAAGAAGGGTTTCTTCAGGTATGTTGGCAACAAGAAGAAAGCCAAGGAAAGTGTGGGACCCTTACTGAATGAGGGAGGCAACCTAGTGACAGAGGATGTGGAAAAAGCTAATGTACTCAATGCTTTTTTTGCCTCTGTTTTCACTAACAAGGTCAGCTCCCAGACTGCTACGCTGGGCATCACAAAATGGGGAAGAGATGGCCAGCCCTCTGTGGAGATAGAGGTGGTTAGGGACTATTTAGAAAAGCTGGACGTGCACAAGTCCATGGGGCCGGACGAGTTGCATCCGAGAGTGCTGAAGGAATTGGCGGCTGTGATTGCAGAGCCACTGGCCATTATCTTTGAAAACTCGTGGCGAACCGGGGAAGTCCCGGATGACTGGAAAAAGGCTAATGTAGTGCCAATCTTTAAAAAAGGGAAGAAGGAGGATCCTGGGAACTACAGGCCAGTCAGCCTCACCTCAGTCCCTGGAAAAATCATGGAGCAGGTCCTCAAAGAATCAATCTTGAAGTACTTGCATGAGAGGAAAGTGATCAGGAACAGCCAGCATGGATTCACCAAGGGAAGGTCATGCCTGACTAATCTAATCGCCTTTTATCATGAGATTACTGGTTCTGTGGATGAAGGGAAAGCAGTGGATGTATTGTTTCTTGACTTTAGCAAAGCTTTTGACACGGTCTCCCACAGTATTCTTGTCAGCAAGTTAAGGAAGTATGGGCTGGATGAATGCACTATAGGGTGGGTAGAAAGCTGGCTAGATTGTCGGGCTCAACGGGTAGTGATCAATGGCTCCATGTCTAGTTGGCAGCCGGTGTCAAGTGGAGTGCCCCAGGGGTCGGTCCTGGGGCCGGTTTTGTTCAATATCTTCATAAATGATCTGGAGGATGGTGTGGATTGCACTCTCAGCAAATTTGCGGACGATACTAAACTGGGAGGAGTGGTAGATATGCTGGAGGGGAGGGATAGGATACAGAAGGACCTAGACAAATTGGAGGATTGGGCCAAAAGAAATCTGATGAGGTTCAATAAGGATAAGTGCAGGGTCCTGCACTTAGGACGGAAGAATCCAATGCATCGCTACAGACTAGGGACCGAATGGCTAGGCAGCAGTTCTGCGGAAAAGGACCTAGGGGTGACAGTGGACGAGAAGCTGGATATGAGTCAGCAGTGTGCCCTTGTTGCCAAGAAGGCCAATGGCATTTTGGGATGTATACGTAGGGGCATAGCGAGCAGATCGAGGGACGTGATCGTCCCCCTCTATTCGACATTGGTGAGGCCTCATCTGGAGTACTGTGTCCAGTTTTGGGCCCCACACTACAAGAAGGATGTGGATAAATTGGAGAGAGTCCAGCGAAGGGCAACAAAAATGATTAGGGGTCTAGAACACATGACTTATGAGGAGAGGCTGAGGGAGCTGGGATTGTTTAGCCTGCAGAAGAGAAGAATGAGGGGGGATTTGATAGCTGCTTTCAACTACCTGAAAGGGGGTTCCAAAGAGGATGGCTCTAGACTGTTCTCAATGGTAGCAGATGACAGAACGAGGAGTAATGGCCTCAAGTTGCAGTGGGGGAGGTTTAGATTGGATATTAGGAAATAAGGTCAGGCTTGACAAAGCCCTGGCTGGGATGATTTAACTGGGAATTGGTCCTGCTTCGAGCAGGGGGTTGGACTAGATGACCTTCAGGGGTCCCTTCCAACCCTGATATTCTATGATTCTATGATTCTATGATTCTATGGCTATTAGCCAGGATGGGCAGAGATAGTGTCCCTAGCCTCTATTTGCCAGAAGCTGGAATGGGTGACGGGATGGATCACTTGATGATTCCTTGTTCTGTTCATTCCCTCTGAAGCACCTGGCGTTGGCTACTGTCAGAAGACTAGATACTGGGCTAGATGGACCTTTGGTCTGGCCCAGTATGGCCATTCTTATGTTCAGAAACTGGTCAATCAACGATCAGAACATAGGCCTCTACCACTTGATGTAAAGAAGCATGGCCATTAGCTGGGAGTTGCAGCAAGCTCTTAGCTTGGTCATTCCCTAGCTGGACAAGTGATCCCACACACTTAACCAGTGTATTACCACTACTCTTGTTTCCTATATCTGGATGCAAGGTTCCTACCACAGTGGTCAGATAGTGAAATAAGAGTGAGGAGTATTACACTAGGAACACACCACCAGACATCATAGAGATTTTCTGGCACTGGGGCTTGTTAGGATTTGCTTTTTGCAAAAGTGTTCTGCATCTTGCTTCCCAATTTCTGGAAACGCTTACCAATGGGCTCTGGGGAAAAATAAGAAAACAGGTAGATGAAGGGGAAATTTACTCCTGTGGCTAAATCTGAAGAGCAGGACTTACGTTTGTTCCCAGCTCTGCCACCAACTGCCAGAGTGAGTTTGAGCACATTACATAACATGTCCCTGCCTCAGTTTCACCTCTCGCCAATGGGGATAATAATACTCCCCTACCTCACAGAAGTGATGTAATTACAGCTGATTAGGGAAGTGGGTTTTTGTTCCCATTTAAACATTTTGACAAAAATAAAAAATGCTTTTGTTTCTTTTGAGAGAGACAAAGTAGGTGAGGTAATATCTTTTGTTGGACCAGCTTCTGTTGGTGAGAGAGACAGGCTTTTGATGGACCTGAAGGAGAGCTCTGTGGAGCTTGAAACCTTGTCTCTTTCACCAATAAAGTTGGTCCAGTGAAAGACGTTACCTCACTGACCTAGTCTTTCTCATATCCTGTGACTGACATGGCTGCAACACTGCAAACGACAATGGAAAATATCAAAGTTTGTTTTCACTGAAATTTCAGTTCAAAAGAGTGCACTTTTTTTTCAAATTTCAGCAACTAAATACGTGTTAATTTGTAGGGTTTCCCAAGAAAACCTGAAAAAACGTTATTGGAAAACATGTTTGGCATGAAAACATTTGACCAGGTCTAGGTGTCAGTTCAGAATATTTGTAATAGGCTCTGAGAGTCTTGTGTGGCAAAGTGTTCTTCTAATCACAATAGTGTCCTGGTGTTAATTACTTGGAAACCAACTGGCTCTTTAAGGATCAAAAATGCAAGGATGAGCCAGAGATTCTTGCTCTTCTTCTGAATGGGTTTTCTCACATCTCTGTGCAGCCTGGCTGCCCCCACCTATGAAACACAGATTTTTATTTAAGTATGATCCTGTTGACTGTAGAAAGATTAAACACACATATCTAATAGTCTGTCTGGCCCCTTTTTGAAATACATTTATACAATGAATCCAGCCGTACGCATGTGGTCTGTGTACTGCATAGAAAAGTACCATTTTCCCACCCCACAGGTTTAAATTGGCCTAAATTGGTTGAATTTAATTTGTCAATTGCATTTTGTTCAATTCCTGGCTGCAAAATGTTCACTAAACAGAACCACAGATCCCCAGAAACCCCAGTGGCAAGGAAAAGCACGAGCTTTTCTTGAGGAAACCATAATATAATAATTTGCCTAGGGTATTCCAAAGGGAGCACACTCAGCTATTGAGGTTTGAAACAATCTAGCTCCAAAAACTTCTAATGACAGGTTTCAGAGTAACAGCCGTGTTAGTCTGTATTCGCAAAAAGAAAAGGAGTACTTGTGGCACCTTAGAGACTAACGAATTTATTTGAGCATGAGCTTTCGTGAGCTACAGCTCACTTCATCGGATGCATACCGTGGAAACTGCAGCAGACTTTATATACACAGGATTTGTGCAGGAAATGGCCCAACTTGATTATCATGCACATTGTGTAGAGAGTTGTCACTTTGGATGGGCTATCACCAGCAGGAGAGTGAATTTGTGTGCGGGGGTGGAGGGTGAGAAAACCTGGATTTGTGCTGGAAATGGCCCAACTTGATGGTCACTTTAGATAAGCTATTACCAGCAGGACAGTGGGGTGGGAGGAGGTATTGTTTCATATTCTCTGTGTATATATAAAGTCTGCTGCAGTTTCCACGGTATGCATCCGATGAAGTGAGCTGTAGCTCACGAAAGCTCATGCTCAAATAAATTGGTTAGTCTCTAAGGTGCCACAAGTACTCCTTTTCTTTTTGCAAAAACTTCTAAGTACTTCAATGCAGGTAGCTCCCTTTCACCTAAAGCAGCGGGAAGTGGGGTGGGGGAAGGGTTAATTTGATGAAAGTTAATAGAAGAGAAGCCAACTAGTGCATTACAGACCACCTTTTATTCCCCTATAACAAATGTGGATGCAGCAGGTACGGGACACTGTTTTAGAACACTCACTTCACTTAGGTAAGTGTGAAGCCCTGGGATCTCTTTACTGCCAGTAGGGGAGAGCTAAAATGACACAGAAAGGGCAGGGGGTGTGAAGATAGGGCCAAAATCTGCTATAGGAATTGAGGGTGCTCTGCACTTATCAGGATCAGACTCGTAGTTCATGGCCCGGGCCCAGAGTCTGATCCCTTTACTTTTCTTGGGCAGCATCTTCCACCAAAAGGACTGTTTGTGGAATAGGACACTGTAGAACCTGAGTAAAGGGATCAGAATCTAGCCTTCTGTACCTACACACAGGATCAGAACACACAGCTGGTATTTATTAGTTTCAGGTGCTTTATTTATCCAGCCCTGTAGGGGATTAAAAGACAAAGGGAAGGGGAGGGGAGTTAAGAACTGACTGCTCAACGGTTTTGGGGATTTGTACCAAATAGACCATAATTCTGGTAGCCAATGTGGATTACAAAAGAAAAATGAAGTGTAAATTGATTATTGGGACCTCCATTTTATTAAATGCATAACTCATGTGGAGAGTGTTATTGTATGAATAAAGATGATATTTATGAATCAAAGAAGGATTCATACAAAACAATCATTTCTCCAGTTGAGCCATGATTTGAAGTTGCATTTGTTTCCCTCCTCATGATAAAATAAAAAAAAAAAAAACAGGTTGCTTTTTCACTGTGAAATAAGGTCGTTCTGGGTGGAGGGAAGTAGGAGCTGTTCACCTATTTCATAAGGGAGGAATCCCTCTCCAATCAAAGTCTTCTTGTAAAAATCATAGTCCATGGTTCAATCAATCAAGCAAAGGCGAAAGGCTCCACAGTTTGGCAATGACGGGATCCCTGTGGGTGGATCTCTGCACTCTTTCCACGCGTCATTGAAATCATCAGGGCACCACTTGTTATGAGCTTCCTGGAGGAACAGCTGGGTGAGAGACCATGGCTAGGAGGAGGTCAGACTGGTTGATCATCAAGACCACTTCTGGTCTCCAAATTGGTGAATCTATCTGGGCACAGAAGTCCATCTGCGTGTATCGGACTGAAGGTTTGGGACCTGGGGATGATGATTTAAGCAAAACACTAAGTTCCTGGTCAAATAATTCAATTCCTAGTATCTGAATAGTTTCCCAACATATTACTTACATGGAACAATGTGGGACGTTGGGAAATGAACTGGACCAAGCCCTGAGGGATAGAATGTAGGGAATGACTCTGTAATGGCACTCAGGGACTAGTGCCCCGATCCTCAAAGGTCTGTAGGTGCCTAATTCCCATTGACTTCAAGGGGAGTTAGGTGTCTATATACCTTGGATGATCTGAGCCCATGCAACCTAATAAATCCTTTCCATCTTTCCACCCTTTCCAGCAATAAGAGTGATGTAGTGGTGGGAGTCTGCTATAGACCACCGGACCAGGGGGATGAGGTGGATGAGGCTTTCTTCTGGCAACTCGCAGAAGCTACTAGATTGCACGCCATGGTTCTCATGGGTGACTTTAAATTTCCTGATATCTGCTGGGAGAGCAATACAGCTGTGCATAGACAATCCAGGAAGTTTTTGGAAAACGTAGGGGACAATTTCCTGGTGCAAGTGCTAGAGGAGCCAACTAGGGGGGGAGCTTTTCTTGACCTGCTGCTCACAAACCGGGAAGAATTAGTGAGGGAAGCAAAAGTGGATGAGAATTTGGGAGGCAGTGACCATGAGTTGGTTGAGTTCAGGATCCTGACACAGGGAAGAAAGGTAAGCAGCAGGATACAGACCCTGGACTTCAGGAAAGCAGACTTCGACTCCCTCAGGGAACGGATGGGTAGGATCCCCTGGGGGACTAACATGAAGGGGAAAGGAGTCCAGGAGAGCTGGCTGTATTTCAAGGAATCCCTGTTGAGGTTACAGGGACAAACCATCCCGATGTGTCGAAAGAACAGTAAATATGGCAGGCGACCAGCTTGACTTAAAGGTGAAATCCTAGCGGATCTTAAACATAAAAAAGAAGCTTACAAGAAGTGGAAGGTTGGACATATGACCAGGGAAGAGTATAAAAATATTGCTCGGGCATGTAGGAATGAAATCAGGAGGGCCAAATCGCACCTGGAGCTGCAGCTAACAAGAGATGTCAAGAGTAACAAGAAGGGTTTCTTCAGGTATGTTGGCAACAAGAAGAAAGCCAAGGAAAGTGTGGGCCCCTTACTGAATGAGGGAGGCAACCTAGTGACAGAGGATGTGGAAAAACCTAATGTACTCAATGCTTTTTTTGCTTCTGTCTTCACTAACAAGGTCAGCTCCCAGACTGCTGTGCTGGGCATCACAGCATGGGGAATAGATGGCCAGCCCTCTGTGGAGAAAGAGGTGGTTAGGGACTATTTAGAAAAGCTGGACGTGCACAAGTCCATGGGGCCGGATGCGTTGCATCCGAGAGTGCTAAAGGAATTGGCGGCTGTGATTGCAGAGCCATTGGCCATTATCTTTGAAAACTCGTGGCGAACGAGGGAAGTCCCAGATGACTGGAAAAAGGCTAATGTAGTGCCAACCTTTAAAAAAGGGAAGAAGGAGGATCCTGGGAACTACAGGCCAGTCAGCCTCACCTCAGTCCCTGGAAAAATCATGGAGCAGGTCCTCAAAGAATCAATCCTGAAGCACTTACATGAGAGGAAAGTGATCAGGAACAGTCAGCATGGATTCACCAAGGGAAGGTCATGCCTGACTAATCTAATCGCCTTCTATGATGAGATTACTGGTTCTGTGGATGAAGGGAAAGCAGTGGATGTATTGTTTCTTGACTTTAGCAAAGCTTTTGACATGGTCTCCCACAGTATTCTTGTCAGCAAGTTAAAGAAGTATGGGCTGGATGAATGCACTATAAGGTGGATAGAAAGTTGGCTAGATTGTCGGGCTCAACGGGTAGTGATCAATGGCTCCATGTCTAGTTGGCAGCCGGTGTCAAGTGGAGTGCCCCAGGGGTCGGTCCTGGGGCCGGTTTTGTTCCATATCTTCATAAATGATCTGGAGGATGGTGTGGATTGCACTCTCAGCAAATTTGCGGATGATACTAAACTAGGAGGAGTGGTAGGTACGCTGGAGGGCAGGGATAGGATACAGAGGGACCTAGACAAATTGGAGGATTGGGCCAAAAGAAATCTGATGAGGTTCAATAAGGATAAGTGCAGAGTCCTGCGCTTAGGACGGAAGAACCAAATGCACCGCTACAGACTAGGGACCGAATGGCTAGGCAGCAGTTCTGCGGAAAAGGACCTAGGGGTGACAGTGGACGAGAAGCTGGATATGAGTCAGCAGTGTGCCCTTGTTGCCAAGAAGGCCAATGGCATTTTGGGATGTATAAGTAGGGGCATAGCAAACAGATCGAGGGACGTGATCGTCCCCCTCTATTCGACATTGGTGAGGCCTCATCTGGAGTACTGTGTCCAGTTTTGGGCCCCACACTACAAGAAGGATGTGGATAAATTGGAGAGAGTCCAGCGAAGGGCAACAAAAATGATTAGGGGTCTGGAACACATGACTTATGAGGAGAGGCTGAGGGAACTGGGATTGTTTAGTCTGCAGAAGAGAAGAATGAGTGGGGATTTGATAGCTGCTTTCAACTACCTGAGAGGTGGTTCCAGAGAGGATGGTTCTAGACTATTCTCAGTGGTAGAAGAGGACAGGACAAGGAGTAATGGTCTCAAGTTGCAGTGGGGGAGGTTTAGGTTGGATATTAGGAAAAACTTTTTCACTAGGAGGGTGGTGAATCATTGGAATGCGTTACCTAGGGAGGTGGTAGAATCTCCTTCCTTAGAAGTTTTTAAGGTCAGGCTTGACAAAGCCCTGGCTGGGATGATTTAATTGGGGATTGGTCCTGCTTTGAGCAGGGGGTTGGACTAGATGACCTCCTGAGGTCCCTTCCAACCCTGATATTCTATGATTCTATGATCTATGACTCATTGAATGATTTCATTTCTGCACAAGCTATAGCTGACATGACAGCACTTTCAAAACAAAGTTCATGATGGGAAATGAGAATTTGCAAATGCCCATGTGTAGAAGGAAATCCCCTTTCTTAGCTTTCTTCTCTCCATCCCTCTTTGATTGGCTGGTGCAGTGGCTCTTACATTACACAATAGACAGTCTTTTTCTGTTCTACATCAAATATATGTATATACATACACAGGAGGGGGCGGGGCAGAGAAGAGGAGAGATGGACATACAGAGGGTTAATCCTGAAAGACTACCAGAGAAAAAAATCTGTGTAAAGTGGGAAATTAGTCAGCAGAGACCTGACAAAGTGCTTCCTACACATGCTGTTCTGTCAGGCTGCACAGCTTCTTCTGCTTCAGAGGTAATTACATAGATTTTCTGTCTTGTACTTGCAAAAACACAGCACAGCACTCCACCACTGCTTGTAGCTCAGTCCTTCACGCCTCCAGCTGCATGGGGCTGGAAAATGTTTACACAGTTTCTTTTCAGATTTTTTAAAGTACAATGTAGAGTTGGGTTGGCTCTTTATCTGGGGGCTTGGAAGGGTCTCCTCTGAAGACAGAACAAAGCTTAGGGAGAAATGTGCTGCTAGGGGGTGTGACAGGGTCGGGCCAGATGGCTATAGGAGAGTAATTTTTTTTTGAAGCAGAAAAGAATTTTATTTGCACAACACTTACAAAAATCACCAAAAAGGAAGAAACAAAACTATGCAACAAAACAAAAGCAAACGCAAGGTATAACACAGCAGCCTTCAGGAGGGAAAAGTGTTCAGGCTAGCCTGGGCCCAGAGCCGGGGGGCTTCCTTGACACTCATGGACTTCCACCCTTCTGAGTTACCTGGTGGCCTAGAGTGGGGGGGGCTTCCTCGACACTCGTGGTCTTCCACCCCCTCGGTTACCTAGGGCCACGCCCAGTGTCACCGATTATTCCTCTCCTGAGAGTGCCCGAAAAGATGGCACGGCTGCGGGGTGGACAGTTTGGGGGGGAGGGACGTGCACCCACATGTGATAGGACCCCTCCCAGGTGACAGTGAAGATGGTATCCACAGCGACAATGGCTGGGGCTGGGGTCTCTCGCTCTTCCCCACAATCAAAGGGTCAGACGGAGGGAACCGGATGGGGTCACCAAGCAGAGAACCTCAGACAGCGCCCACCGCTCCTCAAAGGCATCAAGGGAGTCGGTGGACGCCGCCCAGAGGAACTCCGCCCGGATACGTGAATGTACTGAGGATCAGAAAACGGCCCTACAGTCGCAGGTCGCTTCATTAGCAAACCTCCCCTCTCTGGTTTTATAAATGGCTGTTTTAGCTAGGGCTACGAGGAGGTTAACCAGGAGATCTCGCGACTTTGTAGGGCCATGGATGGGGAGTGTGTAAATAAAAAGGTGAGGGGAAAAGTGCAGCCAAAAGGGTAATAAAATATTCGTGAGGAGCTGGAAAAGGGGCTGCAGCCTGGCACACTCTAAATATACGTGTGCCAGGGTTTCCCTCATGTTGCAAAAAGGGCAAGTATCCGAGATGGGGGTGAACCGCGTCAAAAACACGCCCGTCCTCACAGCTCCGTGAAGAAGCTGCCAACTAATGTCCCCCATGGGCCTCGGGACCAAGGTGGAATTCAGGCTGGCCCACCGGGGTTGCTCACCCTCCAAAGGTGGCAGGAGGTCCTGCCACTTTGTATTGGGGTGGGACACCAGGGTGAGGGCGTGAAGGGTGTGAAGCGTGAGTGTGTATAGATGTTTCCTTGGCGTGGTTTGGAAGCTGACCGGCTGCAGTTTATGCAGCCGGCTCGCAGTGAAACGGTGAAGGGTTTGTTGGGATCTACGGGGTAGGGGCCCAAGTGAAAGGTTCGGCGGGCCTGGGGTAGAGGAAGGATGGGGTGCGCCCTCGCGCAGGGCTCGGCTGAGATAAGCCCGAGCAGCGGGCATCAAAGCGGCCTTCACCTCCTGAAGTATGCACCGGGGGGTACAAGGTCTGCAGAGCCCCATGCGCCGAGTGAGCGTCAGGGGATCCAGCCAGTCTCCCCGGTCGTAGTCCAGGAGGTCTCCGACTCTCATGACTTCCGCCAGGACCAAACTCTGGCGCACCGAGTGGGACTCCGCCACCTGCACACGGAGCTGGGGGTTGTGTAGCAGGGGCTCCGTGAGGAGATCCGCTCCCACAGTGGCCGCCGCGGACCTGGTCATTGAAAACAGTTTCCAGGTCTGGAGGAGGTCCTGGTAGAAGACCAGAAGAGTGGAGAGGTCTTGTGGAAAACCTCTCGGACAGAGATAAAAGAGCTGCCGGTCGTATCGGAGCCCTTGGACGCGGCGCAGGAAGGCGTGCGCCAATATGCTCCACGTCGAACTAACTGCACTATAGAGGAGCCTCTGCAGGGCCTGGAGGCAGAAGACATGGACCTGAGTGTGCAGACACTTCAGGCCCTGCCCTCCTTCCTTCAGGGGTAGATGAAGAACCCCAACAGGGGCCCAGTGCATTCCTGACCAAAAGAACTCTAGAATCGATGTCCAGAGGTTGGTCAGGAAACCCGGAGCGGGGACCAGGGTGTTGAGCCGGTACCAGAGCATGGACAGGACCAGTTGGTTCAGCACCAGTGCTCTCCCTCGGAGGGAGAGACATCGAAGTAGCCTCGTCCATTTCCAGAGCCGCTCTATCACCCCGCCTTCTAAATTTTGCCAGTTCTCCAGCGGAGAAGGGTGCGTGGCAGAAAGGTAAACGCCTAGGTAGAGCAGCGGCCCCGTGCTCTGCTGGATGGTCTGAAGCACGGGTGGGAGGGAGCTCACCTGCTGCCAGTCCCCAACTGCCAAGCCAGAGCTCTTGACCCAGTTGACTCGGGCGGAGGAGGCTGCCGAATAGATGGCCTGGCATGCCTCCACTCGCGCCAAGTCGCCCGGGTCCTGGACCACGAGGAGTACGTCATTTGTGCACGCTAACAGGACCAGCCGCAGCTCCAGCTCTCGCAGCACCAACCCTGTCAACCTCCTGCGAAGGAGACAGAGGAAGGGCTCGATTGCCAGAACATACAGCTGGCCCGAGAGGGGGCAGCCCTGCCGCACTCCTCGCCCGAAGCTGACCGGTTCGGTCAGGGTCCAGTTGAGCCTAACCAGACACTCTGCGGAAGCGTACAGCAACTGGAGAAAACTCACAAACTGAAGTCCGAATCCAAACACCTGCAGAGTGCCCAGGAGATATCCATGGTCTACTCTATCGAACGCCTTCTCCTGATCAAGAGACAGGGGGGCGAACGATAGACCGTCTCTATGCCCGAGTTCCGAAAGGTCTCGGACTAGAAATAGGTTGTCAAAAATGCTGCAGCCCGGGACAGTGTAGGTCTGGTCTGGGTGGATCACGTCCGCCATCACGGACCCTAGACGCAACGAGATTGCTTTCGTTACGATTTTGTAGTCCGTGCTAAGGAGTGAGACGGGGCGCCAATTTCGTAAATCGCGGAGTTCCCCCTTCTTCGGCAAGAAGGCGAGCACCGCTCGCCTGCACGAAAGAGGGAGGACCCCGCCCTGCAAGGACTCGGCCCAGACAGTGGCTAGGTCTGGGCCAAGGATGTCCCAGAACGTGCGGTAGAACTCTACGGTCAGCCCGTCCATGCCTGCAGATTTATTGGTGGGTATGTGAAGGAGGACTTCCGAGAACTCGGCCAGGGTGAGAGGCAGCTCTAGTCGGTCTCGGTCGCCCACGCTGACCGTAGGGAGTTCCTCCCAGAGGACTCTGCAAGCGTCAGGATTGGTCGGATCCAGGGAGAAAAGGCTTGTGTAGAAGTCACAGGCCCTCCCACACATCTCCACCAGATCCATGAGGGGGATGCCGTCTTCTGCTAGAAGGCAGGTGTCAAGGTTCCTCCCCCACTCTGAACTCTAGGGTACAGATGTGGGGACCTGCATGAAAACCTCCTAAGCTTACTTTCACCAGCTTAGGTTAAAACTTCCCCAAGGTACAAATTAATTTTATCCTTTGTCCCTGGATCTCCACTGCGACCAGCAAACTCTAACTGGATTTACTGGGAAACGTAGTTTGGACACGTCTTTCCCCCCAAAATCCTCCCAACCCTTGCACCCCACTTCCTGGGGAAGGTTTGGTAAAAATCCTCACCAATTTGCATAGGTGACCACAGACTCAAACCCTTGGATCTGAGAACAATGAAAAAGCATTCAGTATTCTTACAAGAAGACTTTTAATAGAAGTAAAGAAATCACCTCTGAAAAATCAGGATGGTAGATTCCTTACAGGGTAATTAGATTCAAAACATAGAGAATCCCTCTAGGCAAAACCTTAAGTTACAAAAAAGACACACAGACAGGAATAGTCATTCTATTCAGCACAGTTCTTTTCTCAGCCATTTAAAGAAATCATAATCTAACGCATACCTAGCTAGATTACTTACTAAAGTTCTGAGACTCCATTCCTGTTCTATCCCCGGCAAAAGCAGCATACAGACAGACCCAGACCCTTTGTTTCTCTCCCTCCTCCCAGCTTTTGAAAGTATCTTGTCTCCTCATTGGTCATTTTGGTCAGGTGCCAGCGAGGTTACCTTTAGCGTCTTAACCCTTTACAGGTGAGAGGATTTTTCCTCTGGCCAGGAGGGATTTTAAAGGGGTTTACCCTTCCCTTTATATTTATGATAGCAGGTGACGTGTTTCTTGGCCCCCTCGTTTTCTCCAGGGCGTAGAAGAAACAGGAGCCGCGATCCATCTTCCGAAGGAGGCGGATGCGGGATCGAACAAAGGCACCTCGGGCCCGATGGTCCTCGAGGGCCTGGAGCTCCTCCCGCTTCTCCCAGCACGCTCCGCAGAGGAACGGGTCCTCGGGGCTGACGGCCAGATGCCTCTCCATCTCTAAGACCTCCCTTTCCAACTGCTCTATCGACGCATTTCTCCGTCAGCTGGTGCCCCGAGTGTAGTCACGGCAGAAGAGCTTGGCGCGCACCTTCCCGAGATCCCACCATCGCCGCGCCGAGGGAAAGGCACGCCACTGCTCTCGCTAGGCCAGCCAGAACTCCCGGAAAGACATCACGAAACCCTCATCCTCCACCAGGCTGTTGTTAAAATGCCAATAGGCCGGCCCTGGCCTCTTTGCACGGAGGGAGGCTGTTATAGTGGCTAGATGATGGTCAGAGAATGGGGCCGGCCGAATGTTGGAGGAGTGGCCTCGTGAAAGATGGAAACGTGATAAATAAATATGGTCCAACCGGGAGTGGTGTGACCGATGGGCCTCCGCCCGGACAAAGATGAAGGTGGAAATGTCATCCGGGTGGTGGTCACGCCAGACGTCTACTAGAGAATGATGTTCGACTATTTCTCAGAGAATGTTCACGGCAGCCGGGCTCAGCTCAGCCTCTGAGCGGTCCTGCTCCTCGAGGGTGGTGTTAAAGTCCCCTCCCAGGACTAGGCACTCGTGAGAATCTAGGGTACTGAGGAAGGCAGACACCCGCTGATAGGATTGCGGCAGCTTCGGTCTTGTTGTCGGGGCATAGATGTTAACGAGGTTGATCACGAGCCCCTCCATATAGACCTGGAGATGCAGCAGGTGGCCCGGCATGGCCTCAGTGACACCTAGCACCTCGGGCCACAGGTCAGGGGAGAACAGGGTCGCCACGCCAGCCTGTCGAACCATGAAATGGCTAAAGTAGACCCCGTCCCCCAACTCCAGCCGCCAGCTGTCCTCGGCGGTCGGATCCGTATGGGTCTCCTGCAGGAAAACCGCAGAGTACTCCCCCTCCCAAAGGAAAGAGAGCACCTGGGATCTGCGGAGAGCCATCCTGCAGCCCCTGGTGTTCAAAGTTGCGATAATGAGAGGCGTCATGCCGAGGGCTGCGGGGGTGGGGTTCCTTGTTGGTGGGGGTGTTTGCGGCCCCCAGCGGGTCACGCAACAATCTGTGACCCATCCCGTAAGTGAATAATTTATCACAGAAGCTGCGGACCAGCCCGTAGGCCGCGGCACCTTGCTTTCCTGTCCCTCTACCCTCTCTTATAAGGGCCCTTGTGGCTTGGAGGAATTAGTCAAAGTCCCCCCATCACTAGAGAGCTAGCTGTACCTTGTTGTGGGAGCTACGGGCATCTTCTAAAAACTCCCGCAACGCTTTTCGCAGCTCATGGGGGGGTGGGGTTGTGATTTCTCGGTTGTTCCCTGCTGGGGCTCTTAGTGCAGCCTCGTGGTCCGCTGAGGCGGGCAAACAGGGTGCGGACCACCGACGGGGCATCTGAAAGGCCAAAGTTATTAGGTCCTTCTCAAGCCTTGGGGTAGAAGAGGATGGCAGAGGGAAAATTGCAGCTCCTAATGGGTAGCGGCAGGAAAATGCAAAGGCTGCTCCTTGGCGGGGATCTGCAAAAAAAGGGAAAGAAATAACCCCAGGGGTGGCAATAGCATTGCAGGAAGAGGTGGATTGGGCAGGGACGGGGTGGGGGCGGGGTCAGAGGCGAGGCTCTGGGCTTCGGGAGGCAAGCAGCTGAGAGGTGGTGGACACCAGGCCTCTCCTGTGGAATAGTAGACCTGATAGCTGGCTCCCTGGTAGGGGACTAGGAAGGACCCCTCGAGCGCCTCTCCGTCACGCGCCGGTGGCGGCGGTAGAAGCTGCACTTGCCGGCGGAACGAAAGGACGTGACGGAGGGTGGGGTCCTTGCATCCCAACGGGAGAGGGCTGATGACAGAAACGGGTTTCCCCAGGGTGGAGAGAGCGGGTAACAGGGTGGCATTGGGTAGAAAAGGAGGGATGGAGGTCAGAACTAGGCGGACGCCCAGGTCTTCCAGCGGTTACAGGGGAACGAACACCCCGCCCCCCCCACCTCCAGGCCCTTCTCCACTGCCTCCTGGGCGGCAGCCTCCGATGCTAAGAAAAAGACGACCTTCCCATACATTTTGGAGGCTGCCACAATAGCCATGGGTCCTACCACCCTCGCCAACGCCTGCACGTATGTCTCCACGTGGGGCGAGGCGGGCACCAGGAGGCAACGGACGCCGTGCCTCCTGGTCAAGGCGGGGAAAGGGCCCCGGCCACTGGTGATGGTGGCGGAGGCAGTGGGGGTGCGAGATGACGAGGCGGCAGGCAGGGGGGAGCCCGTCACCGCCCGGGCATACGTCCTGGGGGTTGGGGGAGGGACAATCGCAGGGCTGGTGGAGGGAAATGCAGGGAGGGGCGCCACGGTTGATGACGGGGCCACAGAGGTGGGGGCAGCCCCTGCCATGGAGGGCTTAGTGGTTTTAGCGGGGCCCTTTCCTTTCTTCCCTCCTTGGCCCTTCCGTCCAGCTGGGGGGGGGGTTCCTAGAATCTGGGGGGGGCGGTGGGCGCAGCAGCAGCAGTAATCACCCCGGTGCCACCTGCCGCCGGTGCCCCAGCGGGGGGGGGGTGGCAAGAATCTTAACAATAGTGGTGGGGGGGACCTTGGGGGTCGGGCGGGGGGGAGGTGGGGGAGGGACAACTGATATTGTTGGAGGGGCCTCGCCCCTCTCATTCCCCGCCATTGTGAGCAGGGAGAGATGGGGAGACACCAGAAGGAGGAGGAGGGAGGGGGAAGCAGATTAACCGCTCCTCCCTGCTGGGCTGCAGGCGGGGGGGGGGGAAATGCCGAAGGGGTTGGACTGGGAAGGGGGGAAACAAAATCGGGGTCCGGTAATAGTGGGAAGCTGTGGGATAAGCAACTCGGGGGGAGGGGCGCAGACCCACACACATTTGTCCAGAGAGTCTCGGTTGGTCGGCTGTTATGTCCGGTCTGAAAGGCAAAGTTCAAAGCGAACAGCTGGATCCGAAGGGAGATGGCAGGTTGCCAGCAGGGACAGATGGCGGGGGGGGGGGGGCCGTGACAGTTGTAGTAATGGTGGGGGGGAGTTAGGGGCACCGATGAATCGGGGGGGGGCTCCGTGCCACACCCCCTGTGCTGCCACAAACGCAAGTAAACCACAGTCAAACTCCCCCCCACGAGAGTATAATTCAGAAAATTACTCAGTCTTACGGCCCCCTTCACGATGATTTGTAGCTTCCCTGGGTTATTTCTCCTGTCTTCTGAAATCTTCTTCTCCAGCTGTTTTGGTTGTGTTCCAAGGCTTCCGGCATGCTGAGAATGTTGTAAAGATAAGAAGTAATATCCGAGCTGCCAGCAAAACGGCAGGGTCTGCGGGTTTCCACTCCCTCCTCCGGATAGCAAAATCGGCAATCTTCACCCCCCCTCCTCCGGGGGGTTCAGCTGAGGCAAATAGCTGCACCCAAAAGCAGGCGTGGCGGGGGGGGCGGGTGCTGGTGGTAAGCTGGAGGCCGACCAGCACGTAAACGGCAAGAAGAAAAAAAATAACAAAAAATCAAACCAAAACAAAAAGCGTCTGGCCCGGCCGGAAGGGAAAACTAAGGCAGGTTCAAAAAGTAAGAAAAATCCAGGCCAGGGGGCTTTAGGAAAGAATAGAAAGCAGATAGCTAAGGAGCAAGCAAAGAACGTTCCGTTTCCCAACAGGGAAGGTTTTTTTTTTTTGAAACAGAAAAGAAGTTTATTGGTAACACAAAATTACCAAAGGAAACAAAACAACTATGCAACAAAACAACGCTAACAGAAGGTATAACACAGCAGCTTTCAGGAGGGAGAAGTGTTCAGAGCCTGGGCCCAGAGCGGGGGGGCTTCCTCGACACTCGTGGTCTTCCACCCCCTCGAGTTACCCAGTACCGCGCCCAGTGTCACCGATCCTCCCTCTCCTGAGAGTGCCCGGTAAGATGGGCACGGCTGCGGGGTGGGCGGTTTGGGGGGGGTAGACACCCATGTATTATAGGACCCCTCCTAGATGACAGGAATGATGGTATCCACAGCGGCAACGGCTGGGGCTGGCGTCTCTCGCTCTTCCCCTCAATCAAAGGGTCAGACGGAGGGAACCGGACAGGGTCACCGAGCAGAGAACGCCAGACAGCGCCCACCGCTCCTCGAAGGCGTCAAGGGAGTCGGTGGACGCCGCCCAGAGGAACTCCGCCTGGATACGTGAATGTACTGAGGATCGGAAAACGGCCCCACAATCGCAGGACGTTTCATGGGCCAACCTCCTCTCTCTGGTTTTATAAATGGCTGTTTTAGCCAAAGCTAGGAGGAGGTTGACCAGAAGATCCCGCGACTTTGTGGGGCCACGGATGGGAAGTGTATAAATAAAAAGGTGGGGGGAAAAATGAAGCCAGAAGCGTAATAAAATATTTGTGAGGAGCCGGAAAAGGGGCTGCAATCTGGCACACTCTAAATACACGTGCGCCAGGGTTTCTCTCACATTACAGAAAGGACAAGTGTCCGGAATGGGGGTAAACCGTGTCAGAAACACGCCCGTGCTCACAGCTCCGTGAAGGAGCCGCCAACTGATGTCCCGACAGGCCTTGGGACCAAGGTGGAATACAGACTGGCCCACCGAGGTTGCTCACCCTCCAAAGGTGGCAGGAGATCCCGCCACTTTGTATCGGGGCAGGACACCAGGGTGTGGGCGTGAAGGGTGTGAAGTGTAAGTGTATATAAGTATTTCCGTGGTGCAATTTGAAAGCTAACCGGCTGCAGTTCGTGCAGCCGGCTTGCAGTGAAAGGGTGAGGGATTTATTGGGATCTACGGGGTGGGGGCCCGATGGAAAGGTCCGGCGAGCCTGGGGTAAGGGATGGGCGGGGTGCGCCCTCGCACAAGGCTCGGCTAACATAAGCCCGAGCAGCGGGGGTCAAGGCGGCCTTCACCTCCTGAAGTACGCGCCGGGGGGTACGGAGGCTGGAGAGCCCCATGCGCCGAGTGAGCGTCAGGGGATCCAGCCAGTCTCTCTGGTCGTAGTCCAGGAGGTCTCCGACCCTCGTGACTTCCGCCAGGACCAACCTCTGGCACACCGAGCGGGACTCCGCCACCTGCACACGGAGCTGGGGGTTGTGTAGCAGGGGCTCCGTGAGGAGATCTGCTCCCACGGTGGCCACCACGGACCTGGTTGTTAGAAACAGTTTCCAGGGCCGGAGGAGGTCCTGGTAGAAGACCGGCAGCCCGGAGAGGTCTCACGGAAAACCCCTCGGAGAAAGGTAAAAGAGCTGCCGGTCGTAGCGCAGCCCTTGGAAGCGGCGCAGGAAGGCATGCTCCAGTCTGCTCCACGCCGAACTACGTGCACTATAAAAGAGCCTCTGCAGGGCCTGGAGGCGGAAAACGCGGACCTGAGTGTACAGACACTTCAGGGCCTGCCCTCCTTCCTTCAGGGGTAGATGAAGAACTCCAACAGGGGCCCAGTGCATTCCTGACCAGAAGAACTCTAGAATCAATCTCCAGAGGTGGGTCAGGAAACCCGGGGCCGGGGCCAGGGTGTTGAGCCGGTACCAGAGCGTGGACAGGACTAGTTGGTTAAGCACCAGTGCTCTCCCTCGGAGGGAGAGACATCGGAGTAGCCTCGTCCATCTCCGGATCCGCTCTATCACCCCGCCCTCTAAATTTTGCCAGTTCTCCAGTGGCGAAGGGTGCGTGGCGGAAAGGTAAACGCCGAGATAGAGCAGTGGACCCGCACTCCACCGGATGGTCTGAAGTGCGGGTGGGAGGGAGCCTACCTGCCGCCAGTCCCTCACCGCCAAGCCAGAGCTCTTGACCCAGTTGACTCGGGCGGAGGAGGCTGCTGAATAGATGGCCTGGCATGCCTCCACTCGCGCCAAGTCGCCCGGGTCCTGGACCACGAGGAGTACGTCATCGGCGTACGCCGACAGGACCAGCCGCAGCTCCGGCTCCCGCAGCACCAACCCTGTCATCCTCCTGCGGAGGAGAGAGAGGAAAGGCTCGATCGCCAGAGCATACAACTGGCCCGAGAGGGGGCACCCCTGCCGCACTCCTCGCCCGAAGCTGACCGGTTCAGTCAGGGTCCAGTTGAGCCTAACCAAACACTCCGTGGAGGCATACAGCACCCGGAGAAAACTCACAAACTGAGGTCCGAATCCAAATGCCTGCAGAGTGCTCAGGAGGTACCCATGGTCTACTCTATCGAACGCCTTCTCCTGATCAAGAGACAGGAGGGCGAACGACAGACCATCTCTCCGCCCGAGTTCCAAAAGGTCTCGGACTAGAAAGAGGTTGTCAAAAATGCTGCGACCCGGGACAGTATAGGTCTGGTCTGATTGGATCACGTCCGCCATCACGGACCCTAGCCGCAGCGAGATTGCTTTCACTACGATTTTGTAATCCGTGCTAAGGAGTGAGACGGGACACCAGTTTCGTAGATCGCGGAGGTCCCCCTTCTTCGGCAGCAAAGCGAGCACCGCTCGCCTGCACGACAGAGGGAGGACCCCACTCTGCAAGGACTCAGCCCAGACGGTGACTAGGTCTGGGCCAAGAATGTCCCAGAACGCGAGGTAAAACTCCACGGTCAGCCCGTCCATGCCAGGAGATTTATTGGTGGGCATGTGACGGAGGGCTTCCGAGAACTCGGCCAGGGTGAGAGGCAACTCTAGTCGGTCTTGGTCGCCCATGCTGACCATGGGGAGTTCCTCCCAGAGCACCCTGCAGGATCGGTCAGATCCGGGGAGAAAAGGCTTGTGTAGAAGTCACGGGCCCTCCCACACATCTCCTCCGGATCCGTGAGGGAGGTGCCGTCTTCCGCAAGAAGGCAGGTGACGTGTTTCTTGGCCCCCCTCATTTTCTCCAGGGCATAGAAGAAGCGGGAGCCGCGGTCCATCTCCCGAAGGAGGCAGATGCGGGACTGAACGAAGGCACCTCGGGCCCAGTGGTTATCGAGGGCCCGGAGCTCCTCCCGCTTCTCCCGGCACGCTCTGCAGAGGGACGGGTCCTCGGCACTGGCGGCCAGGCGCCTCTCCATCTCTAAGACCTCCCATTCCAACGGCTCTATCGCCGCATTTTGCCGTCAGCTGGTGCCCCGAGTGTAGTCACGGCAGAAGAGCTTGGCGCGCACCTTCCCGAGATCCCACCATCGCCGCACCGAGGGAAAGGCACGCCACTGCTCTCGCCAGGCCAGTCAAAACTCCTGGAAGGACATCACAAAGCTCTCGTCCTCCAACAGGCTGTTATTAAAGTTCCAATAGGCCGGCCCCGGTCTCTCTGCACGGAGGGAGACCGTTACGGTGACTAAATGATGATCGGAGAATGGGGCCGGCCGAATGGTGGAGGAGTGGGCCTGTGAAAGATGGAAACGGGATAAGTAAATACGGTCCAACCGAGAGTGGTGTGACCGATGGGCCTCCGCCCGGACAAAGGTGAACGTGGAGGTGTCATCTGGGTGATGGTCATGCCAGACGTCCACTAGGGAGTGATGTTCAACTATCCCTTGGAGAATATTCGCAGCGGCCGGACTCGGTTCGGCCCCTGAGCGGTCCCGTTCCTCGAGGGTGGTGTTAAAGTCCCCTCCCAGGACCAGGCACTCGTGCGAATCCAGGGTGCCGAGAAAGTCGGACACCCGCTGATAAAATTGTGGCTGCCTGGAGCTCATTTGCGGGGCATAGATGTTAACAAGATTAACCAGGAGCCCCTCCATGCGGATTCCAAGGTGCAGCAGGTGGCCCGGCACGGCCTCATTGACCCCTAGCACCTCAGGCCGTAGGTTGGGGGAGAACAGGGTCGCCACTCCAGCTTGCCAGGTCGCGAAGTGGCTAAAGTATACCCCGTCCCCCCACTCCAGCCGCCACCTGTCCTCGGTGGCCGGGTCCGTATGGGTCTCCTGCAGGAAAACTACAGAGTACCTCCCTTCCCGAAGGTAAGAGAGCACCTGGGACCTGCGGAGAACCATCCTACAGCCCCTGGTATTCAGGGTCGCAATAATAAGAGGCGTCATGCGGAGGGCTGGGGGGGTGGGGGTTTCGTGTTGGCGGGGGTGTTCAGGGCCCCTGGCGGGTTGCGCAGCAACCTGTGACCCATCCCGTGGGTGAGTAGATCACGTCGGAAGCTGCGGGCTCGCTTGTAGGCCGCAGCACCGCGCTTTCCTTGCCCCCTGCCCTCCTGTATAAGGGCCATTGTGGCCTGGAGGATTTGATCAAAGTCCCCCCATAGCTGAAGAGCCAGCTGTGCCCTATTGCGGGCACCACGGGTGTGCTCTAGGAACTTCCGTAGCGCATGCCGCAGCTCATGTGGGGGTGGGGTTACAATTCCCGAGGTGTTCCCTGGTGGGACTCTTAATACAGCCTCGTGGTCCGCTAAGGCGGGTAGACAGGGTGCGGACCACCGACGGGGCGTCTGACAGGCTGGGGTTATTAAATTCATTTCACGCCTTGGGGTGGAGGGGAATGGCAGGGGAAAAATTGCCACTCTTAATGGGTCGCGGCTAGAAAGTGCAAAGACTGCTCCCTGGGGGGAATCTGTGAAAGGCAGAAAGGAAATAACCCCAGGGGCGGTATTAGCATTGCAGGAGGAGGGGACTTGGGCAGGGACAAGGGTGGGGGCAGGGGCAGGGGTAAGCCTCTGGGGTTCAGGATGCAAGCAGCTAAAGGAAAGTGCCTCCTGAGCAGAATCAAGGGTTAAGGGGTAAGGGAGGGGGCTCCCAATAATGCTAGGCGCTGGCTCTATGGTGGTCTTAGCGGCCATGGCATCAGGTGGTGGACCACCTTCTGCAGGGTGCTCCCCCGGGAAGGCAATTAGGGGGAGGGAGCATGGGGAAAGGGAGGCTAGGGTAAGGTTGCCCAGCTTGAGGCCAGCCGGCAGCAGATCATCCCCTCCTTGGGTGACCGGGGTCAAATCTAGGGCCTCAATCTCCGCGTACACAGGGGAGAGGCCAGCTCCTGCCACCCCGGGGGCCTCTCCTCTAGGGCCCGCCTCAACGGTCGCCTCAGGGTCCGCAGGGGGTTCGGGTGGTATCCAGGCAGAAGGGGCGTCCTCAGAAATCTCGGAGGGGAGGGTCTCCCGTGGAGGGGGGATTCTGCCCTCCAATGCCAGTCTGTCTTCCCCTCCCAACACCAGTGGATGGATCTCGCTCGTGGCCGTGGCGGGAGGCTCGATAGCAGTGCCCCCTTTCCTGGTCTTCCGGGGGCCTTCCGCGTCGGATGGATGCAGCGGAGCTCGAGCCTTCCGCTTGCCTCGCTTCCCCTGGACTAAGGTCCAGCCCTCCATAGAGTCGTCTGGGGGTTGGTTAGCAGGGGTCGTGTCGGGGGGTGGAGGCCATGGTTCAGGGGTTCAGGGGGGTAGCGGTGAGGCAGCATGAGGGGCGGGGGTTTCTCCTTGGGGCGGGCCCTTTCCTATACCTGGTAATATCCTTGCCACACCCTCCTCCATAGGCTCTGTTGGATTGGTACTAGCAAGGGTGGAACTCCCTTGCTCGCCCGGGCGTTGCAGGGAAGGTATCTCTTGGGCCCGGACGGGAGCAGTGATGGGTCGAGTAGGAGGAGGGTTGGTTTCAGGTGCTGGGCAACCAGGGGCGTCGGCAGCGAAGGGGCCGATGTCCTACCGGGTCCCGGGGGTTTTGGGTGCCCCTCCCCCCCGGGCCAAAGGGCAGTCTCTGCGGACATGCTCCGCTGAGCGGCAGAGGTAGCACTGGGCCTCTCCGGTGGAGTAAAAGACCCAATAGCGGGCTCCCTGGTAGGGGACTAGAAAAGATCCCTCGAGCGCCTCTCCGTCATGCGCCCCTGTCGGCGGTAGAAGCTGCACTTGCCGGCGGAACGAAAAAATGTGACGGAGGGTGGGGTCCTTGCAGCCCAATGGGAGAGGGCTGATGACAGAGACAAGTTTCCCCAGAGTGGAGAGAGCGGGTAACAGGGCAGCATTGGGTAAGAAGGGAGGAACGGAGGTAAGGACGAGGCGAACACCCAGGTCTTCTAACGGTTCTAGGGGGACAAACACCCCCCCCACCGTCAGGCCCCTCTCCACCGCCTCCTGGGTGGCATCCTCCGAAGCTAAGAAAAAAACGACCTTCCCATACATCTTGGAGGCCGCCACAATAGCCGTGGGTCCTACCACCTTCGCCAATGCCTGCACGTATGTCTCCACGTGGGGCGAGGCGGGCAACAGGAGGCAACGGACACCGTGCCTCCTGGTCAAGGCGGGGAAAGGGCCCCGGCCGCTGGTGATGGTGGTGGAGGCGGGGGGGGCGAGATGACGAGGCGGCAGGCAGGGGGGAGCCCGTCACCGCCCGGGCATACGTCCTGGGGGCCGGGGGAGGGACAATCGCAGAGCTGGTGGAGGGAAATGCAGGGAGGGGCGCCACGGTTGATGACGAGGCCACAGCGGTGGGGGCAGCCTCTGCCATGGAGGGCTCAGTGGTTTTAGCGGGGCCCTTTCCTTTCCTCCTGCCCTGGCCCTTCCGGCCAACCCGGGGGGGTTTCCTAGAATCTGGGGGGGCGATGGGTGCAGCAGCAGCAGCGATTGCCCCGGTGCCTCCTGCTGCGGGGGGGGAGGTGGCAAGTATCTTGACAATAGTGGTGGGTGGGGGGACCTTGGGGATCGGGCAGGGGTGGAGGCGGGGGACGGACAACTAGTTTTGTTGAAGTGGCCTTGCCCCTCTCATTCCCCGCCATTGTGAGCAGGGAGAGATGGGGAGACACCAGAAGGAGGAGGAGGGAGGGGGAAGCAGATTAACCGCTCCTCCCCGCTAGGCTGCAGGCGGGGAGGGGGGGGAATGCCAAGGGGGTTGGACTGGGTGGGGGGGGAAACAAAATCGGGGTCCAGTAATAGGGGCAAGCTGTGGAATAGGCAATCCGGGGGGGGGGGGGGGTGCAGACCCACACACGTTTGTCCAAAGAGTCTCAGTTGGTCGGCTGTTATGTCCGGTCCGAAAGGCAAAGTTCAAAGCGAACAGCTGGATCCGAAGGGAGATGGCAGGTTGCCAGCAGGGGCAGACAGTGGGGGGCCGTGACAGTTGTAGTAACGATGGGGGGGTAGGGGCACCGATGGATCGGGGGTGGGGGTCTCTACGCCACACCCCCTGTGCCACCACAAACGCAAGTAACCACAGTCAAACTCCCCCCCACGAGAGTATAATTCAGAAAATTACTCAGTCTTACGTCCCCCTTCACGATGATTTATAGCTGTCCTGGATTATTTCTTCTGTCTTCTGAAATCTTCTTCTCCAGCTGTGTTGGCTGTGTTCCAAGGCTTCCGGCATGCTGAGAATGTTGTAAAGTCCGAGCTGCTAGCAAAACGGTTGGGTCTGGGGGTTTCCACTCCCCCCTCCGGACAGCAAAATCGGCAATCTTCCCCCCCCTCCTCCGGGGGCTCAGCTGAGGCAAATAGCTGCTCCCGAAAGCAGGCGTGGGGGGGGTGCTGGTGGCAAGCTGAGGACCGAAGCACGTAGACTGAAAAAAAAAACAAAGAATCAAAAGAAAACAAAAAAAAGCGTCTGACCCGGTCGGGTGGGGGGGCTAAGGCAGATGCAAAAAGTAAGAAAAATCCGGGCCAGGGGGCTTTAGGAAAGAATAGAAAGCAGATAGCTGAGGAGCAAGCAAAGGACGTTCTGTTTCCCAACAGGGGCGGTTCCAGAACAATCAGGAACCTTCTGGAGACAATTAAGACAGGCTGATTAGAACACCTGCAGCCAATCAAGAAGCTGCTACAATCAATTAAGGCAGGCTAATCAGGGCACCTGGGTTTAAAAAGGAGCTCACTTAAGTTTGTGGTGCATGTGAGGAGCTGGGAGCAAGAGGCGCTAGGAGCTGAGAGTGTGAACGTAGACTGTTGGAGGACTGAGGAGTATAAGTATTATCCAACACCAGGAGGAAGGTCCTATGGTGAGAATAAAGAAGGTGTTGGGAGGAGGCCATGGGGAAGTAGCCCAGGGAGTTGTAGCTGTCGCACAGCTGTTCCAGGAGGCACTCTAGACAGCTGCATTCCACAGGGCCCTGGGCTGGAACCCGGAGTAGAGGGCGGGCCCGGGTGCTCCCCAAATCCTCCCAACTCCTGGTCAGACACAGGAGTCGTCGACCTGGACTGTGGGTTCACAAAAACGGCTAAGCTGAGGGCTGCCGTGAAGCTCCAAGGCGAGCAAATCCGCCAATAAGCACAAGACCCACCAAGGTAGAGCAGGAACTTTGTCACAGGGGGTATTACTGTTCCCCTTCAAAAACAAAATGCATTCTACAGTTCTTTAATCATCTTCCTTTGGAACGTTCTAATTAACAATTCAGATCCAGATCTGGATTTTCCACACCTGAAGTTTCAGCTCTGGAATTCTGATTTAAACCCATCTCCAGTTTTCTGGAGTAGTTTTCTTAACTCCATTAAGAAAGAGGTAAGAAAATTACTCATTAAAACTAGGGCTGGGTTTAAATCGAAATTCCAGCTCCAAAGCATTGGGTGTTGGGAAATCCAGATCTAGATCAAAATTGTTAATTGTTATTAGGGTTTATGACCGTTTACATGCACAAATAATTTCAGATTCAGTCACCTTTCTACCCTAAAGTAGGATGCTTGACATCTGTGACCCCAACTTGTCTATCATGCACTTTGTGTTCTCCTTTACAAGAGTGAGTGCACACCAGCACCTCTATGACTTAGTAACATTTTGAGCACCCTCTGCCCAGCTGTAAATGATGAAAAAGGGAGTGAGGCAATGGAGAATCCGGCTCTCACTATTTATACTTGGTAATTAGTAGTTCTAGTCAGGAAATGATGCTTCTCCCCTCTCACAAGAAAGTTCAGTGAAAACAAAGCTTGCTTGTATTTTTTTTTTTTTAAACTGACATTTGTCAGGCTTCCATCAAATTACCGAAACCAGTTTTTAACCAAAATCTGATTTTTTTAAATTGAGAATGGTATTTTTTCCTGCAAAATTTCCACATAGTTGAAAAGCCATTTTTCATTAAAAAAAAATATGTTTTGATGAATATTTTCAAACCAACTCTATTACTGAGGTCAGTGATTCTTTCAACTTCAAATAGCATTTTCCTCTTTGTAAGACTGCTTGGTGGAAAACTCATTGTATAATGTAACCTTAATGCTTGCCTCCCATTAAACATTATGTTTCCCAGTCATGCCATGTACTATGAAGGAAACACTCCGAAAGAATGACGAGATAACAGTTTAGAAAGAAAGAAAATCCAAACCCATCTGACTTCTGTGATACAGTGATTTTGCTTTAATAAAGAGGGTGAAAGATGGTCTTCTGGTTAAGCCATTGGCCTAAGGTGATCTAGGCTCTCTTTCTAACTCAGCCACAGATTTGAATGACCTTGGGCAAGTCCCTTAGGCCCAGGTCCTCAAAGGTATTTAGGTGCCTAACTCCAAGTGGAGTTAAGGATTTGGGCCTTAGTTCAGATTTCCATCTGCAAAATGAGGCTCATAATCCATCCTTCTCATATCCTTTGTCTGGCTTGCTATTTTGATTGCAAGCTCCCTGTGGCAGGGACCGTTCCTTACTATATGTACATGCAATACTTAACAGAACTAGATAGAGGTGTTATATCAATACAAACAAATCACATTACAGAAGAAGAGTAAGGATCTGATTTGCCTCTCAATGAAGTTATTAGAAAACTTCCACTGATTTCAACTGCCCCAACATGTCATTATGGATGTGAAAGGAACAAGAAGGTTCTTAATTTCTATGTTTCAAACACTTTTCCGGGCCCTCCCCTTTTTATCAAGGGAGTTATTTCTCATCATTTTCATGTGCATTTGGGAGTTTTTTTCTGGATCAGCTAAAGGTGAAAAAAGAAGGTAACAGCTTTGTTGCTGGCAAATAGCTTGGGAGTCAGTGTAAGCAGCCACCTGGAGCACAAGTATTCCAGAAGCCGAATCAGAGTAAAAAGATGTACATATATGCAGTAGAATATAAATATATGCAGAGAAATAACTGTACCTTGCCTACGCAAAACAACTTGGCACTCTGAATGGTTGTCACCGAATCGGAGAAGAGGGATTTTTATGCTCTATGGTTATTGGAGAATAACCATACAGTGTTTATGCTAATCAGACACCCAGACTTAGAGTGTAAGAAAATGCATAAATGAATGGGGGAAATGTACAGTTATAATAAAGTTAGTAACTGTAAAGCATCCCAGCTGTAGAGCACCCCAGCTCTTCCAGTGTTTACCCCAGCTCTTCAGTGTTTTGTCATAAATTGTAGGTACAGGATTCAATAATTATCCCAATTGACATGGAAATAATAAAATGTAGCCACTTGTAGGATGCAGTTTTACCAAAAACTGTACACTACAGTTTAGGACAGGAAGTGGATCGTGGTGGCTGTTTGACCATTCACTGCAGCACTATACAACTCAGACAGGAAGTGAAGCATAACATACTCAGTCAAAGCAAACATGCTGATAAATATGCCAACATAAACCTTTTCCATACCCAGTTCAAAGACACCCAAAGCCTGGGAAGAAAGTGAGAGTTTATTTTACAAACAGTTTTGATTGATTCTGCTCATGAAAGCTAACATACTAGAAATGTTAAGTTTGATACTCAAGTTTAGAAGCTGCACTCTTGCTTCTACTGTGTGCAAACAGCAGTATGCATCCGATGAAGTGAGCTGTAGCTCACGAAAACTTATGCTCAAATAAATTGGTGCCACAAGTACTCCTTTTCTTTCAGCAATACCCTGAAAATCTTATAATCAGAGAGGGAAAGATTCTGCTCCTCAGGTCTTTTTGGGTTTTTTTTTAAATCATTATGTTACCAAAAAACATAGTAGCACAAGTTAGCCACTGTTTTTGTGGGGCTCACTGAATAAACATTGTCTGGCCATCTGCTACCTCTAGTGGCCGTACAGAGTGCTTTACAAAACGAGACGTAGCCCCTCCTAGAATGTGCTGAGTGCTCCCAACTAGCACTGAACCCAATGGATGTTGAGAAGGCTTGAACTTCGCAGGATCAGGGCCATGATGCCCAGAATGGTGTCAGTGGGTTTTGCACTAGCGTAAAAACAAGGGTATGTGAGTGTGAAAAGAGAATAAGGCCCATTGTCAGCAATGAGGCTGTGGCATTGACAAAGGAGTAAACAAAGCATATTATTGATTTTACTATTACTGTTGGTTTTACTGTAGTGTGAGGTGCGTTACAAACACAGAAGAAGACGGGTCCTTCCTCAAACAGTTTACAGTCTTAATAAAAAGACAGATTAAATGGGAAACTGAGGCACAGGGCGGTAGGAGAGATTTGCTAACATTTACACGTCAGTGGCGGACTCAGGACCAAAACTCATATATTCAGAGTTCCCAATCTAGTGCTAGCCCAATTGAACTAACCTACCTGCAGTCATTTGAGTCTAACCACAACTTACAGGGAAAAATTAATAGCTGTGGGGGGAAAAGTCTCTAAAATGGTATGGAAGATATTTGCTTTTTAGACCTTTTAAGAGGGTGTCACCAAAATTGGAGATTAATAATAATAATAAAAAGAACCTGTATTTTTAAATGCCTGAGAGCATCCATTTAAGAGGCTGAATATTATTGGGATAGATAGAATAGGAACTTTTTAAGACAGAAAGAAATTTGACACAGTGTAGTTATAAAAGATCTATTTTCTTGCGGAAAACAGAAGAGGTTTCTGTTCACTCCAGTTCTATATCTTATTACTTCCATTTGTTACCCAAAATAGAAGATAACCCATATATAAAGAAACATTGATTCCAGTGTATTTTCAATTCAAATAAACAGTCTTTGCTCAACAATGAAATTCATATAAGAAATGAAGGTGACTGGTTGTTTTCTGTTCCCACCTCTCTTCCTTTTATTTATACTTCCACAGTCAGACAAACCATAATGCTATCTAAACAACTTTACACATTAAGAAACAAACATAGATCAATAGCTATAATTTGACACACATGCACCATTCACTGTGAAAACATCAATAGTATAAAGGCTTAGTGGGCATAGCTAGGAAAAATATGCTCCGTAGACAGTGTTGGCAGAAGATTAAATAACTACATGTGGGGGGAGGTGGGGAGACCAGTGAAACTGAATGCATATGGGAGATGTGCAGGTATTCTGAGCTAAATTTTGCAGGATTAATAATAAGAAAATTATCTTTGTCTTCCAGTCATTCAATTACTTCATGTGCAAATATTTTGGCTTAGATGTCTGCTATTCAAATATATACTGGCTTTCCTATCTGCCAAAGGAGTGCTATTGAAAGACAAGAAAACAGGAAATGAGTCGCACAGTGTTGTCAAATTGGAAGACAGTATCTTAAGCTGCTATATATTCTTTCATAAACTGTACCATAGGTGACTGCTCATCTCCTCCTGATCCCTCATGCTCTGATGGAGCAATGAGAAAGGAATATATCAAGTAATGATGTGTTCAGGCAGCATAGAGAGACAGAAAGTTTATTCAGAGGACTTGATGAAAAATAGAACTGAGATTCAGGAATTTGTCAGTTTTGTCTGTCCACACACACAGACACAGACACAGAAAGATAGTTTGAGAAGAAACGTGGTCTAGCACACGTAGCACAGGCCTAGAGGCCAGAAACACAGAGTTGTGTGAATAATTAATTTTTCAGTTCTCTGGCCATAAAAAAAAAAAAAGATGGGGGTGGGGAGCAATAAACCAAGAGCATTTTGGGTGGGGGGAGGAGGAATTAGAAGTAAAATAATTTTGAGTCAAGTGAAACATTTGGTTTCGCCAACATTTAATTTTATTTTAATATTTTTTTATTTTTTTTTAAAAATTAACCTGAGGAAATGTCTACACCAAAAGTCATTTGAACCAGAAAACTGAAACATTTCAAAATTACACATTTTGACTTTTTGAATATTTTTCTTTGCTTGTTCTCAATATGAACAATTTGGTGAAACTGACAGGACTCTGCAAAATGTCTCAGTGTTGCTGAATCTTCATTTTTCACTGAAAAAAGTAAAAGATTATGCTGAAAAGTTTCTCCCAGTTCTACAGCAAAATCTATACTAAAGTTAGCTTTTCCAGTGAATCCATTTGTTAACTTCACTAAGTCACAGTCCAATCCTTAAGCACAAATATAACTTTCCTAATGTGAGTACTCCCATTAAATCCAGTGGGTCTGCTCACAAGTGTAAGCGGAGGAATAGTCCCGCTATTGTGGTGAACTTTCCTGGCTTCTGCACTACCCTGCTGAAGTGGGCTAGCGAAAGGATCTGAGTCCTCACTCCCAATTCCTTTACCCAGTGGCCTCCCTGCCCTTGATGACCCCCCTTCCACTCTCCTGTCTGGCAGAGTCCTCGTAACCCCAACAAGGTGGGCCCAGGATTCCTGGGGGACTTGACTCCCAACCCTGCTGTGGTTACCTAGGACAGGGGCTAGGGTGTCCCCACTCTGGGGTACTCTCTCGGCAATGGGCACTTATCTGACCCACTGACCATTACATACAATTTAAAGCAAATGCAAGTTATTTAATCAACAATTAATTTTAAAAAGAATAAGGGGAAATGGGAAAGGTGAAAGGAAACACATCACCCCGCTCTGTGGCAGGAAACATCACAGTGTCTCTGGAATGTCCGGGCGGTTCACAGTCTGTTCCTTGTAAGTCCCAGGCCCCCTGCTCAGGCCCTGGCTGTGCTGCAGGGATGCTGTGGGTTGGACACTCGCTCTGGTGGTGGCCATGCGCTCTCAGGCTCTGAGTGGTAGGACCCTTCTTCCCTGTGTCGCCCCCACCCTGTCAGGGATATGATCCAAGCCTGGCCTGCAGAGCCTCTTGGCTGAGGCGTCTCCCTGTGCTGGGCCCGCTGCCCAGGGTCCCCCTCGCTCTCCCCAGCTGCTCACCACACCCAGCTCCGGACTGCTCCAGCCCCAGCTCCACCGCTCTGCCTCAGCACGGCTGCTGCTCTGCCTCCAGCTCCCTGGGCTGCTTCTCTGGCCCCTCTGCCTCTGCTCCCTGCAGCTCTGCTCCCAGGGCAAGTCTGCTCTCCCTGGGCTGTGCCTCTGGCTTTGGGGCTGCAGGTCTGCTCCCAGGACAGGGTCTGCTCTCTCTGGGTTGCTTTTCTGGTCCCTCTGGATCTGGCACAGCTCTGCTCCCAGCTTAGCTTGGGCCCCTGCTTTCTCCTTAGCTCAGCCCCCACTCTGTCTGACCCAGGCAAATCCAGCTCACACGGAGGACGGGACCTCCCTGGCCTCCGGACTCCCTGATTAGCCTGCTCGTCCGGGAGCATTGTCCTCTCCCCATTGTTCCTGGGGGCTGTCAGTCTCAGGGTCCTGATTCCCCATCGACCCTTCCCCCTTTTTAGTACTGGGAGCTAGCAACTAAAACACCCCCACTGAATGTTAGTAAGGGGGCAACAGTCCCCTTACACAAGCATAAATTTAGGCACGTACATAAGGGCTAGCAGGATCCGTCCCTCAAACGCTGTAATAGTCATTATTTGTTAAGCAAGAACAGTATGAATACTGCAGAAATCTGGATGAAATCGAAGACAGATGGACTCGTTTGGAAATGTCAATGGTTAGGTCATGTGTCCCCAAAAGATACTTCCATGTGTAACCCACTCACCTTCTGGGTGCGGTGTCCTGTCCCATCAATTGGCACTGAGACCACTTGAGAGAGAGAGAGCATGCAAGTAATGAGTCTGCTCTACAGTCTTAGCTGACAGCCAGTTGGCTTTTACTCATGAGGCAGAGGCTCATGCACTAAGCTGCAGAGGTCCCAGGTTCAATCCCGCTGATGGCCGGGCTCTGTTGGCGTTACAAGTGGGGGCTCATCCGGGATTACAGCTGGGAAGTCTCCGAAGCTCGGGACGTGCTTCCTCAGCTGAGGAAGTATGAAACCCACACACCTCCTGGGTCTGCTCTACAGCCTTAACTAACAGGCAGTTGGCTTTTGGCTCATGAACAGGTTCGTTTCTGTCCACCGACGACCAGGGTCTGTTGGCTTTACACATATCCACTCTGCATGCCAGATCTCTAGATCTCTATCCGTTATAGACACAACGGGGGTGAGATAATAACTTGTACTGGACCAACTTCTGCTGGTGAGAGAAACAGGCTTTCAAGCCGAAACGGAGCTCTTATTTAGGTGGCAGGTGCCCCATTCCATCATGCAATCTACTTTTCCCACAAAATAATGATAAAAGACAAAACCATCCTAACACTTGTGGGTGAAAACTTTTCACAAAACAATCACTCTATATTTGACCTCTTAGTCTTGATTCTCAAAGGAAATCTGCACAGAAACTTCAACAGATGAGCCCGGGAGCTTAAATTCATAAGTTTGCTAGACACTAAAAATCATGGATAGAATAGAGACACTGGATTTATGGCTTATCACACCAATTTATAGCCCACTAACAACTGACGCAAAGGAGGCATTAAACACCTCACCTTTCTTGATGTCATCAATTATTAACTCTCCTTCCCCATTCAATCGAGGACCTACACTTTCCTTCATCTCTTTCTTGTTCCTCATGTATTTTAAGGAACCTCTTCTTATTGGCTTTTGTGTCCCTTGCTAGGTGTAACTCATTTTGTGCCTTAGCCTTTCCAGTTGTGTTGCTACATGCTTGGTTTTTGTCTTTTGTACTCCTCCTTAGCAGTTTGTACATATTTTTCACTTTTTGTAGAATTCCTTTTAGATTTTCAGGTCATTAAAGAGCTCCTGATGAAGCTGTATTGGCCTCTTACTATTCTTCCTATCTTTCCTTTGCGTCGGGATAGTTTACAGTTATGTCTTTAATATTGTCGACTTGAGAAACTGCCAGCTCTCTTGATCACCTTTTCCCCTAGATTCTCTTCCCATGGGATCTTACCTACCAGTTCTGTGAGTTTGTTAATGTCTGCTTTTTAGAAGCTCATTGTCCTTAATCTGTTGCTCTCACTCCTTCCTTTTCTTGGAGTCATGAAATCTGTCCTTTCACCCACTTTCACCCAAATTGCCTTCCACCTTCAGATTCACTCCCAATTCCTTCCTGTAGGTCAGAATCAAGTCTAAAATGCCTGTCCTCCCATTATCTTCTCCATTTTCTGGAACAAAAAATTGTTCCCAATACATTCTAAGCACTTTGGAAATTTTGTGTTTTGCCTTATTATTTTTCCAACACAGGTCTGGGTAGTTAAAGTCCCCCCATTACTACTAGATCTTATGTTTTGGATATTTGTGCTATTTGTTCTAGAAATGCCTGATCCACCTCCTCTTCCTCATTTGGTGGGCTAGAGTAGACCCCTACAGTGACATCACCCCTATTATTTACCTCTTAACTTTACCCTGAGATTCTCAACTGGTCTGACTATCTCCTTCTGGACCTCAAAACTGTATATATTACTGCTGTATAATGCAACATCTCTTCCCTTTTTACCCTTACCCCTCTATACCAATATTACAGTTGTGAAACTTATCCCACCAAGTCTCCAAGATACCAATTAAGTAATAATTTAGCTTATGTACTAATACTTCCAGTTCATCCTGTTTATTCACCACACTACTTGCATTTGTGTATAGGCATTTACAATTTTGAACAGATTCCCTCATTGATTCTCTTTTGTTTTCCTATGACAGTATTGTAAATTTCCATGTCCCTCTCAACATCTAACCCTCCCTTAAGGTCACTTTTTGTTATACTTACCCGTGGACATTTTCAACTGCCCCCTTTGAAACTAGTTTAAAGATCTCCTCACTCAGTTGGTGAGTTGGTGCTCAAAAATGTTCTTCCCCTTCTTGGTCAGGTGGACACTGTCTCTTCTCAGGAGAACTTCTTCCCAGAGCAGATCCCACGGTAGAGGAAGCCAAAGGCCTCTCACTGACAACATCCGTGCAACCACTGATTCATCTTCACAATGTGTATGTCCCTGCCTGAGTTCTTATCCTCAACCAGGAGAATGGATGAGAACATGACCTGCTCCCTGATCCTTTCATCCTAGCTCCCAGAACTCTTTGGTCCTGCTGATCTGCTAAGGGTCAGACTTGGCAATATCATGAGTGTCCACATGGATGAGCAATATGAGGTAGTGTATCTCTCAATATCTGGTTGTTTTCTAAGAGGCTCAGCTCCCAGAGACATTTGATTATGTGAGAATCTCACTTTTCATTACAAAAAAATCCCAAAACAAACAAACAAAAAAAAAAACCATGCATCTTTCTATCCCTCATGGCTGTGGATAAAAGCTTAAGTGCGCAAAAACAGAAGGAAAATAAAATGATCCCCAAAACTGATTATTATTTTTTTAATCTCCTAATCTGAAGGCAAACTCATGACTCCTGAATCATGACTCCTGATCTTTCCATGTTTCTTGTTGACAATACTGTAATGTGAGCACCTATTTGAAATCTAGACCATTGTAAAGTTTTTTGGTCCTTTGGTAGTTTTCTCGTCACTCTACATGCCAATGTACTCAGATACACATCTTGATGGACTGGGTGTTTTGAATATATTAAGTGCTATATAATGCTAAGTATTCTGAAAAATCAGGTCTTAGGTGTCTCAAACTTGGGCACCCAAAATTAGTGGATACTTTTGACCTTAGTTGCTCTGTGCCTCATTTCCCCAACTGTAAAATGGGGATAATAATGCCCCCTCATCTCACAGGGATGTTGTGAAAATAAATTCATTCATGTTTGTGAAACGCTCAGATACAGTAGTGGTAAGAGTCACAGAAAAGCCCATAAGGAAATTAATAATTCTGTGTTCAGAGCAGAGTATAAATAGTGGGCAGTAAATAAGGCCTGGGACCACACAATGAGGATAAAACAAAACACTGAATACCTGCTCATTAAGAGAACCATCCATCCTTGGCCCTGAATGAGGCAGGGGTCCTGTGGAGAAAATGTTTGACCATGTAATTAAAGACTTTAAGATAGTGCATACGCACAAAGGGACAGCCTTAAATCTGGCATATCCTAACTTTTGACCTTGCAACCTTAATATTCTTTTAATTTAATTTGAATGTGTGTGCGTGTGCGTGTGTGTGTGATTAAATATATAGGCTGGCATTTTCTAGAGGGCCTAAGGGAATCAGGCACCTGCATCCCATTCAAATGCAAAGAGGGTTGGTCACCTAACTCTATCAAGCATCCTTGAAAGCCGCAGTCATTCATCACGCTCCATAATCCTCTGTAATTCTTAGTGGTTATTGCTGTGGCATTATTCACTGCTTCCACTTTCTAGCCTACTCATTTTCCCATTGTTAATTATTACTTCCCTCTCTTGGAAGTTCAGTCAATTTGCATTCTTCATCTTTACACCCATGGGTATCAAACATCTTTTTTAGTTGATGAGTTTCTTCAGAAATCCAACATTGTTCTTAATCTCTCCTTCTCATTTTTGTTTTTCTTCTCACCCAAGGGCTTTTTCACATGTCTACCTACTATCAGTCTTCCTTTGTCTTCAGCGGCAACTTGAAATACTTCGGATACCTTCAGCATAGTCACTTTTTTGGGCATGGGGATGACTTTCTCTAAGACTTTGATTACTTCATGATGTCATTTTTTTTTCTCAGAAATCTTTGTCTTTTTTTTTTTGGTACCTCTAGAGAGCATTTAGGGTAATGTAAATATTAATGGAGAAGGAGAATTTCTTGCATTGGCCATGGCTTGTTCAAAGCCAAAATAATCTACAAATTCATGTGCACTCTGATGTTGCAGGAGTCTCTTCAACACACAGTAAAAAGAGATTCAGTCCTGACATTGAATTTAGCATGTTTAGCACCTAATACATTAGAGATTTTTTCCCAGGTTTATCCTTGTTAAGATAACCAATAATGCTGTCAAGGTCAGGGAAGAGTGTGGTTTATTTCTTGTGTAGATGCTGGACAGGCAAGTTAAAATTTTCTAGAGGCTCTTCTAATTTCTTTAACCAGGTTTTGCAGAAACAAATGGACTTTTTATCCCTCCTCATAAATCAGCAGACTCTGTAGCTCATGACAATCTGCCCTGTTCTCAGCGAGTGTATTTCTGGATGAATAAAATACACTGAGGATTTGGTGGTGATGGTAGAGTGGGGGGGGGAGGTTGTTTCCCTTCCACACTTGTGTATATTCCTAATAAGAATCAGTGCTTTGTGCCTGAGAGCCTTTGTAACAAGAGAAAGCTGAGCATGACATAACCTGTGTGGCTTCCTTTATACAGTTCCTATACAGCTTTGTTTGAACCTGGTGTAATAAGTACATAGGTTCTCCATTTCCATTTAAAAAGCAATAATAGAATTGATCAAACGATACTGCAAAACATGTTCGTTGTTGATCAAAGGCTGGTTGCATTCTGTACTGTGTTCCCTCGACAAAGATCATGGTTATTATTGCCAGAGCAGCATCAAACTTAGAGGGGCCAGATCCTCAGTTTGTCAAAATCAGGGTAGTTTCATTGACTTCAATGGAGCTACAGTGATTTACATCTGGTGACAATCTTACCCCTTTCTATATGTATTCACTCAATAAAGCACAGATCTTAAACATTTTGATTGAGTGAAAAAATTCCACTGTTTAGAAATTGCCCTGGATTCCCTAAGGACTTTTTCCTAGCCATCGGTAAAGGGAATACCACCCTTGTCTTGATCTAACTTCCACATCATCATCTGCCTGCCTAGCTATCAGTAAATAACTACTGCTGCAAACAGACACCACTCCTTCTGATACACTCTCCTTTGCTTCTGAGGAAGACCTTGTTCCCACCCGACCAGACCCTCCTGGCTTCTCCAGCTTCATTCTTCTCCTTCCCTATCCATATGACTGGACCTTTCTCTACTCCCCCTCCCCCTGATCTACTACTTCTTTACTCTGGGCCCAGTACATACCCACACAGCCCTCTGGATTTCAGTGGGACTACGCATGTTAACATAAGAACATAAGAATGGCCCTACTGGATCAGACCAAAGGCACATCTAGCCCAGTATCCTGTCTTCGGACAGTGGCCAGTGCCAGGTGCCCCAGAGGAAATGAACAGAACAGGTAATCATCAAGTGATCCCTTCTTTGTCACTCATTCTAGCAAACAGAGGCTAGCGACACCATTCCTGCCCATCCTGGCTAACAGCCATTTATGGACCTATCCTCCCTGAATTTATCTAATTTCTTTTTTGAACTGTTATGGTCTTGGCCTTCACAACATCCTCTGGCAAGGAGTTCCACAAGTTGACTGTGAGTTGTGTGAAGAAATACTTCCTTTTATTTGTTTTAAACCTGCTGTCTATTAATTTCATTTGGTGACCCCTAGTTCTTGTCTTATGAGAAGTAGTAAACAACTCTTCCTTATCTACATTCTCTACACCAGTCATGATTTTATGGACCTCAATCATATCTCCCCTTAGCTGTCTCTTTTCCAAGCTGAAAAGCCCCAGTCTTATTGATCTCTCCTCATCCGGAAGCCGTTCCATACAAGTGGGGACACAGAACCATTGAATCAAACTGTAAATCCTGCGTATAATGGAAACCACTTCAAGTCTGGGGGTGCTGCAGTACCCCCCTGGACCCCTAGTAAAGCACCTATGAAGTTTGGGGGGTCTTATTTGCCTTTGGTTTCTGAGCCTTTAGGGTTCATTTTGTTTGCTTCACGTTTTCAAGCTTTTTTCTGAAACCAGCAGGGCTAGAAACTTTAAAACATTAAAGCTGAGATTGTCATGTTACCTCCTGATTCCAGCAGCTGGGTTGTTGTAAGGTATTACTCACCATGAGTACAAGGGTAGAATGTAAGGTCCTGATCATTGAAATCAATGGGAACGTCTCCATTGACTTCAGTGGGCTGACTCTCAGCCTCGACCTTCCTTTGAAATTCCTTCAACCCTTTACATTTGATGCCAGTCCTACCGACTTTTGCTCCATTCTAATACTGGTCTCTGCCTTAACCTCTCATAGAATCTCACTCGGTGGTGTTTCCTTCCAGAAAGCATAATACACTTGAACTAGTGTAGAACTCCAGCCAGAGAGCCTACTTGTGGGTTAAGTCTATAATGCTATGGTTATCTCCAGTGGAGATATTGAGGAAAATGGGAAAGAATAAGTTTGGAGCAGATATCCTCTCTCTGATCAGTCTTGATGGGGCTAGATTTTCAGTATTTGCACGTTGGCTAGCACCTGGGCACACAGTTGTGTGATTTGTGTGTGTGTGTGTGTAGAATAGTTCTCTTTGCACATATGGCCCTAAATTTGACTTAAGTTATTTGGGGAAATATCATTTTTGAGTGGATGTAGTGTATTCACTGGGAGTTGAGTGACCTTGATTTCATTCTCAGCTCTGCCATAGAATGGCAGCGTGACCTTAAACAAGTTACTTAACCTTTCTGTGTCCCAGTTTCTCCATTGATAACAAGGGTATAACAGTAATTATTACTGTTTGCAAAGTGCTTGGATGTCCTTGGATGAAAGCTGATAGCTTAATATTAAGTAAAAAAATCTTGAAATCAAATCGGGAACTCACTATTCAAATTGTTGCACGTCACTTCCCGCTCATGTAAAAACCACTATATACAAGTCATTGCATGGTGCACTCCTTTAAAACTTGTGATTACAGTTGAGCACGTGCACACACACGCCACCAAAACAAAACACTTGCTTGTACACACAATTCTCCCCCTGGGGAAAGGATGAGAGAGAATGAACCACGTGTGATAGATGTTAGTCACATCAATGAATGCATTTCTGGAACACAATCAGATATTACGGTGATAAGGGTGGTATGAAAAGCTATATAGAATAGAATAGCATAGCACCATCACATGGTTTGCTTAATACTTTGCAGTTTTGGGATGAGATCAGTTATAGTTATTAACCTAGGCTCATAAATGATAGAATCACTACAATTAATAGGTGATAGACAAGTAAATAAATTATAGATATCAATCCTGAAATAGAAGGATGCAGATCTAGATGACCAAACAGGTCTTATCCATCTCTAACATCTGGGTTCTGTGAATCATTGAAATTGTGTGTTCATCTCCCACTCTATTTGGGCAATCTACAATAACTGAAACCCACAACTAGGAAATAGGAGATTCCCTGTATTTATGGCAATTATGTGCCTGATCCAAAGCCCATTCAAATCAGTGGAAAGACGCTCATTAGCGGTAGTGGGCTTGTATCAGGCTCAGTGAGCTCTGAGCATTTAGATTAGAAGAAAGAAGAGTTTTACAAAGCTTAGGAGTGAAGATCAAATGTGGACTAATTAACACATTGGACAGTAGAAGTCACTCTTATCCTCTGAATAATCCGAAGTTCAGTAGAATTTAGAGATGGAAAAGTTCTGTTAGGTCATCCAGTTCAGTCTGGTATGCCGTCTGTTTTCAAATGACTCAAGCAATGGGACTCCCAACAGTTATTTGGGAGGGTGGGGGGGGGTGGCAGGGAGGGGACATGCAGGGGAAGACTACTCTATAAGCTAAAATATGGTAAAAAAAAAATTCCACAGATTGGAAGGCTGTAAAAGGACCATTAGATCATCTAGTCTGATCTCCATGAATGTTTGTCAAGTAAAATATATGAGAGCCTCAGTCAAGTGGTTGCACAGATTATCAATGTTCACAACTATTCAAAGGCAAGCTCTCAGAGCACAGAATCAGCCCAGAGAAGAGGCTGAAAAGAACAAGTCCCTGCACTGCATTCATTTTTTTTTTTTTTTTTTTTTTTTGGTATAGGAAGATTAAGCAGTTGCCCTTTGCATTTGTTCAGCAGAAATGCAAGTGAGACTGGATGAGTCAAGGAGCAATTCTGGGTACTAGTAGCTCTGATTCTCACCAGACATGCAAGGATTTGATCTCTTCTCCAATCTGTGTTCCCATGCTGGAATCACCTGCCAGCTGGCTGGGGTAGGAGCAGGTTCAGGCTGGAGCAGGGGCTGACTAGCATGGAAACAAGCATGGGCTAGAGCAAGAGCAAGGCCTAGCTGGAGCGGAAGCATTCTGTCAGAACTACTGGGCAACGGGAGCGCTCCCAGCCAGGTAGTGATATTGAGTAGACTGGAGAGACTGTATACCTGCCTGAGGGTCCCCTGGGTGGGTCCTCATCTGTGGATTGGCTGAACACTGGCTGAACGGCATGGGGACTACCACAAAACCTGCCTTGAATAAGTTATCTTCCTCTCAGGCTCAGGGATGACTCATCAGGTTTAATCATGCTGAGGCTCAGAGTTAACTCAGGAATGACTCATCACACCACACTGCTCAAAAGGCCTTATCTTCTGTCTATTCAGTGGCCTGTGTGCCATGCTAGTCTCACTCCAGTCTCACTCCATACATAAATGATATTGTCACAGCTGGCACTGATTCACACTACACTCAGCAGAGGCGATACGGATTAAATAAGCCCTGGAGACTGAACTATCCAATCTCTCACCAGGAGATGGTCTTTCCGGAACAGGACTAAGGTACACTGCTTTCAGTGAATGTACATGAGCTTACCCTGTTGCCACTGTCTGTGCTGTGGATAAATAGAGAAGTTTAGATTCCAGGCCACTTAAATGGAAACCAGCAGCTATAGAGAAAACTCCAAAGGATAACTGGGTCTGCCTGAAAAAAAGAGAACCCATTGAGATGTGAATATCCCTTCTTTCCTTACAAAATGCAATGAATGTTACAGATACCCCACCAGGAAATTCTAACATTAGAGGAAATCTGATACGAGTTGTGGGTTTCAGTCATTGAAAGTTGCCCAACCAGAATTGTAATGGAGTCATGAATGGAAATCTCATGTATTGGTATTTTAATTGCTTTGGAATCCAGCCCTGCAAAGACTTCTGCATATGCTTAACTTTATGTTCTCCGAGTAATCCCACTGACTTGACAGGGATGCAGTTTCACTCACTCTAAGGTCCCTTTACGCTGTTCTAACAGTGTAAACTGGGCACAGATTTTGAAAATATTATTTGGCCATTTTTGGAGGAAGACGTTATGATATTTACGGTACTTGCTGCTTTCACAGCCTAAATTTCACAGTAATTTGGCCCCTGAACTCTCAGTCTAACCAGAATCCAACCTCTTAACCATTTGAAATGGGCACATTCCAAGCTTCCAAGATCTGCACATCCCTCAGAATTGGGAAAGATGGCAAATGGATCTGGATCCAGACTTCATGGCTGGTCCATATAGTCTTGATCCAACGCTTCCTGAAACAAATGGGGATTTTTCAATTGATCATATCCTATGGGTATAAGGTAGGTCGGCAAAACCATGGATATGAACATGCCTGAATTCTGGGTCTGGATCCAATCTTTGTGAGTTGATCCTATCTTCATTTTGAGGTTAATGGATCACTAGATTTTCTGCTAATGACTAGGGGAATTTAGACAAATGGAGAACAGGTTTTTTTCTTTTATCAAGGTCAAAGCTTGCTCAAGGACAAAAACAGGAAGGAGAAGAAGCTATGTATGTCTAATGCTGACAGAGACTGTCACCTGCTGACAGCGTGTTACAGCCAGGGATCCTGACAAAGCTGTTTCATGATGATATGTTTGAGACCTACAGGCAACTGATGCCAGTTCCTGTCCTGAAGATGTGTTTTAAGCACTGACTTGCTGCAGTGTAAGTGAGCAGAGAAACTGTCAGTCACATTCCAATTTGTGGAGTCAAGTTTATCTTCCATATCTTATAGCTGTCTACAAATTCATGCCCATTTTCATATTTCCTGGAAGCTCTTCTGTCTGTACAAAAAGAATTGATGCTTCCCATCATCAAGGGATATTTGGGGAAATTCTGAAGACAAGGCTAAATGGTCATGGATTTGTGCTCCAAAACGTTTCTTCGGCAGCAGATTTCATCAATATATTGCAAGTTAATCATTTGGGATAAAAACCTGCAGGAAATCTGCATTCAAAACTCCCCTTGGATTGAGTGGAAGTTCTAGGTACAATGGGAATTGCGTAATTAGGCCCCTGTGATGCAGATATTAGACAAATGGCATTACTTACGAAAACGAGCTTAGTGTAGTTTGAGGTATTTCATACTACATGGGTTTGACAATTTTCCATTGAGCTAAGTCTTTAGAGGAGTATAGTCAATGGGACCAGATCCTCATTATAAATTGGCATAGCTCCATTGACCCTTCGAGCTAGACTGATTTACACCAGCTCAGGATCTAGACCAATTGCTGTAATATTTGCCAAGAAAGAGTACAGGGCAGAGTGGCCATGAGGACTGGGGAAGAGGAATTGTTTCAGAATGTCAAGCTCTTCCATAAAGCAGGCTTACAAATGCTGCAGCTTTAAGTGGCAATGTCATCCCTTTTTCACTGACTCGATCAATTCAATTGTATTATAGAATCCCTGGGAAACATCAACATTTCAAAGAATTTATTTTAAGCCTCTTATATAATAGAACATGTTGTTCAGTATATAGATTTTTCTTTACCAAAAAAAAAAAAAAAAAGGGGGAAGGGGGAAATCTGAAGTTGCAAATGCATTGAGACACATTGGCGGAACATCAGGAAAAAAAAAAACACATTCCACAGTGAACAGATAAATCTAGCAGAGAGGAAGCTGCCACACACTTTTTAATTTGAAGAAAAAGTGAGAAAGGTTGATGAGTTCATCTTAATCCTTGGTGAATGTTCATCATTTTCATAAAACCCAGAACCAAAGTCCTATGCCTAACCTTCAAGTAGCAATCCTTCCTTGCACTAAATATCTACTGGGAATATTACTCTGGATCTGCTTGTGAGTGTCCTGGAATAGCCTATCTAACTGTAATGTATCAGGTACACGATCAAATAGAGACTGCTAGGTGCTTTACAAACACAAAACAAAAGGATGGTTCCTGCCCCAAAGAGCTTACAAGCTAAGTATAAAATGAAAGTAACAGATGGACACTGACAGAGGAGAGAGTACAAGGAAACGATATAACAATATTGGTCAACTTGATAGGCTGGTACACCAGGAGCTTACCATTGTCAAGTTTCTCTGTGAGTATTGGCTACCTGAGATGATTTGGTAAATTGTGATTGGTCAGACATGTCACATGGTGCTGTGACATCCGTGACCAGATGAGTGTTCAACCACTTCTGGCACCAAAGCGAATGAACAGTCCATGTGAAATGTGGCTGCTACAAATACTCACGCAAACAACTTTGAACGTCAGGACCAGATCGGGTAGAGGGCTGAAGTGCCATTTCACTCCCAGAGGTGGTCATTTCATGGTTAGACTGAAATACATTGAGGGAACACTTTCATTGCTGCTACTCATGCAGTATGCATTATTATTTGTGTCTCAGTACCTAATGGTGATCATAGCCATATTGTGCTAGGCACTGTACATACACATCAAAAAAAGACAGTCTCTGCCGCAAGAGCTTATAATCTACATAGACAAAACAGACAAAGTTTGGAAGACAGAAGCATTATTACCTCTTACAGATGGGATTAAGCAACTCACCCAAGTTCCTGTTGGAAACCTGTGGCAGAGTTAGGATTTGAACCCATATCTGTTGAGTCCCAGTCAAGTGCTTAAATACAAGACTGTGGATGAAATCCTGGCCCCATTCAAGTTCATAGGAGCTTTACCATAATGGGATCAGTATTTCACCCCATACTTCCTCTCTGTATCGTTCTTCCTGTCTTTATGTATTCTGTGACTAAGTAAGTCTCTGCTGTTTGCTCTAAATTCAGTCTTCTGACCTCTAGATCCAGGAAAGCCAGATCAGAATCTATGCATTACTAGGCACTCAAATGTGTTGCTGGTTGTTTACAAAAAGTCGAGTGTTCCCTTCGGTAACCATTCACTTAAACTTTGAAGGGGCCAGAAGGTATGTTTTCCTACTGTTGTTGTCTCCAATTAAAAGCAGCACAGAGAAACATTTTGGAAAGACTCATCGCTGACTGCCAGGGTGGAGTCAACTTGATACCTTCAAACCAGCTGTACGGCTGCAGCGATCTAGAGAGCTCTTCCCAGGCTGGGATCTCTCCAGGGAACAGAAAAGAAAAGAGCGTCACCTCCTTTCTGTCTCTATTTTTTATTTGCCCTACAGTCTCGCAAAGTGGGACATCATGAAGTTAAAAGGAATCAGCTTGTCTAACATCTAATAAGAGAAGAATCTGTCACTGCCAGTGATGTGAAAGGGAATACAAAAGCCGCAGGCATGTATATTCCTTCCGCAGCGAAAGCACAACAAGGCGAAAGGTTAGCCTAAGATCTTCCCTCTGTTGCTTTAAAAGCTCTGTTTAACTGTTAGTCACGATGCACTGTGGGCAGAACAATTAGTTGTATCTATATTAGATCTAAGGTGTAATTATTTGTTACATTAATCATGACTAGAGTGAGAATTTAATTAGTCACGAACATTACGTGGGTTTTTTTTTTTGGACCGTGGTGGGGGGAAATACCCTGTTTTCTGTTGTTGAAGTGAGTCTGAGCCCTCCAGGAGTCACCATACAGGGCACCATGCCTAATATTTTGCCAGCTCTGAAGGTGGAGGGTTTTTGGCTCAATAACGGAGCCAGTGACTGACATGCACTTAAAAAGGAATGCAGCAAAACAACTGATGCACTTGGCTTAAGGCCCAAGAGAGAGCTGGTTTATGTCCTTATACAGGACACTATGGTAGTATACATTAACTCGCTGTGCTGCCTAGTCTTACAACAGTTACTACAGGGGGAAAGGAGAGCATCCCCAAGACGGCTACTCCATCTTGCTCACACATGAGCAGGTCATGGACAGTGTTTTGGCTCTGCCTCCCCGAGCTGGGGGTGGGGGTGGGGAGTAAACTGTGGAGGAAAATGACTGGCACTGCTCTCTCCCCCAGGGGAATGCAGGACATCTTCTCCATGGGTTCCCTGAGCCACCGGTTTGTTCCCTGTTTTGTTCCGAAGACAGAACATATGCTGCACCTTACTCAGATCAGAACGCAAGGGGCCAGTGTAATCAGTCTAGGGTCCTACAGTCACGGGCCTTGGTGGGGGAAGGGAAGGGAAGGGAAGGGAAGGGAGAATCCCTGCATTGTCCGCAAGGGGGCCAGGTTAGCTTGCAGAATTAGGACCTAAATTACCTTGGGCTGGATTGTGAGCCCCTTACTCACCTTGGAACGCATTAGTCCCACTGAAGTCAATGGGACTCCTTGCAAGAGTAACAAGGTGTGTCAAAGCATTCGTAGTCTGGCCCCTAATTTGGCAAATAACTTTGAATCTCTCATGGCGTCCAAGAAATTTCACAAACCATCCCATTATCCACATTCTGTATGTCCTGGGTCACCTGCCTCTTTCCTCCCCTTCCCTTCTCTTTTCCATGTGTTTGTGTGTGATTCCCTTTCCATCTCTTTCTCTTTCCCTTTTTAGTCTTTCTGTCTTTCTCCCTCTTTGTGCCTCCCACAGCTAAAGATCTGATTCTTGAACTGCTGGCAGCTGGGTTGGGAGGAACGATAAAACATGAAACAAATATCCAGTCCTTCTAGCTTTCCTCCCTGCTCGGTATGTTGAAAGAGAAAGTGCATGTACTTTTACTATCTATTTCTAATATCCAATGCTTCAGAGTATCAGATTCCTTACCCTTCCTGCATGAGAAATGTAAAACGGGGGGGCAGGAAGCTAATTTTATAGACACGCACATACACCCCAAAGCATCCCTTCCATAAATGTGGTGGGCTGTGATAGTGTGGGTGACAAGGTTTGGAGAATGTGGTACTTTAAATGAGTCACATATATAGGATTGTCACCACCCTAAGCAGCTCTACCCTGCTGATTTGGGTAAAAAGAAAAGGAGGGGGAAAAAAAACCCAAAACCTTTTTGACCATCTCAGCATTCTCTTGCTCATTACACTGACCTGTCAGAAATGACAATTTAGCCATGTCTGGTTATTCCATGCTGACAAGGTGCTATATACGCTTTTCTGCAATAATGTCAGCTTTTAAAGGTGTAATGTACTTAGGGAACCTCATTTCTATGATTTGGCCAAAAAAAGAGCCACTTGCTCTGTCAGTGGGGTGAGCAATACCTAAGTTTTCTTTAAATTAGGCATCGTTTTCAGGAAGATTGTTCTTCGAAAACTAGTTCAAAGGAGAGGAGCTATTTACTAAAAGATTTTTTTAAAGGTTGCTTATTGAGCAACTGCATGATGATTACCTTAGTGTCTACAGAAGCAGTAACGTTAGCCCTAATATCAAACATCTTTCACATATTTCCATAATGCAACAAAACAAAATTGCATTTGAGGGCATGTGTGTGCAATCTACAGTAAATATAGAAATATAAGATAGACACAACCATTTAAAAGGCAATTATGTAATCAGTATATATTACAATAGTAGCTTGGCCTAATTTCAGAAACTGCATGCAGGATTGTGGTGACAAAATTGTAGGCAGAATTAATTGCAGTCGCGGTTGCACCTGTTCAGAAAGCGAAGAGGTTGGTAGATAGTTTTCCAAATCCTTACAATTGCAGATGCAATTAATTGCTCATTCAGTATCGTAAACTGGATTGAGGGCCTGTGTGACTGTATATCAATAAGTTGGATAAGCCGCAGCTAAGGAAGGACTTGACTTCTGCACAAGTGTGAAGGGTGTGAATGCTGCACATCAGTGTAGTTCCTGTGAATATATGTCCTAGTGACTATGCTCCAGTGACTTTAAGAACCTGCTACTTACCCATAATTAAAGGAGCTCTCCTTTATTTCAAGCGGTAGTGGCTTGTGCTTTTACTGATCCTGAAGTGCCTGGGTTCCATCCTGATGCTGATAATCATGTGTACATAGCAACAATGAGTTACATAAACATCCTCATTCATTAACATATTGATCATTGTCACTGTGCTTGGCACTGTGCCAAACACCACCCCTGGGCAAAGGAGTTTAACTTAGACTTGGACAAAACAATTCAGACTCAGAATGCACTAAGTGACTAGATGACTCTCTAACCTCAAAAATCCTACATAGCATGAGATACTCAGGGCAAGCTTGTCTAATGCGGGTGGGGGAGTATGTAAGAAATGAGTTTACTGCCATGTCTCCTTCTAGTGGCTAGATAAGAGCCTACGACTGACTGTTAGCTAAATGAGCTTTTCCCTTTAGTTCAGATGTTAAGGGATTGTGGTTTTGGTGCTGAAGGTCACCGATTTGATCCTTGCCAATGACAATGGTGCTGCTATATAGAATAACACCCACGCTGTGCATGTTAAGCAAGGAACATATCACCTGACGACCTGTTCTTGGAGAAAGAATGTAACACATCTTATACCCAAAAGGAACCCCATGAGCTAAAGATTGGAGGAAACAGAGCTGCAGGGGTGGAAAGAAGATAGATGTCTGCAGACAGCATTGTGGGGTGGATAGGGAGTATCCTCAAAGAAATATTGAGTTAGATATGGATTTAGATGCTAATCCAAAGACTGGTTGCATTTTGGAATTGAAGTTTTGCTCATTACTGTTTGTAGGCATAGAAAAAAAAATTGCACTTTAAAACCACTAAGTAGGATGAACTAAAAGTGATATTACAACCTCTTTTTATTAGAATTAATTTAGAATGAGGCTGGGAGTATTTTTTGCTTGCATTACTCTACTGTATTTAGAGCTGCTTGGAAAATAAGGAGGAATTGGTGAATTTTCCAGCATCAAAGTTTTCTGTTTGCCACTGGAACACTTGTGCATTAAAATTTTTCCAGTCACCTCTCAGTGTCTACTGAAGCACAGAAAACATTCCTCTTGCCAGTGCCCATAATCTGAATGACACTCCTCGTGGTCACCACAGGAGAGTCAACTCTCACAAAACAGCAGGAGAAAGGTTTAGAGAGGCATTTGATCCACGAGTGACTTACAGACATGTGTGCCTCACTGCTAAAATGAGCTTGCAGAGCACAATAAGAAATTTAAGAACCATCTCATAGCCATGAAAGATGTTGTAGCCTGGGATACTATGGGCTAGATTTTCAGATCCTAGCATCTCCTTTGGAAGTGCAACGTAGGTCGTTAAGATTTGATCCTGCAAATGTGCACATGGGACCTCACTCATGCGAGTAAAGTCATGCACATTTATGTTTGCAGGAATACAGCCTTAATGACTGAAATGCAAAATTGATCTTTTTTCATTTAGCTTTAACTCAATCATTTTTACATGCACACACACACACAATTGCTAATAAAAACTGAATGACTATGAACTAATCAGACTATTCCTTCTATAACTGGGCTGGGAGAAAGAGTAAGATGCATTGTTATAGTTCTTTCTATTTGTAAACATTTGGCAGATATGATGGTGATGGAGCTGTGTTAATATCTAGGTAATAAATAATAGAGCAATGGAAGATGCAAGGGATGAGGATCTGTTAGGCTTAATCATACTATCCAGCTATTATGCAGTTCTTTTCATCGGTAGCTCACAAAGTGCTCTCCATTTTACAAGTGGGGAAACTGAGTCACGGAGCAGGGAAGTGACTCACCCCAGGTCACCCATCAGGCCAGCAGCGGAGCTGGGAATAGAACCCAGAGACAGGCACTGTGGCCTAGTGAATAGCCATGAGACTAGAGGACTGGGTTCTAATTCCCAGCTCTGCTGCTTGCCTGATGGGTGACCTAGGGTGAGTCACTTCCCGGCTCTGTGCCTCAGTTTCCCCACCTGTAAAATGGAGAGCACTTAGCGAGCTACCAATGAAAAGAACTGCATAACAGCTGGCTAGTATGATTAAGCCTAATAGAACAACAATGGAAGATACAAGCGATGAGGATCTATTATTTAAAACACCAACATACCACCAATAACCATGCCAGCTCAGAATTAAGATCTGGGGTTTGGAAGCATCTCTTTGATATACAGGCTGAGTTGGGGAGAAAATAAATCCCTCTATGGTGGGGTGTCCACCCCATACAAAGCAGAACAGTTTAAATTCAGTCAATTAACCTTGTATGCTGCACCTGGAGGAGAGCCAGGGAACAATAAATCTTACCGGAAAATGAAGTTCAGCTGGAGAGCAGCAGGTTTGGCTTGTATAAAGAAATGGAGCTGAAAACAGAATGGGGCTATGGAGAAAGAAGTTTGCAATCACTTCCTTTGAGGAGGGAAGTTTGTTTGGGCCTACTAAGTCTGGCAAGAAGTCAGAGTGGGGAAGTAGTCAACAGTTAATCCGTGGGAGGAAGGAGTTTGGATTGCTAAACCATGGGCAGAGTAAAAGATAGAAAAGGGAAGTGGGAAGGAGTCCAGGGAAATAGCGACAGTGTCTGAGAGCAAACAGACAGCAGTTGATGGACATGGGGACCCTAGACTGGAACCTGGAGTTGTGGGTGAGCCTGGGTTTCCCTTACAGCCGCTGGGAAAGTGGCACAAGTCCTGGCCTTGAATCAGAAGACTGTCTAGAACAGCATGCAGACAGCTGATCCAGTGAGACTTTGATACCCCAGAAGGGGAAGATTGTACAGGGACCTGGCTGGAGGGCTGAGTCATGAAGAGAGAGCTCCAGGAGATCTGGAGAGAGAGGAAGAACATGGTGTGAGCAACCGTCGGAAGGGGGCGTCCGCCATGAAAGGAGCTAATCCCCATGCACAGCTCCGAGGAGGCGACCCGACAGTGAGTAGCAAACCCCAAAAGACCCTCTTATCATGAGTTGTCAATATCATCAGCACAAACAAAAACCACATCCACACAGTGTGGTGCCATTTGCATTATGAAAGAAAACTTGAAATAGGACAGAAAATGGAAGCTGTTCCTGTGAAGGGAAAGATCAGATAAGTAAATTAAACTATATGTTGAATTCTGCTGTAAGCAGATATCCCTTAAGGCTACCAAAATAATGATTGGATTATCAAAGTGGTAGCATGTGCGGCTCATCTCCCTTTGTGTTACAAGGAGCCTTTCCATTAAATTTGTTGTTAAGCAAAATGTCTACGAGAGACTCATTTTGGATACTGATTATCCACCCCGTCGGAAAGAAGAACTCCTTGCCTCCCTTCCACAGACTGGAGTTACATTCCAGCAAGGAATTGCAAGGTCAAGTCATCAACCCCATGTCTTTGATATACCTGAAATGAGCAAATTCTACCAGCATATTCAATAAAGCAATTACAATAGCATTAATGCAAATTACCAAAAGCATCCGGCACAGTGCGTTGGAGCAGCTGAAGGTATTTTAGCATATTTCCCCAAATTGTAGAGGCAGGATTTCCGCATTGCTGCACAGAAGGAGAGGGAAGACAAATAACGCGAAACCCATTGATTGCAGGGGTGGCATGGAGAGGGAAGGCCTCTACACGGTGTTATCCTCCATGCTGCTTCTCCTATTGACTTTTGTCTGCTTTAGATCAGGCCCTAGAAGAGGTGAGATTCTAAACATTCTTGTGGCATGTGGTGCGCCCTTCCTTTTGTACCTCTTGTGGCAAATTGCTGGCACTACTATGATGGGTCTCGCACTTTCTCTTCTTGGGTGGGGGTTCAGGGCACTGTTTCTTGCCCCTGAACTGGGGTATTAACTGCCCCACTTGTGTCCTAGAGGAGGGGAGTGGAGAGGGTTAGGGTTATCCTAAGGGGCCCTAGGGATAGCAGTAAACCACTAGAACTAGCAGTTCCTTCCCCTGGGCTACTTCACTCTCCTGCCCTTCAGCTTGTGGGGCTTTCTACCCTCCCTTTGCACAAACCAGGTGTCCTTTTACCTAGGGTCTTGGTCTTCTTAGCTCACTGCAGCACTTCTCCAAACTCTCCTCTGCTCCCCTCCAAACTGCTCTCTGCTCCAACACCAATCTACTCTGCTTCAACTCCTCCAAACTGCTCTCTGCTTCAACACCAATCTACTCTGCTTCAACTCCTCCAAACTGCTCTCTGCTTCAACTCCTCCAAACTGCTCTCTGCTCCAACACCAATCCACTCTGCTTCAACTACTCCTCCTGTCTGATTGAAGCAGGGGGTTTTTATCATGTGACTGGCTTCAGATGCTTTAATTAATTTACAGCAAACTTTCTTCATCCTACAGGGCAGAAGGCTCCCTTCTAACACTCTCATGCTGCCCTCTGGCCATGCTGTATCACACCCTGCACAGAGGCTAGCCAGAATCTTGATGGGGGACACTGTCCCTGCTCGTCCATTTGGGCTCTCCTTAGGAGATGCCTGGTAGGGGGTGGTATGAGCAGAACAATGGCTGTGTCATCTGCTTTGCTCACTGGATGGCCACAGAATAGGGAACACCCTGCACTATGTATGCCTAAGAGAAACTCAGCCAGCTGCTACCTGGCCCCAAACCAGCTCCCCAGATGGGGCTTGGGGTGGAGTCTAACCCAATGAGCTCAATGCAGAATTCTCAAGTGGAGGGGAGAGGAGTTTGTGGGGTAACTACCTTCATAGGCATGTGCCCTCCCTTTCGCAACATTGCTACGATAGGATTTACCTCCTATGTTACCACTGCTCTGAGTCCCATGGGTATGCGGTGTGGATTTGGATGAGTGGTTTGTAGAAAGGCTGTACGGGCAGCATGGCAGGAGACACAGCTTTGCTGACAGTATTGCTAAGGTGCAGTATATGCAATATCCATGAAAAATAGCCTTATTCCCAGAAATCTCTGCCTTACATAAGAACTGACTCCCCCACCTGCAGCGACTCCAGGTCTGTGGTAGTGGATCAAAGCGACAGATCTGCCTAAGTGTTCCCCAGTCTCCCCCTTTTAATATGTAAACGGAGGGATAGGCCTTGTTTTGGTGTACTGAGGACAGTGTTGAAATTGCAAGCTATCATTTTAAGAGCAGGAGGGTTTTCCTGGTCCTGCTTGCAGGACAGTGGTCCCTTTAGCAAAGCATGCCATCAGAGCCAGTCTGAAAGAGCCCATGTAAAGCACAGTTGAGTGAGTTGTCCCTTGCTGCCTTAGGGAGCAGCCATTTTCTCTCTCTGTTTCTGGATTGTGAGTTGTCATTCTGAATTCTAAGAAATGAAGTTTTGATACACTGCAGCCTTCAAGCATTTTCATTTTCTGCTTTATCTTGAATCGCATGCGGTTAGCATTGACACTCTCCGTTCGCCTTTAGTTTTCTCAAAAAAAAAAAAAATTAAAGGCAGAGCAAATTACTTAAGGCATCAGTTAAAAATGGAAATCTTTCAAAATATTTGGTTACAAAATGCCCTCTGAAGTGTGTTAGGTTGGAGGTAGAATGTAATGACAGGTTGTAAAGGCTTTGGGTCATTCAGCAAGGGTTGGAGGGATCCCAGGGTATTATAGAGCTGTGTTTACTAGGATTGCTAAACAATGAGATGTACACTACCCTAGGTTCTAAAAGTGGCCCAGCTTCAATTCAGATTAATTTCTGGCAGGAATGAACTCCAGAGTTGCGGATATGTATTGGATTCCTTATATTTGTTTATGGGGTGCTGGAGGAAGGAATCTGGGAGTGTAGACCACGTGTCTGGAATCCCAATGAAATTCTACTGGAGTCTGAACAAATTTAATAATAAATCTGAAAATAACATTCAAGTATTGTAATACACGGTGGCCCAGTTATTCCTCTGTTCTATCCATGCAAACCCAATGACTTTACGTGATTCCATAGACATCAGTAGGATTTAATGGGTGGAACTGAGGGCAAAATTTGTCCCCTCAGCTGTATTCACTCATCCTTTTCTGATCTCTTTTAACTTCTTTGGATCCTACCCAAAGGAAGTGCTTAAAAGTAAGCTCGCTAATTTACAAAAAAAAAAGGAAGAGGAGCAAATGAAATCTGAGGAAAGCAAAATTAATGTTATGTTGCAAAAAATGGATGCTTTGACTTGACATAGGTTGGAGCAGGGAAAGATTTTTTTTTTAAGCCTTCATGGAAAGAGAAGGGCTATATTGTCACCTTGCAATGCAACCTGCATAAAGAAACAGGGCAAGGCTGCTCCTGGAGCAGAACAGGGTCTGAATTATGACTGTGCCACAGGGGAAAAAAGCTTCACCGCAGTACTTATCTTGGTTAACTTGGTTTACTACTTCTTCCCAGGGCAGTTCAGCTGAACTGATGATTCACTGGGGGATGGGGATGTGACCAAGCATCTGCCCACTCCCCACCCTTGCCTGCCTACCTACTCACTCCTGTACATGGGTGAGGGGGGTAAAAAATAGCAGTACGCTGATGATGCGCTCATGATGCTCCTTGGCCCAGATTGTCTAAGAAATCAATGCACCTCAGTATCTTAGTTGTGGATTGGTCCTACTTTGAGCAGGGGGTTGGACTAGTTGACCTCCTGAGGTCCCCTCCCACCCTGATATTCTATGATTTCTATGATCTTTGAGAATTTAGGCCCTTATGCCTTCCTCATTTCCTTAGGCATGTTCACGACTGACCTGAGAGTGATTAATGGTATAAAAGTCTCACCCACAAACCCCAATGCATCATTGCAATTGCAGACTGAAGCAGGAGCTGCTCTGAGTTCCATCGGAGCCTGAGCCTGACCTCGCACGTCAACAACCCTCCCCTTTGCTGCTGCAAAGTGCTCCTGCCCATCAATGGATAACAGAAAGCAGTGAAAGTAATGAGAGAGGTAATAAGAATTAAAACAAAGGTGGATGAACCTCGCATGGAAACAGAAAGATTTAGGATACCTGGAGAAAGACAAGTCAGCATTATATAGAGAAGAATTAATACTTTGGGATTAAACTGCGTGTGAAGGGTAGGGGCACGGCACACTAAAAATAGGAACAGGGTAATTTGGAAGCTAATCAAGCTCTGTCACAGATAAAATTAATAAGTAAAAAAAGTTTTAACAAGACATTAGCCTCCGAAGAGCCCAGGAAGCCCGGGGAGAAGGATATCGTATCAGGAGGTGTTATTAACGGGGCTATTATTAGAATGGGTATGATTAACAAGACTTGGGCAGAAAAGGAACAAGGTGAGGCTTAGAAGTACAGTCATATGTCAATGGTTGATCACCTAGAACACCATTACAGAGGTGAAAATGTTTTAAAGGGGGGAAAGTATCCCCAAGGGCAGGAAACAATTCTGGGAGCCGACAGAGAGTTGGATTAAAGTGGAAGTGGGTGAATTGTTTGAACTTTGTTATATGGGATGGGGATGCATGAAGAGAAGACAAGCTGTTGCTGTAATTGCTTTCCTACCTGTCCTTGGTCTTTGTGACAATTGTCTACCTGGAAAAGTGACAGATAGATACAGGCCTGGAGCATTACTGCCCTGAAGGAATGGAGAGGTCTGTTTTTAATACTACTTCTGCTTCTCCCATGATGCCCCAGAGCTGATGATAACTACAGACCAGGTCCTCAGCTGGTGTAAATCCTTGACATGCCATGGAAGTCAATGGAGGTGCACTGATTGGCACCTGTCATAAATAAAGGGAAGGATAAACACCTTTAAAATGCCTCCTGGGCATAGGAAAAACCCTTTCACCTTTAAAGTGTTAAAAAGCTAAGATAACCTCGCTGGCACCTGACCAAAATGATCAGTGAGGAGACAAGATACTTTCAAAAGCTGGGGGGAGGGAGAAACAAAGCCTCTCTCTCTGTGTGATGCTTTTGCCAGGGACAGAACAGGAATGGAGTCTTAGAACTTAGTAAGTAATCTAGCTAGGTATGCGTTAGATTCCGATTCCTTTAAATGACTGAGAAAATAAGCTGTGCTGAATGGAATGGATATTCCTGTTTTTGTGTCTTTTTGTAACTTATGGTTTTGACTAGAGGGATTCTCTATGTTTTGAATCTAATTACCCTGTAAGGTATTTACCATCCTGATTTTACAGAGGTTATTCTTTTTACTTCTATTAAAATTCTTTTAAGAAACTGAATGCTTTTTCATTGTTCTTAAGATCCAAGGATTTGGGTCTGTGTTCACCTATGCAAATTGGTGAGGATTTTTATCAAACCTTCCCCAGGAAAGGGGGTGTAAGATTTGGGAGGATTTTGGGGGGAAAGACGTTTCCAAACGGACTTGTTCCCAGTAACTGGTGCTAGACGTTTGGTGGTGGCAGCGAAAGTCCAAGGGCAAAAGGTAAAATAGTTTGTACCTTGGGGAAGTTTTAACCTAAGCTGGTGAAAGTAAGTTTAGGAGGTTTTCATTCAGGTCCCCACATCTGTACTCTAGAGTTCAGAGTGGGGAAGGAACCTTGACAACACCAGTGGAGGATCTGACTCGCTGCTTTAGCATTCTCTCTCAAAAAATAAGTTATTCTTCTCTGTTTTCCAGTGTATCCATTTTTCTTCCTGTTTGTGTATTTTAGACTGCAGGTTCTGTGATGGCCAAGGCTATGTGACTCATGGCTAAAATGTGTGCACATAACTAGCAATGCAAAATTACATTTGTGTTACTACCGTCCCCCATTTTCCCATCCCACCCCCCCAGCTGTCACTGGTCTGAAAGCTAGAATGTAAGCTCTCCGGGACAGGGCATCTTTTGCTATAGGTTGCTCAGTGCCTAGCACAATGGGGCTCTGCTTTATTTGGGCCATTAAGGCACTACTGTAATAAAATGTGGGGCAGGGATCACCTTTTTGTGTGTGTTTGTATGGTGCCTTGCACCATGGAGTCCTGGTCCATGACAAGGGCCCCTAGGTGATCTGTTAATACAGATAACAATTAGGAAGAAGAAGGATGGTTAATGGATTTCACCTAGAGAAGATGTGGATTTTCAAAGCTTTGGGACTGCGGCATTACTTTTATATTTCCTGGGCCATATTCTGCTATCACTGGGTGTAAACTAGGAGTGATTCCACTGCAGTCCACTGAGTTATTCTGTCATAAAATTGGTGTGAGACCAGAATCAGGTCCACTGTGTACCTTAACTATTTACAGAATTACCGTCACCATGGTGGCATCTAGTCACTGATCTTGTTAAACTTATAGGAATTATTTGACAATTGACACTGATAGTAACCGTGCTGCTGAGCGCCAGCTAATTCTGTGGCTCAGAAAGGGCAAGGCCACTGGAATACAGAAGGAATGCTCACCAGCATGTGTAACCCACACACCTCCTGGGTGTGGTGTTCTGTCCCATCAAGTGGCATGGAAACCACTTAGAGAGAGATAAAAAGGAGTCTGCTCTACAGCCTTAGCTAATAGCTGGTTGGCTTTTAGCTCATGCGGTAGAGGTTCATGCACTGAGGTCCCAGGTTCAATCCCGCCAATGGTTGGGCTCTGTTGGCGTTACAAGTGGGGACTCGTCTGGGACTTCAACTGGGAAGACTCTGAAGCTTGGGATGCGCTTCCTCAGCTAGGGGAAGTATGTAACCCACACACCTCCTGGTCCCATCTAATGGCACCGAGACCACTTAGAGAGAGTTAAATGAGTCTGCTCTACAGCCTTTGCTAACAGCCAGTTGGCTTTTAGCACATGTGGTAGAGGCTCATGCAGTAAGCTCCAGAGGTCAACAGTTCGATCCTGCCCACTGACAACCGGGGTCTGTCGGCGTTACACATGGATGGATGTACAGAATGTGTCTTCATTGCCTGTGTTCCATTGCTGCATTTCAGCTGAGTAAATTCACTCCCGTATATCATATTAGTCTCTGTTTTCCAGTGGAAAGTAGTGGTGAACATGCAGAGCCCTGATACACATAATATGCATAGCTGCTGTTTTACACGTGTAACATCTTGTATGCACTGAAATGTACAGCTATTTGCACTTGTAGAACTGTCAAGCAAACAAGTTGTGATTGTGTATGATAGAAGGGAAATTGGCACAGCCGTGTTTCTCACTCACCTACAGCCTGGTAACTCCTTGCAGTGGAAATCATTTGTTGTGAACCAAACTGGCTTAATCTACATTATAAAAATTGCTTCTCCAAGGCAGAGAGAAGACAAGAGGAGATATATTTACTCTCAAGCAGAAAGTAGGCGCACTTGATTTCAATTTTAACCATGATAATTAGTAGTACACTGGTAATGCCTAGAAGCCCCAATCACAGATCAAGATCCCATAATGTTAAGCACTGCACAAACATAAAACAAAATGTTAGTCCCGGTCCCAAAGAGATTACAGTCTCAAGGTACGTCTAGACATCAATCACTGGGTGTGACTGCATCTTGAGCTGACATACCTGAGTAAACTTTAATCTATCTCGCTTGAATCCTGGAACACTGAGTTCGCAGCAATGCAAGCTTCAGTGTGCACTAGCCCTGTGAGTAATTACCCAGGGTTCCCAGCAGGTTGTACAGCCAGCACGGAAGCTTACGCTGCTGTGCCTTCGCTCTTCAAGGCCTTGTGCTAGCTAGATCAAAGCTAGCTGTGGTATGTCATCTTGAGCAGCAGTCACACCCCACAACTGCAGTCTAGACATACCTTAAGTCTAAACTGAGAGACAACAGGTGGATCCAGCCAATAGCTGGGGGCGGAGGGCACAAGTAACTGAGATGATTAAGATCTGCACAGTAAGCAACAATCACAACCAACATGACGCCTGACTGATTGTCAATTGTTCTTACACACTGCAAAAAAACGATGACTTTTAAGGAGATGACTGAAGGAGGACAGTGTAGCTGCTTTGGGGATTTGTATGAGAAGCTGCTGCTGCTCCACCTCCTATGCCTAGGTTGGGTGGCCCTCTAAGGGAGATAGATCTCAGCCCACCTGCGATATAGCCAGTATGTCTCCACAGGTGGAGAAAATACATTACTTCACATAACAGATGTTCATGTGACTAGACCAGTGGTTCCCAAACTGGGGTTGGTGAATCCCTGGGGGTTCTTGGGGGAAAAAAATCCCTAATGGCAGACAGAGCTGTCCCTAGGGACCCTGGGCAGCATGGGGCCAGTAGCCTGAAGCCCCTGGACTTCTAAGAGCTAAGCAGATCAAAGCAAGCATATCTATCGCACTGAGGAGATTTAAACTTCAAGACTCCTTATAAGAAATGGAAAGGAAGGTGGATATTTTTTGCTGTTTTTAAAATTAAATAGGCAGCTAGTATTGCTTTAAAAATTATGAAGAACATGTTAAAGCTTTGTTGTACCGTGCGTCATTTGCCTGGACTGCTCAAGACCTGAATCCTTGTGTAGGCGGAACTCTTTGAGTTGGCTTCTTAAATACCTTCATGCTGTTTCACATCTGATACTCCTTGATGAAACACAGGATCCTTGTCTTAAAACAGGCTTATTCGAAGTGATACAAGCTATGAAAGTGAGATCTTGGAAGTGTGTTGCTGTTTTCATAATGCAATAAAAATACTGTAATGATAAATAATAATTAATAATAGTGTGTAATAAGCATGTCATAAAAACAAATTGTGTATTTCCAAGATCACTGCTTTTATAATTTATACTCAGAGGATAAAATCCCTGGAAATATTCACTTTTAGGAGGGGGTTCGCGAGACTAGACATTTTAGTGAAAGGGGTTCACAGGTTGTTAAAGTTTGGGAACCACTGGACTAGACTAAACCAATCTGGGTGGGGATTAGCATAGAAAAACAATGGCCTGTGGACAAACGGGGAAGAGACAACCAGAAGCTAGAGCAGAGAGAAGACAAAGGGGCCAGATGTCTCATCCAGCTGCTCAGAGAGCAGGAAGCAACAATTACTCAGGGAGGATAGGCCAGGCCCAGCTTAAGACTGGGATGAAGAAGGCTTTTCTCCAGAATCAGGCACCTATGTGAATCTACCTATCTCAGGGGAGATGGACTGTAACACTCTTCAGTGAAGAGTGATGGTGGAAACTACAGACAACAGATCCTTAGATAGGAGGAACTGGCTCTCATTGGAGTCTGGGTAGAAGATACAGTGAGTCTGGGTGAAAGAGATTTTATTTTGAGTTTATTTGAATATAATAAAGTACAGCCCCAGCAGGGGAATTTCGTCTGATAACTTTTGGAAATGTGGAGTTCTTAAGGGTCCCTGAGCAGAAGGGGGAATTGAAGCAGGGTGCTGCAGAATCGCCCAAAGCCATGTGGGGGTGCACAAGCAGCAAACCAGTAGAACCTCATTTATGAACCTCTCAGGGATGGAGGTTGTTCGGAACTCTGAAACGTTCATAACTCTGAACAAAACACCATGGTTGTTCTTTCAAAAATTTACAAAGGAATTTAGTATTTGTTGGTGTTAATTGAGAACCTGTGGAAGGTTGTATATTAACAGGAGTGGAGAGAGTGAAGTTTTCTTGCCACAGGACAGGTGTAACATACACAGCATTGATAAACCCTGTTATAGACCTGGCACCACCTCAACTCTTATCTCAATGGACCATCTGATTGATAAATTTCAAGGCCAGGAGGGACCACTGTGATCATCTAGTCTGACCTCCTGTATAACACTGGCCAGAGAACTTCCCCCAAATAATAACTAGAGTATACGTGTTAGAAACACATTCAATTTTGTTTTAAAAATTGCCAGTGATGGAGAATGCACCATGACCCTTGGTAAGTTGTTCCAATGACTAATTACACTCTCTGTTCAAAATTTACCCCTTATTTACAGTCTGAATCTGTATAGCTTCAGCTTCCAGCCATTGGATTGTGTCAACCTTTCTTTGCTAGGTTGAGTCACCCCTTAACCTTCTCTTAATTAAGCTAAATAGATTGAGCTCTTTGAGTCGACCACTGTGAGGCATGATTTCTAATCCTTTAATCATTCTTGTGGCTCTTCTCTGAACCTTCTCTAATTTATCAACATCCTTCTTGAATTGTGGGCTCCCCAACTAGACATAGCATTCCAGCAGCCATCGCACCAGTGCCAAATACTGAGGCGAAATAATCTCTCTACTCCTACTCAAGACTCCCCTGTTGATGTATCCAAAAATTGCATTAGAGCTTTTGGCCATAGTGTCGCACTGGAGCTCATGTTCAGCTGATCATCTGCTTCAATTCCCAAATCCCCTTCAGAATCACTGCATCGCAGGATAGAATCCCCAATCCTGGAAGTATGGCCTACATTCTTTGTTCCTAGATGTATACAGTTACTGTTCGCCATATGAAAACACATCTTGTTTGATTGCACCTAGCTTACCACGCAATCCAGATCTCTCTCTATGGGTGACCTGTCCAGTTCATTCTTTACACCCCCACCCAATTTTTGTGATCAGTAATGATTTTGTTTTCTTCCATGTCACTAATTAAAATGTTAAATAGTGTATGACCAAGAACTGACCCCTGCACATAGCCCTTAGAAACACATCCACGCAATGATTCCCTGTTTATAATTACAGGGAGACCTATCGATTAGCCAGCTTTGAATCCTTTTAAATTAACATGACACACATTAAATGGATTTTTTTTTTTAGGAAAATACAAAAAAAAGTGTTTTTGTTTAATTAAACAAAAGCTTTCATTGAAAATATTAAATTTTCCATAAGAATATTTTGTTTTTCTGAGGAACAATTAAAAATAAAAATGTTTTCATTTTTCAAAAAAGTAGAAGTTTTGGTTTTCAGTGTTTGGAAAATTGAATAAAATGGGGCCGGGGGTTGGTATTGGTATTTCATTTAAGAAATAGATAATAGATGATGGTTGTTATTACTTCCTTTCTAAGGTACCTGTGGACAATGTCATTATCCTTTATTTTCAATCCCTGAAGGTAACAGAGAGAAGAATCTGACCTATGGTCCCTATCCAGAGCTGATGACAATTTTATTTCTATAGATGTAATGCCACCAATCAAGTATACGTCCAATAGTTTTGGACAGAAGGTGTGCAGTGTTACACTCCTCCCACTCATAACACTGTGTATCCATAATTTATATCTTTCAAGACTGCATCAACTTCTTCCCCTGCATACTTTGGGCTACATTCTCCTCTTCTCTCATTTAATAGGATATACTCCAGCTTTGCATGTATGTGACTGACAGGAGAATGTGGCCAGTTGGTTTTAAATAAAACCCATGGGGAAAAAAAAAACTTCAGGACTTTACATTTCAGCCCGGGCGCATGTTTTAAAAAGTCCTAAAGTATTGATCACAGTAGTTAGGCATAATCAAAGAGCCTCCAACAGGGTCATAGGCAGAGCGCTGCCTGTAAGGTTTTTTTGTTCTCGGCATTAGGTACATCTCCCGTGAGTTTTGCTGAAGCTGTATTAATTGGATGATTAAAGCAAAAGCCCGATCAATCAGAATTTGAAGAGATGCTGAGTGTTATCATAAAGCAAAAAGTAAAAATGTCGTATCTACCCGGTATAAAAAAATCAATAAGGTTTAGAGGAAAGAAAGAAAGACAGAAAAGAAAGAAAGTAGGAAAAAGCTAATTGCTCCATCTTTTTGCAGAGTTATTTCCTGAGTCACTTGCTCATTTTTATTCTCTTTTAGGCCTGTGTAGAATGACCCTGCGCCCCTCATCTCACATATGTAAAACCATAGCTACATGAATGGCTGTGCTTGTTCCAACAGTTCTTCTCAGTCTTCTGTTCAAAATTGCCTTCTTTGGCTTTGCTACACTCTAGTCTGCTGTTATTGAACTGGACTGAGACTTGAGTTTAACTCCTAACTCTACCAGAGACTCCCTCCCTCTGTGCCGTGAGCAAGTCTCTTCATTTCTCAGCTTCCCCATCTGTGATATGGGGATAGCAGTAATTCCATTGTCTGTCTTGTCTGGTTAGACTGTAAGCTCTTTGGGACAGGTTTGTCTCTTACTATGTGGTTGGGCCTGGCAGTGCTACTGTCATAAAAAAAAATCAAAATCAAATTTAGATTCATTTCTAAAAATGGGTGAAAACTGGAGACAAGAGGATTGTGAGAAAAGTCAGTTGTATTAAGGATCTGATCCAATCTCACTGAACAAAAAGAGGTCCCGATCTTGCTTTGGACCTCTAAGCACTATGGTAATACTGCTAGTGTCATGAACCAGCAGCTGGGCTGAGTGGTGGGAGTGGGGACTCAGGATCTGGAGCCATGGAGTCAGAGTCAGAAGCGAGAACCAAGGGGTCAGAGCTGGAGTCAGGAAGCCAGTAGGCAAGGAGGACTGTAATGGACAGGGGTTGGGGAGAGAGCAAGGTTGGGGACAAGGCAGGCACAGGAGCGATTGAAGCTGCGGGCCTAAGTGCTGAACAGCTAAAGATCAGTTTTGCTGTTGGACTTAAGAGCAGGCTTGCTGATTTCCTTGGCCACTCAGGCAGAGTGGTCAACTGGAGAGCCCTGCTGTGGTTCAGCTGTGCCCGGAGACTGGGCAGGTCCATCTGCAAGTCCTCATTCCTGACAGCTAGTGCTGTCATAGGCCTCTGTTAATTGGCAGGATGAAGGACATTCTCGTGCATCAGTTTCCTTTCCTGCTGGTCTGCTGTACAATGAGAAGATGAATCTTCTAAATAAGACACTGTTACCTGAAGTCACTTACAAATATTAGCCCTGACCATGCTCCTTTGTAGATGCTCAGTGCCTTCTAAGGGCCAAAGACAAGATTTCAAACTGGGGGGAGGGCTAAAACTATCCTCCTAAATCCATATTCCTGTATCTAAATAAATGTGTGTTTTGTTTTTCCCGGAAGATGCTGAGCACGCACCAATTCCCATTATTTTCCCTTTTAAAGATCAGGACAGTCAGTTAGATACCTGACTATAGACCTAGCAGCCAAACCTTAGGCAAAAATTGGTACCAAGATTTTCAAAACTGAGTGCTTATCTACAGTGATGGCAGCTAATGATGTCCCAGGGAGTTTTGCCATTGACTTCAATGAGACGAGGATTTTCTGAGACCAGACATAATAGCTTTGGAAGAATGTTCAAATCATACTTAATAACCTGGATTTTTTGCTGAGGTCTATAGCTCAACAATGGTATTACTAATATTATATTCAGTGCCTAGAGTATATTAGGTATTCCCCAGACAGATAATAGAATCCAGAAAATCACTTTGCCCAGAAGACCTCACTGTCCAAGGACAGACAAGTAATCAGAGCTGAGGGGGAAAACACCTCCAACCCTCGATAATTACCAAAGCTGAGTGTGGCTTTCAAGTGGCACAGTAGTCATCTGCTGCTGGGAAACACAAGATGCATCCAGAGAAAGAGAGAGTCCAGTCCTGAAGAGTCCCCTACCTCAAACTTTTCCCCCTTATTTATACATTAGTAATAGAATGACATGTCCCTTAAAGAAAACTTGTTAAGTAAGCAGTTCCAATGGGCAAGCAAGAGGCGCCTTCTGATTATCGATTAACCAGGTGTGGGTTTTTTCCAGAGTTTGCAGGCCCCAGTAGACATTCCTGGGGCACATCCTGCTCTTCTAAGATGCATGTATCAGCAACTTCAACACAATTCTTATCAGGAAGGACGTGGGGTCAAGCTGCCCTTTCTGTGGCACCCAAAAACCCCCCTCCCCTCCTGCCTTGGTTAAGCTAAGCCTGCTGACTTGGCTGCTTTTAGAAAAAAGCCATAGTGGTTTCCGGCACTTTACTGGTTTGCCAAAGTCTCCCCGTACACGTGTATATTGTTTTTAATTAAAGTACATATCAACTAGACAAAAGTGAGTCCTTCTAGGGAGAGACTTAAATGTGGAGTGAGGAAAAAACATTTGTTTTTTTTCCTAATAGCGTCACATTTGGGGGAGAAAAAAATATTGGCTAATGGCCGTAGAACACCTCACGTGCAAGATCTGTCATGGAAAGGACTTTTAGGGATAGACTGAAAGGCAAGTCTCAAGCTGAATCACAATCAAGCTCTGTTGCAGTGATTTCTGGTAGACATCATCCATAGAATTGGTTAATAAAACCAGTGACTTCGCTGCAGGTGGCAATGTAAGAACTTCACTCCTTTCCCACTGCAACAGGCAAAAAACAGGCCATCACTAAGATACCTTCCCTTCACTACTCCACCAGCAATCTGTGGAACCAAGTGCCCTGAAGATTTAGAGATAATTTAGGGACCCTTTTTATGGTCTGTCTTTGGGTGCTAAGGCAATTCTGTCTTCAGGCCACCTTTCAAATGCACTTGCAGAAGGCATTTGTTTTTCCTCCAGCTGATAAAATTCATTGTCTTTAATAGTTTCGTGATGATGGATGAGCTTCCCCATCCCACTAAGCGGATGGCCCAGACAGTCTATTTCACTTTAAGTTCTCAGGCTGAGGATGAACAATGCTCTGGGAGATAGAAGCCTTTATTAATTAAGCCACCTATCTACCCCTCCCACATCCATTTCAAGACCAACCGTTTCCCCCTGCAAATGACTTACTGTAGGCTGCAATTTTGCACTTTACAGTTCTTCAGCTGGTGATGGAGCCTGTGACCTTAATTGTATCCAGCCATTGCACTGCTATTGAAATACCAATGGGGAGGTGGGGGGGAATATAGTAATTTAGTGCACAGTACACAAATCTAATATCCTTGCTACCTTCTATTCTTGTGGAAGATTGGAGGTTTCCTTTAGAACTGTTACTTTGGGTGAATGAACAAATGAGCACCTATTCTCCCTAAAAGATGGGATTTTTATGTGATGGTTAGATCATGGATCTGTCTTGAGCTTATGCGATTTGTAAGGCTTTAGAAGTGGAAGTGGGGGGAAATGCCACATCTCTCTTACTTATAAATCTCTTTGAACTTACGAAGGATTTCATCTGTATACATCTGGATAAACTATCTCTATAGTTAAATACACTCAAAGCTGGTGTGGAAAGCCTAATCTTGGAAAGGAAAATAAATAATACAAAATAGCTGAACAGAAAAATGTTGTAAATGTTAGTCAAACAAAATGAGATATTTGCTAGGGGCCGGGGAGCCAGAAAATTGCAAGCATTTAAGAGAAATGCCTTTTACTTTAAATTGACTTCCCATGCCTTACTACTGCAGGCTTCTAGGCAGAGGGGGTGGGGAAAACATCGTAAGTTCAATAGCTACCCACTGACTGTAAACAGGAGAAGGAACTCTGCGAACACAGCAGTGAAATATAGGGTAATTTTCTCTTTATTAGAGTCCATGAACTCTGCTATGTTAATGGGTAAGCTCTGTATACAGTGCATATAACAGAATTATACTGTTATTTTCTGCAGTGCTTTACTTGCCTTTTCTAGTTCCTTTTGAAAAAAGAGACAACTTTTTTTCATTTTTTCACCCATTCTGCCTTCTGCATCTTCCTTTATCATATAGTTATTAGCTTTCAAATGCACAATATGTTCTGGTACCATAGTTCCTCTTGAGGGTAGTTTGGATGATACCAAATACAAAAGTTCTCGCTTTCTTGGTCTCACCCAAATAATTGTAATTGTTTTAAAATAGAAAGGGGAAAAATTATAAACAGAGAGAAAGCTGTTCGTTAGGGATTTGGTCTTTGAACTGGAAGCCCAGAACTTCAAACTCTTAACCTTACCTCTGCATCTGAGTGGCCTTGGACAAGTTAGTTATATGTCTTAAAGAGCTGATGATCAGCTAGATAATTATTCAGGGATTTAGGAAATAAAAGTGTTAACATAAGAAGTGCCATACTGGGTCAGACCAAAGGTCCATCAAGCCCAGAATCTTATCTTCCAATAGTGGCCAATGCCAGGTGTTTCAGAGGGATGAACAGAACAGGTAATCAAGTGATCCATCCCTTGTTGCCTATTCCCATCTTTTGGCAAAGAAAGGCTATGAACACCATCCCTGCCCATCCTGGTTAATAGCCATTGATGGACTTATCCTCTATGAATTATCTAGTTCTTTTTTGAGCCCTGTTATAGTCTTGGTCTTCACAACATCCTCTGGCAACGAGTTCCACAGTTTGACTGTGCATTGTGTGAAGAAATACTTATTTTTGTTTGTTTTAAACCTGCTGCCTATTAAATTCATTTGATGATCCCTAGTTCTTGTGTTATGAGGAGTAAATAACACTTCCTTATTTACTTTCTCCACACCAGTCATGATTTTATAGACCTCTATCACATCTCCCCTTAGTCATCTCTTTTCCAAGATGAAAAGTCCCAGTCTTATTAATCTCTCCTCACACAGAAGCCGTTCCATACGCCTAATAATTTTTGTTGCCCTTTTCTGAACCTTTTCCAATATATATATTTTTTGAGATGGGGCAACCACATCTGCATGCAGTATTCAAGATGTGAGCATACCATGGATTTATGGAGAGGCAATATATTTTCTGTCTTTTTATCTATCCCATTCTTCATGATTCCCAACATTGTGTTTGCTTTTTTGACTGCCGATGCACATTGAGTGGATGCTTTCAGACAACTGTTATGTGCAGTACCTCCCAAATATTATTATGATTAGACGGAATTCTTTGATCTTTACATAGGCAGTACTCCTGGGCCTTATCTACATCAGGTTTCATTAGGAGAAGTGTATCGAATGCAGGTTTTGAAAAAGTTAAACTTTACTGTACATCGTTCTGCCCATGTGGCTAAGTTGCTTCCAACCTAACTCCCTGCATTCCTTGTTTTCTTGGTGTCTCCTCAATAGCGGTCCCTCTAGGGAGCATAGGCCCTCGGACTCTGGTTCCACTAATCATGGTACATATTCCCTATTTCACAAATATTTTAATATAAAAATTAAAAACAAATAGTTGATGCCCAGGCCCCGACCTCTGTGTCCCAGAGGTTGCTAGCACGTAGCTGAGTTGGAGTCTTATCTTTACCATAGACTCAGCTAGTAGATAGTGTGGTCTTCTCCAAGAATGACCTGTCTCTGAGTCGAGTAAACTGGCCTCCAGAAGTTTCTGCCCCTCTGTTCTGTGATAGTCTCTGTATGCTATCTCGGGAGTTGTGTCTGCTGTCTCTTCAGTGTCTCCTGTTTCTTGTTCACTTGTTGACACCACACCCCTCACAACTGTATGGGTATGCTGGGGAAGAGGTGTAGTAGTCAAACTCCCATTTGCATGCAATTCTCCTGAGGCAAATTGGGATCTATTGTCAGTGAATAGAACGTCTGGAGTGCCATCTCTCTAAAAATGGGCCTTCAGATGGCCAGTCACTGACTTGCTTCTTGTATCAGGCAGGGCATCGACCTCCCAAAAACATAAATAGTAGTCCACTGTAATCAAGTATTGATTTCCACTGAAAGTAAGAAAGTCCATTCCTGCATTTTCTAATGGTTGAGTGGGCTGCTCATGTGGTATGTTTCTTTCTACTGAAGGTTATTACATGACAGGCAGGTGTCATGCTCTTCTATCAAGGAGCAGAGTTGTGTATTCATTCCTGGCTAGTAAACACACCCTTGAACCCATCTAAGACAGCTCAGAGACTCATGGATTTTAAGGCCAGAAGGGACCATCATGATCATGTAGTCTGACCTCCTGCACATTACAAGCCACAGAACCTCACCCACCCACTTCTGTAATAGACCCATAACCTCTGGCTGAGTTACTGAAGTCCTGACATCATGATTTTAAGGACTTCAAATGACAGAGACTCCACCATTTACTCTAGTTTAAATTTGCAAGTGACCCATGCTGCAGAGGAAGGCGAAACTTCCCGGGGTCTCTGCCAATCCAACCTGGGTGAAAATGCCTTCCCAATCCCAAATATGGTGATCAGCTGGACCTTGAGCATTTTGGCAAGACCCAATAGCCAGACACCTGGGAAAGAATTCTCTGTGGTAACTCATCTAGTAGTTCATCTCTAGCCGGATAGTTGCTACTAGCAATCGTAGATCAGCTATATGCCATTGTAGGCCATCCCATCATCTCATCCCCTCCACAAACTGATCAAGCACAGTCTTGAAGCCAGTTAGGTATTTTGTCCCCACTGCTCCCCTTGGAAGGCTGTTCCAGAACTGCACTCCTCTGATGATTAGAAACCTTCACCTAATATCAAGCCTAAACTTGCTAATGACTAGTTTATATCCATTTGTTCTTGTGTCAAGATTAACTTAACTTAAATAACTCCTCTCCCTCCTTAGTATTTACTCTCTAATTTCATCAGAGGAATAATCATATCTCCCATCAGCTGTCTTTTGGTTAGACTAAACAAGCCAAGTCTCCTTTCATAAGATAGGTTTCCATTCTCTGATCATCCCAGAAGACCTCCTCTGCACCTGTTCCAGTTTGTATTCACCTTTCTTAAAGACGGAAGAACAGAACTGCACACAATATTCCAGATCAGGTCTCACCTGTGCCTTGCATAATGCTAATAACTCTTCCTTATTGCTACTGGAAATAGGATACAGCAGGCAAGGTAAGATTTCATCAGCCTTTTTCACAGCAGCATCACATTGGCTGCTCATACTGGGATCAACCAATACAGCCAGGTCTTTCTACTCCTCTGTTGCTTTCAACTGATCAGTCCCCAATTTATAGCAAACATTTTTGTTGTCAGCCCCTAAATGCATGACTTTGCACTATTATATTTCAACCCATTTCTATTACTCCAGTTTTCAAGGTCATTCAAATCTTCTTGTATGATATTCCAGTCCTCCTCTGTATTGACAATACCTCCCAACTTTGTGTCATCTGCAAATGTTATTAGCACATTCCCACTTGTGCCAGGTCATGAATGAAAATGTTAAATAAGACTGATCCCAAAACCTTGAGGAACTCCACTAGAAACCTCCCTCCAGCCTGACAGTTCACGTTTCAGTATGACCCGTTGTAGTCTCCCCTTTACCAGTTCCTTATCCACCATTCAATTCTCACACTAATCCCTATCTTCTTCAATTTAATAATTTCCCATGTGGAACTGTATCAAATGCCTTACCGAAATTCAGGTAGATTAGATCTACTGCATTTTCTTTGTCTAGAAAATCAGTTATCTTCTCAAAGAAAGAGATCAGGTTGGTCTGACATGATCTACCTTTTGTAAAACCATGTTTCATTTTATCCTAATTACCATTTACCTCTATGTCCTTCACTTTTTCTTTCAGAATTTGTTCCAAGTCCTTGCAGACAGCTGAGGTGAAACTAACAGGCCTGTAGTTTCTCAGATCACCTTTTTTCCCCTGTCAATGCCCAGGTATGAGACATATTTTTTGCATGACATCCTTATGTAACAGGGCAGGGACAATAGCTCTCTGTCCTCAAAATATGATTCCATCCTGCATATTCAGTTCATCTTGAATTTGAAAATGTGATATTTCTCCTGTCGGTAGGCTTTTGTCTTCTGGACACCCTGCTAGTATTGATCTTAACTAACACCAGTAGCTGTCCTGGACAATATCTGCCCCCTACCTGGTAGCACTGGAAACACATTAACATGTGCTACAATCTCTCTGGAGCAATAAGAAGGGGCTTTGCCTTGCTTGTCTCTAGTGTTCTGTGGTCTGATTGCACTATTACTCGGTGGCCACAGCTAATGGAATTGCTCCACTCCATGTACCGTAACAAGAAACTGTTTCTATTTGGGTGAACCCAACCCTCATTCAGTTTCTGACAGGGCTGTGCTGGCATCAGTCAGGGGCTGCTCCTGAAAAAGAGCTACACCCAATCCTTTTTTTAGTGCATCACACTGGAGACTGACATTAACTCTCCTACCTGGTATTACTTCAGGACAGGGGCATCCGTTGTCATTTGTTCAGCATATCAAATGCTCACTGTTGGGAATTGTAATGGGGTGGCACCTACCTGTCATGAGTGCCCCCTTGTTTGGGTCTGTGTCTGAACCTCTTTCAGTCTGTGGTGATCCCTTCCAGCAGTTTCTCTGGCAGTTTCTAGTGAATCAGTCCTCCAGATGTTACACAGTTTGTTTGGAACACAACTCAAGCTGACCCACTCCGGCGTATTAGTTCAACAAAGTCTTTAAGTGCTCCTGGCCCTCATAGGGGTCCATGTCCCTAGGGCTTTCCTCCCTGGAGACTCTTCCCCCAATCTGATCTGTTCTGGCCCCAGCTCTCCAACTGGGCCTCTTAACAGTTAATATCCCCTTCTGGGATTAATCACTGTACATTTGTAGGTCACTTCCCCAGTGGCTTATGAGGCAGACCCAGTCCTGCCCATTACTCTCAGTCCCAGCCCAGGGACCCTAAGAATAGGAGCCATGGGCTGTCAGGTTCCTTTAATTAAAGTACTTTCAGTTTCCTGGGCCATGGTCCCAGCTGTTACCCAGGGTTATCTGAATTCAAATCTATGGTAACTAATCTGTGTTCTCCAGGCCGTACCAGGAAATAAATCAGTGGAGGACACAGCACCTCTATCTGATAAATGATTGGAGCATATAGAGTGCTTCCACACAAAAATCCTTCTTTTTATTAAGTACAAAGCACACATAAAAATGCAATAATCTATAACATTCCAGAATATAGTTACCCAAAGTCTGAGATGGTAACAAGTGGCAGCAACAGGTTTCTGGTAGCCAGCCTTTCTCCTAGCTGCTGGGGAGTTTTATGTCAGTGACTCATTTCTCATAAAATATCCAAACTTCTCCAAAGTACACTCTCTAACGAAACTGTTTATAGGTTGTCTCTGGACCAAACACATAACTCATAATGGCCCTGAATAGGCTAGAAATCTCCCTAGAACAGCTTAGCAACAGTGAATAATAATTCATTATTCTACTTATCAGCAAAGCCACTTCAGCAAGAAACTTACAAACACAGGCACCCAGATCAAGGTCAGGTATTCACATCCCCCCACACACACACACCCCACACCCTCTCATGAATCTGTCCTTTCACTTTATCTATTTTAGTTAGTAACACAGCAGTTGTTCAGATGTTTTTGTTCTCTCTGCCTAAGCCAAGGCCAGATTTTTTTCTGACTCTCTAGTGTCCTCACTTCCAGCTTATGGTGGCTACGTGCACAAGATGGCTACGGTTTATATTAAATCCAGGTCTTTAATAAGACAGCCTTCCTCATTGTTTCACTCTTACCTCAGGGCTCTTCTATCTTCAGGCCCAGGAGCTCTTTCTCGCTCCCTGGATCTTAACTAGCCCTGAGCTGTCCATGGTGCTGCAGTCTATCAGCCCACTAGGAGCATTGCCTTCACTCTTCAGGCTCTAAGCAGCAACTGACTCTGGTCTTCACTGCAGCTCCTTTTACATTAGTCTGCAACCCTCTGATTGGCTAACACCTTGCAGCCTTCCTCTGATTTGGCTGTTTTCCTGCAGACTCTCTAGGCTGCTTGGATGACTCCTCTACAGATCTTTTCCTGGGATGGGTTTGGCAGGACCCTGAGGTCTCCAACAGGGGTCCACTGGGCCTAGTCCACCCTGTCACATGAACCTTCCTAGTCCCACTGAAACTCCTGCTAAGTGAGCTGCTGTATGGGTTCCACTATGGCATTCTGGCATGGACAGAACTTGGACAGAAAAAAATATCATTCCCATGAAGCGCTGTACCCCTCTCATATCCACTAGAGCTAGCATGTCTCTCATTGCCTTGATCTTGTTGGGATCTGCTTTCAATATCCCTGCTATGAGAATATGTCCAATGTGATGTCACCTCATGCTGTTTGAATCACATTTTCTTCTGGACTAAGTTTTATGTTCTTGTTCCTGCATCACTATAGAAAAGTTTCTAGCTTTTGGTCATGGTCTTATTCAGCTTCTGTGTCATTGTTCCCTTCACCTACAATGAGGATATCATCTGCAATTATTTTCAACCCAGGCAGTTCTTCCAGTGCCTGAATGAGTTTTCTCTGGAACATCTCTAGTGCTGGATTTATGCCCATTTCCAGGTGCAGCCATCTGTAGAGGCTAAATGGTGTTGCAAAGGTTGTCAGCTTACTGGACTCTTTATCCAGGCTTATGTATCCAAATACATTCCTCACATCACAGACCATAAAGATTCTGGCTTTGGGGAATTCTGGCAAGAAGTTCATAGTTGTGGATAATAGCCATCTTATCAGTGCCCAGTTCAGTAGCTTTGGGTCCAGCAGATACACAATTTTCCTGATGACTCTTTAACATCACCATGATGCTCTCCCAGGCTGTATTGGTCTCTACAGGTGCTATGATGCCCCTTCTCTGCAGACTTTCCAGCTCCTTGCAGATTTGATTGTGTCGTACTACTGGAATTTTTCTTTGTAGGTAAGCACACAGATTCCACTCTGGGGTCTACTTCTAGTCACAACTTTCTTTTAGAGACCTATCGCTTGTGAAAACCTCCTCATATGCTTTTAAAATTGCCTCCATTGTCCATGGGATTCCACTTTTTTGCTTCTTGCGCTGCAACTATAAACTTCTGATGTTGCACCATGATTAGATCCCTGGCTCATATGGCTGTGTTTCCCAACAGGGGTATCTAGTACCTACCATCCACTACCACAAAATTCAATTGGTTCCATCTGTTATATTTTGGGTCAGTTACTGTGAGGTCACATTTTCCTATGGGTTACATTAAGCTCTCATTGTACATTTCTAGATCTCACCTGCTCTTTGTAATGGATGTATTCAAGTCCAATTCACCCTGAGCAATCACATTGCTGGAGGCCCTGATATACAGCTGAATTCACACAGGGACATGTTCCTTTTACCATTGTTGCATGCACAGAAGCTGGTGTATTCCTGCCTTGACTGCCTGAACCTGGACTCTTAACTCTTGGACTCAAGATGAGAGTCCTAATCTAATCAGTGCTTTATGGTGTATCATTTTTGATGCATTTGGGATGGTTGTGTTGGTAACAGGGCTACACTGGTCTGTAACATATGGCACTGCAGAGATTCTAGGCCATGCTGCTACTATGGGGAGTCCAGGAGGGCTGCCAAACTGATACTGGGTCTGGTGCAGGCCACGATCAGGAAGTCACAAAGGTGCTTTAAATCCACTTTATATCACCCTCCCCTAGGTTGTGAGTTCTGGGCTGTACATCTCAAAGGCCACCACCATTGCAAACATCTAGCATTCCTGTGAAACACTTACATAAACAGCACCATTGTGATTGCAAGCAAGGATAAAAAATGTTCCATCCTGAATCAGATCCCTTTGCACCATTGCAGTGATGGGGTAATAATGAAGATACTTAAATATTGCATCTCCCTCCAGACCAGGGATTTAGGCTGTAGTTCCTCCTGTAATTCACTGTGATCACCTTACCAGGTTAGACTTTAGTTCACCTGCCGTCTGTTCTCTTAGGGGCAATGACAGGTTAAGCAAGGGACCAACCATAAAGCAAAGTACTATTAATTAGGAAGAAAAGCATTAAAGATAAAATAGAATTTGAAAACCAATAAATAGTTTACGTGCAGGCCTTGGATCCATCTTCTCCATGGAGACCCTGAGAGAAACAAAGTACTTCACACCTTTTAGTAGGGTCAGTCTCTTTTTTTGGTCATAGTTTCATGTCCATTCTTGGGTTGAGTTGGTGTCACCTCTCTCCCAATGCTATAGTGGTTGCTTTGCATAGTTTTTAGTTTTGTTTGACTGGCTTCTCCAACGAGGTCAAATTTGTCTATGCTACTCAACCAGTGGGTGAGGATTCTCTAGACCTGTTACTGGTTTAGGGATTGGCAATAATTACCTTCTCCCCAATCTGCAGTGATTTCACTTCCTGCAGGAAAATTCCGTTACTCCCTCACAGAGTCTGAATACAACTCCTAATCCATACAGACACACACACATAGCCTATGAATACTCCATGTGTCCATAATGTCTGTCACACCATGCACTGGAATGTTGCTAAACCACATCTTGATCCTGAAGACCTCTTTCAGGCCTTTTCAGACATTCTGTGTTTTGATCTGTTCCTGCTCTACTGGTGCATTTTCCTTTTCCATTTGGAAGGGGGAGGGGAGAAATGGAGATTTACTTTCAAATTTCAAACTGTAACACCTTGGATAGGTGGGGGACACCCATTAGCCTTGATAGTTAAATCCAAGTGTGTTTGACATGGGTAATGTCGAGCTGAACACTGCAAAACACAATGGGCTTGAAGTGCCAATGAAGAGTAAGGCCTTCTCTGTTCTAGAACATGTTTTATGATATAGCTATACCAACAATCCCTCCTAGGGGAAACTGAGTTTATACTGTCAGAAGAAGGAGTTGAGTTTTTTTGCGAGCATGCCTTATACCATTTTCTTCAATGAAATAAGCTATACTGGCAAAAATCATGTTTTTACTTGTATAACTGCATCTCTACAACTAGGGCTTTGGCCAAAGAGAAATGTTTGGGCTTTTTTTAAAATCTCATTTCTAATTGACATGACTATATTGGCAAATATTTCTAGTGTAGACTGAGCCTAACTCTACTGAAATCAATGGAGTAACATTGGTGTGAGTGAGAGGAAAATCAGGCCCCATGTCTCTTCAAATGCTTTTTGTAAAGGCGTGCAGTAGAAAAATGTTATAAAGGAAGGCATCTCAGGCTGTCCTATTTGAAACTGGGGGGTGGGGGGGGGGAGAATCAGATAGAGCTGTTCCATTTAAGGGAAAAGAAATCAATGGCACGTAGGCTGTAGCGTGACTGAACACTTACTATGAAAGAAATTAAATTTAAGGCTTGAATTAATCAGTAGCATGTTGGTTATTATGGAGGGAAAAAATTGCACCAGACATGAAATATCAGCATCCTTAAAAGCAGGACTAACACACTGGCAAAGCATGGTGACATACCCTGCTCTACTGCTTGGTCTACTAAAGGATAACAACCTACTCCTGTGTGAGATTTAGGTGAAGGCTCATAGGGGCAGGTGTCTGTATGTTGTCTGAGCTGCCTTGGCCATTGCTACTCTTTTCTATTCGCCACGCTTGTGTTTGCAAAGCATAAACCAGAATCCAAGTTGCTGCATCTGGTGCAAATTGAAATAAAACAAAGACATGCTCATTTTAGCCACATAATTTAAGAAAGGAGACAGGCTGATAACATTTAGAACAAGCCTCATGCACGCCAGTCAGCCATTATCCTTCAGAAGCAGGTGGCAGATGGCATGAAATCATCTTTGTCAGACCTCCGTAGCTTCGCTGCCACATTTGGGAGGATGGTTCTTGTAATGACTACTTGCATATTCATACTGTGTGATGGGCACTTTTCGATTTCTGTGCACCTCATTTTGGGAGGAAGCTAATATGTCTACATGTGTACTTGATGGCATCATTCACATTTGGCTTCATTAAGGGAAAATAGAAGATTTCTCTTGCCTCTCTGATAGTATCGGAATGTCACAGGGAATCAATATGCAGACGACAGCTGTGCCAGCTGGAGGGCTTGGATCACAGAGGTTTGTATAGAAAATACATTTAAGATATATTACCATAATGAACTGGTTAGTCTGCATGCGTGCCACTGCCTTCTACTGGATGGAATCAGAACTGCTCATATGCATGTTATAGACTCCGTATCACTAATAGTGATTCTCCTATAGTCCTTGTGTTAGGGACCTGTGTTTTTGGAGATGGAAGATCTCCTTTCTAAGATTACTATCTCCATCAGACTCACCATGGTGAGTGCAGTATAGATAACTATAAAGTTCTAGATGGTCTGTAACAGTACGCCATGATGTTCCTCCATAGATCTCAAAGTGCATTACAAAACTTGGTATTCAGCAGATGGGTAAACTAAGGCACAGAGAGGTTTCAAATTTCCCAAGGCTTTACACAAAGTCAGAAGCAGCACTAGGCAATTTCCTTGGGGTCATGTAGGGCTGGATTGTTCAAACCTTACTTGCTTTAGTGAGAACTTATGCAAGTAGCCCCAGTGATGTCCATGACAAAACTCCCATTGACTCCAGCAGGGCCGGGATTTCACAGTGCTGCCAACTCTCACGATTTTAGTGCACCTATTGCAGTAGCTGAGGTTTGGCTTAAAGCCCTTTGGAGGAGAGTGATATGAGAATCTTAGCTTTCACAGTTTGCAAAGAAAGTTTCCAGCCCTCATGGTTGCAGAGAGAATATTGAAATCATAACCCCAGTGCCCCCTAACGACTTTAAAAAAAGACAAATACACCAAATCTAAAATGTATTATTATTATTTTATTTTAAAATCATGTTTCTTAAGCCAATTTCATGGTTTTGGGGAGGCTGGGCTCAAGATTTTTGATTGGCATAGGCAGTACGGCTTTCATGCAACTGGACTGATCGTGAGTGCTTGCACAGCAGTGTGGGTAAGAGGGGTTCACTATCAGTCTTATAGCAAGACCTCAGAGCTGAGAAGAGAATCGAGGATCTGTAAATGCTAGAATCTACTCCCTCTGAGCATTGTCCAACACCGTCCTAGTCATGTTCTTTGCCTTTGGTATTGTAGAATTTCACGAAGGCCCTGATCCAGAAAAGCACTTAGACACATCCTTAACTTTAAGCAACTGAGCAATCCTACTGACATGGGACCAGGGCCTAACTGAAGGCTATCAAAATATTATTTCAAAATCCCCAGAATGCTGTCATTTTCTTTCCTCCCTAGAAAAACACTTTTTTAAAAAAGTTTTTTTTGCCTTAAAATGATGCATATTCATATGACAGTTTCTACTTTCCCCTGCAAATGACACACTGCATTCTAAGAGTGTTCTGCCTAGCCAGAAGATATTATTAACTACCATAAAAAATACAGATACATGCTGTGACATCTGGATGGAAATAGCCCCACAGTCACATCTTTACAGAGGCATCCCATCTCTGAGGCAGGGCTCAGACATGTAAAACGGTCATTAATGGCATCTTAATGGACCTCAGCAGCCTCTAGGGGCTTTAAATATGTTACTCCATGGTGAGTTCTCATGGAGGTTTGTCGGCAGATGGAGAGTTGTAGGAACTCAAGATGTAACAGCAGAAATATTAGTGCCCTAAACACACATTTTGTTTTTTTGTTTTTTTTCCTGGAATGGCTCATAATTCATTATATGTTTTTGGTCCAGTCAGGATTCATTTACATGCATGGAAGGCTGGTATTTTTTTTTTCCATTTATGTTTTTGGCTGAGGGTGGTTCATATGCAGAGAACACTACAATAATTTTGAAGGGGGAAAGAAAGTCATTATTTTTAAAAGGTTTTATGTTGATTGGATTCAGGGGAACATTATAGTCAACCCAGAGCAACAATAAAAATAAATGGCAAACTAACAAATCAATTTGAACTAAAAAAATATAAAAGAACACTTCAGGGATAGCTCTCTTCCCATGACTTTGTGCCAGGATTGAGGAATAAGAGAATTTAGAGAGGGATTTGGGTTGAAAGAATGTGATCCTTAAAAATGACTTTTAACCATACTAAATGGGTGAAATTTTCATGATTCTCATTGTCTTCAGCACTTCTATAGCAAAGATCTCAAAGCACCTTTAAAATGTTATGGCATGCATCACTAGATGGCGCTGTTACCCAGAGGCTTCCGAGTTCGTTTTGCAACCAAGTTTTGACTCTTTGGAAGATGTTGTGTTTGCTGTTATTACTGAAAGCAGTGTGATGGTATTTTTAGTCACTACTAGAGTTTGAGGCCTTATTTTTACATATTATACTTGTAATAGAAGTCAGAGGAAAATTATTTATTTATATAAAGATATCAATATGTATATTGACTGAACAATAGATAGATTAGGTCAAATGGTCCGGTAACTAGGGCATGGGGTGCAGACTGCGTTCATATATCAATGCCTCTGTTTCCCAACCCACCCTTTGTTTGTTTTGTTAATTTAGTGTGTGAACTGTCTAGAGAAAAGTCTGTCACTAACTGTTTATACAAAACCTAGAACGAAGGAGTGTTCCTCTCAGTTAGGGCCTTTGGGTTTTACTATTATACAATAATAATACAAATTCATAATAAGTAAAACCAGTGCAAGGTAGCAGTGATCAAACCATCTCCAGCCCCAATAATTTGTAAAAGTTTTGTTTTAGGCAAACTGATTGAAACTATAGTAAAGAACAAAATTGTCAGACACATAGATGAACATAACTTGTTGGGGAATAGTCAACGTGGTTTTTGTAAAGGGAAATCATGCCTCACCAATCTACTAGAATTTTTTGAGGAAGTCAACAAGCATGGATTTGTGAGGCATGATTTCAGAATGGAGAGAAGTAAATGGTCGTGTCCCCCAAGGGTCTGTACTGGGACCAGTCCTATTCAACATATTGATAAATGATCTGGAAACAGTGAGGTGCCAAAACTGGCAGATGATACAAAACTACTAAAGATAGTGAAGTCCCAGACAGACTGCGAAGAGCTACAAGAGGAGCTCTCAAAACTGGGTGACTGTGCAACAAAATGGCAGATGAAATTCAATGCTGATAAATGCAAAGTAATGCACATTGCAAACATAATCCCAACTATACATATAAAATGATGGGGTCTAAATTAGCTGTTACCACTCAAGAAAGAGATCTTGGAGTCATTGTGGATAGTTCCCTGAAAACATTCATTCAATGTGCAGCGGCAGCCAAAAAAGCAAACACAATGTTGAGAATCATTAAGAAAGGGATAGATGATAAGACAGAAAATATCATGTTGCCTCTATATAAATCCATGGTACGCCCACACCTTGAATGCTGCATGCAGATGTGGTTGCCCCATCTCAAAAAAAAGATGTATTGGAATTGGAAAAGGTTCAGAAAAGGGCAACAAAAATGATTAGGGGGATGGAACAGCTTCCGTATGAGGAGAGATGAAAAAGAGTGGGAGTTTTCACCTTGGAAAAGAGATGACGAAGGGGGGATATGATAGAGGTCTATGAAAGCATGACTGTGTGGAGAAAGTGAATAAGGAAGTGTTATTTACTCCTCATAACACAAGAACTAGGGGTCACCCAATGAAATTAATAGTCAGCAGGTTAAAACAAACAAAAGGAAGTATTTCTTCACACAATGCACAGTCAACCTGTGGAACTCTTTGCCAGAGGATGTTGTGAAGGCCAAGGCTATAACAGGGTTCAAAAATAACTAGATAAATTCATGGAGAGTAGGTCCATCCATGGCTGTTAACCAGGATGGGCAGAGAGGGTATCCCTAGCCTTTTTTTTTTTTTTTGCCAGAAGCTGGGAATGGGTGACAGGGAATGGATCCCTTGATGATGACCTGTTCTATTCATTGCCACTGTCTGAAGACAGGCTACTGGGCTAGATGGACCTTTGGTCTGTCCCAGTATGGCAGTTCTTATGTATTTGAATTTTCCAGTGTCCATCCCAAATAATCCCTAGAACCGTCAAAGGTTTGCTCAATAACTAGCAGCCACCAGCTTCATTTGTACAAGGGACCCATTTGCCTGCCTGTGATTTTTGTATTCTGTGTTGCTGAAATGGCACACTGGTTAAAACACTGAATGTAAAGCATTGAAGGGTATGTTCTATGGATTAACAGAAGAAAAAGTGAGATGAACTTGAAGTTACGTGAATTAGCTTCACAGGAAGGTTGTTATTGCCCTTGTTAGTAGCTAAAATTCACATGTAGACACATCTTAAGTAATGTGTTGAGCTGTCCGAGAGGTAATTTGAATGCTGTCAAGACAAACAAGAATATACTCACAAATTCAAGAGCAATATATGTGCAATTTGCACAACATCAGTTTCTTTGGTTAGTTGTGGATAGAGCTATCACCATCAATTAAGTTACCGACTCTTTGATTCAAATTACTTTTTGACACATAGTGAACAGAATGTCTCACGTGAGCTTTATTTTCCTCAGTGTTCCCTAGACAGCCATATAGTAAATGTAAACAGGTGGAACTGTGGAACATCACTGCTGCTGAATCATCTGACTAACAGGGTAGGAAGAATCATCGTAATAAATATAAATATTATTCTGTGATGGGAGACAATGAGAATGGATATTTCCATCTGCACTGCTCAGCCTTTGACATTGTAATAAATTGTGTCAAAAAGGGGCCTAATAAAAATGCAGAGCCAGATCTTCAGCTGGTGTAAATCAGCAGATCTCCATTGATTTCAGTGGAGATGTGCCAATCCACAGCAGCTGAATACCTGGCCCATATTGTTGTCTTGAAGTTAGAAGAGAGGACTGGGTGTCGGGAGACAAATTTTCACCACTAAGAGATGATGAGGACAATAATAGTGATAATAAATAAGACACCTGAAGGGTGACATTCACCCCAGACACTGACCTATGTAAGGGCTATGTCTTACTTGTGTCCTACCCAAACCCAGCTTTGAAATGTTAATGTCTTATAGGTTTTATAGGATTTCCTCAACTGGAATGAATTTCACTCTAAGACAACACTGTGCTCTGTAACTCTGTTTGTCTGTTGCAGACTACTCCAGGCAGAAACTGTGTCTTTCTTTGTCTTAGTGCTTAATCAGTGCTTAATAAATCACTAATAATTATGTATCTCACTATAATATGTAGATCTGTGAACCAATCTAAGATCCCGAATACCGCAAAGCACTTAAGAATATGCAGTGTGTGAGTAATCTCATTGGATGCAATGAGACAATTTGTATGCATTGATTGGGGTGGCCAACCTGTGGCTCCAGAGCCACATGTGGCTCTTCAGAAGTTAATACGCGGCTCCTTGTATAGGCACCAACTCTGGGGCTGGAGCTACAGGCGTCAACTTTCCAATGTGCCAGGGGCGGGGCTCACTGCTCAACCCCTGGCTCTGCCACAGGCCCTGCCCCCACTCCACCCCTTCCTTTCCCTGAGCCTGCCATGTTCTCACTCCTCCCTCTCCCCACCAGAGTCTCCTGCATGCCACAAACCAGCTGATCAGGAGGAATGGGGAGGCACTGATCGGCGGGGCTGCTGGTGGGCGGGAGGCACTGGGAGCCGGGGGGGTAGAGCTGACGGGGAAAGTGGGGGGTGGACTCTTGAATTTCTCAGATCCCATCACAGGACTGGAGCCAGTTGTGATGCTCTGTTGATGTCCTCCAGATTACTATTTTTATATAGCAGGTCCACAATGGACAGGTCATGGTGCTGTTATCTGAAGATGAATCTGCTCAGGACATGATGGCATGGACCCCAATCAGCAAAGCTCCATTAAGCAGAGATGTTGAGGATGTGCATACAAAGATTGCCAGCCCTCAGGTAACTCTGGAAACTCTCAGAGGAGAATCACTATTGGTGGAGGTCCTTTGGAGTTAATGGCCGGTTGAGAAATGACAAGTGACTGACAGGCTGAGAGACAATAGGAGAAAAATGGACTGTACACAAGCAAGAAATGATTGATTGAAATAACATGGATGAGGGAAGGCAGTATGCCTGAAGAAACATATGATCTAAGATATGCAGCTTGACGACCACTGTGAAGACAGCTGAGATGAGAATAAATGGTGGCAGTGGAATATGTAAGTCATCAGTGGCATAGGTACCTCCCAAACAAAATGAGGGAGAGATAAAGAACATGGTGTTCTTTTTTGCAGCTAAAATGGGCAAATAAAAGGAAAAGGATATTGATTAAAGAGGAACCTCACTCACCTTGATAATGATTAGGCAACCACCAGAGAATCGGGGAGGAATGGTGCGATGGTCAAATACTACATATCTCTTTTACAGAATGCACTTAAGAACCAGCGCAATCAGAAGCTATTCTGGACTTAGTCCCTGAAAATGAGCCAAGTACGACATGTATGACAGAAATAGTCAAGTATCTAGGGTCTACTGCAGTGATCATAATATATTCATATATGAAATATTCCTCAGGGTACAAGTGAAAATAGAATCTCAGAAGTTAATGCAACATTAAAAAAAACGGCTGGTTTGGAGAGTCTAATATATGGAATAATTTGAAGGAAGTAAAATGATATCAACAGCAGTGCAGAAAATCTACCATCATGGAAAAAAAAAAGAGTACAAAGTTCTGTATCTAATTGACAGATATGGAGGATGGATACCAACTATATTCATCCCAATAAAAATCTGGGTATCATAAAAATGGATGGCAGAGACAAGGATGTGGTTAAGCAAAGATAATAAGGAGAAGCAGAAGGCATTTGAAAAGTTCAAAGCATATGTTAAGTGGGAGGACTGGGCAGATTATAAGTATAGATAAAGCAAGTAAAAAATAATTGGAGTGAAAAAGAACAATGAACATGAAACAGGCCAAGACATCTCAACTCCATGGGGTGTTCAGATATTTACACAATAGGCAAACGGGAAGAAGGATATCCTTGGTAATTGTGATAATGAATTGCGTAGTTATATAATACATCAGCGCTGCAAAATAGTCTTGTTCATCATTATAGGACCTGATCCAAAGCCTGCTGAAAGACTCCCACTGATGTCAGTAGGCTTTGGATCAGGTCCTACAATAATACTAATTTGGACTGGAGGTTTTAAGGGAGTTGAGCACCCGTTTCCTGGGAGTTTGGTTCCTAAATCTCTTAATCTCCTTTCTAAATCCCAACTTTTACTTCTTTAGCAGGTCCCACCTCACCACTGTTTTAAAATAACAATAACCAAACCAAAACCAAAAAATATACTTGAATGAAATTCACATTCAATTCAAGCCAAACAAGTGTGTCTCCGAAGGGAAAAGGATGGGAGGGAAAGACAATAAATGTGTCACCCAAAATTCTGACATTAAAAACCTCAAACGACAAAGAATATAAAGTAAGGCTTTTTTTTAAATGGCACAACATGGATTCAGATTTATTTTGTAGGAGGAGACAAGTCCCACACTCGACAGCCCATCTCAGCCCAATCTAAGGCCCTGATCCTACAGTTGGATCCAGGTGGAGAACCCTTGTGCTTGTGCAGATTCCATGTGAAATGAAGGGTCAACTCCCACAGATACATTTGCAGGATCAGGGCCTAAGATAGGGTAGCAGGTTGCTAAATGGTACATGGTATGTGAGCACAGATAGCCCTGAGAAGGATGCCTCAGATATATTTAGGGCTTGTACGTAATGAAGCAGAACCAGCTTGAAATCAGTTCCCTGTTTGATAAGCAGTCAATGTGAAGAATGTAGGATGAGCATAATAATAATACCTAGTTCTTATATGACACTTTTCATCAGTATTTCTAAAAGTGCTTCACAAAGGAGGTCACAATCACCCCATTTTACATGTGGTGAAACTGAGGCAAATAACTTGCCCACAGGTACCAGAAGGACAAGAACCCCGACCTTCTGCATCACAGTCCAGTGTGCTGTCCACTAGGCTACACTGCCAGGGTTGTGGATAATTAAACAAGTATGCTGCTGCTTTGTGAACAAGCTACTAGGGATGGTGATTCCCAGTTGAGTGCTCACATGTGCTGTTGGGTGACCTCTGCACAGCTCAAGAGGTTAATATGGACTGAATTTCTGTCTGGCCATTGGCTTCTCTGCTGAGACGATCGACAAGGTTGCCAGTTAGCAGTGATTTCACTGGAGAGTTTTGTGACAGGGACAGCTGACAATTAAGAACATCAGACTCAACAGTTGTCAGATTTGGACTGTTTTTTTTTTTTTTGGTGGTAAATAGTAGTTTTGACTAAAATATTTTTTTTTGGTGAAAAATCTCGACTTTTATGTGTGGGTATGGGGGGGGGGGGCGCGAGGGAGGAATTCTTTGAAAAGATGAATGCCCAAAAAGCATTTCTTCTGAAATGATACCGCAGTGCTTCACACTCCCATTGTCCTCTATGCATTGGGCTCCCCAGAGACATTTCATCTCCAATGATGCGTCGTGACCATGCAACTACCATTATTTGCCATCTCCAGTCACCAAGAAGGGCAACTGTGGTGCATCATGGGAATTATAGTCTGAGCAAGAAGCTTGATTTATAGAGGCAAATGGGAGCCTGAGGAACGTGAACTACAACTCCCAAGATGCATCACAACAGCATTTCAGTCTTATGTTTTTTTTTTATTTCCAATTTTCACCTAAACATTTTTCTGGGGATGGTGGAAGGAAAGAAAATTATTTTCCAGACAGCTCCCACCAGATACTAAGAGCTTTTTTTCACTACAGACCTATGCTGGATTAATCAGGTTTTTATGTTTGTGTGTGTGTGTTTCCTAAATGATCATTTATACTACCGAAATCCAAACCATCTGAAAGAGCATACATGTTCTTACTGCAGAATTTTGTCCACCAGCAAACTGCATCTCACAACACCCTTTGGAGGAAGGTAAATATTATTATACCCATTTTAGGTGAGAGGAAACTGAGGCAAAGTAAATGGTAAGATTAAAAATCCTTCTTTAAATCTATACAGAGAGTCAGCGGCAGAGTTGAGAACAGAATCCATGGCTTTTTTCTCTCCTGTCACTGCTGCCTCACTTTTCAACTCTAAGACACCACACTTGCTTATAGTTAATGGGAAAGAAATAGAAAAAAATCTCCAGACTTCCTTGTTGCGATCATTTTCTTTATTAGCACTATACCCTGCCCCAGCAAGTCAGTAATATATATAATCAGTAAATATAGCTTATTAAATGCTTGGGCCAGGTTATCTGCCTGTCAGCAAAAGGGAAAACATGTGTTTGGTACAGTGCTGCTGAGTCTGCTTTCTATTTCATCCCAGTGCACACCTCAGCTGTACCCAGCATTTAATAAGCATTGTATTTAATGCCCCTTTTAAAATGATTGAATTATGGCTGTTTTTATGGTTCTGTAAAAGCCTTTATTAATTTGGGAGAAGCGGCTGCATCTTCTCAGCCCGACCAATCGCCATCGAGCAATTAAATTATTCATGCAGCTTCCAGTTGGCTTTGTTCATTGTGTCCAGCTCATGGCACTTGTAATTTGGAAGGAGGGAGGGGAAGAGGAATGTAGGGTGGGGGGAGTCATTACTGTTCTCATACAGAAGTAAAGGTGGTCCCTGGGCTGTACAGTGTATGACCTGAGCAGATTAGCATGTCTGGTAAATTGCTCCATTGGTTAGGCACTGCTGCTTAAAGTCCACTCACTTTCAAGTTCTGTCTTCTTTTAGAGGTCACTTCAGCCCGGATCCTCAAATGTATTTAGTTGCTTAATTCCAGTGGAACTTAGACACCAAAATGCATTTGAGAATCTGGGCCTAACTGCCCTGCAGTATGAAATCCATTGAATGGCATGGAGTTCCTGAAAGTACACATACACAAGCATCCTTCCTGCAGAACCCGAGGGGATTCTAATGCCACGGGACTGTATAGTGCACGACCTGAGTTAACAGTGCATAAGGACACTTAAGATAGCTATATCATTCCAAGTGAAATAGCTTTGTTTTTCTTGCCCCTTCTGTATCTCTTTGCTGGTGATTGAGCTTCAGAGAAAGAGTCAGTGTTTAAAAAATACCGCTTTAAGGAGATGAGGTACTAAATTTGCTGTGATGTCTTGCTGAATATGGATTTTTATACGACACAGAGACTGATCCTAAGCCCATTGAAGTCAAAGGCAAAAGTCCTGTTGACTTCAATGGAAAGGGATTTGGACTTTCAGAATTAGGCATGTTTGTACTGAGTGGTGGAGCTATGCCCCGAGGAACTTTCCTTTTACCAAGGCCTCATTCTCTCCTCCCCTAAACCCAGAGGGATGGGGAGAGGCATAAGAAACACTAAAAACCAAACAAATGCCTGTCCCTGGCCGAAGCACAACCTCATTGCTTACCCCTCCCATGGGATACAAAAGAGGTGATACCAACCCCCAGACTCAAGACCCTCCAAAACGGAAGATCACCATAAGTTGTAAGGGGTGGCACAAGGGGTGTGTACTGCAGGTATATTTGGGTCTGCTAAAAAGGAGGTAGGAATAGGGAACAGGGACATGGGTAAAGGCTCTGCGGCCATGTCAGCAGGCCCGCCGACGGGGGGGCAGAGGGGAAAGTGCCCAGGGGCCCGGGAAATTTACAAGGTCCCAGGGGCCCCTGGCCCCTTGAAATCACCCAGGTGGGCCGCAAGAGGTTTCTGAGGCATGCAGGGTGGTACCAGCAGCAGCGACGGCAGCGGGGCGTGCATGGCGAAGCCCTGGCCGTGCTGGAGGAGCATGCCCAGCAGCGCAGCCAGCAGCAGCTCACTGGGCACCAGCCAGCACAGGAGCATCACCGCGCAAATGTCAGGTGAACCGCGTCTGTGAGGGCTGGGGGCCCATTGACTGTTCTGTCCTAGGGCCCGGAATTGCTGTCGGCGGGCCTGGGCATCAAAGCTATGGATATGCTTACTTGAAACTAACTCCAATAAACATTGCATTGCCTAGACTTCGGACTTCTGGTCTTCTGCTTTCTGTCTGCATGACAAAAACCAGGGGAAGCAGGGAAGGGAAAGCCACTAACAGGCCCATTGGATAAAACAAGGTCATTCTACTAGAGCTATACAACTATACATATGATATCTGTCTATTCCGAAGACCCTTCTCTCTGCAGTTTAGATCTCATGCAAAGTCGATTATAGTCAAAGGAAAAATTCCATTGACTTCAGTGGTCCTGAAAATCTGGCTCTCTTTGATCCTCTTTTTAGGACATTTTGAGTGTCTTGTATAGTTGTATTCCACACACCCTGCACATTTAGAAAAAAATAAGGAATGCAGGGATATTCGTGCCTGCTGGATACAGGGTTGCCAACTTTCTACTCACACAAAACCAAAAACCCTAGCCTCGCCCCTTCCCCGAGGCCCTGCCCCCCACTCACTACATTTCTCCTCCCAAAGTGGCTCGCTTTTTCCCCACCCTCACTCACTTTCACTGGGCAGGGCAGGAGGTTGGGGTGTGGGAGGGGCTGAGGCACAGTGTGGAGCCAGCTTGGAGCCAGGAGAGGTAGGGATTATCCTGCCTTAGACCCACAGCACCGCCAACCGGACATTTAACAGCCCAGTTGGCGGTGCTGACAGGAGCAACCAGGGTTCCTTTTCAACCGGGATGTTCCAGTCGAACAGCCTGGTCACCCTAGCTGGATAATCACCCTTGGAAGTAGCAGCATCAACTGGCAGAGTGAAGGTATACTGGGAAAGTATCACATAATTTGACAGCCCAAACTCTCCTGACTTCCTGAATGAGATGGACGTTAAGGGGTTAATAAATACCCTTGTGTAGATTGTGCCACTTTCTGGATCGGAGAGATTATATTTTTCAGCTCCCTGAGAAGCAGCAAGGCAGGAAGGCAGGGGAGCTTTCTTCTGTACACTTCTTTTTAAAAGAAAAATAGCTTAGAAGGGATTTTAGTGCTGGAATACAGAGAACATCCGACTGCCAACATTAGAGGCTGAAGTCTCCTCGCCAGTGAAGAGACACAGCTCCATTTAGGGCTTTTTTCTTTGTTTTGGCCTCATAATATTTTACAATAATGTTTATCATTTCAAAAACTAGGCACAGGATGTGTTATCCCAGTAGGCCTTGCCCTAAAGCTCCTTTAAAACCTTCCATCTCCTATTGTTCTCTCATGCTTGGCCTTGTTGCTCACTCTGCTGCTGTTCCCCATCTGTCCATTGCTTTGTAATTAATGTAGCCTCAGCAGAAAATCTTTTTGCCTGGTTGTAGCATGTTCCTTCTGTCAATACTGATCTAGGCTCTGTGCTCAAATTTTATCAAAGTAGATAAAATTTGGGGGTAGCCTCCGTAGCTGGATTGCAGATTCCAGAGTATTGCAATTATTATTTATTATAGCACACAGAGGCCATGATCAGCAACAAGGTCCTCCTTGTGCTAGGCGCTCTACAAACATAGAGGTAGACAATCTCTGCCTCAAAGACCTTACCCTAAGGGACTGATTCACTACTGGATTATTCCAATTTTACACCACCATGACTACAATGGAGTTACATGGATCTAAACGTCGAATAAAGCAGTGATGAATCAGGCCCTTAGAAACTATGCTTAGAAACCAGATTGAAAACAGCCAGCTAGAAACGGAGAGCTGGATTTCAGCCATTGTGGGGAAATGTTTTGAGCACGTTCCTAGCTTAGACAAACAGTGAAGGAAGAAAGTGTCAGGGAAAGGCACATTGACAAAGAGCAAAGGACACAACCCGCTTCATATCTACGCAAGGCCAATCAATTTAATGTCTTTCATTACTGCTTGAAAATGGAAACTTACATGCGAACAATAAACTTTAATCTGGTTGACAACAGTTTAAAAAATGCACTGAAAGCAAGTTTCGGCTGCATGACATACTTTATGACACTTATTAAAAAGAGCCAATTAACCTGCCCAATGGTACATTTTAACTTGTTTTCTAAAAGGAAAGGCAGCAAAAGGGCAAAGTTTTTCATTTGGGATGTTCTCATCTGATTTCTTTTCCCCCTGTAAGTGAAGGACATTGCTACTGTCACTGCTCCTAACCAGTCCAGTCTGAAATATACACTGCTGGTGGCCCACCGACCCATACTGTCAGAGTGTATGGCTGCATGTTGTGTAAAACTTCATAGTCATTGCAGTTTGCTGTAGTAATTCATTAATTACAGTAATGATGACACCACAAGATGAGGCATTTAACAAGGCACATCTATCTGGGTATTACAGAGCACTCTGGCTGCACGCACTTAAGCTAAGGTTGAAAAAACGTTTCAGCTGTAACCCCAGTTTTTGCAGTCTCCAAATTTTCCCAAGCATTGGGGCTGAATTTATTTTTTTACCCCCAAGTTTGTGGGAAGACCCCTTTTTGTATTTTGATTTGTCTGTGCAAAATCCTTTCTGCCATTTTTGAGTTATGGGAGCGTGAGGTGACAAAAAAACTTGTCGTCTTGTTATTATTATCTATTTATTTGTATTACCATAGCACTTAGCAGTCCAAGTCATTGACCTGGATGCCATTGTCCTAGGTGCTGTACAAACACAGAACAAATAGATTGTCCTTGTCCCAGAGAGTTTTGGGGAAAAAACTCAAAACAAATTACACTTTATGTTTTAGACATACCAACCTGCAACCCTTATATACATGACTGGCATGGAGAAAGTAAATAAGGACATGTTATTTACTCATTCTCATAACACAAGAAGTAGGTGTCACCAAATGAAATTAATAGGAGGCAGGTTTAAAATAAATAAAAGGAAGTATTACTTCACACAATGCACAGTCAACCTGTGGAACTCTTTGCCAGAGGATATTGTGAAAGCCAAGACTATAACAGGGTTCAAAAACAAACTAGATAAATTCATGGAGGGTAGGTCCATCAATGGTTATTAACCAGGATGGGCAGGGATGATGTCCATAGCCCCTGTTTGCCAGAAGCTGGGAATGGGCAACAGGATGGATCACTTGATGGTTCCTTGTTCTGTTCATCGCCTCTGAAGCACCTGGAATTGGACACTGTCAAAAGACAGGATACTGGGTTGGATGGACCTTTGGTTTGACCCAGTGTGGTCGTTCTTATGTTCTTAACCCCAGCTGATATAAACCTGAATAGCTCTATGGACTTCTGTGGATCTATGCTTCTCTAGACCATCTAAAGATCTGGTCTGCTATAGCTACAGCAACATTAAATGAAGCTGGGAATATGAAGGATGGCTTGTATTTAGCCCTCCAGGAGGACTAGTGTCTTTACTTGCCTTGTAATTGAAAGCCACTTTTGAACATACTCAGGGGACACCTTGCTAATATATTTTTAACAAGTTTAATGAAGCCTTGTTTCCTTGATAACATCATTGGAACTTTTCCCTGTCGGGTCCCAGGCTGCTGCTGAGATGATTTATTGAAGTAAAATTGTATGTATCACACTGAAACACATAGTAAAGATCCAACCATAAAAACTGACCTTAATGCCATGAACAAGAGAAAATCATGGCAGGCCAAGAACAGTCTAACCTCCCGGCAGGTTTCATTGCATTCTCCAATGTTCTAAGCTTTAAGTACATTCACAGTTCTTTACCTTACACTTATCCGTGCTTACCCCAGCTGTTCTCCAGCCTACTCAACTGCCTCCCACCCAGAGTGAGGCAGAGCTACCAATGCAATTTCCAGCTCCTTATCATGTGGGTAGGTGGTAGTGGAATCTTGACCTCATATGCCTGTTGCTGAGATTCCTACTCTAGACTGGAGTGGATCTTCCATCTGTTACACCTGGGAAAAAAATGTCCTTCCTTCCCACCCCCAAAGTTAAGGAGTTTCTTTTGTGTTTCTGGCTGATCCAAAATACAGGGCATGCTTATTGGCAGGTTCACTGATATCTAAACAGAAGTAATACTAAACAGTAATAAGTCACCAGGACCAGATGGCATTCACCCACGTGTTCTGAAGGAACTCAAACGTGAAATTGCAGAACTACTAACTGTAGTCTGTAACCTATAATTTAAATCAGCTTCTGTAGCAAATGACTGGAGGATAGCTAATGTGATGCCAATTTTTAAAAAGGGCTCCAGAGGTGACATTGGTAATTACAGGCTGGTAGGCCTGACTTCAGTACCACGCAAACTGGTTGAAACTATAGTAAAGCACAAAATTATCAGACACATATATGAACATAATTTGTTGGGGAATAGTCAACATGGTTTTTGTAAATTGAAATCATGCCTCACCAATCTACTAGAATTCTTGGAGGGGTTCAACAAGCATGTGGACAAGGGGGATCCAGTGGATATAGTGTATTTAGATTTTCAGAAAGCCTTTTACAAGGTACTCACCAAAGGCTCTTAAGTAAGCAGTCATGAGATAAGAGGGAAGGTTCTCTCATGGATTGGTAACTGCATCCGATGAAGTGAGCTGTAGCTCATGAAAGCTCATGCTCAAATAAATTGGTTAGTCTCTAAGGTGCCACAAGTACTCCTTTTCTTTTTGCGAATACAAACTAACGCGGCTGTTACTCTGAAACCTGGTTAAAAGATAGGAGTCAAAGGGTAGGAATAAATGGTCAGTTTTCAGAATGGAGAGAGGTAAATAGGTGTGTCCCCCCAGGGTTTGTACTGGGCAAAGTCCTATTTAACATATTTATAAAAGATCTAGAAAAAGGGGTAGACAGTGAGGTGGCAAAATTTGCAGATGATACAAAACTACTTCAAGATAGTGAAGTCCCAGGGAGACTATGAAGAGCTACAAGAGGAGCTCTCAAAACTGGGTGACTGTGCAACAAAATGGCAAATAAAATTCAGTGTAATGCACATTGGAAAACATAATCCCAACTATACATATAAAATGATGGGGTCTAAATTAGTTGTTACCACTCAAGAAAGATCTTGGAGCCATTGTGAATAGTTCTCTGAAATCATCCACTCAATGTGCAGTGGCAGTCAAAAAAACAAACACAATGTTGGGAATCATTAAGAAATGGATAGATAATAAGACAGATAATATTATATTGCCTCTATATAAATCAATGGTCCACCCACATCTTGAATACTGCATGCAGATGTGGTCACTTCATCTCAAAAATGATATATTGGAATTGGCAACGGTTCAGCAAAGAGCAACAAAAATTATTAGGGGTATGGAATGGCTTCCATAAAAGGAGAGATTAATAAGACTGGGACTTTTCAGTGTGGAAAAAAGAGGACTAAGGGGGGATATGATTGAGGTCTATGAAATCATGACTGGTGTCGCAAAAGTAAACAAGGAAGTGTTATTTACTCCTTCTCATAACAGAAGATCTAGGGGTCATCAAATAAAATTAATAGACAGCAGGTTTAAAACAAACAAAAGGAAGTATTTCTTCACACAACACACAGTCCACCCATGGAACTCCTTGCCAGAGGATGTTGTGAAGGCCAAGACTATAACAGGGTTCAAAAAAGTACTATATAAATTCATGGAGGATAGGTCCATCAGTGGCTATTAGCCAGGATGGGCAGGGATGCTGTCTCTAGCCTCTGTTTGCAGAAGCTGGAATGGGCAACAGGGGACGGATCACTTGGTGATTATCTGTTCTCTTCATTCCGTCTGGGGCACCTGGCATTGGTCACTGTTGGAAGACAGGCTACTGGGCTAGATGGACCTTTGGTCTGGCCCAGTATGGCCATTCTTATGTTCTTATCTGTGAACATATTGGTGAACCTCGGCTAAGTTTTAAGTGAAGCTGGATCACATAGCAATCCTATGTGGTCCTTGATTCCATGGATTTTAAGGACAGAAGGGACCATTATAATAATCTAGTGTGAGCTCCTGCATAACTCAAGTCATATAATTTCACCTGGTAATTCCTGCTCTGAGCCCAATAACTTGTGGTTGAAGAAAATATAAAGGCCAGCTTCTCCAGTCCCCTAAGGCCACTTTGGGCTAGTTATGCAAGCCAGAGTGGTTTTAAATCAACTGGAAATGTCTCCTGTTTGGGGGGGAAAGCTCCACTTCCATAGAGCTGGTAGAGATGGTGTAGCTGCCTCCAATACCAGCCATCCCCATACTCCAGGTGTAAGGGAAAGAAGGCAGCATTTAGGAAGTGGGCTGGGACATGTTGGGCAGGAGGAGGGTTGGAAGAATGGAGCTCCACTTTGCCTAATCATTTTCTAGCACAACTGACTTTATGCCAAGAGCACCAATGGTGTATGTTACAGCAGGACCCCCTCTGCTCTAACTTATGCCAAAGTCAGGCAGTCTTAAATATAAGCCACCAGGTCCCTGCAGTGACTCCATTCCAAACTGGGGCTTTAGGGATTTAGGGTTAGAGATCTATTTAAAACAATGCTTTGTCAAATCAGAGCCTTCATCACAATGTATTTAAATGAACAGTTCTAATTTCTAACCTCTCCCTAAGTGTGTGATCTCGGGGAACTTTTCTTTGTTATTAAAGAGAGAGAGAGAGAGAGATTGATAACCAGGTGGGATTTTAGAGTTCCTCCTTTTCAAGAAGCTTTCCCCTCCCCCACCTTAAAAAGTAAATTAATAACCTCATCTAAGCAGAAGCGGGATTGTTTTATCACTTGACTTTGCTAGGCAAAGCAGCAAAAAGGAAGAACACAATGGAAGCAATTGCTAAGGTAAGGTATGAATACAGAAAATAACTGCAAAAGAACAGCTGCCAAAGAGACAATGAACTTGAATACAATAATGAAGTAAGGAAAATGCCAGTCTTCCTGATAGTTCAGATCACAGTCAGGGAGTATAGAGCATTTATTGGTTACAGATATAAAATAATTAGAGTATCCTAGACTTGTTTCTATGTAACCCTGAACTGAGATCTTGCAAACATCTGTGGTAAAGTAGTAACATAGAACTTGCCAGATTGGATCAGTCTCACAGTCATCTAATCCAGTATTCTGTTTCAGACAAAGGCCAGAATCACATGCTTCAGAGGAAGATGCAAGAACCCTACAGTAGGCAGATAATACCTAGCTCTTATATAGCACTTTGAGACTATAGCTCTCAAAGCACTTTATAAGGGAGGTCAGTATCAATACTTTAGGAGCAAGAGAAATCTGAAGGAAAGTATAGGTCCACTGCTTAGTGAGGAAGAACAGCTCATGATGGATGGCGCCAAGAAAGCTGAGGTCCTTAATGTCTATTTTTCTTCAGTCTTCTCTTGAAAAAAAAATTTTTGACTGAATATGTAACACAATTAATAATGACAAGAAGGGGGAAGGAACACAAGCCAGAATAAGGACAGAATGGGTAAAATTATATTTTGATAAGTTAGATGTATTCCAATTGGCAGGGCCTGATAAAATTCACCCTAGGGTACCTAAGGAACTAGCTGAAGCAGTCTCAGAACTCAGGTTTCAGAGTAACAGCCGTGTTAGTCTGTATTCGCAAAAAGAAAAGGAGTACTTGTGGCACCTTAGAGACTAACCAATTTATTTGAGCATGAGCTTTCGTGAGCTACAGCTCACTTCATCAGATGCATCAACAGTCTCAGAACTGTTAGCAATTATTTTTGAGAACTCCTGGAGGAAGGATGGGGTCCCAGAAGACTGGAGAAGGAACAACGTTGAACCTATCCTTAAAAAGGGGCAACAGAGAGAACTTGGGGAATTATAGACCAGTCAGCCTAACTTCAAAACCCAGAAACATCCTGCAACACATTATTAAACCATCAGTTTGTAAGCACCTGGAGGACAATGGGGTTATAAGGAATAGCCAGCATGGATTTATCAAGATCAAATCATGTCAAGCCAACCTAATTTTCTCCATTGACAGGGTTTCTGGCCTAGTGGATGGGGGGAAGTGATAGAATCGTAGAATCATAGAATATCAGGGTTGGAAGGGACCTCAGGAGGTCATCTAGTCCAACCCCCTGCTCAAAGCAGGACCAATCCCCAACTAAATCATCCCAGCCAGGGTTTAAAAATATCTAAGGAAGGAGATTCCACCACCTCCCTAGGTAACGCATTCCAGTGTTTCACCACCCTCCTCGTGAAAAAGTTTTTCCTAATATCCAACCTAAACCTCCCCCACTGCAACTTGAGACCATCGTTCCTTATTCTGTCATCTGCTACCACTGAGAACAGTCTAGATCCATCCTCTTTGGAACCCCCTTTCAGGTAGCTGAAAGCAGCTATCAAATCCCCCCTCATTCTTCTCTTCCGCAGACTAAACAATCCCAGTTCCCTCAGCCTCTCCTCATAAGTCATGTTTTCCAGTCCCCTAATCATTTTTGTTGCCCTCAGCTGGACATTTTCCAATTTTTCCACATCCTTCTTGTAGTGTGGGGCCCAACACTGGACACAGTACTCCAGATGAGGCCTCACCAATGTCGAATAGAGGGGAACGATCACGTCCCTCGATCTGCTGGCAATGCCCCTACGTATACATCCCAAAATGCCATTGGCCTTCTTGGCAACAAGGGCACACTGTTGACTCATATCCAGCTTCTCATCCACTGTAACCCCTAGGTCCTTTTCTGCAGAACTGATGCCGAGCCATTTGGTCCCTAGTCTGTAGCAATGCATGGGATTCTTCCGTCCTAAGTGCAGGACTCTGCACTTGTCCTTGTTGAACCTCATCAGATTTCTTTTGGCCCAATCCTCTAATTTGTCTAGGTCCCTCTATATCCTATCCCTACCCTCCAGCATATCTACCTCTCCTCCCAGTTTAGTGTCATCTGCAAACTTGCTGAGGGTGCAATCCACACCATCCTCCAGATCATTTATGAAGATATTGAACAAAACCAGCCCCAGGACCGACCCTTGGGGCACTCCACTTGATACCGGCTGCCAACTATACATGGAGCCATTGATCACTATCAGTTGAGCCCGACAATCTAGCCAGCTTTCTATCCACCTTATAGTCCATTCATCCAGTCCATACTTCTTTAACTTGCTGGCAAGAACACTGTGAGAGACCGTGTCAAAAGCTTTGCTAAAGTCAAGGAACAACACATCCAGCGCTTTCCCCTCATCCACAGGGCCAGTTATCTCGTCATAGAAGGCAATTTGATTAGTCAGGCATGACTTGCCCTTGGTGAATCCATGTTGACTGTTCCTGATCACTTTCCTCTCCTCTAAGTGCTTCAGAATTGATTCCTTGAGGACCTGCTCCATGATTTTTCCAGGGACTGAGGTGAGGCTGACTGGCCTGTAGTTCCCAGGATCCTCCTTCTTCCCTTTTTTAAAGATGGGCACTACATTAGCCTTTTTCCAGTCGTCTGGGACTTCCCCGGATCACCATGAGTTTTCAAAGATAATGGCCAATAGCTCTGCAATCACATTCGCCAACTCCTTTAGCACTCTCGGATGCAGCGCTTCTGGCCCCATGGACTTGTGCTCGTCCAGCTTTTCTAAATAGTCCTGAACCACTTCTTTCTCCACAGAGGGCTGGTCACCTCCTCCCCATGCTGTGCTGCCCAGTGCAGTAGCCTGGGAGCTGACCTTGTTCGTGAAGACAGAGGGAAAAAAAGCATTGAGTACATTAGCTTTTTCCACATCCTCTGTCACATGGATTTATCTTGTTTTCAAAGGTAAAGCTTTTGACCAATTCCCATATACTATTCTCATAAACAAACTAAGGAAACATGGTATAAGTGAAATGATTTAAAGTTGGTGCATAACTGATTGAAAAACTGTATTCAAAGAGTAGTTATCAGTGGTTTGCTGTCAAATCAGGATGACGGATCTCTCTTGGATCTGGTACTACTGAATATTTTCATTAATGACTTGGGTAATGAAATGAAGACTATGATTATACAATTTGTTGATGACACCAAGCTGGAGGGATTGCAAGCAGAATTCAAAATGACCTTGATATTAGAGAACTTGTCTGTATCAGTAAGATGACATTCAGTAAAGACAAGGACAAAGTACTACACTAGGGAAGGAAAAAATCAAATGCAAAACTACAAAAAGGGAAATAGGCTACACAGTAGAACTGCTGAAAAGGATCTGGGGGTAATAGTGGATCATACATTGAATATGTGCCAACAACATGATGCAGCTGCAAAAAGGAAAATATCATCCTGGTATATATTAACAGGAGTGCCATATATAAGAGATGAGAGGTAACTGTTATGCTCTATTTGGCACTGGTGAGGCCTCAGCTGATAAATTGTCTAGTTTTGGGTGCCGCACTTTAGGAAGAATGTGGAGAAATTGGAGAGAATAGAGAGGAGAACAATAACAATGATAAAAGGTTTAGAAAACCTGACACAAGTAAAAGTTGAAAAAAACTGTCTTGAGAAAAGTCAGAGGTGAGGACCTGCTAATCTTCAAAAATGCTAAGGGATATTATAAAGGGGATGGTGAACAATTTTTCTATAGCTTCCCTGAAGGAAGGATAAGAAGTAATGAGCTGAACCTGAAGCAAGAGAGATTTAGATTAGGAAACACTGTCTAACTATAAGAATAGTTAAGTACAGCAATAGGATACCGCGGGAGATTGTGGGATCCCCATCATGGGAGGCTTTTAAGAATAGTGTAGAGTGGGAGTTCTCAAACTTCATTGCACCGCGACCCCTCTTCTGACAATAAACATTACTACAGGACCCCAGGATGGGGGACCGACGCCGGAGCCTGCCCAAGCCCCACCACCACAAAGCCAAAGTCCCACTGCCCAAGACCAGGGGGCCAAAGCCAAAGCTCAAGGTCTTCAGCCCCAGGCAGGGGGCCTGTAATCTTAGCCCTGTCACCCAAGGCTGAAGCCATCAGACTTGGGCTTGGGCTTTGATCCTGGGTCCCAGCAAGTCTAAGCCAGCCCTGGTGACCCCATTAAAATTGGGTTGCGACCCACTTTGGGGTCCCGACCCACAGTTTGAGAACCGCTGGTGTAGACAAACACCTGTCAGGGATGGTCTAAGTATCCTTGGTCCCACCTCAGCAGAGCAGGACAGATTAGATGACCTCTCAAGGTCCCTTCCAGACCTACATTTCTACAATTATTCTTATTTGATAGATGGGGACACTGAGGCACCCAAGGACACACAGCAGGCCAGAGATAGAGCCAGGAATAGAACCAGCTTTCCTGAGGACCAGCCCACTGCTTTATCCACTAGGGAACCCTGCACTTTGGGAAAAGCTGTTCCTTATTGAATTCTCCAGCTAGTCCCTAAAAATTAGAGCACGGCTATTGCTCTGAAGAGTGAGATTTTTACCCCTGCCAAACTCTTTTTTCTAGGGTTTAATATTATAACTCTGAATATTGTTGTTATCCATATAAATGTCCAATTTTTTTTAGAATCTTGTTAAATACTTGGGGACGGGGGAGGGCAGATCCTCTGATGGTGTAAATTCTCATAGTTCCCTTAAAGTCAATTTAGTCCAGATGAAGATCTGCCCTTTGGCTCGGTGGCACCCTTTAACAGTGAGTTCCACAGCCTAATCTATGTATAAAGAATGTTCTTGTACCAAGTTTGCATTTTCCATCACTAAAATAGTAGAAGCAGGAGTGAACCAGTGAAGCTATTGATTGGGCCAGTTTCTGGCAACTTTACTCACCTTGACAGGTTTCAGAGTAACTGCCGTGTTAGTCTGTATTCGCAAAAAGAAAAGGAGTACTTGTGGCACCTTAGAGACTAACCAATTTATTTGAGCATGAGCTTTCATGAGCTACAGCTCACTTCATCGGATGCATACCGTGGAACTGCAGCAGGCTTTATATACACACAGAGATCATGAAACAATACCTCCTCCCACCCCACTGTCCTGCTGGTAATAGCTTATCTAAAGTGATCATCAAGTTGGGCCATTTCCAGCAAAAATCCAGGTTTTCTCACCCTCCACCCCCCCACACACAAACTCACTCTCCTGCTGGTAATAGCCCATCCAAAGTGACAACTCTCTACACAATGTGCATGATAATCAAGGTGGGCCATTTCCTGCACAAATCCAGGTTCTCTCACCCTCTCACCCCCCTCCAAAAATGGCCCAGCTTGATTATCATGCACATTGTAGGGAGAGTGGTCACTTTGGATGAGCTATTACCAGCAGGATAGTGAGTTTGTGTGTGTGTGTGTTTTTTGGAGGGGGGTGAGAGAACCTGGATTTGTGCAGGAAATGGCCCACCTTGATTATCATGCACATTGTGTAGAGAGTTGTCACTTTGGATGGGCTATTACCAGCAGGAGAATGAGTTTGTGTGTGGGGGGGTGGAGGGTGAAAAAACCTGGATTTGTGCTGGAAATGGCCCAACTTGATGATCACTTTAGATAAGCTATTACCAGCAGGACAGTGGGGTGGGAGGAGGTATTGTTTCATGGTCTCTGTGTGTATATATAGTCTGCTGCAGTTTCCACGGTATGCATCCGATGAAGTGAGCTGTAGCTCACAAAAGCTCATGCTCAAATAAATTGGTTAGTCCCTAAGGTGCCACAAGTACTCCTTTTCTTTTTACTCACCTTGAGTAGCACTAGACTCCACAACGGTCCCTGTAAGGACTGTGGAACTTTGGAATCTGGTCCATTAGCATCACAGGTTCAGAAGAATGTTTCTAGATTTTTACAAATGTAGTACTTCCAAAAATAAATAGTTTCTAAATAGTTTCTCAAAATTTATCAGAAGCACCTTGTTCTGGATATTGGACCAGAAATCTCATAAACTGAGGCTTTTGCAAGATTTCTAGTATGTCCTAATTTGGGCCATACCAGATATAACCTGGAGGACAGCTTTGCTCATGGAATATTTGGTGCTTCTGGTTCTGGTCTGTGCCCAAACCAGGAAATGAAGAGATGAACTACAACAGAAGCACCATTTTAACTTCAGTAATAGATAGACAGACAATGACTTAAGAGTGCGAGTCTTGTGGATATTCAGTGGGACTTGTGACTCCATGTCATCTAGGCACTTTTGAAAATTCCATTCAGTGATCTTATATCAGCTAGAATTTGGGGCAAACGTTTCCCGTATTCCTAGACAAAATATAATAACTAATAATGCCTATCTCTTATATAGCACTTCAAATTTTTTAGATCTCAAAGACTTTTTACAAAAGATCTGAATATATTTAGGAGCTGGATCTGGGACATACAGCAATGATGGAGTGCATAAAAGTTTAAAAATTATGATGGAGATTACAACTCTTTAGGATCTGGTCCTCTTTGAAACACTTTTTGCTGAATCTCTCTCTCTATAGAAATGAAGTGTAGAAGGTCTACAGCAAGAGAGGTGAGTCCCTGAGGGTATGTCTACACTGCAGCTGGGAGCTAGCTTCTCAGTTTGTGTATATGGCATACAGACTTGTGCTAATAGGGTTCATATTAGCATGTTAAAATTAGCTGTATAGACACTGTGGCATTGGCAGAGGCTCTGACTAGTCACCTGGGCTCAGGCCGAAGGGGCGGCGGTAGGGCTTGAATGTGGGTAGTTAGTCTGCACCTTGCCTGGTATCACAACAGCCCCACACCTATTTTGAGTGTGCCAGCACAAGCCCTGTGTATATCTGTGCTGCATTGTAGACGTACTCTAAGTGTTACACTGCTGATTCCTTTCAAGCCTGGAGAAGTACCCGAAAAAGACAGAATGCAGTCACTGAATTGATAGGCTGTGGTGAAGAATAGAAATGCAGAGGGAGGGAAAGGGGCCTTTTAACATGCAATCAAAGCAACCCTTAAAAGAGCCTCCCAGATCTTTTGCTCTCAGGAGCATGTGGGAGAGAAAAGCAGTTTTCAGTGAGCATTTTTATCCTCAGGTTTTTGCTTTCTCTCTCTTTCTCCAAGGGTAGGAGTTGACCCCAGGAGGGGCATGGAAACTGATTTATTGTGCTATGGTTAATGCAACAAAGTCAGCGATTCAAAGCTGTGTTGTGTGAGTTTGTGGTTGCCTGATTCCTCCCCCCACCCCAGCAGAATGTGTGTTTTGCTGGAGGGAACTCTGGAAGCAGAAGGCCAGGCAGGAACAGTGATCATAGTCATGAAAGGGTGAAGCTGTGCCCCATCCTAGTGTCTAACTCTTCTGATATAGCTGTCGCATGAATCTGAATCAGTTCATGGCTCTTTTAATAACATGAGTTTGGGCTGATCATAAGCGGCAGAGCCCAGGATTTCGAATAGTTCAGATGAGCAAACAAACTTTTCAGTGCCCATTGGCGCTCATCAGGAAGGGTGATTGAGGGGTTAGGGCACTGGCTTGCGTGTGGGAGATCTGAGTTAAATTCCCCTGCTTTACCACAGACTTCCTGTGTGACCTTGGGTGAACCACTTGGCCTCTGTGCCTCAGTCCTCCATCTGTAAAATGGGGAATGAAAAGGCATCACAGAGTATAGTTACAAATTCTGTGTGATGTGAGCAAAAATGTTGCAAGTGTTTGAGTCTGTGAAGAGAAATGAAGAGAAAGATGAACTAAATATATGTTTGGTACAGTCTTTGTATGTGGGCCAGGTGCTTTCCAGAAACCTGCCTTAAGTATTGATCCAAGTGCTGAACAACTGGAAATTATACTTGCATAGAAATGAATCCAAAGCCTAGTTTTGGGTAGAGTTAATAATCAAATAATATATGTGACTAGCATTTGTTTATTGCAGCCAAGGTTGTAATAAACGTATGATATGGTGTCATAAAAATAAAGGGAAGGGTAAACCCCTTTGAAATCCCTCCTGGCCAGGGGAAAGCTCCTCTCACCTGTAAAGGGTTAAGAAGCTAAAGGTAACCTCGCTGGCACCTGACCAAAATGACCAATGAGGAGACAAGATACTTTCAAAAGCTGGGAGGAGGGAGAGAAACAAAGGGTCTGTGTCTGTCTGTATGCTGGGTCTTGGCCAGGGATAGACCAGGAATGGAGTCTTAGAACTTTTAGTAAGTAATCTAGCTACGTATGTGTTAGATTATGATTTCTTTAAATGGCTGAGAAAAGAATTGTGCTGAATAGAATAACTATTTCTGTCTGTGTATCTTTTTTGTAACTTAAGGTTTTGCCTAGAGGGGTTCTCTATGTTTTTTAATCTAATTACCCTGTAAGATATCTACCATCCTGATTTTACAGGGGGGATTTCTTTATTTCTATTTACTTCTATTTTTTATTAAAAGTCTTCTTGTAAAAAACTGAATGCTTTTTCATTGTTCTCAGATCCAACCTATGCAAATTGGTGAGGCTGTTTACCAAACCTTGTCCAGGAAGTGGGGTGCAAGGTTTTGGGAAGTATTTTGGGGGGAAGGACGCGTCCAAACAGCTCTTCCCCAGTAACCAGTATTAGTTTGGTGGTGGTAGCGGCCAGTCCAAGGACAACGGGTGGAATATTTTGTACCTTGGGGAAGTTTTGACCTAAGCTGGTAAAGATAAGCTTAGGAGGTTTTTCATGCAGGTCCCCACATCTGTACCCTAGAGTTCAGAGTGGGGGAGGAACCTTGACATATGGTCTCATGTATTATGTGTTTGATTAGTAGTAGAAACCAATCCCAACCTCATCACCTCACAAAATGAGAGATATTAGTCTGATATTATGGTAAGTCTATTAAATTGTGACAATAACTTACTAATTATGTCAGAACACATCATGGTAAGGCACTGTGGATAGAACATCTGCTTTTGATTTAATAAGTAACAGGCTTTCAGTCCATCACTAGTCATGATGAAAGACTGCTATTTCCATGTTGACAATTAAATCTATCCTGATTGAAAAAGGTGTTTTTTTTTAAATTAATATTTATTTGTGTACTCCTAAAATATGAAAAAAGAAAAGGAGTACTTGTGGCACCTTAGAGACTAACCAATTTATTTGAGCATGAGCTTTCGTGAGCTACAGCTCACTTCATCGGATGCATACCGTGGAAACTGCAGCAGACTTTATATGCACAGGATTTGTGCAGGAAATGGCCCACCTTGATTATCATGCACATTGTGTAGAGAGTTGTCACTTTGGATGGGCTATCACCAGCAGGAGAGTGAATTTGTGTGGGGGGGTGGAGGGTGAGAAAACCTGGATTTGTGCTGGAAATGGCCCAACTTGATGATCACTTTAGATAAGCTATTACCAGCAGGACAGTGGGGTGGGAGGAGGTATTGTTTCTTATTCTCTGTGTGTATATAAAGTCTGCTGCAGTTTCCACGGTATGCATCCGATGAAGTGAGCTGTAGCTCACAAAAGCTTATGCTCAAATAAATTGGTTAATCTCTAAGGTGCCACAAGTACTCCTTTTCTTTTTGCGAATACAGACTAACACGGCTGTTGCTCTGAAACCTAAAATATGAAGTGGACTAATGCAAACTACCACCTTACCCTGAATGTTGCTTTGTGCATTCCTATTAAAATTGTCAAGATCCTTAAGCATGTACCTAACTTTAAGCATGTGAGCCATACTGGGCCTACTCACATGCCTAAGAACCTTGCTGATTTATAGATTTTAATGTATCATTATGGGAACATTATGATCATCTAGACTAATCTCCTGTTTGACACAGGGCAAAGAACCTCATTATCTTTCTGCATCAAGGCCATAACCTCTTCTGGAGCTATTGCTTATCTTTCAGAAAGACATCCAGTCCCAATATAAAGACTTTAAGAGATGGAGAATCCAACACATCCCTGGATAAATTGTTCCAATGGTTAGCTAGCCTCATGGTTAAGAAAATGTGCCTTGTTTCCAATTCAGTTGTTTCTGGTTTTAATTTCCAGGCACTCGTTCTTACTCTGTCTTTCTCCATTAGATGAGAGTCCTTTCTCCGTATATACTGCAATCAAGTCTGTTTCACCACAGCACCACACTGGAAGTTCATGTTGAGTTGCTTGCCCATTATGACCTCAACATATTTTTCAGAGTTACTGCTTTCAAGTTACAGTCCTTCATTTTGTAAGCGTAACCTGTATTCTTTGTTCTTAGATTTATGACCTTGCATTTGGCTGTTTTAAAACACATAGTTTTTCAATGGGCAGCTTACCAAGCAATCCAGATCACTCTGTATGACTGCCCTGTCCTCAGAATCATTTGCCACACTGCCAATCTTAGTGCCATACATACATTTTATCATCAGTGATTTTATATTTACTTCCAGACCATAGATAAAAAATATTGAATAGCATTGGGCCTAGAACCAATCCCTGTGGAATACTATTAAAAATATCCCCATTCAGTGATGATTCCCCATTGACAACTACCTTTGGGGGGTCTTTCAGTTAACCAGTTCTAAAACCATTTAACAAAGTCTCTATTGATTATTTTATTGTACAATGCTAACTTTTTCATCAGAATGCCACGTGGTACTAAATGAAACATCTTATGAAAATCTAAGTATATTACACCTACACAATTACCTTTATCAGTCAAACTTGTGGTCTCATCAAAAAATAAAATCAGGTATATTTGATAAGACCAGGTCTTTTCTGGACCCTTTCAGTTTTTCAACATCATTTTGAATTACATGTGGATGATTTTACTCATATCTGCTATATTTACCTTCGTAAAGTAAAAAAGGGTAGATTGACGATACTGATTGCAAAAGTAAGGACAGAGAGACAGCTAATGAATGGGACTAATCCTGTTGCCATTTAAGTTAATGGGAGTTTGCGAGTAAGCCTGCAATCTTTCAGGGTGCCTAAATCCACTGGGCACTGGGGGCGGATCTGACAACAGACTAGGAAAGTAGGAAATTAAGGAGTGAGAGAAGTGTTGAGAAAAACCATAATCTCTTGATAGTGTCTTCAAGGTCCCTTTTGTTTAAAACAGGTCTTCTGCATGCATACTGCTACCTTGGTAATCCCTACCTTGTATCAAAGCCAAAACTACTGTATACCTTTGTAAACTAGCCTGAGCGACAATATTCTATTTGCTTAGGATATTCCTTAGGCATGAACTTGACCAGCTTACCATATGTTCAAATCTACATTGTCTTGTCTGTACTGGAGCTGTAGAAGGTGTTAGTTGGAGTGTGTTCATTGACACAGTTGAACAATACACCTTTTAAATCCTAGTCACGGCAGGTATTAAAGAATTTTGTTAGGTTGGGTGTATAGGATTATCTGAAAAATGAAGAGCAGTCCAATGAGGTGATGAATATCTCCAGTGCTCAGTGAAGTTACAAGGATGCTCAGAACCTTGCAATATCCAACCCTTAGGGCCAGATCCAAAGCCCATTGAATTCAATGGAAAGAGTTTGATTGACTTCAACTGGCTTAGGATCGATCCCTTAAGCATCAGTTTGACAAAGCAGTGAAGCACATGCTTAAGTCCCTCCTTTTTCAGCAAATCATTTAAGGACATACTTAAAGTTGAGTATGTACTTAAGTCCCATGAAAGTCAATCTAAGGATGTCCTTGAGTGCTTTGTTGAAAGGGATGAACTATGCTATCTGGGCTTTAGGGAGATATATAGGAAATCATAAGAATGTAGGGATGAATAGATACTTGTGAAGTCACATAGTCCAGCCCCCTGCACTGAGGCAGCACCAAATAAACCTAGACCATCCCTGACAGGCATTTATCCAACTTGTTATTTAAAAAAAATGCAAAGAACAGGTCAGGCAACACCTATCAGGGATGGTCTAGAAAATACTTAGTCCTGCCCAGTGGAGGGGACAGAACTAAATGGCATATCAAGGTCCCTTCCAGGCCTATATGTCTATGATTTCTCAGCCTCCCTTGGAAACCTAGGGAAACCTATTTCAGAGTTTAGATACCCTTATAGTTAGAAAGTTGTCCCTAATATCTAACCTAAATCTTCCTTGCTTCAGATTACAACCATTACTCTTTGCCTTACCTTCAGTGTAGGATAAACTTAATTTTAGCTGATGTATTTAGTAAATGTTCATGTTACTGGAATGAGACTAGTTCAATAACAAATGAAACACCCCACACTTTGCTTTCTTCTGTCTACATAGTCAGACCAGCACAGAAGATATATAGCTCCCATTGTCATGCCACCTTTCGCTTGTATGCAAAACTGGAGGTTCCAAGGTAACAGGGTTTGAGCTTCAGTATAACGAGTAATATCTTTTCAGCTTTGTATTCAGTCCTTGCCAAGGGCATGGAAACCAGCAACAGAAGCTTCAACTTAAAAAAAAAGAAGATAAATTTGTTAATTTTATTTGCATCATTTCTGACTAGATCAATTCATATGCCCTCAGATTATGATTGCCTTCATATAAGTTGCTCTTGGAAGTTGACAACTTCCATAAACTTGCTGTCAATGAGAAATACCAGTTATGTGTAAAATTTAGTGCTTAATACAGTTTTTATTTTATTGCGAAAGGGTTCTGCATAGCTAAGATGATTTAAGCAGTGAATGAGATTCAAGGGAAACTGCATAGTAAAATGAAGAACAATGCTTTACTCTTCTCTATAGCTTCCAAGTTTGCCGGGGACAAGAATTTCTTCTCTGTCTGTTTTTGTTTCAGGGTATTTGCTACTTGGCAGTAATGAGAGAACAAAACTCCTATATATATTTTTAAAATCCTTGAAAATGGGGAAGGTTCAGATCCAGATTTTTTCAAATCTGCACTGAAAATAAACAATAATCATGAAAATATGTCTATATGTATCAAATTTCATGGACCAGATTATGGAGTTACACAGAGTATAAGGTCAGAAGGGACCATTGGAACATCTACTCTGACTTCCTGTACATCAAAGGCCATTAATTTTTCCCAGATACCCCTATATTGAGCACAATGATTTTCATTAGTCTAAAGCATTTCAGTCTGCAGGAGACAAAGGGCATGTTTACGCTATGCAGTTTTGTCAACAAAAGTCAGCTTTCGTCGACAAAACAGTGGAGTTGTACACACTGAAATGCTCCGCCTACCAATTTAACTCTCCTGTGACGCTGACATAATAAAACCACCTGGACGAGAGGCATAGAGCTTTTTGCGATGAAGTCAGAGTGACACACTGTGTAGACACTGAGTTGCTTATGTCACCCTAAGTTGCCTCCAGGAGGTGTCCCACAATGCCCATCATGACAGCTCTGGTCAGCAGTTTGAACTCCGCTGCCCTGCCCCCAGGTACACAGGCATGGACCCCTCTCCCTTTAAAGCCCTGGGAATTTTTGAAATTCCTCTTCCTGTTTCCTCGGAGTGCACAGCTCACATCACTTCTTCCCAGCTGACCATGCCGGATCCCTGCAGCAAACACACTCCAGCCTGAAGTACACCAGAGTTGTTGGATCTGCTAGGTCCGTGGAGAGAGGAGGCTGTGCAGTTGCAGATCCGTTCCAGCTGTAGGAATTTTGATACCTATGGGCATATTGCTCGTGTCATGAAGGAGAAGAGGCACAAAACAGACATGCAGCAGTGCAGTGCTAAGATCAAGGAGCTAAGGCAGGTGTACCAGAAGGCACGTGGCCTGATGCATCACCAAAGACATGCTGCTTCTACAAGGAGCTGCACGCCATCCTTGGTGGTGACCCCACCTCCACCACCAAGAGTCCTTTTGATACTTTGGGGCAAGGGTGGTGGCTGGAGGCAGCGGCAAACAGAGAGAACCCCCAGGACGAAGTGATGGAAAGGAAATGGAGTTGGAGGAGGATGGAGAGAGGTGACATGGTCATCTGTTGGTATGGCAAGCCAGGATCTCTTTTTAATTCTGGAGTGGTCTAGCCAATCCCAGGACTACATCTCTGGTGTGCCTGATGCAGGAGATGGGAGCCCTGATAAATACACCTTGTGCTTTGATACTGCAGGGAGACAGGAGGTAGAGCTCTGCTTTTTCCCCCCAGGGCAGAAGAGCAATAGAAATAAACAACACTAGGACTGTTTGCATCTGCTTTTCATTCCTCTGTGCAGCTAGGCAGAGGAGGTCCTGGGGAAAACTTTGTTGATGAACATCAGGATGTCCCGGGAATGCCCCACAGAGATCTCTAGGAAATTTTCCTGAAGGTCCTCTGCAGTGCTCTGCCAAAGGTTCCTTGGGAGAATGGCCTTGTTTCTTCCCCCCTGGTAGGCAACTTCACTGTGCCAATCAGCAATTACTTCAGCAGGCACCAAAGCAGCACACCAGTGAGCAGCATATGGACCCGGTTTGCAGCCGCACCCATGCAGGAGTTTCACCCTTGCATCCTCAGTTACCCTCAGGCATGAGATACCAGCTTCTATCACCCCCGCTTGTGGGAAAAAAAGTATTCAGAATAGAGTCCCTAGGTGCTTGTAGTGATTCCCCTCTTAACTCCCCTTCCCCTTTTCCCATCTTGCCCCTTCTCCCCCAAACTAAACTCCCCATGGTTAGGGCTTTCACGGTTCTGTGTGCCTGCCAAGAGAAAGTGTGAAAGTGGTTTATGTAACTTGTATGAATCAGTGCTGTGAGTGCACTCACAATAGTTCCTCTGTCTATTGGTTATTTAGCATCTGCAGATGTGCCCTTGAGAGTCTCCTCCTGCACACCGGCTGAGCAGCTTTGTCTGATAAGGAGACAAACCAGGAAGAGTAAGGAAGATGTGTGCATGGAGATGCTGTAATTGTCTGATGCTGTTGACAGAAAGCAGAGAGCATGGAGAAAAGCTATCAATGAAAAACTGAGACTGGATAGCCAGGAGAAGAAATAGCGACAGAAGTGGATGATACAGGTGCTCCTGGACCAACCAGACATGCTGAAGTTCCTGACTGTGCTGCAGGTGGAACACATCTGTTCTCCCTGCAGCCAATACAGAACTGCCTTCCATGCCTTCCCCAAACTCCCCACGCACATTCCTTGCATATTTCTGGGCCGTCATAATACCCCATGCACTCCACCTGTAGGGACATGTTTCACAATGACAGCTGGACATACACCCAGCTGTGAGAGCCTCATTTTAAAAAAAATGCTTTTCACTGTCATGTCCCTTGCAGGAAATAGAAATGTTATGTTCGGCTGTTAAATAAAAAAAAAGTACTTATAGAAAGAAAATGAATCCTTATTTGTCTCCTACACACGGTGCTTGCTGCTGAAATTCATACCCCGTGGCAATAGGTGCATTTGTAGAGTAAAATTAATGCACACACAGCAATCATTACAAGGGTCATCTTACAGTACAAGAACGCAATGCCTAGCTCAAAACATTACAGAAAAACATATTACTGGAGCTCATTGTCAAAATGCTCCTTCAAAGCCTTCCTGATTCTAATAGCCCCCTGTTCAACCCCTCTAACAGCCCTGATATCTGGCTGCTCAAAAGCAGCCATCAGATGATCCCCCTCAAGGCGTCTGCCCTGCAAAAAAATTCCCCCTTAACTTTACAAATGTTATGCAGAGCACAGCAGGCTGCTATGACCATCAGGATATTTTTCTCACTGAGGTCTAACAAGCCAAAAGGAAGCACCAGAGACCCTTTACATAAGAACATATGAATGGCCATACTGGGTCAGACCAAACGTCCATCTAGTCCAGTATCCTGTCTTTTCACAGTGGCCAATGCCAGGTGCTTTAGAGGGAATGAACAGAACAGGTAATCATCAAGTGATCCATCTCCTGTCACCCATCACCCTAGACTTTGTTTGCCAGCTTCTGGCAAACAAAGTCTAGGGACACAAAGGCACATTCAGTGGTTATTCTGCACCTGCTAAGTTGAATCTTGAAGTGCTCCTTGCTGCAGTCAAGGTTTCTGGTATAAGGCTTCATGAGCCAGGGGTCTCCCTCGATCAAAATTGTCATTTACATATTCCCAACTGGAATCTTCTAGTCTGGAAAGAAAGACCCTGTGCAGTCATGGTCCTTCATAGCAGGAGGCGATTAATGGCCCTGCACACTTGCATCACTGCAACCCCCATGGTGGACTTCCCAACTCCAGACTGATTTGCAACTGATCAATGGCAGTCTGGAGTTGGCAGCTTTCACACAGCAATTGCCACTTGCTTTTCCACCATGATGGCATGTCTCATTTTGGTGTCCTTGCCCCAGAGGGCAGGATGGGCTCCATAGAGAGTTCCAGGAAGGTGGCTTTGTGCCTCTGAAAGTTCTGCAGCCATCCCATCCCGGTAGCATGGTGAAATCCCACCACTTGGTGCTTGTTTCGGGAGCCCGGTACCAATGGTCAACCATGTGCAGCTGCTCCGTGAATGCCAAAAGTAATCTTGAATTATTTCTTTCTATGGCACGCAGCAGGGCAGACACCACAGTGTCATTATCAGATTCACAGCTCGTGAAATATCACAGGATGAACAGTGTTGTGTTCATGATGCTCATCCCAAGACTGGAGAGCAGTGCAGGATCCATGGTTTCCAACAGAGGTGGCAAGCACACAGTTTACACGGGCTGTTGAAAAGCTGTTCAGAACATAGTTGGAAGCCTATAAAATGATGGGACGGAGAAAACTGCATCATGTAACAGTAAGCCCGCCCCCAGGAGGCACTGTGAACCTTTTCCACAGCACCCAGCAGCAGATGGTGGTGAGTTGCACAGTGGGATAGCTACCCAGGGTGCACTGCTTTCTTTGTCGATGCAAGAGCACCAACTGAGGACACGACCTGCCATCACAAAGAGGTTGTGTGGAGGTGCAAAGCAATTTAATTACAGCAGTAGATGGTCATTAACATAACTTAGGCCAACTTAACTTTGTAGTATAGACAAAGCCTAAACTTTGTCCCATACGAAAAGAACAGGAGAGACCAAGGCATCCCAATGCCTAAGGCCCCTATGATAGAAGAGAATTGATTAGCTGAAGTATAGTCAGATGATATCAGCAGGTGATCCATGCCCCCTGCTGTAGTGGACAACAAAAAGAACCCCAGGATCCCTGCCAATTTGACCTACAGAAAAATCTTTCTCAATCACAAAACTGGTGATCAGTATAAGCATGTGAGCAAGTCATGCCAGCCAGCCATCCATCCAGAAAGATGATTCTCTGTAGCACTTCAGAACGTTGGTTCACACCATATGGGGTCCCATCTCCAACTGTGGCTGGTATCTGATGCTTCAGAGGAAGGTGAAAACAAAACCAAACCAAATATATCATTGTGCATTAAGAGAAAAAAATCCCCCCTGTCTCCTGCAAGCGACTGACTGACTGAAACATGAGAGGTTTCAGAGTAACAGCCGTGCTAGTCTGTGTTCGCAAAAAGAAAAGGAGGACTTGTGGCACCTTAGAGACTAACCAATTTAGGCAGCACCAGAGACCCTTTACATAAGAACATATGAATGGCCATACTGGGTCAGACCAAACGTCCATCTAGTCTTTTGGCTTGTTAGAAGCACCAGCTTGTTAGAAGCACAATTCTGGTGCAACATTCATCTGATGAAGTGAGCTGTAGCTCACGAAAGCTTATGCTCAAATAAATTGGTTAGTCTCTAAGGTGCCACAAGTCCTCCTTTTCTTTTTGTGAAACATGAGAGTTATAGTCATTAACTAGATGTATTATAAGCTTGTTGAGGTCAGTGCAGGAAATACTGTTCTCCCCATGTCCCATGAAGGAAGGAGATAAACATGGGGACTCAGATTCACATATTAAGCTAAAGGACAATGTTGGCACAAGAACAAATGGGTATAATTTGGCCAGGAATCAATTTAGACTGGAAATTAGAAGACAGTTTCTGACCGTCAGAGAAGTGAGGTCTGGAGCAATCTTACAGTAGGAGGAATGGGGGCAAACAGCCGAACTAGTTTTAAACTGGAGCTTCATACATTTATTATCAGGATTATATGATGAGGCTGACATATTCCTATGTAGATTTACAGGTTCCAATGACAGAAGTGTGTACTCTGACCAACCAGCCCAGCCCCCTGGCACCCTTACTCTGTGTTGACACCTTATTCCATAAGTGGTCTGAATGGGTACATCTACATTGCAGCTGAGAGTGTGCTTCCCAGCAAAATAAGGTAAATATGCACTAGCTTTGCTTGGGTTAGTGTAATGCCCAGTGGGCGAAGGGGCAGTCGAGGGCAGTAGGCGAGTGTGCACAGGTGGTCGAGGAGTCAGCAGGTCAAACCATATCAGTCTGGGGTAATGATTAGCATTCTCACAGGGGTCAGTAATCAGAAGGTCCAATCCAAGGGGCCTGCTCAGTGGGTTGGCATGACAAGGCAGTAGGACAACAAGGCTGGGTCAGGTGAGGCTACCTAGACAGTAAGCAGCAAACACTGGCCTGTTGCTCAGACAGCTTCCTCTTCTTGATGGGGTCTTTATACAGTTCGGATATCCAATGAGAGTGCTGCTTGTACAACAAATCAGGGGCCTGGGTTGTGGCTGATGTAGGGCTTTATCAATAAGGCTGTTGGTCAGGGATAGTAGTAGTTCAGGGTACAGCGGCTAAGGATGCTGCCTGAGGACCTAGTGGGCCTGGGCACAGAAGTGGGGTCCTGCCTTCTAGCACTCTAGAAACAGAAATATTGTTGGGAGTAACAAGGGCACCAGCTCAGGCTAGCTATCTGAATATGTACCCTGGAAGATTTGTACTTGAGCTTCTAGCTCAGCTATGCTGATGTTGTTAGCACACTAACTCAAGGAAAGCTAGCATATACCTTTCTCCCCACACTGGGAAGCATGCACCTATGCAGTGCAGACATAACTAATGACTCTTGATCTCCTTTCCCCCAGATCTATTTCTTATGATGCCAAAATCTGTGGCCTTGAGTACTTTGCAGTGTCTCTTCAGACAAGCTATATTAGGTGTTGTATAAACAGATAGGAAAACAGAGTCCCAACGCAAAGGATTTTACAATCTCAGAAACATATTTCTAGGCTTCATAAATGGTCTGCAAGCACTCACATGCACATGCATCCAGCTATACACTGGCTGAAGGCAGTACCTATAACATGCTAAACATTTTCAAAAAATGCTGCCAAAATTCATTGTTTAAGTACATTTCTTTATATTGTATAATGTAGTGGTTATTATTGAAATAGGAGTCAACACCTTTATGATCCAATAATTCAAGCGGGGAAATAAAACTTCCTCTAAGTCAGAAGATGACCAGATCTGGATGACTGGTGAAACTCCCCTCAATCAGTAATTGTTGTTATATATTAATTCTTGTTAAAGAACATTTGAATAGGGAAAAATAGGAGTGGAAGGTGTGAGGCTGAGTACTGTTGATTTAAATCTATAGCAGAGAGCCATGTGGAAAAGGCCTAGATAAGGTTCTATGCAGAAGCACTGCAGTGAAACAAAGAGAAAGTAGTTCTAGGGACAATTCTGTCTTCCTTTTTGTAACTAAATTCAGTGTTAGAAGAAAGTGACTCTCTTTGTGATGCTTTACCACTGTCATCTGACATGGGGATGCACAAATCTAGATGATGTGGAAGATTTCACCAGGGCTAAAGTGCAGGGCTGGCCATGATATGATATGATTTGCTGAAAACGTTAGTTCCTTGCTATAAGGTCAAGAACATAGGCCTACTACGTCAAGCCTCTCTCACTCTGAAGAGCCCCCTACTGTCTTGGATCAGAAGTTGTATTTATCCAGTTCTGACAAATGGGTGTTCTGGGTGGTAAAACCTGTCTCATCCCTTTAGAAACACAGAAGACTGAGCTCCATGAAGATTTGTGGCACTCTGCATTTGTAGGACATTGCTTGTATGAGACACACCCACCTGGGTCTCTCATCAAAAGTCCAAAGAATGGTGAACCCCTCAGGAAGCCTGATAATACATCCTGGGGAATATCCTTTCCCAAGCCCAAATCTGGCTGCTAAACATTTTTCATGAGAGCAAGAATCACCACAGTATCAGACCCCAGGTGGGTACCTGCAGTGATCCCAGAGAATCAGAGCATAAAAAAATGGCCATACTGGGTCAGGCCAATGGTCCATATAGCCCAGTATCCTGTCGCTGGGGCCAGATGCTTCAGGGGGAATGAAGAGAACAGGGCAACTTTTCAGTGGTACATCCCCTGTCATCAAGACCCAGCTTCTGGCAGTCAGAGGCTTAGGGACACCCAGAGCATAAGGTTGTCTTCTTGACCATCTTGGCTAACAGCCTTTGATGGACCAATCCTTCATGAACTCATTTAAGTCTTTTTTGTACCCAGTTTTGAACCAGACAGCTGCACAGTTCCAGCAGGACAGTATGTTGTGTCCAGTGGGAGTTTTGCTTGAGTAGAGACTGAATACAGATGACACGATTCAGCCTAGCCTAAAATAATAATAATAACTAATTCTTATATAGCACTTTTCATCAGAAAGCAAGTCAGTCTCATCCTCCCCATTTTACAGATTGAGAATCTGAGGCACAGGGAGGTGAAGTGACTTGCCCAATGCCACCAGGGAGGTCAGCGGCAGAGCAGGGAGTAGCTCCTATATTTCTTCAGTTCCAGGTCAGTGCACTATCCACTAGTCCCTACTGCCTCCCTGATTTCAAGCTGGGCTACTGAGTGGATGGGGCAGGAGGTTTTCCATAAGGTGAAGGGAATATTGCCCAGCAGCAGCAGCAATATAAAGCCAGTATTAATGCTGGCAGGAGACCTGAGCACTGGCCTTCAGCCTTAGAGCCATTTGCACCAGGGCTCTGTTCCTCCTCCTCACTCCCTGATAACTGACCATCCTTTCTTCACTTCCTCATCTTCCTTGTATTGATCTTTCATCATATAATTGACGCAAACAGCAAAAGGAAGGCTTAATGACAACCATTACAATGAATAAATAATTACAGCCACAAATCGTCCTCAACCAACTGATTATATGTCCAGTGACAACATGACAAGTAATTGGCTTTACATAATTTAAAAGGATGCCGGCAAGTAGGATTTTTTTTTCTTTTCATTTTTTAATAGTTATATTAAATATAACACTTCATCATGCTTGAAATACCCTTTTAGAGGGCTGGACTTTATAATCAGTGTATGGCGCCCTTGTGTGCCACTCAGTAGGGGCCTGGAAACTGGTTGCAACTGGTCAGCAGAAAATTCTCTTGCTGGATGCTTTAGCCATGCCCAGGTCTCAGGACAAGTGTGTGCCCAAGGGAGCTTGTTCAAAGCTTGCCCTTTCAATGAGTTTCTTCCCAGGTGATGAGGCTAATAGGCCAAAGGGGAAGGGGTTATGTGAGAGGATTATAATGAATAAGGAGGAGCCAAGAGCACAATTAGTGGGGAGAGAGATCAGGGTAAAGGTCACACAGGCAAAGGGTCCAGGAAAAAACCTGCAGAGAGCAGGCACTTGCAGGCCTACGAGGCCCTAGATGGAGGACTGCCAGGATGACAAAGCCTTGGTAATGTATCAGAAGAACTGTTGTGCCCACAGGAAAGGCTGGGAGCTACTGAGCATGTGGGAAGCCATTGCTGAATCTGGAAGATAAAGCTGGGAGATTTTGCCTTTGAGTTAAACTGTTATTTGATGTCCTTCACGCATACCCCAGAAGGGAAGAGTCATTCAAAAGTGCCAGTTGTGGTGGTTTGACTGAAGGGGAAGAAGGTAAACGGAGGCAGTGGATGGACCTGACATCAGATTCAGTAAGTCCCTGCTACAAAAGAGAGCTCTTTGCTGTTTGGGATGGCCTGGTGTCTCCAACCCTTCGTCTTGATCTCAGGGATGTGTTGAAGGAAAAGGGGCGGGCTTGCACCGCAATCCTGCACTGACTTAGAGATCTTCCAACAGCTTTAAGATGCCTTGGAGCTGAGGCTGGCCTTGAGAATCAGGGAGCTGGATGTAGCTTCCTAACACCGCACCCCTGCGCCTCCCTTTGCTCAGTGTAAGAGGCTCCAGCATTAATATACACATTCAAACCTGGGTACCTATAGTCAGACCCTTAAATACATATCTAGGCACCAAAATATAAGATTGGCCTGACTTACCTAGATGCCAAGCATCTACAGTCCCCACTGAAGTCAAAGGGAATCTTAAGTGCTCAGCACATTTGGAAATCAAACAGCTTTTATTAGGTGGCTTAATATGGGTCTCTGGAGCTTAACTACCCAGATTTGGAAACATGGGCCATTGTACCATTTAAGCAGAGCCCTGTGTTAAGGGGCTGGGCGAAGAGTGTCTGCTCCTGATGTTACTTTGACGTTCTAAATGTCTATGGTGAATTCTGGTAGCCACTGTCTGCTGCACTATTTTTCTGTTTGCCTTTATTTAATCTACAAGCCCACGCTGGCACAAACTCTAGTCATCATTTGGGACACCAACGGCTGTAAGTTCCCCTTGTTACCTCAGTCCTGAGTCACCTCTCTTATGAACACTGCCCAAGAGCGATTTCACAACCGTTTTGGGGTTGTATGACTTAGAAGAACTTAGTGAGGGTCATGGTGGGTTCTCCATCACTGACATTTTTTTTAAAATCAGGATTGGATTTTTTTTTTCTAAAAGACCTGCTGTAGGAATTATTTTGGGGCAGTTCTCTAGCCTGTGTTATACAAGAGGCCAGACAAGATGATCATAATAATCCCTTCTGGCCTTGGAATCTATAATAGGAGCAACTCTTTGCCACTCACCTCAGTCCATTGAAATGAGAGGAATGAAGACTGCAGACCGGTTTTGAGCCAAGATTCCCAATGCCAGAGGCCAAGAATGCTTGATTCATTAAATACCCTTTCTTGCAGAAAGCACCATAACTAAATGACCACATGGTGAATGAGTAATGACCTGAAAATGGCATGATTTACAGTATGATGTGCTGGCAGAAAGTTTGCTAACACCTCCCAGTTGTGCACTTTCCAGAAACTCACCGTACATAAACATAAAGGTCTGCAATCTGTCAGTTAATATTAATGCGGTCATTTGCTGGGGAGTTGAAATAACACGATGCACATGGGACTTGCTACCCTGACCTTTTTGGTGGTAGCGATTCATTAAATGGTCACTCATTTGGACTGCAGCACCTATTTGCACAGCTATTAATATTTTAAGAACCTAACTAGGTATTTACTGCTTTCAAATAGAAATTTGCACCAAGGTTAGCTAAAGAGCGGATTTTTTCATTATTCAATACAAGAAAGAAGTAGAAATTCAAATGCAGCAATTAGAAAAGGGCGGGATACTTTGCCTGAAATGACTTAGTCCAGATTTTGCTGAGTGGTTGAGCCATTATCTGGGTGTACATAGCTATTACCACAAGGTAATCCACCCACCTGATTTAAGGAGACATCAATAGTGAGTGGTGGTTAGAGTTGTGTAAACAGTTGATGATAAACCCCCAAACTAGGCATTTATATTATTATTATTTATCATTTCTGTTACCATAGTGCCAAGGTCATGGACTGGGCCCCCAGTATGCTGGGCACTGTACAAACAATGAACAAAAAGGCAGTTCCTGTCCCCAAAGAGTTAACAATCTAAGCAGATTAAATTAGGAGCTTGCATCTGTGACCTGGTTCGTCAACATTTGCAAATTTGGACTGAATTTTCCATGTGTTACTAGGGAGTTAGTTTAGCCATGTGAACTGGCAAATTCTTTTTGTGCTCATCAGTAATGTGCAAACTAAACCACTGCCACAGGCATGTGTGCTGAACCCCATGAAAACATAGAATTTCATACTGTTTTAGGTACTGTTATGTTTCCCAGTCAAATGCCCTGTTCCATACACTTAATCCCTTAATCAGGAAACAGTGTTGACTTTCTTTCTTTCTTTCTTTCTTTCTTTCTTTCTTTCTTTCTTTCTTTCTTTCTTTCTTTCTTTCTATTCTAGCAGTGCTTAGATTTCCAAGGCATGGATCAGGATCTCATTGTGCTAGGTACTCTACAGACATAATTAAATGATGGTTCCTGCTCCAGAGACCTTACAACTTAAGAGAGGAGATAACAGATGGATACAGCCAGCCAGCCAGGGAAGCACAAGGAAAGTGAGACAATATTGGTCAATGTAACAGGCAGTGGTCTCAGCATACCAGCTACCTAACTGTTGTCAAGTGGAAATTTTCTAAGAAATAGAATAAGAGATAACCCATTGAACTCATTGTCAGGGGATATTGTGAAGGCCAAAAGTATAACTGGGTTAAAAAAAGAATTAGATAAGTTCATGGAGGATAGGTCCATCATGCCTATGGAGGATAGGTAGTCACAAGGGTCAAGGAATGCAAACCAATGCTCTGGGTGTCCTTGTGACTGACTGCCAGAAGCCGGGACTGGACCACAAGGGATGGATCACTTGATAATTGCCCTGTTGTGTTCACTCCCTGTGAAGGATCTGGCACTGGCCACTGTCAGAAGACAGGATAATGGGCTAGATGGACCACTCGTCTGACCCAGTATGGCCATTTTTATGTTCATATGACCAAAATCTATTATTGTCTGACAGCTGGTTGGTGTCTCTATAATAATGTGGGCAAAAACCCCAATTTACCACATACTACTGATTCTCCAAAATGGTTTGAGCTATTTCTTTCTGTTGAGGAAATAACCACCTGATCCATCCCCTGCAGAACATAAAAGAGTGTGAAAAATTATAGCAACAAAGCTGTAGTGTCATCAGCCACTTGTTTCTGAGGTAGCTGCAATCTAAGGGAAAGTCAAGAGAAGTTGGGTACCTAAGATCCTTAGGTGCCTTTGAAAATCCCACCATAAAGCACTGGGTCTTTTTGGAGAACCTAAGATGGTGGGCAGGGTGTAGTGGGACATCCTATCCATTGGTCCCATGTGTCTGCTGCACTTTTCAGTCAGCCTCACAATAGTATTTTATTTACCCCTGCCAGACAGGGTTCCACCAGAAACCTTCCTGTTTTCCTGCCAGCTTGCCTACCAGGCTTCTCAGCTGCCCACCTGGTTACTCAGTTACCCAGCTCCTCAGTGGTCTCTCTGGAGGGCTAATGGGGAGCTGGGAGCCTAGAAACCCTAGAAGACCCAGCTACCAAGCTATTAGCCTAGTGGCTCATCAGGAGCCCAAGCACCCAGGACTTCCCAGGTTTCTGGCTCCAGCACTCTAAGTCGTCTGTCTCAGATTCAGGGTTGCTAAGCCTTCAAGTCCTCCTTGCTTTCCAGCAGCCTGCCACGTAGAGTGCCTTGGAGCCAGGGCTCCCAGTAGAGCTGGGTGCAGAATAGCAATTCTGTTACATGGACAATTTTGAAATTTTTGTTTTTTTGCTCCAAATCAGAAACAAAATCAAATTTCTACATATCAAAATCCTCTGCAGAATGGAATTACTGTTCTCCACCAAGCTCTAACTGCTAAAGATAAGGAGGAAGTTCAGTCCCTGTTCAGTTATCCGCTCTGTTGAGAGTGTCAATAAGAGACCCACTTAGAATCAATGGATTTTTGGGCTGCAGACCCCAATGGCTGGATCTTGCAAGTCCTTGCTCAAACAGGCAGCACTAATACACATGAATAGTCCTGCGATAGAAGTCAGTGGGTCAAATTCTTTATCCACGTGTTGTTCATTCCTTACTCCAATAAAACTCCCATGAGTTTTAATGTAATTTTGAAATAACTGAGTTGGGAGTTCTTCATTTCTCTGATCTAATACCCACTGGACTCAACGGAAAAACTCCCATCAGTGTGAGTTGGATACACTTCCTTCTGGGATAGGCAGGAAAGGTGGTTGAGTGGGTGAACACTGGGCCAAGATTCAGGAGACAAACAAATTCTTGTCTTAGCCACAGATAAATTCATATTCCTGTGCGGCCTCGAGCAAGTCTCTCCCCCCATTGTGCCTCAGTTTCCCATCTGTAAAATGTCACTAATATTTTCCTGTCTCTCAGAAGTCTTATGGAGTGGGAGGGAATCCATTCATTAATCTCAGACATTCAGATACTGTGATGATTCCAGACATATAAATACATGGCTCAACAGAGCCACTTTAGGTGACTATTCTGATGATAGCCTTTTTATACTGGCATTCAAAGCTGTGAGACAGAAGTCAGCAATTCGGTATATCATTATTATTCCAGCCTCAAAAGCCTGCAAGATAATAATCAGGATTTGAGAAATTATAAAGATAATTCTTACATAACACAAAGCTCATTATTTGGGATCCCATCCTTTCCCCCAGCACCACCATCCTCGCTCTGCCTTTCTTCTTTGAATATTAAGCAATATTATTTCATGTGTACTTTACACCATGTTCAGAATTAATGGCATAATTAGCAGTGGAAAATATTTAGTTGTTGCTGTGTATTTATTTATGTTCTCGGGATCATGTAAAGTTCTGCTACATTAAAATTTAATTTGAAAGAAAAAGAGTTTTATTCAATGTAATGACCATTTCTGCACAGCTTATATGAATAATAAAATATGGCTTGAACACACTTTTCCATTTGTTTTCTGGGCATTTATGTAAACTCCTAAAGAAAACACTGTAATGCTTTGTTGGCTGACTCTTTGACAGAGAATTGTAGACATATATTTTATTCTCCACATCCTGTCAGTGAATGTTCACAGCCCCATCCATTATTTAGCAGTTAATTTGTTAATCAATTGATCAGTTGGTTTGGGGATATTTGGCTCTGAGATTAACAAGCATGCTCGCACAAAAATCTTGTCTCTCTGGTAAATTCAGGGACACTGCAGCAGAATGTAAAGCACGCTGGTGTTTACAGATCTTGATTGAAGCTGACACAGGATGGCAAACCATGGAAAAGAAACCTTTGCTTGCAGCATAAACATCTTATGGCCCTTACAGAAGGGGTGATGGCCTCATCCATGTTCCAAACTGTGGAAGGAGGCCCTATCGAGGGAAAACTGTGACTTTGCATTGAATTGGTCCATTGAACAGCATGATATACCCAGCCCCATAACAAATGGGATTTTCTATCTTCGGTACATCTGTGGCCTCCATTCACATAGAATCTGACTGCTGCAGTCTTTGATGAGTTTATCCTCACAACACCCCTCTGAGGTGGGGCAGTGATGCTATTAACTGAGGCTTAGAGTGGCTAATTGACTTACCCAAAGTCACACGAAAGGTCTGTGGCAGAGCAGGGAACGTGGGTTTTCAAGTCTAGGCTTGTACTTTAACCACTGCACCCTCCTTCCACTTCTGGCACCAGAAGATGCCCAATATTCATATGAAATATGAAGTGTTTAGCTAACTCCGCTGACAGCCAGTGCTTCTGCATTGGCTGTGGGGCTTAGCAGGTGTGAACGGACCCTGGGAAACTCAGTGGAGCAATGGTACACGTCACCTGTATTCCACTTCGTGTGCAGTATCAGATCTATGGGAATGATCCACCTGGGATGCTCAGCAGATGCACAGGTGTGCACAGGTGCTGGCTTTTATTTCTCCGGGTGGGTACTCCATCCCCGTTCTGCCCTAAGACCTCGGCTCCAATCCGCCCCTTTCCCCGAGGCTCCGCCCCTTCCTACCTCCGCTCCCCGAGTGCCTCCTGCCAGCCACTGAACAGCTGATCGACAGGGCAGGCCAAACGGCTGTGGCTGGTGGATGCAGGGCACCCTCTTTTTTGTTCTGTGAGTGCTTGAGCCATGGAGTACCCACGGAGTTGGCACCTACTGGTTCAATGCACTCGGGTATATCAGCAACAGCACCCCATGGGCATTCTTCTTGTGAACTTTAGCAACACCACTAGGGTGTTTTAGGCAGAGCAAAGAGCAACAGCTCAGGGATGAAGTTTGCATGCATGTCTTAGCAGTGCTTCAGCTGCGGTCTACTTGGGACACCCAGTAGCAGGACAAGTTCTCCCTACCTAGGACACTTGACAGCACAGCAAATAGTTTCATCTAGGACACACAGTGTGTGCATCTGACCTGAACCTCAGCTGCACAGTGGGTGTATATGCCCTGACATGTGCAACATTCACTGTGAAGAGGGATACTAACAGATGGGAGATATGGGACGTTTGCATACTTCTGCGACCTGGCCATGGATAATAGTGTAAAAAAGCTGTATTCTTGCATCATCACTGTTTATAGGATTAAATTGCATGTTCCGCATCCCCTTCATGACCAAGTAGTGTGCTTTGTGGGCTAAGGCAGGGGATATCTTGACAACAAAAGGAAAAAAAGATGGGACCGGAATAATATCTGGACGGAAATCCTGCCTTCGCGAGCCAAATTCTTCAATCAGATGAGTGTGCGGGGCTCCAACTGTCTTAGATGGGATTGGCATGTAGGCATCCAAGAGCAGGGTTTAGCCTCCTATGTTTGTATTTTTCAGAGGAGCAGGTTGCACATTGAGAATATTGGGACACGAACCAGCATTGGGAGGAAATCCAGAGCCTAAGAAGGCTGTCATGGTGCTAACTGCACTGACTGAATTACATTGTAATGCTCCTCCACATCAGATGCTCAAGTGATTTTTTGCTTTAGGTTGAACAGGTTCCAGGATTACCAGATTTACCTTTTGGTTTGGAAGGCCATTTCCCCCTGTTGATTTGCCTGTGGTAGAACAATGAGCATAACACACAGACAAAATCAAGTGAAATGAGAAGAGAGGGTGGGGGGAGAGAACCAACAACTTGTTTATCAGATTCAAGTCGAACCATCTGTTGTTAATGATTAGATCTTCAGCTTCCAATTTTCATTTGAATGTTATTGCTCATTTCTAGCTGGGTACCGAAACACCACTTACCATTGCATGCAGGATTCTAAATAAGAGACTATTTGGATTGGAAATCTGCTGGAGGAGGAAATTATGTTGTCTATTATACAGCACAATACCTTTGCGAACACTGAAGCTTTCTGGTGGCCATGTTGTGAGAGATTTAAAGAAGGAAACTCAGAGTGGAAGGCACATTTAGAGGTGGTGTAAATTACACATGGGCTGAAGTGGGCCTTGGTGAGTCCAAAGGGTCCGAATTTTGATCTTAGTTACAATGGTGTAAATCAGTGGTAACCCCATAGATGGGAATGAAGTTACTCTGGATTTACAGCAGTGTGGATCAGATCAGAAACTAGCCTAGGGAATTTAAATTGGTGTACTTTACAGCAAGGTATTAGAACGTCTACGTTAAATGAGAGGGAACCTACTTTAATTTGCACTTTATACTCTCTTATTAGCTGCTTTTTGAGCTACACCCATTCATCCCTCTGTATGTAAATTACACAAGCTTAGAATTGCTTTGATTCCTTTAGTTCAGTGTACAGTATGCCTACTTAGTGAAATGTCGCTAACGCACCACCTTACACATCACCTCTGAACTTGGCATAGGGAGTACAGACTTCTGGGCTTGATTCCCATTTCTGTTTGGCGCTGGGGAAAAAATAAACTCTCCGTGTCTCATTTTCCTTATCTGTAAAACTATGACTGGCAAGCCTCACCTGACTCATAGCGGAAACAATATCATAATATCAGTAGAAACACCATCCCAGATATACATTTTATGCCCCCCAATACCATAACATCTGAGTGCCTCACAATATTTAAAGTCTTTATCCTCACAATACCTCGGTGAGGTAGGGAAATGCTACTTCATCCTTATTTTACAGAATGGAAACTAAGACACGGATCGAATAAGTGGCTTTCCTAAGGTTGCATAAGAAGCCTGTTGGCAGCGTAGGGATTGGGATGCAGGTTTGCCAACTCCTAGACTAGCATCTCTACCCCTAAACTTTCGTTCTTTTATCTGTAGTAGCTGCTTTGTCTCATCTTCTTATATGCCATGGCAATAAGAGTGCTCTAAACACCTAGAAGTATAATTTTCAAAAGCACCTAAAAGACTTAGGCTTCTATGTCCCATTTTCAGAAGTCGCATAGGCATTTAGGACCCTAAGATTTCAATTGTAGCTAGGTGCCTAAATGTCTTCGAGGACTTAAGTCCAAATGTAACATGACATGAAAATGAACCTTAAGAGCCAATGATTCATAAACTTAAAGCCAGAGGGGATCATCATGATCATCCAGTCCAGGGGTTCCTAAACTGTGGGATGTGACAGTCCCAGGTGGTTTGCCATGGGGCAGAGTTGCGGAGGGCATGTGGGTGTTCCCCCAAAATTGTACACGTTGGTGGAGTGGCAACCGGTAATGTCCCCCTCCCCCAGGGTTGGAGGAACTCAGCACCCCCAGCAAGTGGGAGAGGGCGAAGCAGAGCCACCGGATGGTAGGTGGAGGGCGAGGAGAAGGGGCCGGCCCTGAGTGGCAGCAGTGCCCAGGATAGCTGGAGGAGGCTAGAGGGTTCGCAACTGTTCCCACTCTGAGATGCCACACCCAGCGCCAGCCCTAGACCAAATGGCACCCCAAGAGAGGAGTGTCTTCGGCACCCCATCCTTTTGTTAGTCTCTTGAATACCTTATTTTTTATTGTATTTGTAGGCTATTTCATGACTTTGATGCACAATTTGCATGCATGATTTATCCCTGTCACATAAGATGATAAATGTGCATGCTTAAATCTGTATTTATTCATGCCATATATAAGCAAATAAAAATTGTTTCCTCTAAGTTTATAGGAACGTTATAATTTTAAGAATAAATCTACAAACTTCAAGAAATTGAACTGTGTACCAGCATTGTATGGACCAGTATTAAGTTGTTACAGTTGAATGTTAACCCTAATCCTTTGTTCTCAATTTCTTCTGCACTGGGACAGTCACTACTGCCTAAAGCCTGGTCTATGTTGTTCTGCTTCAGATAGTTTCCCATCAAGTTTGCCCTCTGCTGCAAACTAGATTGCAATTGAGCTTTTTGTTTCCTGCCCTGAGCTCCTAAAGGCTTCTTTGGGAGCATCTTTTATTTTCTTTTGAAAACAGACAATTTTAGGAGACCCAAAGTCTGAGCCACAGTCTTAGAAAGTTATCAAACATGACGTGTTAAGCACGGCAAAAGAAGTAATGGTATTTCTGCTGTATTGTTGCGTAGATAGGGGTTCCATGGATATCTCTGGCATCTCATTAAATGTGTCTTTTATTAGTCACTACTTACATTCTGCCAGTCTTAAAACAAAGGTACACTTTCACAATTACACAATAAAACAAGGTTCACAATATCGCCACTGGGGTCTCACTTCGTTCTTATATCTCACTGACTGACTGGCGGTGCCCCGCCCCTTATATACCCATGAGGGCGTGGCTGACAACATTCTAGGAGGTTCGAGGAAAATGTAGTTCTCAGAAAGTCTGGAAGGTTCCACAAGATTTTACAAGGTCCAGAACATTCTAGGAGGTTAGTGAAAAATGAATCTATATATGAAATACCTGGAACATGTTACTTCAGACATTCTATTTTCCCTTTTTGTCACTAGCAACAAAAACAGCGTCCCGAGGCTGGTGCCCCCCCCCCTCCCTCTGCCCCAAACCCAGCACCCCAGGCAGTCACTTGGGTTACCTGCCCCTAAATCCAGCCCTGGCCATATCCTCTGATTCATGGTTGTCAAGCCCCTCAGAGTAACAGCCCCGCAGTAACCCCCCACCCCCCCAGGGATTGGGGATTGGCGATGGGTGATTGGGTAATGACCAAGCCAGGACTGAGCATCTGCTTCTGCCTGGCACTGGCAACCCCAGAGCCCTTCTCTCATTCCCAGGCAGGAGGTGCATGTGAGGCATGCCAGGGTGCTATGTGGGTGACTGGGGCAAGGTTACCAGCTGACCAGCTCAGGGCACTCAGTAGGCTACTGAGGCAGAGGGTGTCAGCGGGGGCTGGCTGTGGCACTTGCTGGGCCCCTCCACCCTCTTCCTGGCTCTGGTCTCTGCTGAGGCAAGGGTCTGTGCATGGCCCGCAGGACCCCTGTCCCTGATGGGCCACGGTGCCTGTCGCAGCTGCACAGGTGGGCCTCAGGGGAAAAAGTTTGGGAACCCCAATCTAATCTGACCTCCTACTCATTGCAGGCCACCAAACTTCACCCACCCACTTCTGTAGTCAGCCCATAACTTCTGGCTGAGTTACTCAAGTCCTCAACTCTTCCTTTAAAGATTTCAAGTTACAGAGAATCCACTATTTACTTTAAGTCACTTACCCCTAGACACAGCCCTAGTGCGGTTACAGTCTGATTTGTTTCAGTTTGTTTTGTTCACTTTACAATCTTATTCTACTTACAGGATCTCAGTGCCCTTGTACTTATGGTTCGTGACAGAATCTTAATTCACTATTTTTCACATCTTACATTCACTATGAGGAATTTGTTCTATTGATTGCAGGTAATTACATTTTATTTGTTGGTTTCCATCATTAATGTGGTTCATATGGAGGCCTGACCTACAATCCCTAAGGTAAAAACAGTATTGTTTTATCTACAGTTTGCCTTGTTTTTTAGCATCTAATGAATAGAAAGAGAGAGGCACCAGGAGAAGTTCTTAAGAGGAGCTGTTTTTGCTGAACAAGAAGACAGCTGAGACACCAAACCATTTGTGCTGCTTGACATTATGTGAAGTGGTTTAGATGCTACCCTGCTTGACACCTGAAGGGCTGAGAACTGGAAGAGCAGGTGGAGGTTTCCTATTAACTCAACACTGTCTATACCTCTGGTGAGTTCTCTCCATGACTTTTTCAAGGTGCTTAGCTGCTGTTTATTCACAATAAAATCAGTTTGAAGGACATCTGTCAAGGTTCCTTCCCCACTCTGAACTCTAGGGTACAGATGTGGGGACCTACATGAAAACCCCCTAAGCTTATTTTTACCAGATTAGATTAAAACTTCCCCAAGGTACAAACTATTTTACCTTTTCCCTCGGACTTTATTGCTGCCACCACCAAGTGTCTAACAAATATATAACAGGGAAAGAGCCCGCTTGGAAACGTCTTTCTCCCCAAAATCCTCCCCAAACCCTACACCCCCTTTAGAGGGGAAGGCTTGATAAAAATCCTCACCAATTTGCATAGGATCCTTGGATCTTAGAACAATGAAAAAGCATTCAGTTTTCTTACAAGAAGACTTTTAATAGAAGTAAAGGAATCACCTCTGTAAAATCAGGATGGTAAATACCTTACAGGGTAATCAGATTCAGAACATAGAGAATCCCTGTCATAAATATAAAGGAAAGGGTAAACCCCTTTAAAATCCCTCCTGGCCAGAGGAAAAATCCTCTCACCTGTAAAGGGTTAAGAAGCTAAAGGTAACCTCGCTGGCACCTGACCAAAATGACCAATGAGGAGACAAGATACTTTCAAAAGCTGGGAGGAGGGAGAGAAACAAAGGGTCTGTGTCTGTCTGTATGCTGTTTGCGCCGGGGACAGAACAGGAATAGAGTCTTAGAACTTTTAGTAAGTAATCTAGCTAGGTATGTGTTAGATTATGATTTCTTTAAATGGCTGAGAAAAGAACTGTGCTGAATAGAATAACTATTTCTGTCTGTGTGTCTTTTTTGTAACTTAAGGTTTTGCCTAGAGAGATTCTCTATGTTTTGAATCTAATTACCCTGTAAGGTATCTACCATCCTGATTTTACAGAGGTGATTCCTTTACTTCTATTAAAAGTCTTCTTGTAAGAAAACTGAATGCTTTTTCGTTGTTCTAAGATCCAACGGTTTGGGTCTGTGGTCACCTATGCAAATTGGTGAGGATTTTTATTAAGTCTTCTCCAGGAAAGGGGGTGTAGGGTTTGGGGAGGATTTTGGGGGGAAAGACGTGTCCAAACTACGTTTCCCAGTAAATCCATTTAAAGTTTGGTGGTGGCAGTGGAAATTCCAAGGGCAAAGGGTAAAATTAAATTTGTACCTTGGGGAAGTTTTAACCTAAGCTGGTAAAAGTAAGCTTAGGAGGTTTTCATGCAGGTCCCCACATCTGTACCCTAGAGTTCAGAGTAGGGGAGGAACCTTGACAATCCCTCTAGGCAAAACCTTAAGTTACAAAAAGACACAAAAATAGGAATATCCATTCCATTCAGCACAGCTTATTTTATCAGCCATTTAAAGGAATCAGAATCTAACACATATCTAGCTAGATTACTTACTAAGTTCTAAGACTCCATTCCTTTTCTGTTCCTGGCAAAACAGCAACACAGACAGAGAGACCCTTTGTTTCTTCCCCCCTCCATCTTTTAAAGTATCTTGTCTCCTCATTGGTCATTTTGGTCAGGTGCCAGCAAGGTTATCCTAGCTTCTTAAACCTTTACAGGTGAAAGGGTTTTTCCTCTGGCCAGGAGGGATTTTAAAGGTGTTTACCCTTCCCTTTATATTTATGACAACATCATTACAAAATGGTGGCCCATGTGGGCATTTGGCCAAGTGTCTCTTTGTCTCCTTCTACTGGATGGATCACATACAGAGGTTTATACGTTTACTACTGTTTCTTTGGTACTAAATCTGCTACTGTAGCTCAGGCAATAGATGTGCACATGTTTCATTTCTGTTGGCCCAGGTCCAATTCCTGCAGTTAGCACACCAAGGAGCACAGTAGTGATGGATCCCAATACCAGTTTGCCTTAGTGCTGTGCTTTCTACACGTCCCATATCTACAGTGTGATTTAGAAGGCATCTTAAATAGGCTATAAAATAAAGTGTTCACTAAAGCAGGAGCACTTTTGGGTTAAAGTGAGAGGCTTGTGGGCAGAGGATCCTTTATAACCTATTTGTAATGCAATATTTGAATTTCTTGGGTTCAAAGAAATGGAGAGAAGGAGTAGGGAGGAGATATGCATTTTAGTTGGAATACTCTGCACGGCAGCTCAGCTAGAAGAGACCCAGAAACATCCAAAAAAAAGGATGTGGCCACAGCAGTTACTACACATGCTCAGTAGCTGTTTCTGGAGTTGTATAGAGGAAGTTTTCATTGTGGGCAACCACCTGACAGGTCACACCCAGTTGCTCTCTGAACCAATCTGAACGTGAGATGGGAGTGGGGAAGGTAAGAAATATAGGCATTAAAGGCGGCCCTGTGCATTCCATGGCTGATTAATGCAGGACCGAGAGATTTCTGCTGTGAGAGGCCCCAATAAATGTCTGTACCACTTTGGATACAGACTAGAGATTACTGTTTCAGCCTCAACTGAAGACCAGTCAGCTATTAATCGAAGGGATGGGACGCTGCTAACTATGGGGATCCCAGACTGTTTGTTTAATGGCAGAATTCTGAAGTGTTTGCAAGGACGGAGAGACTGCCGTTCTTAAGTTCTGAAGAGTCCGGTGGCATGTGTTTACATGTTAGGGCCATGCTATAAAGACTGAGAAATCATCCCGGAGAGAAGATTGGAGCGGTATGTGTTTATACATTTGTGCTACAGTAAAGACATGTAAATGTTATGTGGGTACCTTATATCTGAATATATGGAGCAGCAATAAAGTGAGGAAGTCCATAAGAAAACCAGTAGATTTACTACCAACTAGCTTTAGTTAAAAGTTATTCATAGTATTTTACATTCTATTTACAATGTTTGACCCTATTTACAAGGTTTTATCCTATTTGCAAGGTTATCTGTTGCTTTTACTAAGCAACAGTATGGTTATCTTTGACATTTACTGGGAACTATTACCACCCACTTCTTATTAGGGTTTTATATATAAGTTCCCTGAGGTTTAACTCTGTGCAATGCTTCCTGAAATGTCCTGAAAAGGCAGAACTCTGTCCTCTGCTACAGGAAGAAAGAGAGTTTAGTGGAATTATATACAATATGGCATCACCATCTTTCAGCCCTGACGGTAAGATGCCTGAAAATAACTGCAATGGCTATCATCTTGGCTAACGTAGCTGGGATTGAACTGAGGACCTCTGGAGCTAAAAGCATTAGCTGCCATAACTTGAATTAGAGAGCCAAGGCTCTTGGTTACGGTTGTAACAGAGTCACATCTGCTGTGACCTGAGCATGGAGGAGATCTGTATACCACCAGTGGGGAGGGATAACTCAGTGGTTTGAGCATTGGCTTGCTAAACCCAGGGTTGTAAGTTCAATCCTTAAGGGGGGCCATTTAGGGATCTAGGCCAAAAAACTGGGCATTGGTCTTGCTTTGAGCAGGGGGTTGGGCTAGATGACCTCCTGAGGTTCCTTCCAACCCTGATGTTCTATGATCAGAGGGGGAGCCATGTTAGTCTGTAACAACAAGGCGTCCAGTGGCACCTGGTTGTTTTCATACTAACCAGGGTTTTCATAAGTTCCAGAACAATGGAGTTCCTGTGTAGCTTCTCTCCGTTAGAATTTTGAATCATAACTTCAGGCTTTAGTAGCTCACCAAAGATTGATACCAAGAAGACTACTCATGTGCTTAAAGTTAAGCATAGGCTGAATAGCTTTAGTACTTTGGGGTCAAAGTGCTCAGCGCTTCACAGGACTAAGCCCTTGTAAAGTGTCCTTTCACTGTACTATCAAGGGAAGCAATCCTGCTTCACTGAAGCTAATGTGAGCTTTACAGATGACTTGGGAGCAGGAGCAGTGTGTAGGCTGTAAATATTCATGAGCATGAGATGAGGGTTGGATCACTCCGCAAAGCCTGGACCGAAGGATCCATTTGATGTTTGAAGTGTGCATTTTTTTATAGTCTTGAAGTTTAAAATTGCACCTCTGCTCCCAAAAGAAACTTCTTTTGCAGGAAGTCAGTACCATTCAATGGATTTCACCCTCTAGGGAAAGAAATTCCCTGCAGAAGTGGAATGTTAAGGTTCCAGTATTGTAGATGGGTTTAATTACCTGCTTATCTAAATGTTACTGCACCTGTGGACAGTAGATGTATTTTGACTTCATTCTATCTCCAGTATCAAATTAACTTTGGCAAAAGCCAATTAACTACTGTAAATTATTCTACTTCAATTAAACATTAGGGCCAAACTGAAGCAGTGAAGGACTTTAATACATTAATTTGCAATCCATAGACTTACCAGGAGCCAAAAAGAAAAGTTGAATACTTTCAGTAAGAAATGAGAAATTATCTGAAAGCAATGCAATAAAAAATGAGGATCAGGCTAACTGACATTATCATTTTAACTTAATTTGTCAACACAATAATATATCTAGCTATATTAACTCAGTTGACAAATCAATTACAGTTATAATGAAACTTTATATGATTTTACTTTTATTTAATTAGTTTCATCAATGTTTTTTGATTTGCAACTGCACATTAATGTATCAAAGTATAAGTGATGGAATAAAGTTAACTATCAGTCCCGAAACATACGTATTTTAGAGCCAAAAACAAATATTGTGCAAAATGTTGTAAGTAATGCAAATTGCAATATGGGTTGTTAAGCTGGCGAGAACCCATTTTCTTGAATAATAAAAACAAAATAAAATAAATGATGATAATAATAATAATAAATATTATTATTATATAATCCATGTCTTTGTCACAAGCTATTTTAAATTCACAGACACGTCTCATATAATAAATGAGAAGTTTTTCCCCAGACATTTTTTCCCTCAAATCCTTTTTTCTCCCATTTTATTCTCCACAAGGGAATGTAACTCCAAAACAAAAACAGAGAGTCTAAAAAAAGTGTTATCCAGTTTGCTGGTGCTAAATACATTTTATACATTATACACTGAGGGGCAAATGGTAATTTAAGAGAAATTTACCCTATCCCATTTATGTATTTGTCTTTTTTAAAACGTTGTTCACCAGACACATTACTATCGTAGCAACTGCTGCATCAAATGGTAATTAAACTAACTCTAAGCTATCGATCACCTTCTTAAACAGACACAAGGAATTGCATTTTTGTTGCTCTGTGCATGCTTTCAAAGAATATTGTAGTACATATTCCGTTCAAACCCTAAGTGGCCTGATTCAGGAAAGGGCTTAAGAACATGCTTAAGTCCATCCCATTTAAGAAAGAACTTAAGCATGTTCTTAAAGTTAAGCCTGTGTTTAAGTGCTTCCCTAAATAGAGCCGAATTTGGGCTTTAGGTAGGAAACTATTATATCAAATCTACAGGGATTTTATGGCTGTTACTATGCTACGAAACATGACAATTTGGATTTTTACACTGAGGGCAAGGATAGAACTCAGATCTTACTGTTCTAATGACATAAGCCCCTGCCACTTGAACTAAAAGAGAATCATCAGTAGCTTTCTGCCAGTATAAAGCCAGTGAAACATAGTTAAGTGGTTCTAAGCTCCTACTTGCAGAGAGATGAAAAGGATGGCTAGTGGTGAGAACACTAACCTAGCACTTGAGAATCCTGCTTTAAGTCCCTGCTTTGCCCTAGACTCCCTGTTTAACCTCTGTCAAGTCACTTAGCTTCTCTGAACAAGAGTGTCCTGTTTGTAAGACTAAGGAGGTGGTGGTAATGTTTTCTTACCTCACAAGGGATAGCTAAGTTAACGTTCGTGAAGCATTTTAAGATTTCTTATGAAAAGTGCTACGTATTATATAAATGTTAGCCAGTTCATTACAGTAGTCATTAGGGCAGGGAGAATCTGATTGGATGAAATGAAAACTAGTCTAAAAGTGAACTGAATTTGAAACTTTTTAAAGGTTCATGCTTCTTTCTTTCTTGCTTGCTTGCTTGCTTCACTCACATCAGTTTGGTCCAGAAGCAAAAATAACGAGATTTGGAGCTCTTGGCCCAGATAAGAAGCAGTGCAGATGCCAAAGCAGTGGTATAAAAAGCAAGAGATGATAGAATTGGAAAGTGCATGGACAATACCCTAGCAACCATCCCTAAGCTGGATTTAGTGTTCCTAAAGTGTCAGTTTGTGAAGAATTCACCAACCTGTGTTCCTTTCAAAATAATGATGAAGATTTGGGATAATGGGTGTCTCTCCTAAGTTTGCAGTTAGGCACCTGTGGAGTTTCAAAAGAGCCTATGTGATTTAGGAGCATATGTCCCGTTCACTTTCAGTGGAACTTACACTCCAGTGTGGCTTAGGTGATATTGAAAATTCTGCTCTGTGATGGGACTTAATCCCTGTAGCTCTAAGGAAAGGGAGAGAACCTAATTAGTTATGCTCTGCACCTGGGAGGTAATTAATTAGAGGAAGAGGAGCTAGGATGTATAAGGAGTGGAGGGAGCTTCATTGAGGGAAAACCCAGGAGAGAGGAGCTAGAGAAAATTCTTGCTCTCTGGGAATGGCCTGGAGGAGGGGCAAGTAGTTACAATTCGCTGTGGCCAGGAGATAGCTACAGGAGAAGGGTGACTCCTGTGATGAGGCCCTAGAATAGAAAGAAGCCCTGAGCTAGGGTCTATGAGGACCAGGGATTGAGCTAGAGTCCCATGAAGGGTGGAAAACTATTTTAAGTAATACTTGGCTTCCCAGCAGGGAAAAGCCTGGGGGGCTGTACCCTGACAAGGGGAAAGAGTTGAAGTTGAGTTCAGGAGGAGCAAAGGACCTCTTTGGTTTGCTTTTGAGTTTAAAGCTGAACCCCAGAAAAAGATCAATGGTGACTTGGATGGAAGGCTGAACCACAGAAGACTCAATAAGGCAATTAGGAGAAGGGATGGGATGGAGGACTGACGGTCATGGCTGAGGAAGTGTGAGAGGCAAAGTGTCCTGCAACACCAGTCTGGCATAAGGAGGTGCCCGAAAGGTAAGGCTAGGTCTTGACATACCCCTAAATATGTGGCCTGATTTTCAAAAGGGCTTAATACCCACCAGTTCCTGTAGAATTCAAGGGGACTTAAAATTAAGCACATGCTTACACGTTTTGCTGGATGGAGTCTGAGTGTTCAGCCACTTGTAGAATCCAGCCCTTTGCTACCTACCTTTCCCCCGTATAATGAACAGTTTCATGTTTCCCAAAGTTTATCTGTAAGATACCATACCAGATATCGTGGTGTTGCTCTACATAGACCTCTCACACATGCTACTAAAACTTGAAAATTCACCTGAACTGTAGCAGACGATAAAAAATGGTCATTTTCTCCAAACTGTGCAGTTCTAATATCTTGTCTTTCAACCCTATCTGCTTTAAAAGATAAACACAGCTGGTGAATGGTCCAAAATTCATGCAGCAATTGCCACAAAACAATTTTCCAATATGGCAAATACTCACATCATCAGCACCCTAGAAAATAAAGAAGAATAAGTGCTTTAAAAAAAAAGCTAATGTACTCAATGCTTTTTTTTTGCCTCTGTCTTCATGAACAAGGTCAGCTCTCAGAATGCTGTGCTGGGCATCACAACATGGGGAATAGATGGCCAGCCCTCTGTGGAGAAAGAGGTGGTTAGGGACTATTTAGAAAAGCTGGACGTGCACAAGTCCATGGGGCCGGACGAGTTGCATCCGAGAGTGCTAAAGGAACTGGCGGCTGTGATTGCAGAGCCATTGGCCATTATCTTTGAAAACTCGTGGCGAACGGGGGAAGTCCCGGATGACTGGAAAAAGGCTAATGTAGTGCCAATCTTTAAAAAAGGGAAGAAGGAGGATCCTGGGAACTACAGCCCAGTGAGCCTCACTTCAGTCCCCGGAAAAATCATGGAGCAGGTCCTCAAAGAATCAATCCTGAAGCACTTACATGAGAGGAAAGTGATCAGGAACAGTCAGCATGGATTCACCAAGGGAAGGTCATGCCTGACTAATCTAATCGCCTTCTATGATGAGATTACTGGTTCTGTGGATGAAGGGAAAGCAGTGGATGTATTGTATCTTGACTTTAGCAAAGCTTTTGACATGGTCTCCCACAGTATTCTTGTCAGCAAGTTAAAGAAGTATGGGCTGGATGAATGCACTATAAGGTGGGTAGAAAGTTGGCTAGATTGTCGGGCTCAACGGGTAGTGATCAATGGCTCCATGTCTAGTTGGCAGCCGGTGTCAAGTGGAGTGTCCCAGGGGTCAGTCCTGGGGCCGGTTTTGTTCAATATCTTCATAAATGATCTGGAGGATGGTGTGGATTGCACTCTCAGCAAATTTGTGGATGATACTAAACTGGGAGGAGTGGTAGATACACTGGAGGGCAGGGATAGGATACGGAGGGACCTAGACAAATTGGAGGATTGGGCTAAAAGAAATCTGATGAGGTTCAATAAGGATAAGTGCAGGGTCCTGCACTTAGGATGGAAGAACCCAATGCACAACTACAGACTAGGGACCGAATGGCTAGGCAGCAGTTCTGCGGAAAAGGACCTAGGGGTGACAGTGGACGAGAAGCTGGATATGAGTCAGCAGTGTGCCCTTGTTGCCAAGAAGGCCAATGGCATTTTGGGATGTATAAGTAGGGGCATAGCGAGCAGATCGAGGGACGTGATCGTCCCCCTCTATTCGACATTGGTGAGGCCTCATCTGGAGTACTGTGTCCAGTTTTGGGCCCCACACTACAAGAAGGATGTGGATAAATTGGAGAGAGTCCAGTGAAGGGCAACAAAAATGATTAGGGGTCTGGAACACATGAGTTATGAGGAGAGGCTGAGGGAACTGGGATTGTTTAGTCTGCGGAAGAGAAGAATGAGGGGGGATTTGATAGCTGCTTTCAACTACCTGAGAGGTAGTTCCAGAGAGGATGGTTCTAGACTATTCTTAGTGGTGGAAGAGGACAGGACAAGGAGTAATGGTCTCAAGTTGCAGTGGGGGAGGTTTAGGTTGGATATTAGAAAAAAACTGTTTCACTAGGAGGGTGGTGAAACACTGGAATGCATTGCCTAGGGAGGTGGTGGAATCTCCTTCCTTAGAAGTTTTTAAGGTCAGGCTTGACAAAGCCCTGGCTGGGATGATTTAATTGAGGATGGGTCCTGCTTTTGAGCAGGGGGTTGGACTAGATGACCTCCTGAGGTCCTTTCCAACCCTGATATTCTATGATTCTATGATTCTATGATTCTAAAAAGTGAGCAAAAGAAAATTCGGGGGAGAGTTTATTCAGTGAAACAGTGCACTGTGCCTAGTGATGTTGCAAGAAATATAAACTGAGGCTTGTTACTTGGGGAACCACGATGGACTGGAGAAATCTTGAATAAAACTGCATTGTGTTTCCTTTTCCTTAGTAAGCATCATTCACTGAGTTTCATTTTAAAGGCACACAATCAAGTTTAAAGCTAATTATTTTTAAAAATGAGTTAAAATTAGTTTCAGCTCATGAGTCCCATTCATTTACCTACAAATTTCCCTGCCAATTTGCATGTGGGTTTTTATCAGCTTTCTGTTGTTCTCTACATGTTTTCTTCCCTCTGTTAATGTGAGGAAGATCAACAAAAACAGGGGAAATTGACTAAATGACTATACTTGGGGAAGAGGAGAACATGACTATCCTGCAAAGTGATGGCAGATGCACAAAATAAAAAGACTGAAAAATATTTATCTATATCATAGGTACTTAAATGGACCCCTTTACTGTAATATCTGAGCACTTCACAAATGTTAATTATTTATTCTCACAATACACCTGTGTGATGGGACTATGCTAGGATCTCCATTTTACAGATGGGAAAACTGAGGCCCAGACTAAGTGACTTGCCTAAGATCACACAGAAAGTCTGTAGCAGAGTTCAGATTTGAACCAGGTTCTCCCAAGTCCCCGAGCCCTAATCACTGCACTCTAATCCCTTTCAGCTATAGAAATCTCAGGTATTACTTTAAAAGACAGTGGGTCAATTTTTTTTTTCAAAGTTACACCATCTCTTTCATTTAGGGCAGTGGTTCTCAACTGTGGTCCACCGCTTGTTCAGGGAAAGCTCCTGGTGCACCGGGCTGGTTTGTTTACCTGCCACGTCCGCAGGTTCAGCCGATCGCAGCTCCCACTGGCCGCGGTTCGCTGCTCCAGGCCAATGGGGGCTGCGGGAAGCGGTGCGGGCCGACGGATGTGCTGGCTGCCCTTCCCGCAGCCCTCATTGGCCTGGAGCAGTGAACCGCGGCCAGTGGGAGCCGCGATCGGCTGAACCTGCGGACGTGGCAGGTAAACAAACCAGCCCGGTGCACCAGGGGCTTTCCCTGAACAAGCGGTGGACCACAGTTGAGAACCACTGATTTAGGGCCTGCTCTTGTTCCCATTTAAGTCAGTGGCAAAACTTTTTATTCTATAAAGTTCTTATACTGTGTCCCGCACCATCATTTCTGGGAGTCCTCAGTGGTGCATGACCAGCAGTTTAGGAAATAAGATAAGGATTCTTGTGTGTGTGTGTTTGTTTGTTTGTTTGTTTGTTTGTTTGTTTGTTTGTTTGTTTGTTTGTTTGTTTCACTGGTGACTTTAGTGGCTCTATTCAATATTTACATTGGTGTAGCTGGGTGCACAATTCCTTCCCGTTCCCCCTTGTCATTATTTTCCTGGGTGTTCTATAAATAGTTAATTAAAATGATGATAATGATCTTAATCCTGTCAGTAACATTTGTGGTTGCCCTTTAGAACATAACCTCCCACTTTTCCTCATTATCGGCAATGGTGACAAAGGTGGAGCATCTCCCTTGGGAGACACTGGCTAGTAATTCAGCCCTATTCCTTTTGTATCTCTGTATTCCCCACCTCCTCTCCCTCAAAAGCAGAAGCTTTTAAGGTCTCATAGAGTTTGAGGCCAGAAGGGACCATTAATGATCATCTAGTCTGACTTCCTGTATTTCACAGGTCATTAAATTTCACCGAGCAACCCTACACTCAACCCCAAAACTTGTCTTGGACTAAAACATTTCAGTCTTTAGGAGACTAAACTGTTGTGTGCCATTGGCAGAGGACAGGAGAGACTGAGGTTCCACCAATGCCTGAGGCCCTTGCCATGGTCGAGAAATGATTAGGTCAGATAACCCCAGAAGATCCTAGCAGGTGATCAGTGCCCCATCCTCCCACCCAAAGGTCCCTGCCAATCGGACCAGGGGGAAATTCCTTCCCACCCACAACCCTGGAGATCAGTTGGACCCTGAGCATGTGAGCAGGACAGCTAAGGAAAGAGATTCTCTGAACCATCTCAGAGCACTGGTCCACCCTACCAGGTGTCCCATCTCCTGCTATGGGCAATCCCTGATGGTTCAGATGAAGATTGGAGGGACCCACCCCACCCCACTCACAGCATACACCTAGACAATTGTGCATGGGGTGGTGGTGGGGGGGAGAATTCCTTTATGACCTCTACAGGCAACTGGATGAACTCCATTCCATGAGTCTTCTTTGCAAGTATTTAAACTACCCTAAAATAAAATAAGGTCTTGTCCTGTGCCAATGAATTCAATGAGACATCAAAGAATGCAGGATCAGGCTCTTAACACAGTAAGCAATCCGTGTGGCCCGACAGTCAAGGAGACAGTGGGAGCCGTACCCAATGTGAATATTCACTTACACATTTGCCGAAGCAAGCATTTTGCTAAGTTGCAAACATCATGAATATGGAAGAGTTTCCACGACTGTTGCTGCCTCCCTTACTGCTGAATGACTTGAGTGTGACAGCTTTGCACACAGGTTCCGCTTTTTTATTTCACTGTGGCAGAAAGCAGGGGTCTTATCCCTGATGAGTCAGAGCAAAACATATATATATATATATAACTTTTTGCCATTATTTTTAAAAATGAGGTGGTTGCCAAGTTGCAGAGGGTGATATGGGGATTTCAGATGGCAGATCTTTGAAAGGAAACAAAATTATATCCTTCCCTCCCCCATCCCCGCTCTATTCATTGAGCTCCAAAGACATCCTGCATTCACAGACAGGTCAAACGGGGTGGCTAGTTTTTTTCCTCCCTCTCTTTTTACTTATTTTTGAAAACACTGTCCGGCAATTTCTTCTGGAAATAGTTGCAGTCCAGGAACCTGACTCTCTCCTCACATACACCAGTGTGAAGTAGAGCAGAGCTGGTCAAAAACTTCAATATAGTTTCTGTGAAAACTTCTGCAGAAAACATTTTTCAGACCATTTCATTTTTCTGACTTACATGAAAATCAAAACTGTTTTAGCTGCCATTCTCTTCCCCCTTTTTCTTCTCTCACCAGCTTTTTTTTTTTTACTAGAAAATGGGGGGAATTTAAAAACAGAAAAGAAATGGGGGGGAAGCAGAAGATTGAACATTTTTCTGTTTGTGGAAATGAAATTATTTCATTTTTCATTTTTGCTGTTGAAAAACTGGAAAATTTCAACCAAAATGAATTTTTTTTCTGTGAAAATTTGGTCAAAAAAACATTTTTCATGGAGGAAAATATGCTTAGGGTGAAACTCTTTTAACTAGCTCTAATTGGGGATAGCTCCAATTAGGTCAATGAAGTGATACTCATGGAAAGCTGACATAAATCTGGAGAGAATTAGGAGCACTGAAGTGAAGTTCATAGATTCCAAGGCCAGAAGGGACCACTGTGGTCATCTAGTTGGACCTCCTGTCGAACACAGGCCAGAGAACTTCCCTGAAATAACTGCTGTTGGAACTACAGCATATTTATTTTAGAATCTTGTTGTAAAAATTGCTAGTAATGGAGAATCTACCACAACCCTTGGTAAATTGTTCCATTGGGTTAATTACCCCTCCCCGCAAAGATCTATGATTAGCATCTACATCTCCCATTTCCCCACTTCTGCGCTCTATCTACTAGACAATGCTGCCTTGCAGAATTGTGCCTTTGCAGAGGTGTTAGTGTATGATTGTTGCATACATGGACCTGGATTCTGAAAAGACTTGTACACATCTTTATCTGTACACATGTGAGTGGTTTTATCAGTTTCAATGGTGTTACTCCCAAAATACACTGGTGTCAGGGACATTTGCAGAATTGGAACCTGGGAGAGATTTTTAAAAAAATAAAAAAGCTGTAATAGATCTGAGGACAGGCATTAGGTGTTTTTTTGGAATGCATATTGGGAAATGTGTTAAGTAGGGTTCCACAATATTTACAAAGGGTAATACTTTCCCAAATGTCTCTTTCGGAATAGCAAACTTTAGCAAGTTGGATAGCTGTAACTAGTTTCATAATTGTAACCAGGTGTTTCCCATCACAACAAACCTCCTTCATCCAAATTCTATTCTGATTAAAAAGTCTTTTCAGCCTGGCACTTGGTGGACCTGTGTCCACCATGTTACCACCAGCAATCCGTTAGCATTAATTAGCATCTTTGTTGCCAGGTTTCATTGAAAGGCCTGGGAGTGGATGGACTAGTGAAAGTGGACATGACTCTGTCGTTTAAAGGTGAAGGTCAGCTGTAGGACAGCATGGGGGAAGTTCATTCTGCTTCCATGTGTGCTCTTGATCATCTAGGGACCTTGAGATGAATTCAGCCTTCTGGTCTATCTAACAGACCCAATCTCACTTCCATTACAGTACAGGCCCTTGAACTGTACTATCTTTATGCATTTCAGCTGTCTGTCCAGAATCTAAGTGCCACAGAAACCATGGGTGAAATCCTGCTTGCCTGACCCACCTATATCCCCGACTTCTATGGCAGCTTTGTGTTAGGAAAGCTCTACATTTGACCCAGCACATTAAAGCGCCCTTTTAAAATCACGCACCGTGATCTGTATTTCTCTTTCTTCCTTCTTGTGAATCATGATTCTCACCCCCACATCTCAAAAAAGCCTCTTCACCTCTCTAATATTTTGGGAACTCTCTGAAAAGTTTAGCATGGGAGAACTGCGGCTCTTTAATTCCCATTAGAATTTCTGAAACGACAATAGCTGAAAGGTTAGGGCAAAACCTATTAGAAAAGAAATGTTGAGGCAAATCAGGTGAGCTCATTGCAGAAAATAGGGAAAGATTGGTTCCCTTTTGGGATTAGCTCTAATTAAGGTGAGCAAGCAGCTGTACCTGTTTGGAATAACAATTGTGCTAGCATGTCACTTTTTTCTGCTTAGTTGAAATTTATATAGTTTGGGAATGGTGGATGTAAGAAAATTAGAGCTCATTTAGAATCTGTTGAAAGGACACTGCGCCTTCATTATTAGTTTTGCATCTGAATTTTCCTGGGGCTGTCCTCTCACGGTTATAGGTAATGGATTTTTCCCCAGATGTAATTGGATGAGTTTAATTTTTTCTTTCATTACCTGTCTAGAAGCCCTCTGCCCCTATTTCCCTTTGTGTTTTATTAGGACTGCAACCCCTATTTAAATAAAGCCTTTGATTGTGCTTATATATGTTCAATCAGCATTTCCTGATTGAATAGTTCTGGTCGCACAATGCTCTCACCTAGCATTTTTTACTAATTACATTTTACCTGTGGTTGTGTACTGTCAAATCTAGGCTGGTGTTTGTTTTAACTTCTCTTTCTAGAAGTTTGTATTTCCCATTGGCCAAACTGTATATACATTGCCTCCCATTCTACCATATTATAGTAATTTTCCAACAAAAGAGAGAGTTCTTGCTTTTAACCTAAGCTGAATCTTTGGGTATGCAGATGAAGTATATCGCTTTAAAATATCTTCTAACATTTGGATTTTGGATCTTCTTTTCAGCTAGAATTTTTTTAAGGTACTTGCATTCTGTAAAAGAATTTTTGGATTATTGCTACAAAGTGGGATGAATTCCATCAGAAATAGATATACATAGATTGATTCACCTCTCACTTACATCAGCTTCATGCCAGTGTAATTCCAACTTTATTTACACCAGTGGGAGTAAGCAGTCAGACCATGACTCCCATCACCCACACAGGTAACTGCGGGTAGAATTTCTCCCTGTGTGTTCTGAATTTCTTTGTCAAAATCTCGTTTGTTTAATATAACAAAACTGATGACAAGGCTTTGGTTAAAGACTTTAGACCAAACTCAGAGATGTATCTATGTCAATCAAAGGGCCCAATTACCACCTTAATTACTAAGTATTTCAGTAGGTGCTAGGGACCAACTAAGCTCAGGGTTGTAGAGCAGGTTTTAAGCTAAGGGCTGGGGGAAAGCCGACAGGTGCGAAGGAGCATGTTGTTCGGACAGAGACATCCCTTAGGGGAGAATCTATTAATGGAAATTCTCTATGTCCTAGTAAGGCGGAGAGGATGGAAAGTGATAAAATACGGGTAGGATCTGATGAGAAACAGTCAAATGGAAAAAAAAAAAGTCCCATTCAATATCATCATGCAATGGAAGACAGCTAAAAAGTGACAAATTCTTAAAGTGGTTTTATACAAATGCTAGAAATTTAAATAATAAGATGGACAAATTAGAGTGTCTCATATTAAATGAGGATATGAATATAATAGGCAACACAGAAACTTGATGGAATGAGGATAATCAATGGAACACAGTAATACCAGGATACAATATATATCAGAAGGACAGAACAGGTCATGCTGGTTGGGGAGTGGCACTATATGTCAAAGAAAGCATAGAATCAAATGCAGCAAAAATCTTAAATGAACCAAACTGTACCATAGAATCTCTATGAATAGAAATGTCATTCTTGAATAATAAGAATATAGCAGTAGGTATATACTGCTGACCAGGATGACGGGAGGGATAGCTCAGTGGTTTGAGCATTGGCCTGCTAAACCCACGGTTGTGAGCTCAATCCTTGAGGGGGCAATTAGGGATCTGGGGCAAAAACTGGGGATTAGTCCTGCTTTGAACAGGGGGTTGGACTAGATGACCTCCTGAGGTCCCTTCTGACCCTGATATTCTATGATTCTATGGTGATAGTGACTGTGAAGTGCTCAGGGAGGTTAGAGAGGCTATAAAAATAAAAATCTCACTAATAATGGGGGATTTCAACTATCCCCATATTGACTGGGTACATGTCACCTCGGGAAGCGATGCAACGATAAAGTTTCTTGACATGTTAAATGACTGCTTCTTTGGGCAGCTAGTCCTGGAACTTACGAGAGGAGAGGTAAGTCTTGATTTAGTCCTAAGTGAAGTACAGGATCTGGTCCAAGAGGTGAATATAGCTGGACCACTTGGTAATAGTGACCATAATATAAATTAAATTTAACATTCCTGTGGTGGAGAAAACACCACAGCAGCCCAACACAGTAGCATTTAATTTCAGAAAGGGGAACTACACAAAAATGAGTAAGTTAGTTGAACAGAAATTAAAAGGTACAGTGCCAAAAGTGAAATCCCTGCAAACTGCATGGGAAATTTTTAAAGACACCCTAATAGAGGCTCAACTTAAATGTATGCCCCAAATTAAAAAAAAACATAGTAAGATAACCGAAAAAATACCACCATGGCTAAACAAAAAAAAGAAAAGAAGAAGTGAAAGGCAAAAAGACATCCTTTAAAAAATGGAAGTTAAATCCTAGTGAGGAAAATAGAAAGGAACATAACCTCTGGCAAATGCTGTATAAAAATGTAATTAGGAAGGCCAAAAAAAAATTGAAAAACAGTTAACCCAAGACGAAAAGTAATAGCAAAAAAAAAAAATGTAAGCACACCACAAGCAGGAAGCCTGCTAAACAACCACTGGACAATCGAGATGCTAAAGGAGCACTCAAGGTCAATAAGGCCATTGTGGACAAACTAAATTAATTTTTGCATCGGTCTTCACGGCTGAGGATGTGAGGGAGATTCCCAAACCTGAGCCATTCTGTTTAGGTGACAAATCTGAGGAACTGTCCCAAATTGAGGTGTCAGTAGAGGAGGTTTTGGAACAAATTGATAAACTAAACAGTAATAAATCATCAGGATTGGATGGTATTCACCCAAGAGTTCTGAAGGAACTCAAATGTGAAATTGCGGAACTACTAACTGTCGTCTGTAACCTATCATTCCAGTCAGCTTCTGTACCAGATGACTGGAGGATAACTAATGTGACACCATCTTTTAAAAGGGACTCCAGAGGTGATCCCAGCAATTACAGGCTGGTAAGCCTGATGTCAGTAACAGGCAAACTGGTTGAAGCTATAGTGAAGAACCAAATTGTCAGACACATAGATGAACATAATTTGTTGGGGAAGAGTCACTGTGATTTTTGTAAATGGAAATCATGCCTCACCAATCTACTAGAATTCTTGGAGGGGTTCAACAAGCATATGGACAAGGGGGATCCAGTGGATATAGTATAGTTCTGTGCCTTTTTTCTTGACAGCTTGCCCCGGAGGTTGGCACCCAGGGTCGTGAGCCATTACAGGCAGAGTGAAAGTAGTGTCTTCCTCTGAAATTATGCTTGCATTCTTTGTGCTAGGGATGGAGACGCTGGGATTCTGCTGCTCACCTAAATGTTTCTAGTACAACAGCCAGAAACAGATTTCTTCTGTCACCCATATTTTGGGGATAGGGACTCAGCACAGGGTTTTTTACCCCACTCAGAGAGGGAGCTACACCTATCTTTTTCCCTGTGAGGATTACTGAGACCAAGGGTCTTGCACAGCATTGCAATGTCTTCTGAATCTCACCATATTTGGGTTGGATTTAGCAAACGGTGGCAGGAGTGGATCAAGTAGATTAAGATTTCCATGCAAGGGTATCATGCCTAGAGTTCAATCCTGCAGGTTGTTAAATACTTCCATTTCCCATTGACCGCAATGGGTGATGAGCCCTTCCTTCACCATTTAGGTGTTGCTCTGGATCTTAAAGTACTGGGCCCTGTTCGCTACCCTTGAAAACTCATTTCTGGAGCAGTGTTTCCAAGCCTGACAGTTCGAGGGAGTGGATGAAAACAGGACATCAGTGCGTGTCTAGAGCCTGGGCATTTTATTACCCATGCATTTCTAGCCTGATGTTGCTATTCACAGATGCAGTTCAAGCAGATCTGCTTGGTATTGCAGCTCTGAAACATTTTCATCCATCTCGTTATTACAAAATGACTAAACAGTGGGTGGTTATAAGAGATCACTATTGGAACAATCTTACAGATAGCTTTTATCACCATCCTCTTGTGCATACAAATAGCTTATATCTCTCCATACATATTTATATATCATAGATACCTTCAGGATTCTTTTATCTTGAATAATTTTAACATGACAGACAACAAGTCTCAGGGTAAAATCATCACAGCCAAAGAAGGCTGTGATCTAAAATAAATAAGTAAATAAAAATAAGCGTTTTACCTGGAAGATGGACTGCTTATTGCATTTCCTGTGATGCCTTTTGGAATTGTCACCTTGTATAACCGTGCAGAACTGACTGCAACTGTCTGACCACTTTGCTTTTGGATTTCAAAAGATAACTCTGCCAATAAAACAAATGTTTTCTATTTAAAAAAAGAGGGTGAAAAGATGATGATGATAGATGACATGAAATCAGAGCATTGCAAGCTCCTTTAGAGACAAGTATTAAAAGCCCATTGCTAGAATTATTGAAAACATGGACTGGATGAACCAATAGGGAATGTGCATTAGGGATCCCTTGCAAAGAAATGATCTAAGTGACCTAATGGGTGGATGGCTTTTATGGGCTCTGTTCAAATAAATGTTGTCTCCATGGCTTCTACCCTAAAGCTGACCTATAATTATTGTAGGCTATATAGTCACAAAGACATCCCTACTCTGATGGCTTCCTGTTTCCAGAGACATGGAGGGGTTTGTTTGTTTGGTTTGGTTTTGTTTTGTTTTAAAGGTGCTCAGCATTCTCCCTTAGTTTGTGTCCTCACTGAAGTCAAATTCTACCAATGACTTCAATAGGGACAGAACTGGGAAAACATTGAGAGCTTTTGGAAATCCTATTCCATATGGCTGTAATGGATCTTGAACATCTTCCTGAGCTGGATTATTCCCATGGGAGGAGTTGCAGTCCCTTTGCAGCCTGACTTATGTAAAGCTGGATAGGTTCTCCTGATGCATGCATGATCTTCTGGGCTTCATACTTTTATTGCTTCTGGAAATATACAAAAAAATCCAATTTCCCGTTCGTCAATATTCACACTTGCTGATGGTTTTTCAAGTATTTAAGTGATAATCCAAGATGAGGTTTTACCAAAGAAGCAAGTAAAGGTTTTGGCAGTGAAAATTATAACTTCTTGAACATTGAAACATTTTTATTAATTTGATCCAGGCAAAAATACACAATGTTGACAATTTGATGTTTTTTCTGTCATTTTCACAATGAGAACAGCTTCTGCACTGACAACTTTGAAAAATGGCTTTTCTCTTTTTCAAGAAAATTAAGGCTTAAATTAATCATGTGCTTTTTTTTTTAATTTTTGCTATTGCTGTGTCTTTTTTTGGAAATCCTAATACAATCTCATTTCTCAGCAGTTTTTTTCTGAAAGTTTATGTCTTCACATTTTGTGTAGCTGAGTTTCAAGTTAGCACATACAAAACAATGACAACTACACATTTCCCTGTGTCTTCAGGTATCTATGTTTATTCCAGTGCATTAAATCTGAGTAGACAAAAGTTGCACTAATATAATGTTTTTAATGGAGAAGGATGCTGAAGCACTTTAGAAAATGTATGAATTATATCATTAGGAATCACATCACACTCCACAGAAATGTAGCCACCTCTGGGGTGTAACATGGCAGCTGTTACACTATAATAGTATACAGCAGGTTAAGGTCAAGAAGTGAAATACCACTTCCAAATGATATGTCTGGGGAAAATTTAATGTAGAGAGAATGTAAGAGCTAGAGCACATAGTGAGATTTTTCCCCATTAATATTTATTGAAATTTGAAAGCAAATTTGATTATGTTTGTGACCCTTTTGTTATCACTTTCCATAAACATTTGAGGATTATTGTTTTGCTGGATATAATACTTGCTAAAGGTATAATTTATCCTATGTTGCTTAGTTACTGAACTCATATGTTGTTTTTCTGTTTCCTGATTGGAAAATTCATGCAAGTAACCAACACTCAAGAAATTAAGAAATGAGAATATTTCAGTTGAAGACACACTTCAAAATTCCTTCTGTGTCAGTTAGCTAAATTCGGTTACATGATTTGATTATGGGAGTCAGAGCAGGGATTATAAATTGTGTGTCAGCAAATCAAATTATCTGCTGCATAAGAATTTTTTTTGCAGAAGTTATTCAGGAGAAATTCTGAATAACAAATCTGAGAATTTCACGGACAACTCACTAAAAGGCAATTTTTTTCAAATAAATTACTTGTTGTTCAGCTGTCATAATTACTCCAGCTGGGAATTTGGCCAAAACATAGCATCATTTTAGCAAATAATTGCCAGGGGATTTTTAATAGCCACAGATGGCCAGAATCTTTGGTTTTGAATCTCACCTGTAATGTAACACAAAGCAACATGCTGGGGTGTTGAATCAATATTCACTTGGAAGAAAGCGACTCTAATTTATTCAACATTTAGGGCCAAATTCAGCCCTAGCTTAAACCTGTAGAACCTCCAGGGAGTTGTTCAGAGTCTGCATCAGAGCAGGATGTGGTGATCACTCGGGATTAGGATAGCATGCTCTGTCTCAGCTTCTATTCTTGGTCATGTTATGGTAAATAGCTTCCCAAAAGGGGACACTGTAGCATTATGTATGTCTATGAATTTAGAGACCTCTGCTTTTAAGAAGTGCTTGATGAGAGAGGACACTGTATGTGGAGGAAGGAATGAAGCCTGAATGTTATACTGTCTTGACCCTCTCTGTTTATGCTTTCACACAGAACAGGTTACACGTGCACAGTTCCCATTGATATACATGCATATCCAAAATGCCTAATTCCCCACTGCAGGGATATGAACAGTCGCATAGTACAGGAGCATCCTTCATACAAAATATAACAGTTGGCATTTATATGGCACTTTTCACATTGCAAATGTTTCCCCCCACATTTCCGTGGCTGTCACTCATTCTGCCCAGGTCAATTGAGAACTTCACACACGTCAAAAGCACAGGCCCTACACTTCATCTAAGAGAGATTCCCCTTAACTGTTAGCAGTGTAAGGTTTGTGACCCAGTGGACAAGTTGTGCTTCCATACAGTAGAGGGCAGAGGGACACACAAACGTGATCCAATGCATTAAAGAGAGACACAGGCAGGTTAATTTAATTACATTTAAATAAAGCCACATCCAGGGTTAGAATTCAAAGTAGTTTCTGGCGCCTAAACCATGCTCAAACTACTAGATAATACTTCTTTCTGAGAGCATAGAAAATTTAGAGAAGCAGACAGGAGCAAAAACAAGGTGGTGACAAAGCATTTCACATATAATCAGAAAAGTAAAGTGATGAGAGCACCGAGGATGGAACAGAGGGAATGAGAAGGGAACTGAAATGCAAATATGAATGACTGGTAGTTATTCTTACAGTCTAGTTACAATGAGAGGAGAATGAAACATGGGAGGGGTTTGCAGACAGCTGCCAGGCTTAAATAAAGGCATGAGCAGATATGTGTTCATGAGCTCAAGTGGTGAATTAGTGACCATGTAAAGGACACCATATTATCTAGCACCTGTTGGGGCGATTAAATGACGCCTAGGGAAACATGCACCGAAGAATGATTGGCATGGCTGCTGGCTCATTATTCTGTCAAATATTTGCTATGGCAATAAATTGAACATGATTCATGATCAATTTCAAGCTTCCCATCAGCTGATGTGCCAGATCCTCACCTGAGTAATGACTTGGGGATAGTGCCAGCCACTGATTAATAGCAGGTTTGATGCCGATCCTTCCTCTGAGGCAGCTTAGTAACTGTATCTGAACTAGAGCAAATGCAGGGAATAAGGGGAATGTGAGAAGTAGCATGTCAAGGTAACTGCACTGCCAAATGGCCCCATTGAAATGTGGGCAGTATGTGGAGTATGGGCTCAAGCCTTCTCCACCTCACCGGAGAGGAATTAAATGCTCTCAACTCTCATTGACCCACTTAGGGATTTAGTGTTGTAGCTGTGTCAGTCCCAGGATATTAGAGAGACAAGGTGGAGGAGGTAATATCTTTTATCGGACCAACTTCTGCTGGTGAGAGAGACAAGCTTCTGAGCCACACACAGCTCTTCTTTGAGTCTGGGAAAGGTACTCAGAGGGTATATCCACATTGTAATTAGACATCCACAACTGGCCTGGGCCAGCTGGCTTTGCTCATGGGGTCAGGATAAGGGGCTGTTTCATTGTGGTATAGATATTCATGCTCAAGCTGGAGCCCAGACTCTAGGATCCTGTGAGGTGAGAGCCTGGGCCAGAACACAGTTAAACAGCCCCTTAGCCCAAGTCACCCAACATGGGTCAGCCACGGGTTTTTAATTCGAGTGTAGACATACCCAAAGTATCACAGCTAAATACAAGGTGGCACAGATTGTTTAGTATAAGTAGTTAACATATTTCAAGGGACCATTCAAGGTGAAGTTGTCTATTAACACCTTTCCAGTCATAGGTGAGACCTACCTAAGGTGGCTTTTATAAACTTGTCATTTGCCTTAAATGACAAACCAAGTGTTTGCAATAAGATAGTGAGATGAGGATACTGAAATCACTTTAATCCAGCTGGTTCTACTGCTCAGACCACCATGGTATCTATTACGGGATATACCCTCAAGATGAGATATGGAGGAACACAAAGGAATCTTGCAAATATTGTGGTAACTGGTGGGTATTGGAAACTATGTTTACAAATGACAAGCTATCACTTTAAGTGTGGGGCATTTCCTGGTCCTGCTTGTAGGTGAGAGGGCTGTGAGGGAAGCCGTATGATCTGGATCATCTGAGGCAGTTTGCCATTAGTCTAGAGTAAAGTGAGAGTGAGTTGTGCCTCTGTTTTTATGAGCAGCCTGTTCTGTTTTTCTCTGTTTTGGGGTTCTTGGGTGTATATCATTCTGAATTCTAAGAAATAAAGCAGTGTTACTTTGCAGCCTTCCAGAAAAATCCCAGAGTATTTTGTTTTTATCTAGTGTCCCTGTGTGTAGGCTGGGAGTCATAAGAGAAATAGATACGATTTCTAGAGGCAACATTGATAGGATTGTAAAGGCCTCCCTAAATGGAGCTCAGGTTGTTCACCAACTTGCAGCACTATTCACATGAGAGAGAGTGGCAAGGGCGATCTCTATGGCATAAGCAGCAAGAAAGGAAGGATGGTCCAGAGGTTAGAGTGGTAACCTCAGACACAGGAAGACCCAGCTTTAATTCCCTGCTCCGCTACAGATTTAATGTGTGGCTCTAGACAAGTCACTTGGTCTCTCTCTACCTCCATTCCCCAACTGCAAAATGGGGATCATAACACTTCCCTACTTTACAGAAGTGTTGTGAGCATAAGTTCTCAGGCACTGTGGTAATGGGCCCATATAAGCTACCTCAGATGGAGATGGAGGTGTAAACAGCAACAGCAATATGGTACAGTCTTTGGGTCATAAATGATGCTGCTGAGATGCACCATTCAGTGGATGGTGTATTTCTTTCCTGAGTCTTATGGTCCCTGATGATTCCTTTACCTGGCCAGGACTTGGTCATTTGTAGGGCCCTACCAAATTCACGGTCCATTTTGGTCAATTTCACAGTCATGGTATTTTAAATATAGTAAATTTCATGATTTCAGCTGTTTAAAGCTGAACTTTCAGGGTGTTGTACTTGTAGGGGTCCTGACCCAAAAGGTAGTTGTGTGGGGGGTCACAAAGTTATTGTCGGGGGGTCGTGGTACTGCTACCCTTAGTTCTGCACTGCTTCTGGCGGTGGTGTTTTCTTCAGAGCTGGGCATCTGGAGAGCGGCGGCGGCTGGCCGGGAGCCCACCTCTGAAGGAAGAGCCGCTGCCAGCAGCAGTGCAGAAGTAAGGATGGCCTGGGACGGTATTGCCAGCCTTACTTCTGCGCTGCTGCTGGCAGGGCACTGCCTTCAGAGCTGGGCGCCTGGCCAACAGCCACCGCTCTCCGGCCTCCCAGCCCTGAAGGCAGCACAGAGGTAAGGGTGACAATACCACAACCCCCCTAAAATAACCTTGTGACCCCCCTGCAACTCCCTTTTGGGTCAGGACCCCCAATTTGATAAACGCTGGTCTCCCCCCTTAAAACTGTATAGTGTAGGGTGAAAGCACACTAAAGACCAATTTTCATGGGGGGAGACCAGATTTCATGGTCCATGATGTGTTTTTTATGGCTGTGAATTTGGTAGGGCCCTAGTCATTTGTGTCCGCAGCTCTCTACCTGTTGGAAGTTAAGAAGTAATCTGTGATGTAGCAATCACACTCTCCAAACTCAAGGGCTGTTCATGTTTTCATGCCTTCTTTAATAGGCAAATGCACATAACTGTTTGTGATGGCAACATAGCATTCAGGCCTGTATATTTGCCTGAGATAGTTTTGGGTTTGTTTGCCCATTTGACTTATGATATTCGTATATTTGTACTAACATGTGTGAACAAAGACACTGTGTGTTGCATCTGCCCACAACCAGATGGAGTTTATAGCACAATGAGAAAAGATGAGGAAGAGAGTTAGAGTTGCTGCTTTTGGTGGGAGTTTAAATATATGATTGCCTTGACTCCTATCTTAAGGCAAGATCAAGCAACCAGTGGGGAGGGGCAATGAGGGTGGGTGGGAAGGCATAAGGAACACTAAAAAGCCAAAGAAACAGTGACCCTGGCTGAAACACAACCTTAGTCCCTACCCCTCCCATGGGGTACACAGCAGGTGGTACCGAAGCCCCGAGACTCACAACCTTCCAAAACAGAACATGACCATAAATTGGAAGGGGTGGGTCCAGGGGTGTGCACTAGAGGTAAAATTATGCCTGCTGAGAAAGGGGAGGGGCAGGGACTGGTGTACAGAGCTGTGGATATGCTTGCTTGCTTAACACCCATAAACATTGCATTGCCGGCACTTTGGTCTCTGATCTTCTGCTTTCTGTCTCTGTGCCAAGAACCAAGGGAGGGCAGTGTAGCCCTATCAATACCCCTCCTTGAGAAGAGATGTGGTCACTCCACATAATGGCAGATATATTTCCTCTGTTTCTGATTATTATCCTCTGTGAGTCAGATGTGTAAATTGGCTTAGCTCCATAGGGATAGTCTAATTTACACCACTTGAGATTCTGCCCCAAAACCAAGAGGGCAACATTTTCAGCTAAGTTAGTTTCACAATTTGATGTCTGAGTTGCCGGAGTGATTATCACAGGTGCACATGGAAATCTAGTAATTACTTACGCACTTCAGTTTTAGAACCCATGCTATGTGGCAGACCTGTGAATGGAAGCTAATTTCCTGAGTCCCAGTACAAAACCTTCATAACATCTTCATTCTTTTCCTCATTCACTGAGCAATAAAAATGAAGAACAGTGAAAAATATATAATTGAAAAGGAACTTTATGGAGGGAGAGGAAAAGATCTGTTACTAATAAGATGGTTTTGTAGCTAAAGATTCAGAGCCAGGAGATCAGTGGCCTCCTGTAGTCAGTTGTGCCAAAGACTTCTTTGGGTACTTCACGTCATCTCTTTGTGCCTCATTTTCTCTCTCTACAAAATAGGGATAAGAATACTTTCTGACCTCACCAGGATGTGGGAGGATGAATTCATTAATGTTTGCAAGGCACTTTGTGATTCTTGGGAAATGTTTGCTACAAATGTTCTTTTATTGCCATAAGTAACACTGTCCTGCAGTGATTCAAGAGTGTGAGGACCAACCTCAGGGCAGACTGATACAAACCAAAGCACAAATGGGCCGTGGGTTCTGTACTTAGATTTCACCAACCAAGTATCAGGTGTAAACTCCTCAGGCACTATAACAGCCTAACCGTGGAGTCACAGACAGCTGCCTTGGGCGCTCTGATTTATCTTGTCACCTAAGCAAGCTTGCCTCTGTGACAGATGGTCCCTTACACCAAAAATCACAATATTCAGGTTATTCACAGTCCCAAAGGACCAGTCACTTACCCCAGGTCAATTGTACCTTAAATCTCACAGCAAAGACAATGCTTGTAACCAATCCTACAATAATCTAAGGATTTATTAACTAGGAAAAAGAAATCAGAGTTATTGAAAAGGTTAAAGCAGGTAAACATGCACGCACAAATGAGTTAGTGTTAGGTTTCAAAAGGTAATAGAAGCTTCTACAATAAGCAAGCTCTATATGTCTCTTAGGGCTAACCCAGGTTAAACACTGGGGACCTCTTGCTTATGTCTAGAAAACCTTGCCCTTGGGAGTCCAACCAGTATAGAGATACAGTTTCTCCTTGTTAGGGATTTTTATTCCCTTTTCCCCCTTCTCTGAGCTGGCAGCTCAGCTGATGGGAGGAATTTACTTGCACATCTCCTCTTTATTTGGAGGGAGGAGAGCAATCAGTAAAGTCTTTTGTCCTCTTTGATAGTCCACAACAGTGCATCTGGTGTTGATGGGCCTTCTCTGTGGGGCAGAAAATAACACCTTTTGTGGTAGGTCAGCATTTCATATTAATTAACATCTCTCTTTTGTCTGGTGATTTACACAGCTTCAGAGTTTTACAATGCAGATGCTCAAATGTTAGCTTATATAGGATACAGATGTTATAACTGAGATTAATGCAGGCAACAGTTTACAAGAATTCAATAAAGGCTAAACACTAAGCCCATTTTTATAATTCCAATACCTGTTTTAGCAATACTGACACACAGATGAGCCAGACTAATTCCAGCTATGTATTTGTCAGCATTCAGTTGAGATATGGAGGCCTTGGTGTGAGCTGGCACCAGGTTTGCTAGCATCACACATGTTTCCAAAGAGTCCAAATCACTGAGCACATGGTATATACTCTTTGTTATTGATGCCACATATTGCCAGCAGAAACATACGGTGTGCCTACAAAACTGAAAGGTCACTAAAGAGAACACTAAGTTGTTGGGGAAAGAGCAAAAGGCCATTTGGCAGTGTCCTTTGTGAGCAGGGTCAATGTTATATTGGAAAAAGTTCAGGGAAGTAATATTAATTTTTTCAATGGAGTCTCTCATATTTCATTAGTGATATCTTGTCCTATTAGCATGTTAGCAGCAGTCCTTTATATTGTATTCATATTCATATCATATCCACATTTATTGCTGTAAACCCAGTGTTACAGTTGTATTATATTAGTGACTTTCATATCAGATTAGTGAAAGTAGATACTAATAAGGTATTCTGATTCAATTACTAAGTTAACTGAATTTTCCTCTTTCCAAGACACTTCCAGCATTGGCCCTGAATGTAAGCTGATTCTCTGCCTCAGTGAAGGAATCCTTTTAGGCTCTCAAAAGTACATCACTACTGAGTATCATGTCTGCACATGCCCTGCTTGGAAATTAAACCATTGGTCCACATCCCATGAAATGCTAAGATCCTTCAATTCACAGTGAAAGTCATGGGAGTTCAAGGTACTCAGCACTTTTCAGGAGCAGATCCATTGATTTCAATGACAGTGGAGGATGCATAGCATGTTGCAGAGAAAATGCAGTCTTTAGCAAGATCAAACTTCTAGTCTGTTAGAGATGATTGAAAAATGCAGACACTGGGGGAGGGGAGGACGGAGGGGCAGAAATGTTCTGTCAAGGTATCAAATGTTCTCAAAATTTTGGCATAAACTGGTTGAAATATTGCAAACATTATTATTGAAAAAATTCTGCAAAAGTATTCAATCTACATCTTGAAAATTTTAGACCAGTATGGCTGTTAGAGTCTCCACCAGTGGCTGGAGTCCAAAACTCATACCTTAACCTGTATAGTCCTTGGACATAAATGCAGCCACCTGATGAAGATGGTCTGGTGGCCAAAGCACATTCCTGAGGCTCAGGTGATGTTTTGAGGTGCTCACATATTGTGATAATGGAGGCTGTGGACAAGCCAGTTGAAATAAAAATGATATTGAAATGTTTGCCAAGCCAATGCTTCTCTTAGCTGGAAATCACTTATATTTGTATTACATTTTCCTCCCTTTTGGGACACTTCATGAGGACCCAATCCCACGTACATCATCTGTTGATTGATTTGTGGGTGACCAGACACTCTAAGCCAAAGTCATACCTTGCGTAGTCCTATGAGGCAAATGTAATTGGAGTAGGGATATCTTTAGGTCTCTAAGCCTGGATATATTTATACCATGCTCCTTCTCATTATATGACTTGGTGTGTATGTTTAACATTCATATCCCTTCACCATAGGATATAATATCTAATATTCAGAAAATCATGGCAGTGTAGAACTGGAAGGGACCTCAATAGGTTATCTAGTCCAGTCCCCTGCACTCAAGGCCATCCCTGACAGGTGTTTGTCTAATCTGTTCTTAAAAACCTTCATTGATGGAGATTCCACAGTCTTCCTATGCAATTTGTTCCAGTGCTTAACCACCCTGACAGTTAGGAAGTATTTCTAATGTCCAAACTAAACCTCTTTTGTTGTAATATAAGCTCATGTTGATCATCAGCTCTGTTGGCCAACCTAGCAGGATATCTGTTCAGTTGAAGTGGTTTCCATAGATGTGTTCCCAGCACTGTTCATGATGTAATATGGCAGCATCATTGTTTATTGATAATCTGCTGTCAATTGCACTACTGTGGTAATGGGGCCATATAAGCTACCTCAGATGGAGATGGAGGTGTAAACAGCATCAGCAATATGGTACAGTCTTTGGCTCATGAATGATGTTGCTGAGATGCACCATTCAGTGGATGATGTATTTCTTTCCTGAGTCTTATGGTCCCTGATGATTCCTTTACCTGGTCAGGACTTGGTCATTTGTAGGGCCCTACCAAATTCACGGTTCATTTTGGTCAATTTCACAGTCATAGGATTTTAAATATCGTAAATTTCATTATTTCAGCCACTTAAATCTGAACTTTCATGGTGTTGAAGAGGGCATTAGGGTGGGGGTGGGGGGTAAACAGATAGATTTTGGCTGTTTAGGCCTGGATTCTGTGCACTCTGAAGTCAATGGTAAAGCTCCAATTGATTTTAATAATGCAGATATTAGATTCCAGTTGCTGATTAATGGTGGAGGTGAGCTGAATTTTGATTCTGAAACATGGATTCAGACTAAATTTGGGAATTTCAGATTTGTATAAATGTTATTGTTATTAATATCAATAATATTTATTATTAATAACAATCTCTTTATCTAGTCTCTTCGCATCTTGTGTGGTCACTTATGGTCTAATCCAGCTCCCACTGACATCAACAGAAAGGCTCCCAGTGACTTCACTGCGATCTGGATTAGACTTATAATAATTGTGCAAAGTCACTGCAAAACTACTGTTGTGATTTGGCAAATGGATATATGAGGTACAAGGCAGAGGAGAGTCAGCGGCACAAAATATACCTCAAATCCGGGCAGGTAACATTTGTATAAGAGAAACTCTCTGTATTTTTAGCTGAAATGAATTTTTCCCATCTTGCTCACCTCAACTAAATACGGTATGCTGGTTAGGCCTGAAAACACAGCTACAGGGAAAGGGAGTGGAGGGGGTGTTAATACATGCATATATTCAAAGAAATTATCCTCTCTTTCTGATCACATATATAACAAATCATTTGTACAATGATTTTCCATTGTTCACCACAAGGCTTTGTAAATGTGTCAATCTGATGTCAAAACACTTTGCAGCGATTCCTACACCCATGGAGCCATCTGTGTGGTGGAGCATGCCATCCATTTAACAGTGATCAGCAACACTACAGCAGAGGAAGCTTAGAACACACCATATCCAATTGAAACCGAAGAGGATTCTTTCATGCAGTTACCCTAGCTGGACTCTGGGAGAGCTACCACTCCCTACTCTTATGCAAAGTGACCCTGAAATCTTTTAATGACCACCAGTAGTCAATACCTTGGGCCCGATTCTCAGCTGGTGTAAATCAGCATAATTCCACTGAGCTTCAGCTGAAGGTCTGGTTCCCTTCTTAGTTTTAAGGTTGTCTGAGGGTATGTCTGGCAGGTGGAATTCCCAGCTCGTATAGATGTGCATGCACTAGCTCTGATTGAGCTAGGATGCTAAAAATAGTCTGTTCGTGATGTCATCGGTAGCAGTTTGGGCTAGCTACCTAGGTAGAACCCCAGCCGCGATCCTAAGTAAGTACTTATGTGGCTGGCCTGAGCTGCCAACCATGCCTATGAGGCCACACTATTTTTAGAGCATGAGCTTGATAGGAGCTAATGCATGGACATCTACTCATGCTGGGAATTGTACCTCCCAGCTGCAGTGTAGACATACCGTGAAAGACATTGCTAGCATAGTGCCTCCTAGCACCACAGCAGGGTATAGGTTCAATACTGAATCAGAAGGAATCATTGAGGGTATGTCTACACTGCAAATGAAGGTGTAATTGTAGCACGGATAAGCATACCCACGCTACCTTTAGTCGAGCTAAAAACCGGGTGCAAAATTCTAAGAAAGTCATGCTCAGTTAGTCCCAAACATGGAGATATGACTGCACAATATATGATTATGCCACAGCTATTTTAAAAAAGACCCATGACGTCTACCAAGCAGGGCTAGGTCAGTACTTCAGAGGGACACATAGGGAATAGCTCTATATTAAAGCCCATTCCACTGCATCTTCCCGGCTACTGTTACCTGTGCTGGCTCAATTAAAGCTAGTGCTACCCACACTACGATGACACCTTCTCTTATGGTTTAGACATATCCTGATCACTGGCATTATTTCCTGTAGCACAGAGCTATTCCCTATGGTTCCCTCCCAAGGACTGAACTAACCCTGCTTCGTCCAGTAAGAGCAGACAGGATCAAAATACAAAGTGGCAGGGCTCCACATAGGCATAGCCAGAATTCAGGCTTATGTTCTTAAGGTGAAAGACTTTAGCTCCCATTACCAGCCATTTGATATGGGTGTGATTTGGATTAAAGAATAAAAACAATAAAACCAAAGTCCGAGCTTTACAGGGTCAGCTGCTCAGGATGCTGAGCACTTCTTGTTCTCAGTGCCTTCCTTGGGGCTGATGGTCCTCCAAGCTGGATTCCTTACGAGGGAAAAACCTGCTGCCTTCATAATTTCCCTGAAGTATTCAACAAAACAGCAAACATGGGATGTGCTTTTCCTATGTTTTTATTTCTTTAGCAGAGCACAATTCACCTGCTTTTTGGTCTGAAAATCACCCCTGCTTACCTGCGTACCTTGGGGGCATTTAGTTTAACAGCTCACTTAATGCCCGTTTCAGAAGAAATAGTGCCTATTGAAAACAGGTTTCAGAGTAGCAGCCGTGTTAGTCTGTATCCGCAAAAAGAAAAGGAGGACTTGTGGCACCTTAGAGACGAACCAATTTATTTGGCATAAGCTTTTGTGAGCTACAGCTCACTTCATCGGATGCATTTAGTGGAAAATACAGTGGGGAGATTTATATACACACAGAACATAAAAAAAATGGGTGCTATCATACACACTGTAAGGAGAGTGATCACTGAAGATGATGTAATACCAGCAGGAGAGTGGGGGGGGAAGGGGAGAAGAAAACCTTTTGTAGTGATAATCAAGGTGGGTCATTTCCAGCAGTTAACAGAAATGTCTGAGGAACGGTGGGGGTTGGGGGGGGGGAATAAACATGGGGAAATAGTTTTACTTTGTATAATGACACATCCACTCCCAGTCTCCATTCAAGCCTAAGTTAATTGTATCCAGTTTGCAAATTCCAATTCAGCAGTGTCTTGTTGGAGTCTGTTTTTTAAGTCTTTTTGTTGTAATATTCTGACTTTTAGGTCTGTAATAGTGACCAGAGAGATTGAAGTGTTCTCCGACTGGTTTATGAATGTTATAATTCTTGACATCTGATTTGTGTCCATTTATTCTTTTACGTAGAGACTGTCCAGTTTGACCAATGTACATGGCAGAGGGGCATTGCTGGCACATGATGGCATATCACATTGGTAGATGTGCAGGTGAAGGAGCCTCTGATAGTGTGGCTGATGTGATTAGGCCCTATGATGGTGTCCCCTGAATAGATTTGTGGACACAGTTGGCAATGGGCTTTGTTGCAAGGATAGGTTCCTGGGTTAGTGGTTCTGTTGTGAGGTGTGTTGTTGCTGGTGAGTATTTGCTTCAGGTTGGGGGGCTGCCTGTAAGCAAGGACTGGCCTGTCTCCCAAGATCTGTGAGAGTGATGGGTCTTTCTTCAGGATAGGTGGTAGATCTTTGATGATGCATTGGAGAGGTTTTAGTTGGGGGCTGAAGATGATGGCTAGTGGCGTTCTGTTATTATATTTGTTGGGCCTGTCCTGTAGTAGGTGACTTCTGGGTACTCTTCTGGCTCTGTCAATTTGTTTCTTCACTTCAGCAGGTGGGTACTGTAGTTGTAAGAATGCTTGATAGAGATCTTGTAGGTGTTTGTCTCTGTCTGAGGGGTTGGAGCAAATGCGGTTGTATCGTGGAGCTTGGCTGTAGACGATGGATCGTGTGGTGTGGTCTGGGTGAAAGCTGGAGGAATGTAGGTAGGCATAGCGGTCAGTAGGTTTCTGGTATAGGGTGGTGTTTATGTGACCATCGCTTATTAGCACGGTAGTGTCCAGGAAGTGGATCTCTTGCGTGGACTGGTCCAGGCTGAGGTTGATGGTGGGATGGAAATTGTTGAAATCATGGTGGAATTCCTCAAGGGCTTCTTTTCCATGGGTCCAGATGATGAAGATGTCATCAAAAGTAAAACTATTTCCCCATATTTATTCCCCCCACAACCCCCACCGTTCCTCAGACATTCCTGTTAACTGCTGGAAATGGCCCACCTTGATTATCACTACAAAAGGTTTTCTTCCTCCCCTCCCCCCCGCTCTCCTGCTGGTAATAGCTCATCTTAAGTGATCACTCTCCTTACAGTGTGAATGATAACACCCATTTTTTCATGTTATGTGTGTATATAAATCTCCTCACTGTATTTTCCACTGAATGCATCCGATGAAGTGAGCTGTAGCTCACGAAAGCTTATGCTCAAATAAATTAGTTAGTCTCTAAGGTGCCACTAGTACTCCTTTTCTTTTTATTGAAAACGGGGATGCCTAAGGGCTTGTATTCACTACAGGGAGATCGAGTCAATGCTACTGCAGTCAATGCAGCAGGAGTTGATTTAGTGGGTCTAATGAAGACCCACTAAATCAACGGCAGAGCCCTCTCTGGTTGACCCCGGTACCCCACCTCTCCGAGAAGAGTAAGGTAAGTTGACCGGAGAGCATCTCCCGTCGACACAGCGCAGTGAAGATACTGGGGTAAGTCGAGCTAAGCTACTTCAACTTCAGCTACATTATTCACATGACTGAAGTAGCGTAACTTGGGTCGACTTACCCCTGTAGTGAAGACAAGCCCTAAGCATTGTTACACTTCATGAGACCCTTTTAAAATAATGACAGGTTTCAGAGTAACAGCCGTGTTAGTCTGTATTCGCAAAAAGAAAAGGAGGACTTGTGGCATCTTAGAGACTAACCAATTTATTTGAGCATGAGCTTTCGTGAGCTACAGCATCTGATGAAGTGAGCTGTAGCTCACGAAAGCTCATGCTCAAATAAATTGGTTAGTCTCTAAGGTGCCACAAGTCCTCCTTTTCCTTTTAAAATAGGTGCAGTACAATCATATATTGTGCAGTTATACCCCCATGTTTGGGACTAACGAGGTATGACTTTCCTAGAATTTTGCATCCAATTTCTTTCTGATAATATGGAAGAGAGCTATTTTTTTCAAAGCATAGAGTGGTAGTCTAGTCTAGTGGTTAGGGCAGGGGACTGGCAGTCAGGACCTTTGCTGTATCCTCTGTGCTGTATCCTTCAACTTAGTGTGCAGTCATGAGAAAATTCCATAACTTTTCTGTGTTTAGATTATCTGTAAAATGGGTATAATAATAGTTCCTTTAGTACAGTCTTTACTGGTTAAAAATTATAAGATGTTTTCAAGATGTTTTCAGATACTCACATGAAGGCCATTATATGCAAAGCACTTTATTATAAATATAAAATGACTTTTCAAGCTATTTTTTTCTTAACTATCTTTTTAAATTGAAAGTATATCAGGCAAGGATATTCAGGAGAAAGTAGTATGGTGGATTTAGGGTGAAATTTGAATAGGTGGATAAAGAGAAATGTGGGTAATGCTTTATTGTGTTGTATAATAGAGTTTCAGAAAGTAAGCCAATGGAAACTCTGAGTATTAGTATGAATAATGACCTATAAATATTCCACTTATTAACCATATAACCAATTCTGTGGTCATAATGACTGTACATCCTCCCTTTGGTATATTTGTATATTATAATTTCAATGTATACATTATAATGTATACATTATAATAATTTTTGGCTTACTGGTTTAATGTACAAAAGATTATGGATTTACCACCAAAATATGTACTCTTTTATATTGGATTGGAATTGCAAAGTCCATACTTAGTGTCTTTCTTACACTAAGAAGTTATTCCATAGGGTAGTAAGGTTAAAAGTGTTATGATGAAGGGGTTTATAAAGCTGATGGAGGCATCTGGTGCCCAGCTTTGGGTACTGCCGGGAGATGCATCATTTAGGCACATTTTAATCATAGCCACTTCACTTCAGCTGCATTGGCTATTTAGAATGTGCACATTCCATGCCAGAGGAAAATATGAATATTTAAAAGCATCTTTGCCTAGTGATCTTTGCTGAATGTATACAGATTTGGCAATCCAGCCAATTCCTCTCTTCCATATAAAATGGTCAAGACCATTTCAAAACGTGGACAACTTGCTAATACACTGGCATTGACAGGACTTGAAAAAGAAGATTCACCAGTGGTTTCCTCTCTGACACTTACATCCACTTTCAAGACACTCATTTCAGAGTCATTGGTTTATCCTCTCTTTTGCTACCTATATCAGGAGCGCACTTGATTTCACATCTTCCATCTAGTGCCTAGTGTCAGGTTTAGGGAACAGCATACAGCAAGGTCTGGTTATGAAAAATACAGTGTCTCTCTCCCCTTATTTTTCTTTCCTTATGAGTTCTACATTTCTTAAAAGAGGCTGGTCAACTAGCTTAAAAGAGGCTGGTCAACTTAAAAGAGGCTGGTTGCTTTCCAGGGTGGTGAATATGTTCAAATGCCTTGTTCTTCTCACAGCTTCTAATTTGCTTCCTCAACAAAACCAACGTGAGATTGTGGAAATCATGACAGCCATCACATTCTCTGAAATGCACTTGCTATATTTCCTTAGAGCTCATCATGGAATTTGAAACTGCACGCAGAGAGATTCTTCCCTTTAAATGCAGGAAGCCATTAAAAATAAAATGCAATTTTTGTACAATGTGCAAATAATGTGGTTGACCAGTGATACGTCTCTCCATAAAAATCTCATGTTAAACTTCTGTTCCTAAATTTTTATAAGGCAAAGGCAGTGGTGTGAAATCAGAACTACTGATTCTGGTGCTCATAGAAGAAAATGTAGAGCCGGATCTTTAATTGGTGCAATTTGGCATAGTTATAGTGAAGTTAATGGAACTTCATCAATTAATGTCTGCAGAGCATCTGATCTTATATATATATATATATATTAAAAAACTGCCTAGTGCTTTTAAAAGGCAATTACAGTCCAAGGAATTACTGTAAAAATTCCATCAAAGGGTTTCACATTTATTAGATATCATTGATTTGCAGATCAAACTTGCTAAGCTTACAAGTCTAAAGGTATCAGTCCTGATCAAATTGGGCTCTCTCTGCTTCTTACATCATCACCAGTAGTGAAGATTCTGCCTTTGGAATGTAGCTGATAACTTTGCTGATGATGCCTGAGGCACGATAGAACACAGCCATTTCTCCCTTTTTTTTTCCTCCCGTGTTTGCAACCATTACAAATGTACACGAAAGATGGTGAATAATAAAGTGCCATGGTTAGTCACATCTCCGGCGTCAAGACTGGAATAACCTAATGAAGAGTTGGGGGCATCTCACGCCAAATTCAATTGGTCAGGTGCCTATATCAGAAAAAAAACAAACCACCTATGCATTTAGCACCACTGTTGGCATTCTAAGCAGAGGAGCCAAATATTTAATAGGTACTGAAATCTGAACTACCCTCTCACACTTTGAGGTACTCATCTACTCCCTGTAGGGGGCACACAGGTGGGATGAATAGGAATATCCACATCAATTCAGGAGACACTTGGATACTACAAAGGTGGTGGCCATATCAGTAACTACTTAGATGGTTGGGTATGAGGGTGGGTGGATGGACAGATGATAGATGAAGCTGGGACTGCTTATGTCAGGCATGTTTAGTCACCAAATGGAGGACTTCTGTCTCAAGAGCTGTCAATCAGCACCTTTGATTTGCACTGCATTTAACTGGAAGTCAAGAGAGAGTGGACTTTCTTTGAAGATCTATAGCAAAACAGCTTCTCTGTGTCAACATCACAGAATGGGAAGCTTACCTTCAAAGGGGTTCCCAGACTGCCCCTTTACCAAGTTGTGGCTGGTTCTTTTGATTTAAGCACTCTTTCATGCCCCCAAGCCTCCTTTGTCTTAGCATCATTTATGAACCTCTGAAATGCATGTCCCACCTGCTGGACATTTCAGTTTGAAAGAGAAAGATGTTAACAGTCTGGGAACAGGGCTTAATCATTTCACCTGTAACACTGTCCAGATTTCTCATAGATTTCCATTACCAGCTGCTTTAATAATCTCTCTCACTCGCACAAACTTGGCTTTGGTTCCAGCTATTCCTTTCCTTCTGATAGACTATAGATCTGTTCATCCAAAGTCATAAATCCTCACTAGTGTGATACACAATAGATATTTAGGGACTTTGTCTTCTGGGCCCAACAAAGACTTCAGAATCTCTTTTGGTAACATTATCTCCTACCTATTTAATTTTGTAGCAGAAACATTTTCTGTAAAATTGAAATTCTTTATCTTAAAGCCATAGATCTTAGCTTTGACCTTGTACCCTTTTAAATATGAATAAGAGGCAGTGCTGAATGTTACCTGTCTTATTTTGCCTGGTCAGCTTACAGTGCCATCTATTATTTTGCACTGCTTGACAAGCAGACATCTTCTGTTTATCCACAGTAGTTAATTTTCTGCCTTCGGGAACTTAAAGGAAATGTTCTCCCTTTTTTGAGTTGGGTTATCATGGTTATTGGAATTACAGTTTGGATTTGTTCCATGCCTTTTAGTTAAGATAGTATTATTGGAGTTATAAATTGTTTCTAAAAAAAAATGTAGGACTTTGTGTTCTATTTCCACAGCCCTGTAGTATTTAATCAAGGGATCCTCATGTCAGTCAATCAGTCTATTTGCATTTATATTGCACTTTTCAAGCAGGTGGTTTATAAAACCTTTTTTTTTTTTAAGTACTAAAATAAACTATTAGCTAAACTGCTGGAGAGAGAACAGACAAGTCGAGTTGGACAAGTTTGAAACAACCAGTGTTTGCTTCATGTAATTCTTGTCCTGAAACCTGGCATATTTGCACCAAATACTGCCCCGCACCAAGATGTATGTTAATCCCTCAGTTATCACAAACCTGTGGTACATTTTTCAGGTGGGGCATGACGTTTTTCAAGCCATGCACAGTTACGTGCAATTTTTTTCCCACAGATCGTCTCCCTAGAGTGAAATTCACCCCTGTGAAGAGGGCTGGGCACGTGGCCTGTGCACCAATTATATCCCAACTAAGCACTATTTTGTGTACTGAAGTGGGATTGAAGTGGTGTTTATGTAATAGTCAAAGTAAAATGTACCGCTAGAATAAGTAATGAAGAGGTCCGAGAATGGACACAGTTACCCACAACAATACAAATAATACAAAAGAAGAGATGGACATATTGGGCATTCTTAAAATATGCCCCAAATAATAGACTACCTTGTTAGAGGGCTTATTCCTTCACCCACTTACTTCCCTGGTCCTTCTCACATGAACAGAGAGCAACAATACCCGAAGTCCAAAGGTGCAAACAATTCGATGTTTATTGGGGTGAACTTCCAGCAGGCCTGATTCCAGTTTCCTTCCTTAGTATCCTCCTTCCCAGCTCTGACACCACAGAGCCTTACACCTGTGTCCCTGTTCCCATTCCTACCCTTAGCCAAACATGATTCCAACTTCCTTACTCCCATTCCCTGTTCCCATTTCCCCCTTTAGCAAAACATGATTCCAATTTTCTTACCCCCATTCCCTGTTCCCATCTCACACGCCCACATGCCCACCCCCACCCCCACCCAGTCACTTCCTCATTGACTACAGATTATATAGTAAAACTTGAGTTCTGCTTAGCTATACCTTAACCAATCATTTTCCTGAAATTTAACTAACCAATCCTAACATATTGTAACATGATTATGTAACTAATTATATCCCACCACTTTAATTAGTTTACACCCAGCAAAATTAATTATACAGCAGACAGGAACAATCACAGAACCAGACAGAGATTATACAGACAAACAACAGCAAAGTGGGAACTATAATGACAAGACAATACAGAAGTGAGGATTTCACATCCCAGCTATTGATAAGAGAGTTCTTGCCAGACAGGATGCTATCAAACTAAGTTTCCTTTTACATTTTCTAGGCACTTCCCTTTCTCTGGAGGTGATAGGAACTATCAGGACAGGATTGTATTCCTAACAGCCAAATAGCACCTTATTTCAGTGTGACTAGTTTGGAATGTGAGGATGTGACCAGTCGCTTCCCAGCTTATGGCTGCCTCTGCTGCTTAGCCAAAGGCCTTAGCCTAAGAACAGGGCCTCAGACTGTCACAGTAAGAGAAGTCCCTTACACCGGCAGACAGTGATTTTGATTCTTTCTTTTATACCTCTATCACTAGCCAAGTGATAAGAATACACCTAAATTCTTAGAGTATAGGCCTTTACAGACAGGCCTGAATATCTATATCCTAACATACCTAAAGAAGCATTTCTTTGCTGACCCCAGGGCAAGAAGCCAATCTAAAGGCACATTTTGTATCACAATAATGGCCGAAGCTGTTAGTAAATCTGAATATATACGACCTGGATAAACACCAGAGGACAGGGATGGTTGGCCCCATTTGACTTCTGTCTCCTGCATCTGATGATGTGAGAGGAATGATGATGATATATAATGGCTGTGAGGCTGCCATCTTGGCCAACGTAGTGAGGTTGAACTGGGGTTTAAAGCATGAAGCACTAAAGTGTGAGCTAATGAACAAAGGCAATCTAGGTGTTATTCTAACAGACTCATGCCCTCTACTAATCAGCCACTGACGTGGATCTGTAACATATGCTTACCGGTGGGTTACATGTAGTTGTTGTTTGGTCCTTTGCAAACAGAGGAATTTCATCTGCTATTGAAAATAGCTGGCAAAGCTAAAAGCACATGTTTGCACTGGAGCAAAGAGAGGCTTGTTTTGTTTGGATGAAAAACTGTCTTTAGGGAAGAAGCGATTTTCAGCGAAGTCACTAGGGACCATAGTCTGTTTTCATTTACAGTGGTGTAATCATCTCACTCTGTTGTATGGGTCTGTAGCAGTGATTCCAGATTTACACCCAACATAACTTAGAACAGAATTTGGATGTAACACTTTTTGCTGCTATAACTCCTGCATATGGATTTTTTGAACAATTTGTCATCTTCCCCCCCTTCAGCTCTATAAAGAAAATCAAGGTAGTAAGCTACAGAATCCAGCTATAGAAATCTACGTTGTTACATTAGGAGGACTCTTTCTGTTGAAAGCAGATATTGCTATTTGCTTGGAAACATCTGGCTTTTAACCCTTTTCCCTACTCCCCAAGGGAGTTTAGAGACTACCCTGTCTTCTCACTCCTAGATATGGTCTCGCTGGAAAATGTTTGTGTGGGAATGGTGTCTGGGAAGCTTGAAGTGTTTCAGGAACAGACGCTTTTTACTTTTACAGAAAAGCTGTTTTTCTGGAATATCACACAAGCAAAAATTCATTAAACTAAGTCCCATCTTTACTTTCAGTAGAGGGTTAAGATTTCACAGATTATCATGTTGACAATTCAGATAGGGCCACAGAAATATATAGCAGGATGTTTGAAGGGGCTGACTGCCCACAACTGAGGCCAGATTTTTCCAGAGTTCTCAGCTCCCAGGTAGGCATCTAAATGAGGTGGTCAGTTTTTCATAATGTTGAGGTCCCAACATGTCCCACTGAGGGCTGTAGATCTGGCTAATTGTCAAGAGTGGACCTGATTCACCACTCCCTTCCACATTGTGTAGTAATTTGCCTCTGTGCAAAGTGGGGGCACAGTGTCACCAAATCGGAGCAGTAACATAAATAACTAAACAATATGCTAGGTAGTGGAGAAACCAGCTCAAGGTCTATGAAAGTTGCATAGAGTCAGATTATTAAAGGTATTTAGGCCTCTAAAGATGAGATTTAAAAAAAAATACTTAAGGGAGTTAGGCTCCTAAATCCCATAGACTTCAATGAGTTTGGTACCTAAATACCTTTTGTAAATCTGGCCATAAACAAAAGCTGTAACCATTCTGCATTAATATCCTTGTTTCCAGTGCATCTAAAGACCCCCTTCTTGGGGCCAAATCTGCACTCTTGAAATCAATGAGAAGGTTGCCTAAGGACTGCAAGATCAGGGCTGTCTGTTGCACTAATGCACTTTGCTTCAACAACTCCTGACCCTAATGAATAATTAAATAATAAAAAACCCTCCTCCACCACAAATAATGAACTAGTCTAAGGCAAAACATGATGGGGGAGGTCTCCTGGAAAATGTGGATTTTTTAATAAACATGAGGACAATATAACACTTGGTTTTGTGGAAAAATGTTCCATAAACATAACAAGACAAAGCAAACAAGGCTGTAATCCCAGCCTTTCTATTCATGCATATTCCCCTATGTGCAGCTTCTTAACTGTCCATTTGCTTACTATGGTAATTTGTCACACTGTATTGTATTATACACCTAACACACAGCTGGTCTTCTAATGCAGATTTCTTCACTCCTGCCTCCACATTACCCTCTTTTGCATCAAGTATTTATCTTTTCAATTATTTCCCCTGCTCTCTAATTCTGTAGGCAGCATAACATTTCTCTTTGCTAAGAGGATAGAGCAGACTGGGTACATTCAAGTCCAAATTTTAGGATGGAAGGGAATTTTTCAGGAGACAGGCATTCAGGACTCCTGGGTTTTAATCCTCGCTGTATCACCGATGGTGTGCAGGCAAATCAGCGTGAGCTTTGACAAATTATTTCATTGCACTGCACCTCCATGTACCCTTCTGTGAAATGGGAAGAATCTTTCTTCCCTACTCTACAGAGGTTTCTGTGAGGGTAATTCATTGCGATTTCATTGCCATTTGCTTTGAGATTTTGAGTGAAAGTTGCTCTAAATCTCAGGCTCACTGTGTTTAAGTTTCGAAATCAGAGGATAACAACATCAATGTTTTCTCGTGGTAGTTCTGTTTGAAGTGTGGGGGGGTGGGAGCATTCAACAGATTGTAACACCGCTGCTCACTCCAGGGCAGGAGAACTAGACTTTGAATGGAAGATGAGTGAGACCAATGTAGTTCCTGCAGCCCCTTTTCCCACTGCACCAGTTCCTGACTTTAGCAAGGCATTGTGTCTTCTCAGCTGGGTGCACCTGGACTTTTAAGGCTCCTTTTGGACACAGCTGGAAACAACTGCAAAGAGAAGACTTCATGCACGGAAGACGGGATTAGAGGCTATGATGTACCTCTTAGAAGGCTCAGCCCAGGAGAGAGGGAAGAGAAGGGTGATTGATATCACCTCTGTGCCTTTCTAATTCTGTCCTGTGCTGGAAGCTGGCCTGGACCCCGATGTAAATTAGAACTACCTCAGGGGCTGTTCTAATTCATGTCAGCCTCACACAGCTTCCTATGGCCTGCTCCGCAGTTCACAGTAGACAGAGTGCAAACCAGCAAATCCCTTTCCAGAACCTGGCCCACCCCTTCTCACCCCTTAATTGGGCACCTCTGATATCAGGGGCTCCATGTGAGAATTAGAGCTGTAACCAGGGCAGGGCAAGCAGGGGAACTGCCCAGGGCACAAAGCCGTGGGGGTGGAAAAATGGGGCAGAAAGATGATGAAAAAGACCAGTAGGGGGTCAAGTCTGCTTACTCCAGGAGCTAAAATGCCTGCTTACAGCACGAGTGAGAGTGGTCTATGAAGGGGTATGATGACCCTACACCACCTCTGCTCTCAAAATGCTGCCCATGTCCACCCCTTTACAACACCGGAGCCGTGCAAACAGAGTCAGCAAGGGCCTGAATATCTGAATGCAGCTCAAGTGTCCCCATAAAGTAGGTAGCACAGTGGGTGGGGGAGGGAGGTATGAAAGACACTGACTGGTCTCTTCATGACTTTTGCCCGTTTTCTTGAGCTAAACCCAACCGAGGTGATATGCTCTTGATTGATAAATTGATCACTGAATGAATAACTTCCTCCTCCTCGTCCCATCATTTATCCCAACAAAGAGGTCAAGTAACGACTAGACCAAGATACCTTCTCACCCAAAGAAAGGGTACTTTGAGGTCAGGGTTGAGGTGTATCAGTAGGATAGCATATGAGGGGAGCTTGATTCTGTTGTATTTGCAAGATTACTTCATTTATGGCTTTTATTTTGTTTAAAATTTCTTGGGTATTTATTAGTGCTTATTGAAACAATTGAAAAAAAACAGGTGAAAACTGAAAAGGAGTACTTGTGGCACCCTAGAGACTAACCAATTTATTTGAGCATAAGCTTTCGTGAGCTACAGCTCACTTCATCGGATGCATACTGTGGAAAGTGTAGAAGATCTTTGTATACACACAAAGCATGAGAAAATACCTCCCCCCATCCCACTCTCCTGCTGGTAATAGCTTATCTAAAGTGATCACTCTCCTTACAATGTGTATGATAATCAAGTTGGGCCATTTCCAGCACAAATCCAGGTTCCTCCCCCGCCCTCCCACACACAAACCCACTCTCCTGTTGGTAATAGCTTATCTAAAGTGATCACTCTCCTTACAATGTGTATGATAATCAAGGTGGGCCATTTCCAGCACAAATCCAGGGTTTAACAAGAACGTCGGTGGGTGGGGGGTAGGAAAAAACAAGGGGAAATAGGTTACCTTGCATAATGACTTAGCCACCCCCAGTCTCTATTCAAACCTAAGTTAATTGTATCCAATTTGCAAATGAATTCCAATTCAACAGTCTTTCGCTGGAGTCTGGTTTTGAAGTTTTTTTGTTGTAATATCGCAACTTTTATGTCTGTAATCGCGTGACCAGAGATATTGAAGTGTTCTCCAATTGGTTTATGAATGTTATAATTCTTGACATCTGATTTGTGTCCATTTATTCTTTTACATAGAGACTGTCCAGTTTGACCAATGTACATGGCAGAGGGACATTGCTGGCACATGATGGCATATATCACATTGGTGGATGTGCAGGTGAAGGAGCCTCTGATAGTGTGGCTGATGTTATTAGGCCCTGTGATGGTGTCTCCTGAATAGATATGTGGGCAGAGTTGGCAACGGGCTTTGTTGCAAGGATAGGTTCCTGGGTTAGTGGTTCTGTTGTGTGGTATGTGGTTGCTGGTGAGTATTTGCTTCAGGTTGGGGGGCTGTCTGTAGGGAAGGACTGGCCTGGTCTCCCAAGATTTGTGAGAGTGTTGGGTCATCCTTCAGGATAGGTTGTAGATCCTTAATAATGCATTGGAAGGGTTTTAGTTGGGGGCTGAAAGTGACGGCTAGTGGCGTTCTGTTATTTTCTTTGTTAGGCCTGTCCTGTAGTAGGTGACTTCTGGGAACTCTTCTGGCTCTATCAATCTGTTTCTTCACTTCCGCAGGTGGGTATTGTAGTTGTAAGAATGCTTGATAGAGATCTTGTAGGTGTTTGTCTGTCTGAGGGGTTGGAGCAAATGTGGTTATATCGCAGAGCTTGGCTGTAGACAATGGATTGTGTGGTGTGGTCAGGGTGAAAGCTGGAGGCATGTAGGTAGAAATAGCGGTCAGTAGGTTTCCGGTATAGGGTGGTGTTTATGTGACCATCGTTTATTAGCACTGTAGTGTCCAGGAAGTGGATCTCTTGTGTGGACTGGACCAGGCTGAGGTTGATGGTGGGATGGAAATTGTTGAAATCATGGTGGAATTCCTCAAAGGCTTCTTTTCCATGGGTCCAGATGATGAAGATGTCATTAATATAGCGCAAGTAGAGTAGGGGCGTTAGGGGACGAGAGCTGAGGAAGCGCTGTTCTAAGTCAGCCATAAAAATGTTGGTATACTGTGGGGCCATGCGGGTACCCATAGCAGTGCCGCTGATTTGAAGGTATAGATTGTCCCCAAATGTAAAATAGTTATGGATAAGGACAAAGTCACAAAGTTCAGTCACCAGGGTAGCCGTGACATTATCGGGGATAGTGTTCTTGACGGCTTGTAGTCCATCTTTCATTTTAACTTTAATAGTTTTTGGGGAGGTTATTTTTAGAATGAGAGGACAGAAAAAAAGCAACAAATGCAGAAGAGTAAGAGTATTGAAATTAAAAGTATTTTAATGCTGTGGTTTATTTCATAAACTGTACATTACCAGTACGTACAAATGTGCATGATTACGTGTGTGTGTCTGTGTGTGTGTATTTTCTGCTAAACTGCCTTACTTTAATAGACAGCCTGGCACTTATATGTGGACTAATTTTTTAACATAAACACATCTACCTAATGTCATGGATTGGAGTTTCTTAATCAGGATTTTACCGTAATCGGTATTTTCAGGTTCTCGAGTGGTCCAAAATATAGCTGGAAAATTAGTAAAAAAACAGAACTTTTGCAACCTGCCGGAATCAGTAAAAACTGAAAACGAAGGGCCTTATGGATCTGTTCTATGGTTAAACACACTTCAGTCTCCAGAGCTGCCAATCCACCAGTGATAAATTAATATACACCATTCTTGAAAAGTGTGCTTTGCTGCTGTTATGCTAATATTTACTTAGCAGACGTTAGTTTCATGTAAAATGCCCTTAATCCAGGGAGAATGAGCCACTTTAAATTAATAAATAACAATAGCAGGAACAACATCAGGGTCAAGAGAGAGAATGGCTAATGAAAAACATCACCTGTGCTCACTCAGAGCAGGGGACTGGATCCAGCTTGACATTCGCTGGGGATTTCTGGGAGTTTAACAATTAAAGGCTGTTCCTCCGGAGAGGGGAGGGCTCCATCTTTCTCGGCATTACTAATGAAGTGCAAGTCATTCTACCTCTTCCCCACCTTTAGAAACCAAATTTCAAGAGGCCGTAGCGATTCAAAGGAGAGGCATTGTCACCACTAGCAATGCTGCATCTCCTCTTTAGGGAACATTCTCATGTTCTATTAATTATTGCACTTCTCCGGTATTATTATTCATGGCCTGGCATCTCAAAATACTTGACTTAGCAGTGGTTCTGGAACTAATACTAATAAGTACAAGGCTGGGCCTTGCGGGAAACATGCTTTTTCTCTTACGGGTACAAGTGAAGGCTAATACTTTTATTCATGATTCAGTTCCTCGCATCTATGAGCAGAAGGCAGTCCGTTGGCTAATTATACTGTTTTAAATATTAAAGAAGCAATGATGGGAGGATATCACGGGGAACACTGGTGCATCGTCTATGCACGCACGCTATCTCAAGTGACACTGCAGCCACATACTAGCAATGTATCAGCAGACAGAAGAGAGAGCAGCTGCTTTAGCACCCCAGCTTTGGAGGTGTAGCCAGTGATTTTATTGTTCATTTGTTGTGCGATGTTATGAGTAACTAACATGTGATGTCAAATATAATCATCGTATGCTAAATAGAGTTAAATTGTAGGATTAAAGAAGTATAAGACTGATCAGTAGTTAGAAGGGATAATTATGTATTAGGTATCTAAGTAAGTAGGGTTGAAACGCAAGGCCTGTAGGCTGCGGCCTACAAGATTTTCACTTAGCTACTTTAGGCCTTGGGGATAAGAAATGCTGACATAAGTGACCGAAGAATGACCCTCTGCCACAAGATTACGGGAAACGATGTACCAACGGGTCATATTGCAAGAAATTGACAGTAAAATTAAATTTTGGCTTACAAGATCCCTGGTAGTCACATTTTTTAACACGTGTGCTAACCACGGGGTGCACTATGTGCATAAATGTTAATGAGGTTTAGTCAAAATCACATTATAAAAAGAGGGTGTCCAGATTAGCAAAACTGAGCTCCCTATCAGAAAATCCAGCAGGAACCATCCCTCTACCGATGATCAATCTATGAGAGACCCTAATTCTATTGTAAAGAATGTGAGTATAACTATATTTGTAATTTGTGCATAGATCTTTATAGAATTTCTATATGTTTGGATAATCATAACTTTAATTGTAACTTTAATAAAACTTGTAAAAACAGACTAAACCTTGTATGTGTAAATGTATGGGTGGTCACAACCCTTGATTTTATGGGTTCCTAGAGACTCTAAATCTGAAGCAAGTAGAGTGGTGACGTTCACTCTGTTCTGCTTTCAGAGTAGCAGCCATGTTAGTCTGTGTACGTAAAAAGAAAAGGAGGACTTGTGGCACCTTAGAGACTAACACATTTATTTGAGCATAAGCTTTCGTGAGCTACAGCTCACTTCATCGGATGTATTGAAACTGTAGCCACCAGAGCCGAACCCATGGTGGTGTAACACTGCATTTACACTTTAAATAAAATACAAGTCTACAGCTGATTAACAACCAAGGATGCTTAACAAGGGCAACCTACTTCACAGGCTCTCATTCCTGAGGAGATAAACATAGCAATATACACATTGCTTTTCAGGAATAGAAACTTAGGCCTCGATCCTCCATTGACATCTACAAGTGCCCACTAAGGTTGCCAGGCATTGGTTTTCAACTGGAGTGGTCGGTCGAAAAGGGGCCCTGGTGGCTCCGGTCAGCACCACTGACTGGGCCTTTAAAAGTCCTCTTGGTGGCACAGCAGGGCTAAGGCAGGCTCGCTGCCTGCCCTGGATCTGCCTGGCTCCCAGAATCTGCCGTCATCTCCCTGTGGCCCCCTAGGCCCAGAAGCAGACATGGGGGCTCCATGTGCTTCCCCAGCCCCAAGCACCGGCTTTGCAGCTCCCATTGGCCGGGAACCATGGCCATTGGGAGCTGCAGGGATGGTGCCTGCAGGGGCGGGCAGTACACGGAGCCCCCTAGCCCTTCTGTCTAAGAGCCGCAGGGACATGCTGCCGCTTCTGCGAGCCACATGGAGCCAGGTCAGGCAGGTGAGCCCCGCCCAGGCAGAGCCTGCACCCTCTCCTGCATTCCAACCCCCTGCCCAGCTGTGAGATTTCTCCCGCACCCAAACTCCTTCCCAGAGTCTGCACCCCAACCCCCTGCTCCAGTCCTGAGCCACCTCCTGCACCCCGAACCCTTCATCCCTGGCCCCACCCCAGATCCCGCACCCTCTTCCAGAGCTCGCACCCACTAACCCAGACCTGAGTCCCCGCCTGCACCCTAAACCCCTCATCTCCAGCCCCACCCAGAGCTCTCACCACCAGCCAGAGCCCTCACCCCCTCCCACACACCAACCCCCTGCCCCAGCCCAGAGCCCCCTTCCGCACCCTGGGAGGATGGGGAAGAGAAAGCGATAGAGGGAGGGTGGATGGAGTGAGCAGAGGGCGGTGAATCAGAGAAGTGGTGGGGAAAGGGCAGGGCAGGGACTGGCAAGAGTGTGTTTGGTTTTTTGCGATTAAATAGTTGCAACCCTAGTGCCCACCCACATGTCAATGAAGGATCAGGGCCTCAGACAGTGGGTTGCAGCTTGGAACTGGTTTGATGTCCTGAGTTGGAATTCCACATCCTGTTTCTATTACAGTCCATGGGAATAGTATCATTGACTTTGATGGCCATGAGAAGTAGGCCTTGAAATCAAACTGGTCTATTCTGCAGCACTGAAAGGTTGAAGACACAATACTTTCGAACCTGGATGCATAAAGATAGGCTTTAGTTCAAACAGGAATTGTATGGGGGAAGTCCTATGGCCTGTGCTATATGTCAAACTAAATGATCACAGTGGTCTCTTCTGGCCTTGCACTCTATGAGTCTGTGGAAACCAGACTCTTAAATCTATATTTTGGCAGCTAAGTAAAGGTTTGGCCAGATTTTCAAAAGTGCTGAGCACCTGCCGCTCCTATTAGTTTCCATGTCATTTGTGAGTATTCAGCACCTCTGAAAATTAGGCCAATTTCATGTGCCTCAATATGGATTTAAGGGAGAGATTTTCAAAGACGTGAATGAGAGCTAGGCACCTAACTGCCCTATGTCATCCTGCAAAGATCCCCCTATGAGCCCAACCTTAAGAACTCAGGTAACTGTTTAAAAACTTGGACCTCACTTTTACTAAACACTTAACTAAACAGAGCTGGGAAGTTGGGTTTTTTTGGCCAGCTTTGGGCCTATATAAAATATATTTGTTCAAACTGGAAACTGGGATCTGAATCCAGATCAACCTCAGAGATTTTCCATGGTATAAAGAGATTTTTCCTGATGGTTAGCCGAATCTTTCGTTTAAAATTAAATCTTTCTTTTAACGTAAAACTTGCAATCTTCGCTGGTGAATATGTCTTATGCATGTAATTTGAGCTCACATTACAAAAAAACCAAAGAAACCAAACAATAAAACAACAATGCAACAAGCTTGATAAGTCATTGCAAGAATAATACATGGTTAAACTCCCATTTACTTATGTATTTATTTGAAAAAAACCCTGCAGGTTATTTTTAATTTGTAACATAGACAAGCGTTCTGATAGCAAGCAGCCAGCTGGATATAATCCTATTGAAAACTGCACTGCTAGCAGAAAACAATTCATTTTTCAGTTTACAGAGATGTAAATTCTGCCTTCGACTACTTAATAAATACTCTTTTTTTTTAAAAAAAAGAGTGTGTGTGTGTGTATATATATATATATATATATATATATATATATATTCCTTTGGCAAGCAAACAAAGAAAAACCCCACTTTGCTCATGACTGATCTTGGCATTTTCTTTACTTATTGGATATCAGTGGGAAGAGCAGATTGCAATGTTTAACTGTCTAATGTATGCTGTGAAAGATTTCATTGATACTGTCATGCTGAATAGTTAGCCATTAAAACCCTTTCATATTACATGCATTTCTACACATTGTTACCAGAGATTGCTTCGTGCAAGAATGCTTTGTTAGGATAGGGTAATTTGATGGATGTCAAACAAAATGGAATATATATATATATATATATATTCTCTCTGTATAAATCTAACGTGAGAAATATACTTTGACATACAATACCACATTGCATATCTTTTAAAAGTATATGACAATAACAAATATAGATTTAAAACAATATTATATGGTCATAGCTTTCATCATAAAAATGTACATAATACTGTAGTTATCCCAGATGTATACCTGCTGTAATAGTTGTCATTACAGAAATGTACATACTCTGATAGTGGTCATCATGAATGACACACTCTGTAATAGATGTTAGCAATGAAAATAATAACATCCATCATTTTTTTTCATCATAGTTCTCCAAGAGCTTAAAAGAGTGGGTTTATAATGTCATTACAGCAGTGTGGCCCAGGGGCTAGAGCACTGGACCGGTACTTAGGGGACCTAGGTTTTATTTCCAGCTCTGCTGCTGCGTGGCTTTTGACACATCACTTCACCTCTCTGTGCCTCGGTTTCCCCCTCTGTAACGGGGATAATGATGCTGACCTCCATTGTAAAGCCCTTTGAGATCCAGTGGTCAAGAAAGTGCTATACAGGAGCACTATCATAGCCAATTTACAAATGATGAAATTGCAGCCCTGAGAGGACAAGTGATTTAGCCAAGGTCACGTAGCAGACGGTTGGTGGAGTTAGGAACAGAATGCAGATTTCCATTCCTCTGCTCTAAATATTGGCTCACCGTTGTTTTACAGAAAGAGTACTGTATATAAAGTCAATGGATACTGTGCTGCAATGGGAGTCGAAGCTGTTAAGCAGACGCCAGGATCAGCTGTGCATCTTGCAGGATCGAAGCTCAATCCCCCACAAACTGAGCAGAGAAAAAAACAATTCACAGCAAGTCATTTATCTGACAAATTAGCCTCTTTCTGCTTGCCAGCAGGTTACGGTTTGCTCAGATTTATTTGCTATCTGAAATGATTTGACAGTGTTTTCTGCCATTTTTCATTAACCCCTGTGGCTTTATCATGATTTTTGCTAGTCCAGTGGTGGTGTTTATTTGTGACTGGTCAGAGAAGTCACATGATGTTCTGTTTCCTCGACTGGGTGAGACAGCAAGCATGTCTACTGCAAATATTTGCATGCACAAAGCTAGAAATTTGCTTTGCACAAGCTTTCCTGGCAGCACAACTCAATCTCTCGCATGTGCGTGGAAAGGGAACTCAAAGGGAAAGAAAGATGAAGGAAGCTAATTCATGGAGAAGTTTGAATGAACATGAATATGTTTTCCGAACACATATTTTTGGGTTTGTACAACACCTCGCACAATGGTGTCCTGCTCCATAACTAAGACTCGTGGGCACTGTGAGAATACTACTCCTAATAATAATGTACATTGTTTGCCCAACTTCAGAGTTTAGTATTAACACCTATGATTAGCATCCCCATATTACAGGTAGGGAAAGCGAGTCACAGGAAGAACAAATGACTTGCCTAAAGTCACCCAGTGTTTATCTACACTTTGAGCTAGCAGAGGAGGGTGATTCCCAGCTCAGGGAGTCATAGTTGCATTAGCTGTCATTAATGTAACACACTAAACATGGACTATAGCTGCAGCAGCATGAGGGTCTGGGCATCTTGAGTGGACGCCAATCAGCGACCAGGGCCAGCCCCTCCTGTCTCCATGGCTGCGCTCTATTTTTAGCATGCTAGCTCGATCAGAGTTAGCACGGGTATGTCTCCTTGAGCTGGGAATGGCACGCCCAGCTTAAAATGGAAACATACCCACAAGAGACTCAGGTGCTGGAATGATCTGCAGCTATTTTATGCAGCATTGCCCATGCAATGAGGGCATGAAGACTGGGGCACAAGGTCATCACCCTAATGTAGGGGAATCCTCCGGTGGAGAAGAATTGGGGCCAGGGCTCGTATGCCAGCCATCTTTCTGTGGGCCAATCATAAGGGATGTGGCAGAGAAAAGGGAGGATTGGAAGGCTGATCCAGTGGTCAAAGGAACTGAAGAGACCGGGGTTCAATTCACTGCTCTTCCACGGGCTTCCTGTGTGACTTGGGCAAGTCACTTAGGCCCAGGTCCTCAAAGGTATTTAGGTGCTTAACTCCTATTGATTTCAATGGGAACTAGATACCTTTGAGGAGCTGGGCTTTAGTCTCTCTGTGCTTCAGTTCCCCATCTATAAAATAGACATACTGACACCTTCCTATGTTACAAGGGGGCTTGAAAGATAAATACATGAGAAATTGGGAGGCACTCAATGTGATGCTATTTGGAGAGGAGGGATATAAGGAGTGCAGACTGATGGCTTTCTTTGCCATAATGTTCCCCAGCCATTGGCAACCAGCAGAATTGAGAGGTGCTTGTGAAACCCACACACCTCCTGGGTGTGGTGTTCTGTCCTATCCAGTGTCACTGAGAGCACTTAGAGAGAGAGAGATTAATGAGTCTTCTCTACAGCCTTAGCTAACAGCCAGTTGGCTTTAAGCTCATGTGGTAGAGGCTGATGCACTAAGCTCTAGAGGCCCCAGGTTCGATCCCGTCCGCTGACGACCATCACGACTGTCAGTGTTACAAGTGGGGGCTTGTCTGGGATTTCAACTGGGAAGTCTCTGAAGCTCGGGATGCGCTAGGGGAAGTATGTAACCCACACCCCTTCTGGGTGTGGTGTTGTGTCCCATCCACTGGCACTGAGACCACTTAGAGAGAGAGATTCATGAGTCTACTTACAGCCTTAGCTAACAGCCAGTTGGCTTGAGGCTCTTGCACTAAGCTCCAGACGCCCCAGGTTCGATCCTGCCTGCTGACGACCTCAGTTCATCGGTGTTACACTTCTTATACTCAGGGACCAATTTGGTTCACAGCTCTTCCAAGAATGAGACTCGGCTCGAAGGGTATACCTGCACAGTCCTTCCCAAGCTGTGCTGCCCACAGCATCTGTCAAAGTTGTGGGCCAGAGACTCAGAGTCAGGGCCAGAATTTGGCATTGTGGGTTGTTAGCTTCCAGCTCCGTGTCTTTCCTACATGAGTGGGTGAGTGAAAGGATACTAATGACAATTGTCTTGCTCTGAACGATTAAAGGGTTGTCTCTGTGAATATTGTGACACTTGCAGCATGGGCTTTGGAAACTAGCATTCCATGTTGCTTTGTTTCTAATATTCATCAGATTTCCGGCCACTTTAACCACTTGCTTTCCCACAATGAAATCAGGGTGTGGAACCATAGGAATCTGAGCTATCCACCTACAAATGGGCATTTGATATACAGGTTCAGGAATCAGCTAAAATTTTAACATAATTATTAATTAGTGTTACTTGTATTACACCAGTGTCTTGGAGCCCCAGTTGTGAACCAAGACCTGGCTGTTCTGGGTGCTGTACAAACACAGACCAAAAAGATAATTTCTGCCTCAAAGAACCTACACATTTGGATTTACATTTCTGATTGTTTTTGTTTTAGTGCAGAGTCATTTTGGGGATGCCTACACTGCAAAAAAAAACAAAACAAAAAGAAAAAACAACACCCATACCACCATGTCTCAGTGCCCAGGTCAACTGATGTGGTCTAACATTATGTGGCTGCAAATAGCAGTACAGATGTTCAGACTCTGGCTGGATCCTGGGCTCTGAAACATCGTGAAAGGGACAGGTCTCAGACCCTGGGCTCCGGCCCGAGTCTGAACATCTACACTGCTGTTTTTAGCTCCAGACCGCAAGCCCCGTGAGCTCAAGTCAGTTGACCCTGGTTCTGAGCCTTGCTGTCTTTTTTTTTTTTTTCAGTGTAGACATACCCTGTGACAGCTGAACTCTTTAAGGAAGGTGAAGCAGAAATCCTTATCTGTTGTACCACCAGCAGTGTACGTAAAGGAAATGGCCAGAGGAGATAGATTGCCAGAGTAAATACCCAGAGGATCTGCAGAGAGAGAGAGAGAGAGAGAGAGAGGTGCAAGGTCTTCAGTAGTAATTGGTCTATAAAATGTTTTCATTTTGGCTTTTATTGAGACCTTTTAGGTCCAAATCTCATTACTTTGCCCTTTTCTGTCCATATGTTCCTAGGGAAGTTGGGGAATGAGTTGACTGACTGCAGAGAGCTGCTCAGAGGATGGCTCAGTCTGTCAAAAAGTTATTTCAACTTTCTCTGCTTTATCTTCACTCTTTTAATCGCATTCAAACTTTTGTTTTATTAATGATAATTAAAAGCAGGTAATTACATTACCAGTATAGGAGATGATAACGCAAGAGTGGTAGATTACAATGAGTGATCATTAAATATTGCATCAAGAATGAAGGTAAAAGAGTTACATGGATATGCAAATATTAATACTAGCTGTAAATTACTAGGAGCTGGCTTATAAGATGTCAGAAGAAGGGGCCTCACATGCTGCTCAGGGCTATACTGCTACTACTAATATAATGAATAATTAATTATAATAATTAATAAAGAAAAATATGAACTGTGTTAAAGTATAAGGTTGTTTAACTGCAGATATCATGGGCCAGATCCTGGACCTCCAGCGAAGGAACACATGGCACGAGTCATTAAGGGCGGAGGATGTAATGATGATTTTAAGCCCTGTTTAATCTCCACTCATCCTGGAGTCATTTTGCACTGCTTCAGTTGACAGGCACAAGTAAGAGCAGCCCGAAGGCTGCACCTGCATTAAAACATCCCGGTCATCTTCTGAGCACACACATTAAGCAAAGGCTCTGTAATAGCGGCTAAATGGATCATTATATAAACAATTAAACTGTCAAACTGTCCTGCAGTGATGCAAGGGAGTGAGTACCAACCTCAGAACAGACTACTAAGACGCAGGGCACAATCCCCAAACTAGTTGTGAGTCCTGTACTTAGATTTCATCAAAAACTTTTTAAGTGTAAAGTCCTCAGGCACTATAAGAGCCTTAACATGGAGTCACAGACAGTCCCCTTGGGTACTTTGGTCTATCTTGCCACCTTGATAAGCTTGCCGTAGTGGTAGATGGCACAAAAATCACAACAATACTCATGTTACTCCCAGTCCCAAAGGACTAGTTACTTACCCCAGGTCAATTGCACTTTAGATCTTACACGGAAATAATGCTTGTAGCCAATCCTATAATAAACTAAAGATTTATTGGCTAAGAAAAAAGAAATCAGAGAGTTATTTACAAGGTTAAAGAAAGTAAGCATGCACACACAAAGGTGTTAGCATATGAGGTTTCAAAAGCTGATAAAAGCTGCTGTAATATGCAAGCTTTATCTGTCCTGTAGGGCTAACCCAGGCTAAGCAGCTGGGGATTCATTCCTTATGCTTAGACATCTTGCCTTTCTAAAGTCCAAGCAGAATAGAAATACAGTTTCTTCTTGTTAGGGATTTTTATCCGCTTTCCCCCCAGAGTTCAAGCTGATAGGATAAGTCCATGCCCACTCCATTCTGGGATTGGACACACAGGTTACTAAGCAGCCAAGTGAGCAGACCCTGACAGCCTTTCTGTGAAGAGAAGGGGAGAAACTGTACTCAGCTCTGCCGTCGGGAATGTCCCAGGTACAGCAATGCAAGATTTGCATCTAGATTTTCATTTTCTCTTTGACTAGATGCTTTTATTTTACAATTAATCTTATTTTGTCACTTTCTTGTGTCTTCTACTTTCAACTAAATATGCTCACATTTTATTTAAGATACTGCAAACTGCTTGTACCGCTGGTGAGTGGGTACAACCACTAATGGGCAACCTGAGAGAGAAGATGGTGCTGACACCTGACTATAACAAAGGTGAGAGAACAGGTGTAGCCATAATTTCTTCCCTGTCCCCCACTTGCTCCTGGGAGAAAGTATTCTGCTACTGCCTGATGCCAGTAGCACCTCACTTCCTCACCCCTTCTGATGTAGACCAGTGGTCAGAATCAAGGATCCACCCACGCCCATCCTTCCTCACCCATCCTGCCCTATATCAGCCAATGGACAGAATCAAGGCCCGCCACACTCTTGCCCTTCTTTGGCCATATCCCACCCACCTAGGCCTGAGGAGAATTAACAGCCCTTTGGCATCTCAGCTATGACTTCTCTTTATCCCTCCCACACCTGGGGCAGTAGTCTGGGGTGGGGCGGTCTGTCAAGGGAAATAGAGCAGGGATGTTGCTCTCCTTTATGCCTGAATAAGTCCGAGCCAGAAATGTTTCATTTTTAATCCCTGTCACTATTTAACTGTGCACTGGATGTTTTTGAATGTTGTGATATTTTGTGTGTTGTTGCTCTTTTGTTTGAAGTGGTTTTCTGTCTTTTTTTTCCATTGAATTTGAAAAAAAAATAACACACACACACACACACACACACACACATAAATCCAACTCCTTCGCTGCTGTAGCTCAGCTGAAGTCAATGGTTTACACCTGTTTACACCAGTTGAGGATCTGGCCCACAGGATTTAAAGTGTTTCAAAACCACTTGGAAATGGCTTCTGCTAGTTCACTCCTACGGCATATGACAGATTTCTGCAAGGAGCAGCTATGTTTTTAAAGTTTATTTTAGGAATTAGTCATGAATTTTATTTTTTGAATATAACGGTGACTAGATCTATAATGTAAATGAAGTGGTAAGTGAATTCATATTTAGTCATTTCCCACTGTAAATAGCATGCATTAAAAACAGTAGTTTGTGTGCTATTACCTTAGTTGTGCAGAGTAATAATATGGAGTTTACACTAAATGTACTTTTGACATGGATTTGCATTGTCTGCATTGTACGTGACACATGGGGCTGCGGAAGCGGCTGTGTTACAGTGTCAGTGATCAGTTGGGACCCTGACCACTTGCGATCATTCCCGTTGGTCTCTTTGTGACAGCAGGGGAGTCAGCATCAATGTGAATGGCCAAATTCCTATTTGGTGGGTTACATCCTCTGTCCCTGAATTCCCCTTGCACATTCAGCTGGATAAAGTATCCTTCTCTGCTGTGTGCTGTTAAGAGCCTGATCCAAGCCTATGGAAGTCGGTAGAAAGTCTCCTATTGATTTGGGTCAGGCTCCCAAACTGCGGCTCTGTTTCACTCCAGAGTGGCTTCCGTCTCTGTTTGGTGAGTCCATTGTGTGCTCTACAATCTACTGGGATTAAAGACATTACGACCCTGCCCTCTCCTCCTTTATGTCCAGGTTAAAAACCTCCTCCTGTCACGCTGCATGTAGAAAAGCTAATGTATTGTCTAGCAGTCTCTTTGTTCTTATTCCCTAGCCCAAAGAATTCAGCCTGTCTCTTTCTGAGTTTCTGTAATGCATCTCAAAGTGGGGTGGGGCAGGGGTGGGGTTCCACAGAAAATTTTGACTTTTTGGTTAAAAAAAAAAAAAGGAAATATTTCAACCAGATCAGGAGTTCAGCTTGGAAATGCTGCTGTGATTCCTCATGGGAACTGTAGTTCAAGTACCTCATGCTCCCATTCTTTTCTTTAAGATGGGCTCCTCGGGTAAGACATCTCCCATGATGCACCATGGTTTCCCCTCTGGGTGAGGGGAGGCTGTGTATCATACAGGTCCCATGGCTGTAGTGAATCATAAGAGATTAATTCTGTCTGGGGAGCCCATCCCGTGCTTGAGAATGGGGACATGAGGGAACGGAACAGAAACTCCCACGAACTACTGCAGCAGCATTTCTGAATGAAAATATTCTGGTTTTCAGATTAAACATTTTCAGTTTCCAGGATTTTTGTTTTTCAACAAAAACAATCAGAATTTTCTGTAGAAAGCTGACAGGTTTTGAGAATAATGTTGTTTTGTTGAAAAACCTAATTTTCTGTCGAGAAAGCATTTGAATGGGAAGTTTTCAACCGGCTCTTCCTACAAGACTGTAGACACTACCATAAAAAGGGCATTCTCATCAGATTGTTATCAAAATCTTCTGAGATAAATATATTTGGCCCAGATCCTGCACACTGTTCCTGTTGCATGCCTGATGGACTCACCTGAGACCACACAGAAGAGCTTGTCAACTGCTGGAAATGGCCCACCTTGATTATCACTACAAAAGGTGTCTTCCCCCCCCCCCCGCAACCCCGCTCTCCTGCTGGTAATATCTCACCTTAAGTGATCACTTTTGTTATAGTGTGAATGGTAACACCCATTGCTTCATGTTCTCTATGTATATAAATCTCCCCACTGTATTTTCCACCGAATGCATCCGATGAAGTGAGCTGTAGCTCACAAAAGCTTATGCTCCAATAAATTTGTTAGTCTCTAAGGTGCCACAAGTCCTCCTTTTCTTTTTGTGAATACAGACTAACACGGCTGCTACTCTGAAACAGAAGAGCTTGTCAGACTGGGGCCTTAGATTGTAATATCTCTATGGCAGGGAATATTGTAACAAAACTGTAGACACAAATACAGTTGGATTTATGTGGATTCATTGATGTGATGAAGGGAGTTATTCCTCCAGCAGGAATACAATTAACAGATACAGATAACATGAAACAAAGTAAGAATGGATTTTAAACAGCTGAGTCAATTAAATGCTTGATTAGTGAATTTAGGTATTTATTTTTCTTGGGTAAAGTTTACTAGGCTCAAGTATATGATTAGCCATAGTATATTTTAATTGTCATATTTTATCTATTAACATATTTTAGAGGAACCTTTACCATAGTTTATTAATTACTATTGTTGTTATAGTTGTAAGCACTGTCATAGAACCTATTTTAGTTTCTGATGGAAGGAAAGCAATTTTTGGTGATCTTATATGAAGATACATGAAGCAGGGAGAATACAGCTGGAGATTCATGAAGTTACAGTAGGCTGAGCGTGAACTATTTACGGTGGCAAAATAGGTTAGCATTAGCCAACAGAGAAATGTGATACAGGGGTCCTAAGGAGGAGAGCAATACACTCTGTAAGTCATCAACTCCGCAACTCACTCTTTTGAAATACAAAGTTGGGGAAATCCGGGCTCCAGAACAGCATTACAAATACGGTGCTAACTTCTCTCTGTTTTACCTGCAATGTATTAGCCAGATTTCCTTAATGAGAAGTACCTTTTTGGGGGGGAAAAAAAAAAGGGCTGGGGTTTACACAAAGCCCTGAGCTATGGATGGTGTGTATGCCGCATCACTTCTAGAGTAGCCTTTTGACACACCCTTCTAAACAGATACGACCAATTTGGTCCATCTAATGTACCCTTTCTACTCACATGCACATCATACATGTTTACTTTAAGATGAGGTATGATACGGAGTGGGAAATGATGCAGTTTCAATAGAAATGAGGATAAACAATGACACCATCAAGCTGTTAGAACAGGTATTGGCGACCTTTGGCACGCAGCTCATCAGGGAAATCCGCAGGCTGGCCAGGACGGTTTGTTTACCTGCACCATCTGCAGGTTCAGCCGATCGCAGCTCCCACTAGCCGCGGTTCGCCATTCCAGGCCAATGGGGTCTGCGGGAAGTGGCATGGGCCGAGGGATGTGTTAGAATGACCACTTTGAAATATTTGCACTTGTTTCTGTTAGTTTAATGACTGTATTATTTCAAGACATAAAATTGTATTTATTTGAGACCTCAAAGCGGAACAACAATAATCTAAAGGATAAACCAAAAGCTAATAATTAATGTGTGCAGGTAACATTGAAATATAATAGCACGGGTGGCATTTCTAGTCATATCATTATCATTATGTTGTTCATCATTATGATCTTGGACAAGAGTGTGTCGGTTCATTGCCTTGGAATATACACAATTCTGTGCAGGGAACTTTGTATTCTACTGGTACAGGCACAAATAAAGTCTTGTAGACACTCAGATGCCATTGGGCCCTTGAAGGATACAGAAAGTAGTTGATCATCCGCACGTTTCCATCCATATTGCAATAGTATGGGCGTAGTTTGGGGAGTGGAAGGGGAGGCATTGATCCCCCCAAACAAAGGCGAGGCCTGAGGGATGCATGTGTAAGCGGGGGAATAGTCCCGCTCTCGTGGGGAACTTTCCTGGTTTCTGCACTACCCTGCTGAAGTGGGCTAGCGAAAGAATCTGAGTCCTCGCTCCCACTTCCTTTACCCAGTGGCCTCCCTGCCCTTGAGGACTCCCCTTCCACTCTCCTGTCTGGCAGAGTCCTCGTAACCCCAACAAGGCTGGGACCAGGATTCCTGGGGTGCTCGACTGAATGGAGTGGGCAATTCTCTGATCCACTGACCATTACATACAATTTATAGCAAATGCAAGTTATTTAATCAACAATTAATTTTAAAAAGAATAAGGGGAAATGGGAAAGGTGAAAGGAAACACATCACCCCGCTCTGTGGCAGGGAACATCACAAACAGTGTCTCTGGAACGTCAGGGCGGTTCACAGGCTGTTCCTTGTAAGTCCCAGGCCTTCTTCCCCTTGGCCATGCTGCAGGGATGCTGCGGGTTGGACACTTGCTCTGGTGGTGGCCAGACGCTCTCAGGCTCTAAGTGGTAGGACCCTTCTTCCAAGTGTCACCCCCACCCTGTCGGGGTTACGATCCAAGCCTGGCCTGCAGAGCCCCTTGGCTGAGGAATCTCCCTGTGCTGGGCCCACTGCCCAGGGTCCCCCTCGCTCTCCCCAGCTGCTCACCGCACCCAGCTCCGGACTGCTCCAGCCCCAGCTCCACCACTCTGCCTCAGCACTGCTGCTGCTCTGCCTCCAGCTCCCTGGGCTGCTTCTCTGGCCCCTCTGGCTCTGCTCCCTGCAGCTCGGCTCCCAGGACAGGTCTGCTCTGCAGGCTGCTTCTGTGACTCTGCTCCCAGCACTGACCTGCTCCCTGGGCTGTTTTCTGGCCTCTCTGGCTCTGGTTGCAGCAGCTCTGCTCCCAGGGCAAGTCTGCTCTGCAGGCTGCTTCTGTGACTCTGCTCTCAGCACTGACCTGCTTCCTGGACTGCTTTTCTGGCCCCTCTGGCTCTGGTTGCAGCAGCTCTGTTCCCAGGGCAAATCTGCTCTCTCTGTGCTGTGCCTCTGGCTTTGGGGCTGCAGCTCAGCTCCCAGGACAGGGTCTGCTCTCTCTGGGCTGCTTTTCTGGTCCCTCTGGATCTGCCACAGCTCGGCTCCCAGCTTAGCTTAGGCCCCTGCTTTCTCTTTAGCTCGGCCCCACTCTGTCTGACCCAGGCAAATCCAGCTCACACGGAGGACGGGATCTCCCTGGCCTCCTGACTCCCCGATTAGCCTGCTCGCCCGGTCATTCAGGCAGACCTGGAGAATTGTCCTCTCCCCATTGTTCCTGGGGGCTGTCAGTCTCAGGGTCCTGATGCTCCATCGACCCTTCCCCCTTTTTAGTACTGGGAGCTAGCAACTAAAACACCCCACTGAATGTTAGTAAGGGGGCAACAGTCCCCTCACACATGTGCCACTGCCCCCTCCAGGATTTCTGCAAGCGCCAACTTGCTCTGCTTGGCCTGCCGGGGGAAGGAGGACACTCTGTTCTCATGCTGCTCCTCCTCCCTGGCACATTCTGCCTCGCTCAGCCCCGCTCCCCTGCAGCCAGGCCCAGGAACGGAGGAGGTGGGATGGAGCCGCTTCTCCTGTCAATGATGGCTCTTCCAGGTCTCTGCCTTTGCGGCTGGAGGCTGCCTCCCGCCAGGTCCTAGAGCCCATCGCCATCACCTTCTATGGGCTCCCTGCATGGCCACCATCCTGTTTCCTGCAGAAAGGTGAGTGCCCGCGGGGGAGAAGGGCAGGTGGGGTAGGGGGATGGGGATAGAGCAGGGGGAAGAGAAGTGGATAGGGGAAGGTGGGGAGGGGGATAGAGTCAGGGAATAGTGGGGAGATGAAGAGGGATGGGGTGGGGAGAGAAAGGGGGATGGGATGGGGAAGAGAAGGGGCTAGAGGAATGGTGGGGGAAGTGGGAGCCAATATGTGGCATATCCTCAGCAACGGCGGTGTCACTGGGAGGCCTTAGAGCGGCTCCCGCACTCAGGTCACCACAGTAGCTGGCAGCAGCAGCTGGGACTCCCCTGCTACGCCAGCCTGTCACCCCCACACCCAGCACTGGCAGCTCAGGTACCACGCCCGGCAGGGGGAGAGAGAGAGCCAGTGAGCCAGGGGAACTGGATTCACTGCATGCGTGCTTCCCCCGACCCCCAAATATAGCAGTTAAACTACGGCGATGTGTAAGGGTGATCCAGTGTCTGGTTTACCTCTGAACGAAGACATTAGAATCTTTGTTTGCCAAGATGTTCTTTTGACACGCTCTTCCAAATTGTCCTCCCATGGCAGGAGTTTGGCTAGTGACTTGTCCTTTTTCAAAGCTAGATTGAGGTGCCAGCAACTCAGGTCTCTGTAGCTCTCTGTTTCTTTCTTGCTCTGGTCATACAGCAACTTCCTTGCTGCAGAAATTGCAGATTGTCCATCACTCTCTTCCAATTTGGAAAGATCTCTGTAACACTAAGCGCCCTTTGTAGTGACCACATTAAACACAGACGTCTTCCCAATACCAAATCGGGATGCCAGAGAGGCACATCTTGTTAATGGGTGTATAGCAGGAAGTGTGTTGCACAAGTCAGGAGTGAGTGTGTCACAAATTGTGCACCCGGGTGTGAAGTGACACTTGTCAGTTGTGTTGATAATGGTGCCTGTTTCAGTCCACATGTTACCTATGTGTTCCATTTTTGGAAAGCAGTGAACAGCCGGGACTAAAATATCTGTATCAGGTGATCTAATGACAATGGTTACTTTGATACCAAAAGATCCACAAGCCATGAGGGCATATACAGCATTCAGCAGTAGCTTTGTGTCTCCTTCCTTTTGAGTACTGTAGAAATCTTGGGCTTCCTTAACATCTCTACTGGTGATGGACCTTACTTCTTCACCATTGCAAAAGCATCCATCAAGAGGTGTTTTTTTGTTGGAGGTGCTCCTACACTGAGGTGTATTTTGAACCATACATTCACGGTGGGTTTTTGTTGTTATTTGTTTGTTTTGCAAATGACAGCTTGTTGTGTGCCACATTTTGAATTTTTTCCCCATGGAGTCACAGGACATCCACCAATCACTTTGTATTTCTTGCATCCAACTTTAGATCCTGTCTGGTGCTGTCTTTCTGCACTTTCCACAGAGTTACAGTTGTCATATCTGTCAAAGATTTTGATTACAAAATTAGCTTTGTCAAATCCTTCTAGGACCTGCCTCAAATAATCAGTAGCCAACTCATCGGAATGTGCAGAATTTGGGTCCAGCCATCATTTGCATGAGAGCCATGGCATCTGTGATGTACACTGTGGTTTCTCTGTTGCAAGCTGTTAGCTCATGGATTCCTTCAGCTTGAGCTTCAAGCTGATGCCCTAATTCAGCTTTGTTGGTTCTTCTCATTGCTTCATCAGCATGGACGAGGGACATAGGCACAGGTCCTATGGAGTCACTAAGTACATGTGCCATTGAACATCATCTCTGCCTCTTGCTAAGGACAGAGCTCTGCAGAAAATACTTTCTGCACTGATATCTACTGTGATTGTCCCTCCCTTGACAACTTAAATGTGGTCTCCTTGTCTATATCAGGAAATGTTTTGATTCCAGGTTTCTTGACTGAGCTGAAGAAAATATGTGTCCCACCAGAATCAAGTGCACCTCTCACAAATCTTCCCATCTGTTCTTCACCAACATCTGCTATTTTCATTGGAAACGTTTGTACATCTGATGATAATGGACTGCACATGCATATGTTGATAAGAACTTCTGGATGTTATTCGGATCAAATAGGTTTGTTATATTGTTGATGACATGGTTGGTAAGAGCTGTGATGTCCTCCTCATTGCAGAGGCAAGCATTTGTTTGTGGACTCTGTCTCCACTATTTCTCATTAAGCTGCTTCTTTCTCTCATTGTTTTTGTGTATTCATAATATGAAGTGTGTATTGTCATCCTTACTACTAATACTGACCTGTGCATAAGTGTCACTGAATTAAAAACCTAATGCTGCATGCATCGGCAATTACACATTAAAAGCTTCTGCCAGGCAGACTAGATGCTACATTGTATGTATAAAAGCTTACAAATGGAGAATCATTGCATTAGGAATTCATGTACATTTATATCCACCCACTATGTAGTACAAACTATGGGTACACAATGCACTGCTACTGATGTACAATCTTTAGCGTGAGACTGACCTGGTCAACAAATTTCAATTGAAAATATAGACAACTATTATAATCACTTGTGAGATACTTTGACAATTAAGAATATGCAATGGGAAAACATTTCATATTGGTATATTTCAAATTGTTTTTATTTGCCATTTTTGCCACGTGCTAAACAGCTTAATCATTTCTAAAAAAAAACAAAACAAAAAAACTTGCCCATCCGAAACCAATAAAAAGCTTTTAATACATAGTTATTTGGTGCCTTTGACCAGTAAGTACCACATTAAGGTGTTGGAATTAACTGAAAGAGTAAAATGCTTTAAAGAGACAAGGTGGGTGAGGTGGACCAACTTCTGTTGGTGAGAGAGACCAATAAAAGGTCAAATAAAAGATCTGACCTCACCCACCTTGTCTCTGTAGTATCCTGGGACTGACACTGCTACAACAAGACTGCATATAGTACACTGTACTCATGTTGCAGTGTCGTTCTGGCAGTTTCCGAAACAGATTTCTCACTTTCTTATTGTTTTATCTTGCCTCCAGGCTCATGACACTATTTGTGAGCTCCACCTCAGACCTCACTGAAACATACATAGAATAGTCTTCAAATGATATGTGTTGGGAGGGAGGTGTAAAGTGGGTATATTAAACTCCCCAAATATGGCCCTTTTTTGGAGGATCATCTCATGCCTATTCTGCGTCTGTGCGTGCTCCTGCGGGAGCGTGACTGGGTTCTATACTGCACTGGCAGTTAAGCTACTCTAACTAGTGGGATGTTTCCCTTTCTACCCACTCACTGCCCGTCTACTCCAGGAAGGAAAGAAAGAAGCAGGTGTGTCATGGGGTGTTTAGACCCCATGCTACTCCAGCAACTTAGTGGGAGACTAGTTGTCTCCTCAGTTGAGGAGTAGCCACGAGCATTTTATTTAGCAGTGACTCATGGGTTTGACGAACCAGTTGTGGTGGGCTGTACAGCAGAGGCATTGCACCACCATGAATGTGGCCCTGCTCCCAGCGGTTGAAGGACCAGCAGGATACGACCTGAACAAAGTAGTGTCAGAGCACACGGGTCAACCAGAACGGCAAACCCCACTTCGTAAGCAGGCTGATGCCCGTGCCAAGCACAAGCTTGGCTGTGGGCGTATGGCAGTAACTGTCTCTGAAGGAGGAGACATACCAACACAAAAATAATATCCCTTCCCAGGCCGGGCCAGAACATATATATGCAAGTACTATTAAATCCCTAATGGAAAAGGGAGTCCTTAGTAGGTGTGTCTCAGTGACCAACTCCACTTGTGGCCCATTAAGAAACTAGGTGGATTCTGGCACCTTCATATTGACTAAATCAGGCCATACGTGCTTGTGTGGCCACTGTAACCAAGATGCCAGATCTGATTAAGCCCTTTGACCCCAAGGCAGCATAGTTTTCTGTGCTGGCTGTAAGCAATGGGCTTTGGACCCTGTCATTGGCCTGGATATCCCAACAGGCCAACGGCAGGGTCCTAAACTCATGGTCACTGTTGGGCCACTTAGTTATGCTAAGGCTCATAGGCCTCAAAGTCTTATGCAAACTCAAGCTAATGTCTTACAGGATACAGGCCTGTAGTTTCTTCTGTTACTACTAAATAAAATGCTTTTAAGCTATTCCTCTGGCTACAGCAGCTAATTGCTGGACTCTTAACAGCTGGGGGATAAAAGGTTACAGATCGGAGGATGGGGTAGCTGCCAGAGAGACTGGTGAACTATTTAGAGGGGATTTCTTCAGCAATAGCAGGACAAGAAGCTACCCAGGGAGTTGGACTTCCAGAAAGGGAGAATCAGAATGTGAGTCTGGGAGAAGAAGGTGAGGCAAGGTAAGAAGAAACGTGGGACTGGGAGGATGATGCTGACCAGCATCTCCACAGCACTGTGAGCTGGTACCCCACTTCACCACACATCCCTCTCACTCCTAGCCCTGCCTTTCTACACCAAGTCTTGTGAGGGCAGTCCTCAGAAGACAGTCTTATCGCTGTCTCCGCAGAGCCTGTGCTGGCAGAATTCTCCCCCTGGTGGATCTGGGCCCTCTTTACGATTTTGGCCATTTAGTAGACCGTCTACCAGAAAAAAAAAAAAAGGTATAATGGTATGTAAGATTTGAAATAAGGCTTAAATGTAACCAGGAAGGTATTTGCCTTTGGGACAATTTGGGTGGATTCTCCATCACTCGAAGATTTGATTTAAAGACTGGATGTCTTTCTGAGATGTGGCATTGCTCAACCAGAAGTTAAGGGTTTGATAAAGAAATTACTGGGTGAAGTTCTCTTGCCTCCATTATTCAGGTGAGACTAGATGACCATAATGGTCCCTACTACTGGCCTTAAAATCTATGAATCCACTTCCTAGAGTGTTTCTGACTCTCTCTCCTGCTTGTCTCTTACTATCTTGGCATGTTACAGCAATATTCTAGAGAACATCTTTACTAAATTAAAAGGAACTGTCTCCACTGAATTTGTAATAGAATAATAAAAGGGTTTTATCAGTGTTTCACGGCCATTTCAATGATTCTATATTTTTTTCAAAACACCAACAACCTCCACATCATCTTCTTTTATCAGCTCTTTATTTCCAGGAAAATACAATAATTCCATAGCATCCTTCTCCATTTCCTGACCTGAATGTTTCCATCTGCTGTTGGATTTGGACTCAGATATTTTCCCCTTATGTTAACTTACATTTTGTTAATTTCCTTTCCTGTCTCCCATGGGACATTTATCATTTCAGCTGCACTTTATCTGCCATTTAAACTACAGTTCATTATTTGATTTTTTTTTTTTTATCTTGCCTGTGTTAATTTCCTCTCCTTTCCTCTGTGTCACTAGCCCTCCTTTTCTCTGGCAAAATCGCCAGGACCAAATGTGGCACCCACGCTCAGGAACATTAGGATATTTTACTCAACTCTTTATTCAGACCCCTCTGTCTTTATCATGCGCTGAGCAACAGCACTGCAGACTGCAAGACAACACAGCTGTCTGATTGATGCTCCCAAGTCTTGTGTTTCTTTTCCTCGTTTATTCATACAGTCTTCCTCTAGAGTTAAGGTACCTCTTGGTACCTGCCATTGCTACTAGGAAAACAAGGATTACCTGCCAAATCCAGCAACTGTTTTCTTGTTCTCATATTGCATTTTCTTATCGGTTGTGACAATATGCCACAATTAATGATAGCAGAAATACCCATGTTTGATACCATATGCATCATACTTACCGGTGATGGATTAGCAATCAAGAAAATTAATTCTGCCTTTACAAAGTAAGATCTGAACTTTGAAGTTAGACAAAAGCATTATAGAATGGTAGAAATATAAATACTCCTAGAAATGGGACAGCCTGTTTCCATTGCACCTGCAGTGTCTGTTTCAGAATGATCCCTAAGAGAAGTGTCTCAGTTTCCCCACACATGGTAACATTAATTTAAAAAAACCCCTATTTCTGGGTGTCCACTGCTTTTTCAGCATTTCCACTTAGTATGAAGGTGTTCCAGCGGGCAGGGCTTTGAACTGGGATTCAGGGTAACTGCATTCAATTTTTTTGCTCAGCCCCTGACTTCCTGTGTGACCTTGAGCAAGCAGCTTCCCTTCCTCTGTGCCTCAGTTCCCCGTCTGTAAAATGGGACAAATACTTCCCTTCCTCATAGGGTATGTGTATGGATGCAATCCACTGATGATTTTGCAGTGCTCAGATACTACAGTGATGTGGGCAATAGAAGTACCAGCAATTAAGTAGCTACTCTATCATCAAGTGCACCCTCCTTGCCTGAATGTAGATAGTTTCTTATATTTATAATACATCCTATGCAGGATTATACCCTACAGGATTTAACACAGACTAATGTCCTGATTTACCTCATCATATGTAACTTAAGACAGCTAGCAAAAACCAAACTGGCACCCTGTGTCATGCAAGATACTTCCCTTTCTGGCATTCAAAGTAATCTTATCTGTTTGGAACATAATAACACATGCCACTCCCCTAGTGTCTCCATCTGAGGATCTCAAAGCACTTTACAAACAGGAATGAATCAATGCACAACTGCCCTAGGAGACTGGGGCACTTTTTGTAGTATATTATCCAATATACAAGGCTAGGAAAAAGGCTAGGAAGGCTGAGATTATGTCCCATTCTAATTATCTGCACGGGGGCATTAGGAATATAAGGCACCTTCTTTTCCCCTGTACTTAAGTCTTCATCCTATGGTGCTGTATCAGATGACGTGCAGATGATGTGTTGGGGAATGTATGCTCTGCCTTGTATATGGCTGATGCCCTCTATGTCCTCTATCCTGGAGTAGGATGGGAACCAAGAGGCATGTTGTAATGCTTGGAGTCACAATTTGATTCCTGGCCTGCTCCTAGGGAAGTTCAACACCAGTCTGAGGAAGGATGGGTTGGGGGTTAAGACCCCTGGAGACCTGAGTTTAATTCCTGCTTCGGCACAGCATACGTCTTGTGGGAAAGTCCTTTTGTGTCTCAGCTCCCCATCTGTATAATGGGGATAAGAGTATTTCCCTACCTCACAAAAGGATAAATACATTAAGGTTTTCAAGGCACTCAGATACCGTGGCGTCATTTATATACACTGGCTGGTGCTTAGTTAGTGAGTTCTGACAAGCATCCAGCATTGATGACATGCCTGCAAGCAAAAGGTGAAAAGGAGAATGGAGTTTTCCATCGAGAAAAACAACTGACTGAAGGTAGCTTTACAAGGGCATTCAGATGCCTCTGAGACCTTAATGGAATTGTAGGAGGACACCTGTTTTATAAGATCATTTCAAGTCAGTGCTACATGAAGACATAATGCCCTTTAACAAGCCCAATGGAAATAATGGGGCTTGAATTTTTAGCATGTCACTGTTTTTTTATATATATATTTTAAAAAGTCATAAAAATCTATGGGCCTTTAATAATCTGACATGCAGCACTTTTTTGTGGTGATATAAAAGTTTGGTTTATTTTCCCTTCCTGACATATTTATTTAGTCAGAGATTATTTTTATATAGACAGAATATGGTGATTAGAAGTTTCTAAAGGCGTTTTCATTCACCATAAATTCTGATGGTTTGAGCCTACTCAGGAGTTGTTTATAGCAGTTTATTTTCCTAACCAGAGTCCATAAGTCTGGCTTTTAGAAACAGCAGGGCTGATAAACCATGAAAGAGCAATTTATGGAAGACCCTGTAACTTGGATTGCTGGAAAGAAGTGGAAGTAAAGAATTTTAAGAAATGACCACTATTGATCGCCTCATACGGTGGATGGCATTTTGCCTTCATCTTCAGGATAATTGGACTGGGGGATTACAAATCCATTGCAATAGAAGGCTTTCCTTACTAGACAGTTAATGCACCATAAATCAGCTGGTTGGAACAGCTCCTATGTTGCAGTCTAAGTATGTTTTCATTCAGCTCATTTGCACTTCAAAGCTGAAGTCGATAATTCAGCTCCAAGAAGGTGCAATTGGGGATATTTCCCTTTTGTAGAATATGAATACAAGCTGAGAAAATCTCTAAATTCATTTGCACAAGACATTACTGGCCAGAGCCTGAAAGTCAGTGAAGCAGGCCAACTTCCTATTGAAGTCAAGAGATGTGCCTTCTTGCTGCTCATAAATCCCTCCGGGTCTGTGTTCTATGGATAAACAATGTTTACTCACGATTGGTGATCAATTGTTTTATTGCTTAAGAGGTAAGCACAGCCTTTGTTTTCTAAATGCTAAATAAGCAGTCCACCTTGCATCTTATCTCTGTCAAGATAACTGGAAGCATTCGCCTTCAGAACTGGCTCCTGATCTGATCATAAATCCCTTTGTTTAGCCCTGTGCACAAGAAGTAGGTGGGAAGCTGGGAGGACCATAGATGAATCCTTCACATAATGCGTCCATGGCAGGGTAAAGTTTAGCTAGATTTATGACGAAGGAAACACAGCCATCAGAAGAAAACGGTCAAGGTTCTGCTCTTTTTAGTCCACCCAGCATTCACTAGCATCTCCTCTCTCTCTCTTTCTCTCTCTCTCTCACACACACACACACACACATTTTCACACACCCCCACCCCAACAAGGAGTTGCCACTGCAGTCCTAGCACCCCTAGTATATTATGGAAGCACTGTTGCTGGAACATACTGATATTTTTTCTGAGGTATTATGCAGAGAATGCAGACAAATGCCTTTCAAGCTTTTCCTTGCAGTTCCGCACAGTGAGAATTTACAGGTAATTTTTATCATTCTGATCTAGATCCAGTTCCTATGTTGTGCAAACCACACACAGAAATAGTACCAAACCCAGACCTGGCATAAATAGACACATGACTGTCATTAGCTCCAATGGGAGTCATGAGTCTGAATTTCTTCAAGTGTGCTTAGAACTGAGTTGAAACCTTTTTTCGTTTCCCACCGTGGAGAATGTTTCATGCCGAAGCTTGGCAGCTTGGAACACAAGCACCCAATCTTTCCGGGCTGCACACATATTGGTTCACTTTGCAAATTGGTCTAAGGAGAAGTGCAAGGAGGACAAATGGTGTGAAATTAAAGAAAGGGAAATGCAGGCTGAATGCTGGGGAAATGGTCCTAACAGCAAGATATACTGGATTGTGAAATAGGCTCCTGAGGACACTGGACAAAGCACCATCACATGAGTCATTTAAAACTGGAATGGAGAAAACCATACCAAACAGAGCAATTGAAAGTCATGAAGTCCTCTCTCCAGAAATGGTACAGGAGTGCCGATCAAGGCCTATGCCTAGAAAGACTATCTGTTGAAAGACAAAGAGAGGAAAGATCACCTTGTGGCTAAAGTATAAGACTGACAGTCAGGAGAACTGCTTCCTATTAAAAGATTTTTAGGGAGATTCTCCTAGGGACAGAGGGAAAATAGACCCTGAAAGTCAACAGGATTTGGATGCCCAACTCCCATCTGTGCTTCTGGAAATCTTCCCCTCTTAAGTGAGCTGTAGCTCATGAAAGCTTATGCTCTAATAAATTTGTTAGTCTCTAAGGTGCCACAAGTACTCCTTTTCTTTCCCCCCTATTTCTGTAATCCTTCTGTAGCCTCTTTATGCCTCAGTTTGCCTAGCTAATGTGTGGGTATTATTATAATTCATTCCCACCACAAGGGGGTGCTGTCAGGTTTAATTCATTTTTGTTTGTAACATATTTACAGATCTTTGGATGGAAGTTGCAAATTATTATTTTCATTATTATTCAGCCCTTATGCCCAGTGTCTTCACAACCTTTCTTCTTAGACTGCCAACCAATGTCTTGTCTCCTATGGACACCTGCCCATTAGAAACTGGAGAGAACCCACCTATTTCCTTCAGACTAGCTGAGGGAAGTTACCGGCCATTAGAGTAGATCTCACTGAACATCATCTAGGATAAAAGGTGTTACGAAAACACAACGTTCATTTGGAAGGATGAATTCATTGATGGCTGTACAAACAACGGGCCCAATTTTGCCCACCATCATGCAAATTCTACTTAGTGGAAGGAAATGGGAATGCAAATAAGAGAAGAATTTAGCCCTGTATCTAGTGAATATAGGACTTAGTTTGTCCACTCCTAAAATGGAGGCATATCTGGGATGGAATGTGCAGGGTATTTAACAGTACACAGAAACACCATACAAGGAAAAATCAAAACTGCAGCAAGAGGGGAAGTTTGCAGGCAGAAAACAGCTTATTGAGTGGAATAATTGTCTTGTGTTTAAGTCACTGGTCTGAGAGTTGGAAGATTTGGGTTTAATCCCAAATTCTGCAATAGATCCCCTGTGTGACCTTGGGCGAATTACTTAATCCTGCTACAAATTGGATATAATGGTACTTTTTTTTTTAATCTGCTGTGTGTAGTTAATTTGAAAGCTCTTTGGGGCAGTGCCTGTCTCTCACTATATTTATGTATATACAGCAGACAGTGCAATGGGCCCCTGATCTCAGCTGGGGACTGTGGGAGCTGTTGCAATAGATATAATGAAGCTGAAATTCAAGCAGGGCACCAGTTTTCACATGCCTTCTCTTGCAATCCTTCCCAACCACGAATCCTTAATTATCATGACTGGTCAGGACCTTCGTTTAGCATCTTATCCGAAAAATTATAAATATACTTCATTATGCCTCAGTGTGGGGGCGTGGGCAAGATTTCCTTTCGAGACCCCTTCCAGCCCTACAGTTCTCTGATTCTGTGAGCATGCTACCATCCAACTGAACAGTGCCCTCTACCATATTGTTCTGGCATTTGCTCAACGCTAACTCAGTGCTCAGTGGAGAAAATGCCACCTACAAAATTATAAGCATCACACAGTTGTCGGCTAAAGGACCATCACCTGAGAGCCTGCTAACTGCTGATCCTGTAGCCTGCATCGTAGCAATATCTGAGCCCCACACAATCACGAACGGCTTTTGGTAGAGAAGTCTTATCCCCGTTTTTCAGTTGGGAAATTGAGGCGCCAGTTAGATTCAGTGACTTGCTCAAATTCAGACACCATGTCTATGGCTGTGCCAAAAATTGAACTTGTGTCTTCTACAGCCCAGTCTCATACTCACAGCCCACTGACTAGAGTGTCCTTCCCCGGCCACACAGTGGTGCTATATCAGAGTGAAGATGTATCTGACAGTCTCCCTTCACAGGAGTGCTGTGAAAGCAGTAGGCCAAATTCTTTGCTGGAATAACTTCAATGGAGTTACCCCAGCAGAGGAATTGACCCAACGGCTATACTGCAAGGAGACAGCAATCGTTCCAATCTGGGCACAGGAAAGTCCTGCACTACTTTGGGAGGCAAAAGCAGAAAAGCAGGGGAAGTGTAAGCATTATTCTCACTGGTTATGATGCAACTAGCTCCATTGCTGGCAAGGTTGACAAGATGCATTGTGCACCGTCGATGCTGCAGGGGACCCTGGGCTCAAAACGGAATAGGTTTTTGAGGAGGATGGGTAAGTCATCAAGTATATCATTAATGAACTAATAAATATGACAGGCAAGCGAATCTGGTGACAAAAGGAATAAAACATTTGCTTAAAAATAAGCTGATCCCACCAGGGCTGCAGCATAACCACCGCCTTTTCGGGCCACGTTGGCACCAGCAGTTTTCAGCCTCATTGTCCATATATTTGCATCCTACTGGGCTCAACACAGATGCCGCATTTTTAAGTCAGAGAGCTTACTTTAAATGCTATGTAATTTCTATTAAGTAGCTGTAGAATCTGGAAAACAAGGGCCTGATTCTCCATCACTGTAAAGTGTAAAACCACTGGGAGTGAGAGGAGATTCAACCTCCCAGAGTATTTTTTTTTCTACTTTGCTTTGAAGCTTGCGTCCATGAGGTCTGGCCTGATCCAACACCCCTTGAAGTCAGTGAGGGTTTCCTTCAGCGAGAGCCTGAGCAAGCCCATGGACACAGTTCCTATTGGACAGAAGAGTCCACATCAAGAAAGCTTCGCTTGCTGGTAACCTCATCAGACAGACTAAGGGTTTCGTAGACATGAAGGCTGAGCTCCATCTTGCTTCCAGTTGAGGCACAGTGGTGTAGGCAAAACTGGCACTGCTGCTGTCTAGAGATAAAAAAGGAAGTTCAGTGTTTGGGGCTGTTAATCCAGCACTTTTCACAGCCCTAACTTCATTTTACAAAAGGGATTTTTTTTTTTAAAAAAGAAGAATTTCTGCTCAGCCCCAAAGGGAATGGCCTCTCTCTGAAAAGTTGTCAGATCTCCAGTAATTACACAGACGTAGGACTTACGAGAAATGTATTCAGTGAACTTGTACTGTAGAGGAAAGAGACACAATCTCCACGGCTCCTGCGGGGTTTAGTTTCTTTTTCTGGTCCTGCTCATGTTTTGGGGAGAAATCTAGTGAATGGAAATGCAATCAAGATTTGAATGTGTGCGTGACTTTCCTAGCCTGGTGCTCTATTACACATTCTTGTTGTGGCACGGAGTTGATAAGACTTGTATGTCCTGTGCAATTCATGGATGGTTTCCAAGTGACTGATCAACAAGAATTGCAGTAAACAAATCTGTCTATTTCAGTGCTTCTCACACTGTGTGGCTGGTTGCCCCCGGGGAGATTTTAGTCTTTTCAAGGGGAGTTGCAAGCAAGCACAGGGAAAATGAAACACATATGTAATAATAGTAGTAATGAAGACTATTTTCTCTGGCTAGATCTTTTAAATTTAGACTCGGCAGAATCTGTAACTGCCTGAATATACTACATTATTCAACAGGCAGTTCTGCTTTTGCAGAATCCTAATTGGAATGACCCAATGAGGAAAAGATGAAAAATGTTCCATTTAGTTCCCAAAATGTATTTGGCAAGGAAGCCATGACTGACGCTAAGACTGTACAAACAATTCATCCTGACAACCTCCTGACAATAAGTATTGTTATCCTTGTTTTATACATAGGAAAACTGAGATAGTGAGGGGTTCAGAACAACATTCTCATAACTAATGAACAACTTTGGAATATTATGTCCACAGGGAAAATTTCCTTCTAACCTCAGTGTGGCCCAGGAACCACTTGGTGACAACTGACAGAGGACTACAAAGAGTTTTACCAATATCCCCATATCAGGTGTATATATATATATATATATATATTAGGTTTTCCAAAAGATGACATGTGAGGTATCTGCTAAGAGCCCACTGATCTTCATAATCATTGTGAAATGTATGTACAGATAATGTTTAGGAATTATGCATCTGTGCTTGCTGTCATTTGAATCTCTATTTTTTTCTTTTGCTTGTTTTCATTATAAACATACCTAAGTGCTGGGTGTTAAGTGGAGCAGTGATCTAAGGTGCCAGTGGTACCATTCTGTTGGGAGTAGCAAATCTGTGAATTCTGTGAATGTCCAAAGAGCCAGTGGCTGGACACTTCATGGAGATGCTCAGATGACTGGGGGGTTGGAGCATGCCCATTGTTAACCTCGGGAGGGACAGTGAAGCCTGCATAAGAGGGGATTTCTCACGTTGCCCATAGCTGTGGGAGTCAGGGAGCTGTGTTACAGGGCTTTCCCTTCACCCTCTCCCCTGGTTCTTGTCATGCAGACAGAAAACAGAAGACCAGAAGTCTGAGGTGCAGGCAATGCAATGTTTATTGGGGTTAGTTTCCAGCAAACATATCCATAACTCTGATGCCACAGAGCCTTGTTTCCCAGTGGCCCATTCCCCACCTCCTTAGCAGGCATAATTATACCTCAAATGCAAAGTCCCACCCCTCACAATTTATGGTCCAATTCTGTTTGACCGAAAATTCTATCTCAGACGAAAATACAAAGGCTGAACCCACATTGCCACGAACACTCCTAGCAATCTGACCCACAACAGGTACAAATAAGGCTGCCTCACACTAAGGGCAGGTGTTGGTGAGGTGCCTCGCTGCCCCAGGCACTATCAGAAAGCAGTATGTTCTGATAGTAAGTGGTTGATTTATGCCCTGAAGCATGAGGGTTTCTATTAGAGCTGGTCAGAGAATTTGAAAAAATCAAGCTTTCAGAAAAAAAAAATCTAAACCTAGGTGGAAACTTTCAGCTGAAAAGCAAAAGTTCTGATTCAGAAATGCTGCTGCTTGGAAGTTGTCATTCAGGTGTCTTATCCATCCATTCTCCTCACTGGGCCCAGCTCCTTGGCTGGACTTTAAAGAGAAACTGCTGAGCTACAATTCAGTTGCAAACTTAACACCATCAGTTTGGGCTTGAATAGGGACTGGGAGTGGCTGGCTCACGACAAAAGCAACTTTCCCTCTCTTGGTATTGACACCTCCTCATCAATTATTGGGAGTGGACCACATCCATCCTGATGGAATTGGCCTTCCACATTGGTTCTCCACTTGTAAGGTAACTCCCTTCTCTTCATGTGGCAATATATATTTATGCCTGTATCTGTAATTTTCACTCCATGCATCTGAAGAAGTGTTTTTTTTTTACCCACGAAAGGTTATGCCCAAATTAATCTGTTAGTCCTTAAGGTGCCATGGACTCCTTGTTGTTTTTGTGGATACAGACTAACACAGCTACCCCACTGCTACTCTCCCATGGTACACTATAGTTCCTCCTCTTGGTGAGCTGCTGTGCTGAAACAGGGCAATCCTGGGCCAGAGCAGATCATGAAAGGCAATTACAATTTATAGACTCTCTATTGCCCAGTCTTGCTTTAAGAGTCTCCATTTTGAGTGCTTCCTCATTATCCTTCTAGAGAATAATTTGACCCTAATACATGTCAGCATCAAGATGTGTTTCCCACTGTTCAACCTAAATCCTCCCTCCCTCCGTTACATTCTATTACTTATTGTCACGGGGTTCTCTCACCACACTGGTGCCTCCTGATGGCCATTTCTGGAATTAGCTCTGGTCAGCAAGTATGCCATCTGGTGGTGATGGTGCTCCTGTCCTTGTCTCCGCCTCCAGACCCACTGCAGTTCCAGTTTCACTGCCTCTGCTTCATGGCACAGCCCTCCGGCCGTGTCACAGTCTGTGTTCCCCACTTCTGGGGAATACCTTCCGCAACAGTCTAGCTGCTCCTCACAGCGGCTTGGCAGTCCATAGCCTGGCCAGTTCTTCTGTGGCAAGTGTGTGTGTGTGTGGACCCAGGCCCTCCCACTGGGTCCACACTCTGGGTCCCAGCCCAGGGACCTGTAAACAACAGCTTCCTGCTGCCCCTCCTTTCTTTCTCCACCAGTCTGTCTCAGTTCCCTGGGCCACTTCCCCACAGCCCCAGCACCTTTGACTCCTGCCTCTGGCTCCATCCTCTTCCCAGGGCTTTGTGCCTGCAAGTCCTAGCAGCCATGTTCATGGTGCAAGTCTCTGCAGCCCTCTAGGAAGCCAGTCCCCTTCCTTGGGCTTCCTGCAGCAGACTGACTTGCTCCGACCTGCAGCTTCCTTTTATATGGGCCGGCTGGGCCCTGATTGGCTGGTCCATCCACCACCCTAATTGGCTGTTTCTTTGCAGCCCTCCAGGCTGGGTTTTAACCCTATCAGGGCCAGTGCGGGGCAGACACCCCATCACACTTATAATTAGACTCCGATTTATTATTCAAAATAACGCCTCTTTCTCCTTGTTCACCATGTGACTTCAATGACCAATCATACATATTGAATGATCGATAATGAATAGCTGGAATGAACACAATAGGGCCCTGTTCTTATCTGAGGAGTCCAATAACTGCTGGAGTAATTGAGTGTTATTTACTATAGAATAACTCATAGTCTGTAACACACATTCTATAGTAATCGGATATACCTTTGCAGTCGAACCTACGTGAGCTAACGGTCCCTTTTGACCTTTAATACCCCTGAATAATGAATGTCTCAAAACAATCTGGACTGCTTTATGAAGGATTTCCAAAGAGAAGAAAACCATCCAATTTATAACAAATTTATGTACACAGAATAATTTGACCAGCTCTCCCTTGATCATTTTTATTGCTCCTCTTTCCAACATACCGATGGAATCGTTATATTTCTAAACTGTTCCTGGCATTTCCCTTTGCTATCTGTGACAAGCTTTTTTGTGTCAGTGTTGTTGCATTCCAGGGATGCACAACCAGTGTCTCCTTTTGTAGTAAGCATGCTTCTAATTCAGTCTTTGATGTATCCAATGATCGTGTCACAAAGTCCGACACATCATACCATTTCAGTAGTGGAGTCTAAGTCAGTCTTTGTCTGTCCAGAGCTTTTGGGTGCTTTCAGTCCCAGTGCCAATCTGGTTCTTTTTGTTAAAAGTTCCCATCGGGGCTGTATTTATATATTTTTTAGAAAGTCACATCAATTTTACTCTGTGCACGTGTGAAATGGATGAGATGAGGAGTGTGATCTCGTGGCATAATCGAAGGCCAGAAGTCTGAATCTTTCTGAGAATTCAGTTCCCAGTCCCTGCCACTGATTCACAGGGTGACTGTAGAAAGATGTTTGTGGCCTGAGTGTCAGAGGTGTTAAGAGATAGAACCGGGGAACTCTGGAGCTAAGTGCACGAGCCTCTATTGCATGAGCTAAAAGCCAACTGGCTGTTAGCTAACGGTGTAGAGCAGACTCATTTTATATCGCTCTCTAAGTGGCCTTGGTGCTACAAGATGGGACAGAACACCACATTTAGGAGGTGCATGCACTGAAGCCCCTACGAATATATCTGTGAAGATAAGAACAGAAGAACGGCCCTACTATGTCAGACCAAGGGTCCGTCTAGCCCAGTAGCCTGTCTTCCGACATTTGGCCTGCCCCAAGAATGGAATGACTAAAAATTAGGCCCTGCATTTAGAAACAGCCTTGCCAATGTAATTTCTGCAGTTCACCCCAATCATCTCTTTATTGCTCAGAGCATTTGCATGAAAACAGGATCTTCATTTCCGAGGAGTCCATCTGCTCCGGCAGCTCATTCCCCTCCTGAAGTTAAAAACCTCTATTTGCAACACCATAAGCCTCTCACCACAGCAACCTGCAGTGAGGTCACAAGTGGAAGGTGGGGAAATGAGCAGCAGGAGCAGATGAACTGTTAAGAAGCAAAGATCCCATTTTCATTGCAAATGTCCTTAGCATTAAAGAATGAAGCTAGGAAAATATAGCCAAGGGATGACACCGAAGCAGAGTGTTTTGCACAGAGAAGGCACATTCAGTAGCTTTAAACCATTTAACTCTCTCTTGGAACAGCAATATTTTAAGATGGAAAAGAATTAGCTTCTTCCAGTCATGCCAAGTTTCAATGCTGAAAATATTTTTTCCCTGATCCCCTTGCCTTTTCTTTTCCTTTATCAACACTTATCAAGTGAATATAATACCAGAGAAAAGTACCAGATGGAAAGCCCTAGAGAATGAAATCCTCCATATTACTCAAAGAGCAATTACAATGCAGCAATCAGCTGTCCAAGCTTCCCCCATATTGCCTTGCCAATATGCTTCCACTGCAATCTGGAGAGATTACATCTAGGAGCGGGAGAATGCTGCATTGCTACATTGACTGATCCACCTTCAGGAATCCAAAACACACACTGCAGGTGCAACAAATGGGTCTGAATACATGCCTGCATATGAAAAGGTATGATCCTATAAACAGCGTATCCTGTGAGTTGCCCAGCATCTACATTTATTGGGAGTGCAGGGTGGTTAGCACCCAATAGGATTGGGCCCTAAATATGTCATCCTGTTATGTATTAGCTGTGGTTAAATGGAAATAGCCTTTTCATGTTAGGAGGAGAACTTTGACTGAGATTTCTGCCACCTGATGGATTTTTGCACCTGATTTCCCTTCGAAACAAATGGGCACTGGACATCCAAAACCTGTAGCCAGCTTGGAAAACTCCAACCCTTTGTCTAAAGTGCAAGTATCTCTTTAGAAATTCCATGAGCCTCGTTCTGACGTGAGTGGGACAGATGTGAACCCAGAGTAACTCCGTTGACTTTGATGGAGTCAGTTTGTATTGATACTGGACATTGAAACTAGACACATTTGGACTGAAAATAAGGCACACACGTTTAACAGTGAAGGTCATCGATCCTGGGAACAATATACTGAGGGTCGTGGTGGAATCTCCATCACTGGCCATATTGAAATCAAGGTTGGATTTTTTTTCTCCTAAAAGATGTTCTCTAATTCAAACAGGGATTATTCCAGGTAAATTCTATAGTCTGTGATATGCTGGGTGGGCAGACTGGATGATCGCAATAGTCCCTTCTGGAGTTGGAATCTGTGACTCTATGGTGTAACTGAGAAACTTTGCCCTTCTGCTCTGGAATATAAATCTGCCTTTGGAAAGGGGATCCCTCATGTGAACCAGCTGCCAACAACGAAGTTTAAAAAAAAAAAAAGTGGCAAGTCCATTAGATTTAAGGCAAGTTATCAAGAGTTGGATGGGAGCCCAAAACCACTCTGGCAATAAGGTCAGAGCTTAACTGCTTTTCTATTTTACTACTCAAGGACAAGAGAAGTTGATACATGAGATTCAAGCCCCATAAAATGTCCGCTGGGATGGTTAGTTCATCACATACTGTTACAAGTTGAAGAGTGAACCTCACTTGGCAGCTGGCTACATTTCAATTCAGTTGCTGGGGGCACTGGGGTGGGGGAAGGTTGCCACTGGTGGGTCGCCTTGAGGATCTTCTCTGCTTGTTGTGCTCTGTGTCAGCAGGGGAAGGGAGGGAACCAGAGACTGGCTGACTTTCCCTCCCCTCCCCTCTCTCTTTTGAATACAAGATACATTACCTTTGATGAAAAGTCACCCTGCCTCTGAGAGTCCTGACGTGCTCCCTGACAGGAGAAAGTGACATGGCTGTTTGACATTCAGGGCTACAAGGTTGCAGGGCTGTAATCACTAGTTAAAATTGAATCTTGTACATTGCGCCCTGCCAGTACAGTTAGATGCCTGGTAATTATTTGGATGCTACTGTATTTGGATTTTGTTTTCCCAGCGGAGAGAAGGAGTAGATGGATTTATAGTTCATTGCTGGGTTCAGATTGGAACAGGATAGATTTTTTTTTTTAAGAAAAAACTCGTAAGAAAGGGGTGGCAAGGGGTGTAGGTGGGATTTTTATCTCAACCCCTGCCATGCGGGCCAGGAGCCCAACAGAATTCAGTGAAAGAGCTTTTCTCCCTGACAGTTGTTAACCTGCCTGCTTGCCCGAGAAAAGAAACAGGGAAACCTTACATAGTGGCACATACTGTAATGACAAGAGCAAAGGGAAGACTTTGGACAGAAAGACAGGGAAGGTCAAATTTACTTAAGCAAACAGTCAAGGAAAAGAAATGGAGTTAAACTTTACATTAAGACCCAGTGTGTTATTGCACTGCAGGCTATTGCTATCTGCTGATGGGCATATATATATATATACACACAATTTGGTAAGGAGGAAAGCTACCAAGACGGAACCCTGATCTGATTTACCCTTCTTATGCCGCAGCTGCTGCACAGTCCAGGGCTATGAATTTTCACAGAGAGCCACATAAGAAATTCTAAAGAGCTTGGATCTGAGCCATGAGCTTGCCGTGTTACTGGTTGCGCGTCAATAGGCTAGCAAAGGTTTCTATCAAAAAAGGAAAGGGGCGGGCTTTTTTTTATTGCAAATCCGAGCCAATCTAGAAAATGGACTTCAAACCAAGGAGGGAACGATGGGTGACTTAGATATAAATCTCAGAGGCCTGGTGACAGACCTGGGGAAATGGGGTGGGATGGGAGGAAGCAGGTTATGAACTTGTTTAAGGTGTGTGTGTGCCATTGCCCCCTCCTGAGTGGAATCTGATTTACTCAGGCACTGGCAGCTGCGTTACCTTCTAGCATCTGCCCTGATAGCATATGAGAACCAACAGCAGCATTTGACGATGGAGATTCTGCGTTAGCTCAAGTGGCACATAAACGCACCTGGGTTTTGAGCCGAGCTTTCTACTGCTGTTGTATGCTCACAGATTTGCTGATAACCGTGCGGTCTCCATGCGTGGAAGTGTGGAGGCTCAGGGAAGAGAGGCTGATTCTCTCTTGTGCTGTTGCCCCTTTACACCACGAAGGTGGCAGAAAAGGAGCAGAAATGGCCCCTGGAGAATATGCCCTGTGAAAGGGGACTTCTCTGCTGGAAGAAAGCTGCTATAGCCGCTCAACAATAGCCTCGCTTCCAGCATAAGGGGGGGTGTCAGGAGCAAGGAAGAGGCATGAACAGAAAACACTGTGCTCCAGCTATTCACACTGTTTTAGGGGCCATAGGAAGCAGAGTGTAAGTTAGAGCAACCTTGAGACTGCTCTAACTGGCACTGGGGGCCCAAATAGCCCCCCAGTATAGGGTGGGGAAAAGTTCCTCCCTCCCTCCATGATTATACACAGTGGAGCTCAGCTGTGTTCTCTCCATCTAAGCAGGTAGCACAGCTGTGCAAAAATGCCCATTCGCAAGCACTGATGAATTCCATGCCATATCAAATCCCACATCGCTGGGCAAAATCATATGTGACCGCCTACTTGTACAAACCTGCCTTATCGTTGCTTTGAAATATGATCTTGAGAAGCACAAAATTGTTTTAAAAGCTGCTCTTTTGCAGGGCCAGGAATCTGTTATTTCTTTCCTCACTTCGGCCACTGATGAGGGAAAATATCATCCCGTGCCACTGGCTGAGCTCTCTCCCAGCCAGCCTGGAAATGTCACCCAAAAGGAAGCCTTTCTGGGAAAGGCATCACTGCTGTGTTCGTAAAAGCTTATTCCTCTCTTGATATATGTACACTAGTTAAATAATATTGACAGTGACATTTGAAATGCTATATCTCTTTTCCTCAGCTGGCACTGTGCTTTGGATAGGCTTGATGCAAGCTGCTGAAATAGCTGTAAACTTTCTAATTCCCTTTTGATGCAGAACATATATATAGTGGAGCCATCTTTATAGTGAAGGCATTCCCCCCACTTCCCCCTTCCTCCCCCCCCCCCCCCCCCGCCCTGTGCACAGAAAAACGTTCCTATGAGCCAGGAGTCACTATAACCAGCCCAGCCACAATGCAATGAACTGAAATAATTGGTGGGTTTGTTCTGCTTCAGTGTGGGCTTGAGCTAAATTTGAGTTCCTTCAAAATGAGTTTCCCCCTCTGTTAGGCTGTGCATACAATGCATGTATGCACAGAGAGAGCAAAAAGATACATCTTACAAAGAACAAGCCAACTATTCTGGCCTGCCTGAAATTGCAATCTGATATTTTCAGGACCTGCCAAGAATAGGGAGGCAGCTAAGTGATCTTGGGTATGTCTACATGGCCTGTGCGAGCAAGCTTCCCAGCCTGGGGTTGACAGACTCAGGCAAGTGGAGCTTGTGGTAGAGCTCTGAAAATAGCTGTGTAGACAGCTCTTTGGAGCTGCAGCTCAGGCTGGAGCTTGGGCTCTGTGGCCTATGGCTTTCAAATTAGCTACCAAAGTGTCTTAGTATCAGGAATCAGAGCCTGCAGCAGAGCCGGTCTCTGGGCAGCCTAAGGAGTGCAACTGGACTGTAGCAGGCTGCCTGATTGGCAGGAAGAGGCAACAGACCAGCTCTTAAACCCACCAGCAGCAGGGTTCTGGCTGCTCAAAACATTTGCCCATGGCTGCAATAGCTCCAGCACTGTGTTCTTTCCAGCCTTGGACGCAGACCTGCTTCTGCTTTGGATCCAGCCTTGCTACTGCCTTTCCTCGCCCCGCATAACCTGTTTCTGACCCTCAGCTCCGATTTCTGACTTTGGCTCTGAGCCTTGGCTCTGGCATCTGGCCTCTGATTCTGACCCTGGGCTCTTATTCCTGGCTATGAACTGTTGGTCCAGCCACTAAGCATGACTGTTCCCATCCTGCTCTCTGAAATTTAGGCAAAACCCCATTAGATGCCTTTCTGCATCTGGTGGCACCTAAATACCGCTGCAAATCTGGCTCTTATTTCCAAAGTCTTATTTCCAAAGCTGGGGATATCTCCTTTTCATGGTTTAGTTGTTTCTCGTTTCTTGCCCGGAAGGGTGAAACACTAGTCCTTAAATCTGACACAGATTAAGTACTGTCCCTCTTGCATCTCAGACTAATGTGACGCTTGAGGGGAGAATTGCAGAGGGGAAAAAAATAGGTAGCAATTTTTGTTATTAATGGAGTTTGTTTGTGATTGCTCGGAATGTTAGAAGTAGTTGTGGAGGGATGATGGATTAGTGGGCAAGTGCAGGTGAGGCAGTTAAAAGTGGAGGATAAATGCAGTTTATTGCTTGGCCCTGCAATTTACCTTAGGGGCACTTCTGTCACGGCGGCATTTATGTGGTAGAAGCCACTCAGTAAAACCGTGTCAGTGGGGTTGAGCTACGTAACTCATGCAGTGGCTTCATTGCAGATGATTAATGCAGATTTGGGCAATTAACATGTTTATGTCTGTCACTCTTTCATGACAGGTTTCAGAGTAACAGCCGTGTTAGTCTGTATTCGCAAAAAGAAAAGGAGGACTTGTGGCACCTTAGAGACTAACCCATTTATTTGAGCATAAGCTTTCGTGAGCTACAGCTCACCTCATCGGATGCAATCCGATGAAGTGAGCTGTAGCTCACAAAAGCTTATGCTCACATAAATTGGTTAGTCTCTAAGGTGCCACAAATACTCCTTTTCTTTTTACTCTTTCATGCGCACTCTCTGCCCTCATCCAAAGCCCACTGAAGTCAATGGACAGGCTCCTATGGAGATTTGGATCAGCCTGTCTACCTGGAAGTGGGATTTTCAAAAGTGCCCCATTTGATATTTAAAGGGAGTTGGCCTGCGAACTCTCTGGGGCATGCTTGAAAAAATCTCACCCTGTGTGGTAGGGCAGATGACCTACACCCTCTCCCCCTCCCCAGTCAAGAAGGGGTTATAGAATACCTGTGAACCCAATCAGCCCCAACCTTGTGCAGCTTTTCAGGCCTTAAGAGGAAAGAATTCAGTGCCGGGGGGGAGGAGAGGTACTCTGACACAAACAGAGCTAAGGCTTCTGCACTGGTGCTTTGCATTACTGATGTATGCCCTGAGAATGCTGTCTGCCCAAGCCCTCTGAGGAAGAAAATGAATGGGTCTGTTTTTTTTTTCCTGTTGAAACCCCCTGGACTAAGCCTCAGCCCTTAGCTGTGCAGGAAAGTGGGAGCTGAGACAGCTTGCGGGGCTGGAAAGAGTGCTTCCCTCTCCTTTTCTTTGTTCTGCTTTATATCCCCTGGAAGGGGGACAGACTGCACTCACATCCAGACAACAGGATTGCTGCCACCCAGAGAATGCTGTATGAGGTAAGTGAGGCACCTGCTTTCACCCAAAGGGGGTGAACTTGCGACATAACCTTTGACACCCCCTGTATATTCTGTACACACAACCGTACGTGCACAAGACCTTTCAAAGTGCTCTTAGGTTCATTAGCATCTCAGCGATGCACGTTGCCTGCTCGGAATCTTTTGCTCTGAAATATTGTGATTCTCAAATCATTACAGCTGCAAGTTAGGGGTAAGTGTAGCACCTGACTTCACTCCCAAGTGCGTAAAATGCAAACAATGGCATATCTGGAAGGGAGTTTGTTCTTTTCTTATGCAGCTTGGTGTGCCTTTGAAGAGCATCAGTAGAGTTCTTTGATTCTAGATCAGCAGTGCTAAAATACTCAATAGATGACTGAACAGAGTGGGTTGCAGAGGGAGGTTTTGTCAGCAGCAGCTTCACGTGAAATACAAAGATTATACCAGTAGATTTCCTCTTCCTGCCTCTAAGTCTTTGGGTAGGAGTGTGAATTTGAACCATCTGTTTATCTCATAAATATAACAAGAAAAATCAACCACCACGATGGTGCTGCCTCCTCTTGCTATAGTTTTTCAATATCTGATCTTCCAAAGCCTCTCTCATTCTTGCTGGGAATTGTCAGATTCAGATCTTGAAATAGCACATCATATTTTTTTTTTCTTTCCTTCTGGTCAATAACCCTTCTCCCTCTCTCCCCCTTCCCCACCATGAACAGTATTTATGTATGTTTGTTGCTCAAGTAGATCTTCAACAACGAAGAAGAGAAAAGAACCTCCCCTGGCCCATTTTAATTTTGGGGGAACAAAAGCTTTTCTGACCTGAGAAGACTCTCTTCACTTGTTTTGAAAAGGTTTTTTTGTATTTGTGTGTGTTTTTTTTTTCAGTCTCTTCTACTTAAGCTTCTTTTTAGTTATTTGCAACTTCACAATCCCATTCACAAACTGTTGCCATGGTAAATAATTATATCACAGATGAATTGTGTACGCTCCCACTTCATGGCTGGAAGAGAAATTGTAAAAGGAGAGGTGAGACTGAGATGGGGGGGGGGAAATCAAATCCTTTAAAATTACAGGGGAGATAGTTGAGGAATGATTGCCTCCTCGTTAACATAATTAACTCCATGAATTATAAATTGGTATTAGAACTTGTGACAAAAGGAGTAATTATATTTACTCATGTAAAATTAAACAATACCCTCCCACAAAAAAATAATTAATGGGATTCATCAGAAGCTCTGTTAATATTAACATAAAATTCAGAGATCCAAATAACTCAGATTCTGAAGTGATATAAGCAGCATAAACTTTAGAGCTTCTCAGACTTGGATACTGTGTGTATATATCTCCTCAGTGGTTTATAATCGAACTGAAAGAAGGAGCACATAAAATGGCTCACTCGTCAGTCAGATAGACATAGACTGCTGCAGTCTTTCTAGACAGGAGTTGTTCATAGGTAGGTAACATTTTGTTTATCACAAGGTACCAGTACTCTCCTTTCCCATATCCTAAAGGAGGAATGAGTTGTGTGGGTTGACTAACTATCCAGAGTGAGCAGAACTTAAACAAATCTCACATCCAGCAGAAGACAGGGTGACTTGTGTGAGCTGTTGGTATTGCTATTAAGCCTGAAAGCTTTCGGCTCAAATTTCCCCCAGAAAGACTGCAGTGCATACTGAATTCTGCAGTGCTACAGCAGGCATGTACTAAGGTTGCTTTGTTGTTGGGTACCATCTTTTGGATGAGGTGGGAAAGTGAAGGACACAAAGAACATACCTGTAGGATGACTTAAAAAAAAAAAAAACCTCACGGACTGTAGGGGTTAATCTCCTATCCTGGTTCATAGTCTCATTTTTCACCATGAAAGATTCCCACTCACTTCACTGGGTTTTGGGTCAGGCCTTCTGTGAGGTAACACTGAGAACAGACAGCTGCTGTTTCTGCATTCACAGTTCCTGCCCGGTTAGAATGGGACTCATTACTGGAGAAAGATTAAACCTGTTCCTCAGCAGTCTTACTTCTATGTGAGTTTTGGTATTGGGTAGGGAGAGGATTCATGGGGACTAATAGCTGGGGAAGAAAGACATTTAAAATCGTCTCCATTTGTTCAATCTGCTATTGGTTAAAAAGGGCTTTTTCTTGAAAGGTCATAGGGTCATTTGGACTCCTTTCCTTCCTGTCTCCCATTGCATCCAAGCTTGTGATGGCTTAAACACTTGCCCCATGCCCTGATTATTTCTGTTAATCATTGCAAACTCCTCTTCTCAGACACCCTTGTCACTCCCCAGGGTCAGGCCTCTTTCTGAATGCTGCATGTGTCACTATGATACAATGAGAATATTTTTTGGTGAGGGCTCGAATCCAGGATCTCTTGGGCTAAAAGTATAAGCCTTGGCTACTTGCTAAAGGACCAGGTCCATGAACTCAAGCAGTAGCTGTCTTGAAAACCTCTATATGTGGTCTATCCAGTAGAGGAAGACACAGAGGTATCAATGTGAGTTGCCTGGGTCCACTCTTCAAGGGCAGGGAATAATGGCTAGACATTAGGAGTGTTGATTTCCCATACATACACTCAAACCACTGTCCTGTATTCCCTTCTGATAATAAACCCAGCTAGAGTATACACATTTTAAGGCTAGAGAGTTGATCAGTAGCAGAAATCCTAACAGGCCATTGGGACTGCATTTAATCTTCAACAGGTACTCATATCCCATCATATCACTCTGGCCTGCAACACAAAAAGACGAGAGTAGTCATTTCACCCAAGGCCTGTCTGCATTTATTAGATCACTGAGGGCATCAATTTCAATTTTCATGTTTCTGCACTTTTTTCCTCTCTCTCTCTCTCTCAACTTCGTATGTGCCAAAAGCCTTACCTGCCAACTGTTGGGGGAAAAAATTGATTTCTATTGAATGCTGCACTTTGGAATGAAAGAAAACATTGTATAAACGAGGCTGAGGCACTCATTCACCTATGCCTATATTACTGTGAAATCAATTATGCAGGGCTCTTTCGAAAGTTACTGATTGTAGCAAATTGAATGGCCTCCATTTCAGCATAATTTGGAGAGGTTGATGTAATCAGAGACCTTACACCATGGTGAGATACAAGATTCGTGATATTCAGATGGGAAAAAGGCTACAATGGTTAAGCTTATTCTGTACCTTCCGCTTACCGGCTGTAATGCTTTCATAAGTACAAATGAAATTGTTTTGATGAAGGCGGAGATGGTTCTGAGGGACAGGGAAGGGGGGGGTAAACTATATAAGGTTGTTAGAAATCAAGGTACTATACTGCTAAGCGAGACAGCAGTGGAATCTAATCCTGAGCATAATTGGTTGCAAATGAAACACTTTAATATCAAATCTCGAGCTGTGCCCCGGAGCTGCAGTTCAGGTTTGCATGAGCTATGTGTAAGCAGAGGTGAAATGTGCCAGTTTTTCCTTTGCAAATATATGTTCCTCTTCAGCCCGATGGAAATTTGAGGGGCAAAATAATTGCTCTTCTGATTATTATCAAGAATATTCTGCCCCAAGGAGTTTTGTCGTCCTCAGGAGAAACAGAATAACTCCCCCAATAAGATCTGTCTCATTACATCAGCCTACAGTGTAGTGGGCTGTGACATGTAGACGTTTGTTAAACCACCACCTCACACACCACAGGTTTATTTATTACATACAAACTTTTCTGCAAGTGCTGCACAGAGCTTCACAGCCAGGACAGCGGCCGAAGAAAAGAGAACTTGTTTGGGGATCACGTTTCCAAGAGGTGGAACACTGGTTTAGATACAAACCTCCCCAAACACTGGAGAAGTTCAGATACAAAGACCAGATCTGATCTGAGTTTCACAGCTTAGATTTGTCTCTTATAAAAAATGGAATTTGACCTCTGAATTCCTGCAATGTCCAGGTGAAAAAGGATATTCTTGGTGATAAGGTAGTGGACTGGGAGAAATGGGGGGGGGGGGCGAGGTGTCAAATCATGTTTTACCTCAGGCTTCCTGTGTGATCTTTTTTAAGTCACTTGACCTCTCTGTGCCTCAGTTTCCAGTTAGTAAATCAAGGACAACACTTCTTTTGTCTGTCTTGCCCATTTAGATCGTAAGCTCTTTGGGTCAATGGCTATCTCTGACTATATGCATGTGCAGCATTTAAAAACAAGGCCCTCATCTTTGACATAATATATCTTCAGGCCTCAACCATCACCAGTGTAAAACATGGGTCTGAACAGCGTTGACACTGCCAGATTTAGAATACAATCTCTTCAGGGCAGGCACTGCATCCTCCTTTACATTTTACAACCTGAGTCACCCAGGTTTTTCAATATAAAATGTGATAATTAGAGTTGGGCCTGAACCAAAAACTCCAATCCAAACTTGGGATCCAAATTCTGAGGCTCAAACCTGTATCATCCTCAGTAATGGTGAATGTGTTTTTAACAGGAACAGCCAAGTGCTGCAAAATATTAATAAACTGGAAGGAATTCAAGAGAGCAACAAAAAACTGGTCCAAGGGCTGGTGAGAATGACTTACAAGTAAAGATTAATCAGATGCATGCCCTTAACTACTGTGCCTAATGACAAAATAGTGGCTGTCTTTTCAAAACACTGTGTGGACATTTAACCTGAGACTCTGCTGACTTTAATGGGAGTTGTGTGACTACGTTCCCAAGTGCCACTTTGAACATTTAACCCAAGGTGTGAATTAGTGCAATACAGTTCATGCCCTGCCATGTCTTACTGTTTAATTAATGGGATAACTTTGACATCCCTGAATTGTAAATTCTGGCAAGATCTTTTTATTCTGTCACTTCTTGTTCCCTAAAGTTTAAACTGAGCTAATCTAGACCAAGTTAAATGACCTGATCGCTGAAATACTAGGTTCAGTTGTGATTGCTCAGCCTTGAAACAAGAAATAATATTAATAAAAAAAATCAGAACGTCAACAAATATGATTAAAGATGGAAAAGGTTTCCATATGAGCAGAGATTAAAAAGAGTAGGACTCTTTATTTACGAGATGAATAAAAGGGCACATGACTGATGCATGCAGAATAACACATAGCATAGATAATTTTTCATTTTTGTTGGAAAATGCTGATTCATTGAAATAGAAACATTTTTCAGGAAAGGGTCAGTTTAGACAAATTTCCTATTTTGAAAAAAGTTTCACAATTGTCAAAACGTCCCATTTTTGACATATTCAAAATGGGGGAGAAGGGAAAGTGTTTTTTCAGCTTGAACTGATTTTCCATTTAGAAATATACAATAGAACCTCAGAGGTATGAACACCAGAGTTACGAACTGACCAGTCAACCACAGACTTCATTTGGAAGCAGAAGTACACAATCCGGCAGCAGCGGAGACAAGGAAAGAAAAGCAAATACAGTGCAGTACTCTGTTAAATGTAAACTACTGATATATAAAATATAAAGGGAAAGCAGCATTTTTCTTCTGCATAGTAAAGTTTCAAAGCTGTATTAAAGGATTCTGGGAACTACAGGCTAGTCAGCCTCACCTCAGTCCCCGGAAAAATCATGGAGCAGGTCCTCAAGGAATCAATCCTGAAGCACTTACACGAGAGGGAATTGATCAGGAACACTCAGCATGGATTCACCAAGGGAAGGTCATGCCTGACTAATCTAATCGCCTTCTATGATGAGATTACTGGTTCTGTGGATGAAGGGAAAGCAGTGGATGTATTGTTTCTTGACTTTAGCAAAGCTTTTGACATGGTCTCCCACAGTATTCTTGTCAGCAAGTTAAAGAAGTATGGGCTGGATGAATGCACTATAAGGTGGGTAGAAAGTTGGCTAGATTGTCGGGCTCAATGGGTAGTGATCAATGGCTCCATGTCTAGATGGCAGGCAGTATCAAGTGGAGTTCCCCAAGGGTCAGACCTGGGGCCGGTTTTGTTCAATATCTTCATAAATGATCTGGAGGATGCTGTGGATTGCACTCTCAGCAAATTTGCGGATGATACTAAACTAGGAGGAGTGGTAGATACAGTGGCAGGTAGGGATAGGATACAGAGGGACCTAGACATATTGGAGGATTGGGCCAAAAGAAATCTGATGAGGTTCAACAAGGATAAGTGCAGGGTCCTGCACTTAGGACGGAAGAATCCAATGCACCACTACAGACTAGGGACCGAATGGCTCGGCAGCAGTTCTGAGGAAAAGGACCTGGGGTGACAGTGGACGAGAAGCTGGATATGAGTCAACAGTGTGCCCTTGTTGCCAAGAAGGCCAATGACATTTTGGGATGTATAAGTAGGGGCATAGCCAGCAGATCGAGGGATGTGATCGTTCCCCTCTATTTGACATTGGTGAGGCCTCATCTGGAGTACTGTGTCCAGTTTTGGGCCCCACACTACAAGAATGATGTGGAAAAATTGGAGAGAGTCCAGCGAAGGGCAACAAAGATGATTAGGGGTCTGGAACACATATATGAGGAGACTTATGAGGAGAGGCTGAGGGAACTGGGATTGTTTAGTCTGCAGAAGAGAAGAATGAGGGGGGATTTGATAGCTGCTTTCAACTACCTGAGAGGTGGTTCCAAAGAGGTTGGTTCTAGACTATTCTCAGTGGTAGAAGATGACAGGACAAGGAGTAATGGTCTCAAGTTGCAGTGGGGGAGGTTTAGATTGGATATTAGGAAAAACTTTTTCACTAGGAGGGTGGTGAAACACTGGAATGCGTTACCTAGGGAGGTGGTAGAATCTCCTTCCTTAGAAGTTTTTAAGGTCAGGCTTGAGAAAGCCCTGGCTGGGATGATTTAATTGGGGACTGGTTCTGCTTTGAGCAGGAGGTTGGACTAGATTACTTCCTGAGGTCCCTTCCAACCCTGATATTCTATGATTCTATGAAATAACATATGGTTTTGTTCAGAGTTACGAACAATCTCCATTCCCGAAGTGCTCAGAATTCTGAGGTTGTACTTTAAGTTAATGAAGTTAGTGTGTGGTTGTCTTTTTTTAAGACAAAATCAAACATTTTGAAATTATCAAAACAAAACACTTCAATCAATCCAATCCCTCTTTTTGGTTCGTGGGAAAAATTTCCGAGATTTTGACCAGACTCAGGCTGTGAACTTCCCACATCGCAGAAAGCCTTGTGAGATGAGGGAAAGATGGTGGGGAGGGAAAGACAGCATAAGGCTTTTGGTCACAACTCGTTGTCCAACTGAGTCCCCAGTCCTTACTGGATGACCGAAAAAAATAAAAAGGTGTAGCTGAACTCTCAATTGTATTTATTGCATCCCATTGCTATGGTAGCTGAATCCTTAACCACTTTCAATGCAGAATTCTATTAGTACTGCAGGTTTATGGGCTGAAAAGGCTATATGGAGCTGGTAAGTGGGGAAACAGCTGAATCCTCTGTCCCTGTTGGTGGTGAGATTTCTTGGAAACGGCTTCTGATTTGTGTGAATGGCCCTCTATTGCCAAATCAAAGGAAGATGGGGGAGAGAGAGGACAAAAAACCGCTGATAAATTTAAAATTTTAGAGGGGGGAAATAGGAATAGAATGTAACCCAAAGAGAAGCATGTCTCTTGAAAATAAATATCTCCAAGCTCATAAACAGTGAGGCCACCGGTCATGAATGTAGCAGATGTTTATTACCTCATGTACCCTCTGCTACTTTGGGATAATCACTTAAATATCCCCAAATCCATTTTGAATTTAAACTAGCTTCATATTTTCTTTCACAAATATTCCATTAAAAAAATCATATGATTAGCCAATTAAACAGAGAGGAGGCATGCCCCCCCCCACACACACACAGTAGGAAAGCAATAGCCTTTAACATTTTCAATTAAGATGTAGCGCCTCCAATAAAAGAGGCTTACATTTTCATTTTATGGGCACCTATGGAGAGCATTATGACACAAATGACTCAGAGCAAGGTAAATCGTTTCAAAATATATTGTAGTGGAGGACTGTAAACAGGGCAGTGTGTTAACTTGGATGGTATGTGATGAAAATATAAAGTTTTGAGACGTGCATTCAGTCTTAGTTTAGATGTTTCCTAGGGCACGCATTTGAAATGCATCTATTCTGCTCTTGCTCCAGACAAAGATGTCATTATGCACAACAAAGCTCCTATAGGTGAAGGCAAGGGGCTGAATTGCTAGAGCTGCATTTCTGTTACATCTGCTTCTGCGAATTTTACTCGACTGAGGAAGGCCAAGAGAAGGCCAGGCTGTGGAAGTCCGCTAGTGGTAAACCCATCCCTAGAAACATTTGAGGCAAGTTTAGAAAGTTTAGGCATATTGTAGGGTTGGAAGAATTCACACACGTCAGGAGGATCAGCTAGATGATCTAATAAGTCTTTTCCATTGTTGTCCATGACTCCAAAGGACCAGTGGCCTGCTGGTCAGGAGTGCTGAGCACCCACAAACCCAGCGTGTACATGCTTAGTACCTTTTGAAAATCACGCCACCAATTTTGAGTCACATAAGAGGTGTTTTTGTTTTAGTTGGTTTGTCTGTTTGTTTGCTGTGATTTCTGGAGGCCTATAAAACACATCAGGTACACATAAGGGTACATACCAGGATTTTACACTACTATGCTTTGCGGACATCTTTTTCAAAGCTGGGTGCCTAATGTTAACCTTCTAAATAGGTGCTTAGGAGACTGTTTAACACCCAGGTTTACAAATGTTGGCCCATGACAATAGCAAAAATGTCTCTATGGAAACATTCCATGAACCATACCTGTGCTGGCCATAGTAGATTTTTTTTTTTTCAAAGTATGCTGAAAAGGCAGCCCTCTTTTGAGAATAAAGGGATGGTAATCACCTCACATCTACATTCCAGCCTATGGCATTGTGTACCACTGACAGATCCCTGTCATCAGCAGGTGGGATCGAACTTGGGACCTCAGTGCATGAGCCTCTAACACATGAACTAAAAGCCAGCTGGCTGTTAGCTAAGGCTGTAGAGCGTGCTCTCTTTCTCTCTCTCTCTCTCTCTCTCTTTTCTCTCCCCCTTTCCCCCCCCCCCCCCCCGATGGGACAGAACACCACACCCAGGAGGTGTGTGAGTTACAATTGCTCTCACAATTACACAAGCAACATCATTATTTCCTATCTTAAAAGAAATAAACAGCTCGGTTTATGGATATCTTCTCCCCCCGCAATTAAAATTACAGGAAATCTTGGAATTCTCCTGAAATTCTGTTCCACATATCCATCGTTTGGGATTCCACAACTATGCAAGAGTCATGTTCTCTAATCCCAGCTTGCTGCCTTCGAAGAGAATAGCTACAAACCTGTGCTTCACCATAGGAAGAAATATTGGTACATAATGAATATTTCACCACAGCAAACACCGCCCACATGATCTCCATTTCCTAACAAATTCCCTTTACGTTGCTGGCAACAAAAGGTGCTGAACAACTTCATGCTCAAATAAATTGGTTAGTCGCTAAGGTGCCACAAGTCCTCCTTTTCTTTTTGCGAATACAGACTAACACGGCTGTTACCCAGAAACCTGTCTTCATGCTACTTGTAATTCCCCTTTAAGGTAGCTTCAGGCACCGTTCACATCAGCAATGGATTTAACATGGCTCTATTTACGAGGACAATTGGCAGAGCTTGTAAGAGGCTGCTTTTTATTAAAACATTCAAATCATAGAATATCAGAGTTGGAAGGGACCTCTGGAGGTCATCTAGTCCAACCCCCTGCCCAGAGCAGGACCAATCCCCTACTAAATCATCACAATGATTGCATTGTGTTGCATAGGAAGAGACCTTTGGGAGACTGCAGCTTTCCTCCTTAATGGGTTGTGTATTCCTGTGACTGAAACCGTAAGAGTTAGGAGGATGCCAGAGCGGTGATGTAATTCCTAAATAAAGTGCCTCATATAGATAAATGAGGTCAGAGATTGGATTGCTACGAAGAATGTCCTATTCTTTCAGCTTCTTCTGATACGCTGTATGTGCAAAGGACTAAAGTTTCCAGGGTTGTCGACCAAGCATCTCTCATGAGCACTAAAAATGGCTATCTGAACACTTATTTATATATTATTGACTGGTGTCCCTTTGGACTACTGATAATCATACTATTTCTCCTTCAAAACCAGATTCTGGAAAGGGAATTACATCCTTTTAAAATAGAATTCTAAATGTGTCCTACAGATCAGAGCTTGGCATTTGACTGACTGACTGCTCACAATAGTTCTTGGCACCTGTAACAGAGTGGCTTGCCCCAAGGATGAAGAGCCTGGGGCTAAGCCAGCCCTGATGACAAGATGACCCCTCTGCCTAAGGGGCGTTAGGTAATTCTAATATAAAAGGCAGCAGGAAGCTTCAAGGGGGTGGTGTTGAGAGAAACTTGGGAAGCAGGAGATTGTAACAGGAAAAGGATGCAGGGCCAGAGGGCTCAGCTCCAGCCAGAAATGGCTGGGGACTGGAGGCTTCAGGTTGAGCAGGCTGACAGAGAGAGAGAGAGCTCCAGGTGGCTGAAGAAATGCAGCTAAATCTGAACAGTTGATGATTTGGGGCTTAATGTTGAGGATTGTTTGAATTGTTTTAAAGGTTCTGAGGTCTGTGTTAACTTTGATATTAAGCCAGCCCCAGAACGGAGAATGACAGCTGTAACTGGGACCATCTGGAGTGCTTAAGGGGCCTGCAAGAGGGGACTAGTAGAGGCAGGGTACCTGTAAAATGACCCCTTGCCATGATGGGACACTCAGTAAGTGCCCACGCTGCTGCAGTATCAATGAAACAAAGATATCCCCCCTCTCTCTCTCCAGAAATCTAGTGAGATCAAATTTACACCCACACATTTTTAAACAATTATGAGCCAGACACCACCACATTTACTTGGGTTGAGTAGAGCCTTTCTACACAATTACTGCCCACTGACTTCTGTGGGACTGCTAATGGACTAAGGTACAAGGGTAAACAGTAGCAAAATGTTGGCCACAGTGAAGAAGGCTGCTATAGTCTAGTGGAGTCACCATGCTAAATTTCCTTAATGGTTTTTTTTGTTGTGGTGGTGGTGGTGGTGTGTGTGTGTGTGTGTGTGGGGGGGTTAAGCTGGATACTTTATGACAGTGGCCTTTATTTACAAATTGCAAACGAAAACCTTATTTACTTTGCTTAACTGGAGTCAGATTCTCAGCTGGTGTAAACTGTAGTAACTTCACTGATGTCAGTGGAATTATGCTGATTTAGGCAAGTTAGACATTTGGCCCACTATCTTTCTCTACTCTTTTTTCTTCCATGGCTTTGTAGGGTTGCTATGTGTCGTCAAAATGGCTTCCTCATTCCATCCAGATGTGGCTGTTTTGGTGCTTTGAGAGGCTTTTCCAAAACATCTGAACTACTTCAGGGACTTTGCAGGAAGTCCTACTTCAGGTGGATTCTTGGAGCTAGAATGATTAAGGGGTGGGTGGAATAGATAAGGCAATGGGGATAAAGCCCCAGTGTCCCTCAGTTCGATTAAACCTTATCAGATGAGTGATGGTTTATTTGACTGTGAGGGAAAGGGCTCAAGAGTGTGAATGAACCTGGAATATCAATGACAAAGACACATGCTTGTCAAGGGCATAATTCAGAAGCAGGCACTGGGCATAATTACTCAGTGACATATGCATTGTATCAGTACAGGGAATGAAAATAAAGAAGGGACATTAATCAGTCAGTGATGCAATAACAGCAATCTAGCTGTACTTAGTTAGAACACCTTATGTCCAGGAAAACATCCAGGTAGTCACCATTTTCATACTGATATCATGAAAAATGAGGGTAATGATTCAGGTTTGGCAGCCACAGGGTTCCCCTGTACTGAGAAACTAATAAAGGGACACTAAATCTTGATATACTTATCACATTGGGGCTGTCAAAAATGCATATTCTTCTCCACAAAAGTTCCCTTGATGTTTCAGTGTGATGTAGCTTGCTTTCTTTGTTTCTCTGTGGTGCAGAGTTACTGCAAGCAAGTAGCCAGGAGCAAAGGCTAGACTGTGACTTGGATTACATTCCTTCTCAGAGGAAGAAGTAGGGGGTAAGACCCTCCATTATCCCTTGTGTGGGCTATCTGGCCCTTGGGTTTGAGCACAAAAGGCACCTGCTTGGTTGCTGAAACAGGTGGGTGGGGAGGTTACTTCTCAGGGTGGAGTGGTGGGGATGTGACTGATAGTGCCTGGTGGAGGTCACACAGGTGGGGGTGGGCCCAGACTACTTCCAGAAGTATTGGAATGTCCAGTATTCTGGGGATGCATCAGTGGCCACCCTAGCTATGACCAGTATGTTGCCTGCAGTTTTAAGTTACTGTGCAGCTATTTTCTAAGCAAACACACTTATTCTTCGGGTGAAAGTGTTACGGGGAAAAAAGAATGAAAGAACCTACACATGCTGAAAAGCTTATCAGAGGTCCCTCCCCAACTCCAGCCTAGAGCTCTGGTAGGTATTAGTTTTTCAAAACCCCCAACTGGGTTTTCCTCTCCGATACAAATTCATCCATCTTAGATCAGAACTAGAACCAAGGCTGGGCAGATCAGCCATTTCTTCATACAGCTTGGGCCTTTGACTTCTATAACAGGTAATCAGCAGACAAAAGCCCTCTTCTCAGAATGTAGCTTCAGAAGGCTGGGTTTTTGTATAACCAGAGTTGAGTAATTTTATATTAATCTCTCCCTAGGGATTCTCCAGGAAATCCACTTAGCATTTATTGTCCCAAAAGACTGTACTTATCTGGTACATTTTAAATATAGGTTTTTTAACTCCCAGGTCTTACATCTATCATATCTCCCCCCTAGAGAAGTTACATACAGTCCTGTCCCACAATAATGTATAAACTTAATGCAAGAAGGTCCTTCCAAGGCATTGCAGGAAATGGCCCTATCTGCTACACTATGATTTGTTGTAGATCAGCAGTAAATTACTACCCCAGCTCTCTGAGCAAGAAAAAAGCAGAGTATGAATGGAGTCTTGGAGGAATGTATCTGGGACACAACTGTCCCATTTCCCCACTGTGTCCATTTCTCAGAGTTGGGTCTAAAGTTACAACCTAGGCCTAAGGGTTTAAATTACATTTCTAGAGATCTGATGAATCTGCACCATGTGAACCTAAAATCGTGGAGTTGAACATACATGGAATTAGGTAGGATTAACTCATAATAGCTTGGCAGGTGTGCAGTTGAGGTTGTTTGTTGAAAACAAAAGAAGTTGTGACAGCATCACTTTGAGCTAGATTGTGACTTTGGGCGCAGCCTTGCACGATGGATGGTTAGCAAAATGCAACAACTCAGGAGTAGCTTTGTGTGAATCACATTTCCTCCACTGCTTCCTTCCTGTTCTTGGAGTAGTACTTTATTGTTGGTATAATCTGGCACTCATTTTCCCCACTTTGCACTGGCTCAAATATTCTACTGGGATACAACCAAGACTCCTGCCATCCCCAGCCCCTCCCTCCTTCCCCTTCTGCTCCAAAGAGGCAGTGAGCAGGCAAGTTGCTCTGCTTATTCTTATGCAGCCAGACCCAAAATCCACCTAGTTTATGTAGAGATAGGAGGGTTCTTACTCATTAATCCCTTGCACAGACATTTAGTTCCATACAAAGAATTAGATTGTGAATGTCTGAGCCCTTTCTGCTCCTTGTCTGTATATGAATGTGCAGCCTCTTCAGGGCACGACCTATGTATTGTGTGTACAGGGCATAGAAGAATGGCCCTGATCCTGATTGGGACCTTTGAACACTACTGCAAACAGTGTTTATTCTGAATGTCAAGAGGTGAATTGTAAGGACAATATACCTCTGTCATAAATATAAAGGGAAGGGTAAACCCCTTTGAAATCCCTCCTGGCCAGGGGAAAGCTCCTCTCACCTGTAAAGGGTTAAGAAGCTAAAGGTAACCTCGCTGGCACCTGACCAAAATGACCAATGAGGAGACAAGATACTTTCAAAAGCTGGGAGGAGGGAGAGAAACAAAGGGTCTGTGTCTGTCTGTATGCTGGTCTTGGCCAGGGATAGACCAGGAATGGAGTCTTAGAACTTTTAGTAAGTAATCTAGCTAGGTATGTGTTAGATTATGATTTCTTTAAATGGCTGAGAAAAGAATTGTGCTGAATAGAATAACTATTTCTGTCTGTGTATCTTTTTTGTAACTTAAGGTTTTGCCTAGAGGGGTTCTCTATGTTTTTGAATCTATTTACCCTGTAAGATATCTACCATCCTGATTTTACAGGGGGGATTTCTTTATTTCTATTTACTTCTATTTTCTATTAAAAGTCTTCTTGTAAAAAACTGAATGCTTTTTCATTGTTCTCAGATCCAAGGGTCTGGGTCTGTAGTCACCTAGGCAAATTGGTGAGGCTTTTTACCAAACCTTGTCCAGGAAGTGGGGTGCAGGGTTTTGGGAAGTATTTTGGGGGGAAGGACGCGTCCAAACAGCTCTTCCCCAGTAACCAGTATTAGTTTGGTGGTGGTAGCGGCTAGTCCAAGGACAACGGGGGGAATATTTTGTACCTTGGAGAAGTTTTGACCTAAGCTGGTAAAGATAAGCTTAGGAGGTTTTTCATGCAGGTCCCCACATCTGTACCCTAGAGTTCAGAGTGGGGGAGGAACCTTGACATGGTGGCAGCGGTGGGATTAACCTGAAATCATTTTGAGATCCAGTTGAGATTTTTTGAACTAGAAATACAGATTTTAAAAAGAAATTATTTTTTCCTTTGGAAAGGAAGTTCAGAAAGCAGTTGAAACTGAAAGCAGATTGTTTTTTCTCTGCTTTGTGGCCAAGCAGAGACAAAAGGGGATTATCTTGTGAATTGCAGGTTTTCTTTGCCTGGAGGCAGGGTACTTAACTCCTGCAGGGAAATTCACAGTCTTCCAACCCAGAGGTTTTTTTTTTTCTTTTCTTCCTAAAAGTAAATAGGGGGTGTGTGTTCTACCCATTTGCTTTTTCTTTGGGCTGGGTAAGCAGCTTTCCAAGTAGTTGGAGGTTTTTTGCTTTAATTTGGGCCCAGAGCAGAGACAAGGGAATTGTCTTTTTCTGTAGGCTGACAATCACTATCAGAGAATAGATATTCTATTCCAGCACAGCAAAATTTTACAGCCAAGTTTTGTTTGTTTATTTCTAAACCTCGGGTGTAAAGTTAGTTAAAAACAGAGAGGTTAGAATGACCAAATCCTCAGCTCGACTACAGCTGGAATTAGCCAAATTTCAGGCTAAGGAAAAACAAAGGGAACATGAAAGACAGATAGAACTCATGCGGCTAGAGAAGGAGGTACAGGAGGCTGCCCACAAGAGGGAAATGGAGGCAAGGAAGCATGTGGAGGAGGAGAAGGAAAAAGAGAGGAAGCATGTGGAGGAGGAGAAGGAAAAAGAGAGGAAGCATGTGGAGGAGGAGAAGGAAAAAGAGAGGAAGCATGTGGAGGAGGTGGAGAGGATAAAGGCCCAGCAGAATATACCAACAAACCCTAGCAATCCTTCTCCAGGTACCACTTCCCATCCCAGAAAGTTCCCCACCTACAAGGCAGGTGATGATACTGAGGCCTTCTTAGAAAACTTCGAAAGGGCCTGCCTTGGGTACAACATCTCTACTGACCAATACATGGTAGAGCTGAGGCCGCAGCTCAGTGGACCCTTAGCTGAGGTGGCAGCTGAAATGCCTAAAGAACACATGAACAAGTATGAACTGTTTAAATCCAAGGCGAGAGTCAGAATGGGGATAACACCCGAGCAGTCTCGTCGGAGGTTCAGAGCCCTAAGGTGGAAACCAGACATGTCATTTACCCGACATGCCTACCACATTGTGAAACATTGGGATGCCTGGATATCAGGAGCAAGTGTTGAATCTCCAGTAAATTTGCCCTTCCTAATGCAAATGGAACAATTCTTAGAGGGTGTTCCTGAGGAAATAGAAAGATACATCCTAGATGGGAAACCCAAAACTGTAATCGAGGCAGGAGAGATTGGAGCCAGATGGGTGGAGGTGGCAGAGAAGAAGAAAACTGGTCGCAGTTGGAGCGGAGACCAGAAGGGACCACCCCAGACCACACCCTATTACCGGGGGCCGCCCAAGGCCCCACTTACCTCCCAAAGAACCCTCCAGACCCCTTATCGTCCTGCCACCCCGTTCTCCAGCAACCCTCCTCGCCTCAGTGACCCGTCAGCTGGACGATGTTTTAAATGTAACGAGCTGGGGCACGTAAAGGCCAACTGCCCCAAGAACCCCAACAGATTACAGTTCATTGCACCGGAATCACACCAGAGGCCCACAGGCCCAGATACTTCCCAGATACCCTTGGAGCGGAGGGAAACTGTGAGTGTGGGCGGGAAGAAGGTCACCGCGTGGAGGGACACTGGAGCACAAGTGTCAGCTATCCATGCTTCCTTAGTGGACCCCAATTTAATCAACCCAGAGATCCAAGTGACGATTCAACCCTTCAAGTCCAACTCTTTCAATTTGCCTACAGCCAAGTTGCCTGTCCAGTACAAGGGCTGGTCAGGAATGTGGACTTTTGCAGTCTATGATGATTATCCCATCCCCATGCTGTTGGGGGAAGACTTGGCCAATCATGTGAAGCAGGCCAAGAGGGTGGGAACGGTCACCCGCAGCCAGGCTAAACAAGCCGTGAGGCCTAGCTCTGTTCCGGAAACTTCTATCAGGACCCGGTCAGAGGTGATGGACCCGGACCCCAGGCCAATGTCTGCAACAGCAGTAGTGGATCCAGTCCCAGAGACCCAGACGGAACCAGTCCCAGAACCGGAACCCGCCGAACAACCAACACCAGACCCAGTGTCAGCACTGAATCCAGTACTTGCAACCTCAACACCAGAGGGCCCCACCGACCCTGAACTGGCAGCAGCCGATAACCCAACACAAGAGGCTCAGCCGGAGCCTGAATCCCAACATAGTGCACCAGCGGAGAGCGGTTCACAGTCAACAGAAACAGCTCCATCCCCTATATCGCTTCCAGAGGGACCAAGCCTAGGTCCACAATCCAATGAGGGACTCATGTCTCCAGCATCAAGGGAACAGTTCCAGACCGAACAGGAAGCAGATGAAAGCCTCCAGAGAGCTTGGACGGCGGCACGGAGCAACCCACCGCCTCTCAGCTCTTCTAATCGATCCAGGTTTGTTGTAGAAAGAGGACTTTTATACAAGGAAACTCTTTCTGGGGGACACCAGGAAGACTGGCATCCTCAGAGACAGTTGGTAGTTCCAACTAAATACCGGGCCAAGCTCTTGAGCTTAGCCCATGATCACCCTAGTGGCCATGCTGGGGTGAACAGGACCAAAGACCGTTTGGGGGGGTCATTCCACTGGGAGGGAATGGGCAAGGATGTTTCTACCTATGTCCAGTCTTGTGAGGTGTGCCAAAGAGTGGGAAAACCCCAAGACCAGGTCAAAGCCCCTCTCCACCCACTCCCCATCATTGAAGTTCCATTTCAGCGAGTAGCTGTGGATATTCTGGGTCCTTTTCCGAAAAAGACACCCAGAGGAAAGCAGTACATACTGACTTTCATGGATTTTGCCACCCGATGGCCGGAAGCAGTAGCTCTAAGCAACACCAGGGCTAAAAGTGTGTGCCAGGCACTAGCAGACGTTTTTGCCAGGGTAGGTTGGCCCTCCGACATCCTCACAGATGCAGGGACTAATTTCCTGGTAGGAACTATGAAAAACCTTTGGGAAGCTCATGGGGTAAATCACTTGGTTGCCACTCCTTACCACCATCAAAGAAATGGCATGGTGGAGAAGTTTAATGGAACTTTGGGGGCCATGATACGTAAATTCGTAAATGAGCACTCCAATGATTGGGACCTAGTGTTGCAGCAGTTGCTCTTTGCCTACAGAGCTGTACCACATCCCAGTTTAGGGTTTTCCCCATTTGAACTTGTATATGGCCGTGAGGTTAAGGGGCCATTGCAGTTGGTGAAGCAGCAATGGGAGGGATTTACACCTTCTCCAGGAACTAACGTTCTAGACTTTGTAACCAACCTACAAAACACCCTCCGAACCTCTTTAGCCCTTGCTAGAGAAAACTTACAGGATGCTCAAAAAGAGCAAAAAGCCTGGTATGATAAACATGCCAGAGAGCGTTCCTTCAAAGTAGGAGACCAGGTCATGGTCTTAAAGGCGCTCCAGGCCCATAAAATGGAAGCATCGTGGGAAGGGCCATTCATGGTCCAGGAGCGCCTGGGAGCTGTTAATTATCTCATAGCATTCCCCACCTCCAACCGAAAGCCTAAGGTGTACCATATTAATTCTCTAAAGCCCTTTTATTCCAGAGAATTAAAGGTTTGTCAGTTTACAGCCCAAGGAGAAGATGATGCTGAGTGGCCTGAAGGTGTCTACTACGAAGGGAAATGTGCTGGTGGTGTGGAAGAGGTGAACCTCTCCATGACCCTTGGGCGTATGCAGCGACAGCAGATCCAGGAGCTGTGCACTAGCTACGCGTCAACGTTCTCAGCCACCCCAGGACTGACTGAACGGGCATACCACTCCATTGACACAGGTAATGCTCGCCCAATTAGGGTTCAACCTTACCGGGTGTCTCCTCAAGCTAAAACTGCTATAGAACGGGAGATCCAGGATATGTTACAGATGGGTGTAATCCGCCCCTCTGAAAGTGCATGGGCATCTCCAGTGGTTCTAGTTCCCAAACCAGATGGGGAAATACGTTTTTGCGTGGACTACCGTAAGCTAAATGCTGTAACTCGCCCAGACAACTATCCAATGCCACGCACAGATGAACTATTAGAGAAACTGGGACGGGCCCAGTTCATCTCTCCCTTGGACTTAACCAAGGGGTACTGGCAGGTACCGCTAGATGAATCTGCCAAGGAAAGGTCAGCCTTCATCACACATCTCGGGCTGTATGAATTTAATGTACTCCCTTTCGGGCTGCGAAATGCACCCGCCACTTTCCAAAGACTTGTAGATGGTCTCCTAGCGGGATTAGGAGAATATGCAGTTGCCTACCTTGACGACGTGGCCATATTTTCGGATTCCTGGGCAGACCACCTGGAACATCTACAAAAAGTCCTTGAGCGCATAAGGGAGGCAGGACTAACTGTTAAGGCTAAGAAGTGTCAAATAGGCCTAAACAGAGTGACTTACCTTGGACACCAGGTGGGTCAAGGAACTATCAGCCCCCTACAGGCCAAGGTGGATGCTATCCAAAAGTGGCCTGTCCCAAAGTCAAAGAAACAGGTTCAATCCTTCTTAGGCTTGGCCGGTTATTACAGACGATTTGTACTGCACTACAGCCAAATCGCTGCCCCACTGACAGACCTAACCAAAAAAAAACAGCCAAATGCTGTTCAGTGGACCGGAAAGTGTCAGAAGGCCTTTAACAAGCTTAAAGCGACACTCATGTCTGACCCTGTACTAAGGGCCCCAGACTTTTGACAAACCATTCCTAGTAACCACAGATGCATCCGAGCGTGGTGTGGGAGCAGTTTTAATGCAGAAAGGACCTGATCAAGAATTCCACCCTGTAGTGTTTCTCAGCAAAAAACTGTCTGAGAGGGAAAGCAACTGGTCAGTCACTGAAAAAGAATGTTATGCCATTGTCTACGCTCTGGAAAAGCTACGCCCATATGTTTGGGGACGGCGTTTCCACCTGCAAACCGACCATGCTGCACTAAAGTGGCTTCACACCGTCAAGGAAACTAACAAAAAACTTCTTCGGTGGAGTTTAGCTCTCCAAGATTTTGATTTCGACATCCAACACATCTCAGGAGCTTCTAACAAAGTGGCTGATGCACTCTCCCGTGAAAGTTTCCCAGAATCAACTGGTTAAAATCATCCTTGAGATGTGGAAAATATTGTTAGTCTTTATGTACTTGGTAGTATATTTAGAGATGCATGTGTCTTATTAACTCTGTTTTTCCTAGAGCTCCAGGAAGAAATCCCAGCCAGTGTTTCACCCTAGCTGAGATTTGGGGGGCGTGTCATAAATATAAAGGGAAGGGTAAACCCCTTTGAAATCCCTCCTGGCCAGGGGAAAGCTCCTCTCACCTGTAAAGGGTTAAGAAGCTAAAGGTAACCTCGCTGGCACCTGACCAAAATGACCAATGAGGAGACAAGATACTTTCAAAAGCTGGGAGGAGGGAGAGAAACAAAGGGTCTGTGTCTGTCTGTATGCTGGTCTTGGCCAGGGATAGACCAGGAATGGAGTCTTAGAACTTTTAGTAAGTAATCTAGCTAGGTATGTGTTAGATTATGATTTCTTTAAATGGCTGAGAAAAGAATTGTGCTGAATAGAATAACTATTTCTGTCTGTGTATCTTTTTTGTAACTTAAGGTTTTGCCTAGAGGGGTTCTCTATGTTTTTGAATCTATTTACCCTGTAAGATATCTACCATCCTGATTTTACAGGGGGGATTTCTTTATTTCTATTTACTTCTATTTTCTATTAAAAGTCTTCTTGTAAAAAACTGAATGCTTTTTCATTGTTCTCAGATCCAAGGGTTTGGGTCTGTGGTCACCTATGCAAATTGGTGAGGCTTTTTATCCAACATTTCCCAGGAAAGGGGGGGTGCAAGTGTTGGGAGGATTGTTCATTGTTCTTAAGATCCAAGGGTCTGGGTCTGTAGTCACCTAGGCAAATTGGTGAGGCTTTTTACCAAACCTTGTCCAGGAAGTGGGGTGCAGGGTTTTGGGAAGTATTTTGGGGGGAAGGACGCGTCCAAACAGCTCTTCCCCAGTAACCAGTATTAGTTTGGTGGTGGTAGCGGCTAGTCCAAGGACAACGAGGGGAATATTTTGTACCTTGGAGAAGTTTTGACCTAAGCTGGTAAAGATAAGCTTAGGAGGTTTTTCATGCAGGTCCCCACATCTGTACCCTAGAGTTCAGAGTGGGGGAGGAACCTTGACAACCTGTCTTGTCAATCTAATGAAGAAATGAGTGTGTGGAAGGAGCCAGAGTGGGAAACTCCTCTCTACTTTGGTTTCCCCTTTATCATAATCACCCATCTAAACCACCTCTGGTGTGTGATTTGCAAAAAAAATCAAGCCCATCCAGCTATATTTTGCAAAACCCCAAGCTACCTCCACATTGGACCATCCACTTGGACGTGTTTTTAAGGGTGAATACAATTGGACTAATGCAAACACTGAGTGTGACCTAATATGACTATATGCCAGATTTAGTATTGGTATTTGTGACACTCACCACTGGTCTCTGAGTGCTACTGTTTCTCTTCTATAGCAACTTCCATTTGAGAACCTCAAAATACTTTCCAGATATTAATGAATTAAGCCTCAACATTTGTGAGGTATGTGAAGCATAATTATTCCCATTTTAGACATGGAAAAATCGAGGGGCAGGGAGATTAAATATGCCCAGTGTTGGACAGTAAGCTTGTATGAACCAAGAACAGAACTCTGATCTTTTGATGTGTTAACCATTATTCTATTTTTCTTTGTGGCTGCTTTTGTCCTCAGAGTAGAACAAATTCTGTGTTTGTGTTTTCCTGTAAAGCAGAAGCCATTCCTCCTTTTTTTGGCTTATGTTTGGATTTTTCAGGCTAACTTGAAAGTCCTTGCCATTTAAATTGTCTTTTTTTTTTTCCTCTTCAGTGCCTAGCTTTGAGCAATTTTTTTTATTTCCCGCTATTTATCAGCCACTTAACTACCTTGTAGGAAAATGAAGCCAACTAATTGTCCATTTGATTCCTTTGTTCGCTCATCTGTTTAAGGATGTCTCCCTGGTAAGAGACTCCTCATTATAATGAGGATAAGCTCTTCCTTGTGCAAAAGTATGGTATCCTTTGCTCTGAAGCAATGAGCACTTAAACACCAGGAAGTTTTAATAGAGTAGTCCATATCCTGCTTCTTGCTCTCCTCTAAGTACCTGCTGATGATCATTTTGTTTCCTGCTGCTTTAAGATGAACAATTAAGGGAGTTCAACCTTGAGCAAGACTAGAAGTGTCTGAGGGTGTCTGAGCTTGACAGAAGATGATCCATCCTGTGTTGTTGCAACTTTGTATGTCTTTCCTCTCTGCCACCTCCCTCCTTTTTGGATCATTTTTCTTTTGTGCAAGCAGCTGGAGAGCAATAAATGTGTGATATTGGCTAAAAGTAAACTCTTCAAAATCATTCTTTTAATTTGGCAGCAAGCTATTTCTCCTGAAGAATCCAAACCTGAGACATTAGCTGTAAGGTTGCTCATCTTACCGTAGGGAAAGACTTGGGTGCAGCTCAAGAATCTGTGAGGGCTTTTCAATTTTTCATGCACCACATCATTCTTAGTGTCCCTTTTCTTCCTTCCCTGATTAAACTCGGACAACCTCTTTTGGCCTGATACAAAGCTCATTGAAGTCAATGGAAAGGCTCCCATTAAATTCAGTGGGCTTTGGTCCAGGTCCTGAGTCAAATAGAGCTTGAACCAACCTTGGCCCCAGCGAAAATTAAACCAGTCATTCCTAACATCCTATCAATATTGTTCTACAATCCATCAGCAAGATGTCTCATATATAGGATGGCCAAACCCACCTGCCAGGAGTGATGCACATGTGCTATTGGCCAGGAGCCAGTTTGGCCAATCAAGCTATTCTGCCTGTGTGATATGAGGAGTTATGCATATTATTCATTTTTCCACCCTATTTAAAAATGTCAGCATGGAATCTTTGCATTAACTTCTCATACAGTTCAGCAAATTCCTCTCCATTTCATGATTAGCACATTAATGATCTTCAGATGGTACAGAATGTTGCTGAAAGAGGTTTGGATGACTATCGACCTGTCTATTGTCACTACTGAGGATTGCTTTTAAAAATCTGTGCAATTAAAAATATTCAGACAAACTATAAAAGGAGATGAACTGTAATGATGAGATGAATTGCAAAGTATTAATGGCTTTCTGGTGTCCTTGCATCTTCAACGCAGGCAGGACATGACTGTTCATCCTTTTCTTGCAACCAGTTGAGATTCACCCAGCTGCTCAGCTTACACCAACAACAGATGCACTGATACCAACAACAAATTTGCCAGGAATTTAGAATGATGTGCATTGCAAAGGTGAACTCAAATTATTATAAAAAAATAAGGATAAAATACTGTTGTTCAGTCCATCCACCTGGCAGTGGAAGAATCTTTTCTACAATGTATTCTCAAGTGCTTTGTCCAGTATTGTTCTAAATAACTCAGTCAACAAGGCTTCCCAGGCATGCCTTGGGAGGCCATGCCACAATTTAATATATGTCTCTGTTCTCACAACTAAACATTAGAGCTGGGTGGGAAACAGTTTTCCCATCCTGCAGGAGTTTGATATTTCAAAGGCTTCCCAAATACAGTAGAACCTCAGTTACAAACATGTAGGAACTGGAGGTTGTTCATAACTCTGAAATGTTCATAAGTCTGAACAAAATATTATGGTTGCTCAGTTTTAAACTTTGGAAAGAACATTGACTTAATACAGCTTTGAAACTTTACTATGCAGAAGACAAATGATGCTTTTAACTATCTTAATTTAATTTAAAAAGCACAAAGTTTCCATACCTTGTCAATCTTTTTAAAATTTTCCTTTATTTTTTTAGTAGTATGTGTGGGTTGTTTTTTTTTTGTTTTGTTTTGTTTTTTTCCCTCTCTGCTGTTGTGGGCTCCAAATGAGGTGTGTGTGGTTGACTGGTCAGTTCATACCTCTGGTGCTCATAAGTCTGAGGCTCTACTGTAGGAGGAAAAGCCAAAATCTCCAAAAATTTCATTACTTTAATTGGCAGCAGTTTTAAAACAAACAAAAGGAAGTATATCTTCACACAACACACAGTCCACCTGTGGAACTCCTTGCCAGAGGATGTTGTGAAGGCCAAGACTATAACAGGGTTTAAAAAAGAACTAGATATGGAGGATAAGTCCATCAATGGCTATTAGCCAGGATGGGCAGGGATGGGGTGTCCCTAGCCTCTGTTAGCCAGTAGCTGGGAATGGTCAATTGGATGGATCACTTGATTACCTGTTCTGTTCATTCCCTTTGGGGCACCTGGCATTGGCCACTGTCAGAAGACAGGATACTGGGTTAGATGGACCTTTGGTCTGGCCCAGTATGGCTGCTCTTAGATAATTGAAAATCCAGAAAAGAATACATCCACTTAATTGTGTGTGTTATTTTTCTTTTTTACAATTTCAAAACAGTTCCTTTTAATTGACCTTTTTCTTTTTTTTTAACCTTAATTTAAAAACAAGTTCACTTCAAACTGAATTTTTTTCTATTTCAAAAATATTGGCTACAATTTTTCAAGTTATTTTTTTCAAACCAATTTTTGAAACCAGGAATTTGTTGAAACTGTCCTTGAGAAAGGTCAGTTTCAGTTTTGATGAAAGGGCATTTTCCAATGTGTGTGTGGGAGGGGGAACAAAAAAAATTCCTGAACAGCTCTACTAAATAGTGCCAAATCAGATCAGCATGGGCGACCTCCAAGGACAACCTAGCTGTTCAAGAAAGTTACGTTGTGATTCAATGGGTGGTGTTCTTCCATCCAAGTCAGTACCCAACTGCCACAGTATGGTGATAAAGGGCATTCTGCTACTGGATTAGCCATCTTTCAGATGAGACTTGATGTTTCTGATGAAATATGATCATTAACATTCCATGGAATGTATTACAGGAGCAGGCTCCAGTGTACATTCTGGCCAACTAAATTCTCCATGATTTTTCCAAGTAGAGGTGTATTTTCTGTCCTCTGCTAAATATTATTGGGCATTATTGTTCACTGTAAAACATACCACACCCCAGGGGCAGCTGCATTTCAGTTGTCAAAACAATTTCTACTGTATATACATGCACATCAGATGCCCCTACCTAGGGGTCAGTTCTACAAGATGCTGAGAAAACTCAAGACCACACAACATGCTAGTGACAGAACCAGGAGCACAATTTAAGAGTTCTGGATTCTTATGCTCATTCTGTAATGATTACTCCAGACATGACTGACCCCTTCCCCTCACCCCCCTCCCCCAGTGATGAATACATACCTCTTAAAACACATAAAATCTTTGGGATAGAAATCACCATTTATGTCTAATTATTATTGCCTTGTAGGAGCTGAGTTCATACGGCATTTTAAAATAAACTAAGTGAAGGGAGGATGTCTTGCTGATGAATGACAAAGAGAAAACTGACACCCAAGGGAGAGAGAACTCAGATTATAATTATCCTGGAGGCAGAATTATTCGTTTTGGCAACAGAACTTGAAACCCATTCACCAGTATGTCCCTCCACTCTCAAAACATTTCATATTGGCTTGACTCCCCCATCCCTATACCTGTAATTACATGTTTATCTGTGAGTTGCCATAATTGATGTCAGAATGAGTTTTATAGGTTTGACAGGAGAGTAACCGTGAGGAATGTTGAAGGAGTCTTTCCTCAGATCTCCCTTGCCATATACAGCACAGGTGATTATACTGAAAAAGGTTCATTTTTAAATTGTTTTCAATGTACGAATTACCTCTTTATTTAAATCATGTAGCCTATTGTACATGACACAGCAACTGATGATCACATCAGGTTAAGTTTTAGGACACATCTAGCAAAAAGGCTCACAAGACAATAATTTATGTGCCTACCTCCATCTTCTTTTGGTGAGTTATACAGCTCTCCTCATCTACTTGGCCTGTTAGGTTTGAGGATTATGTATGAAAGGTCCGATGGGCTGCAAAGGCCTGCCGTGAATAGCCTTTTTTAGTTGCGGAAACTGAAATAACTTGTAATTGTTGAGGTGGGAGGAATCTCCACATCCCTATGACAACCTTTCATAGACTTTAAATTAGTCTCTCAGTAGTACTTATGGAGCCCCAATTACACAAAATACTACTATCCTTGTAGAGAGGGACCAACCTACCTATGGTATGTATTTGCCACAAGGTGTCATGCCTGGGTCATGGGCACCCAAACCTTGTGGTTGGAACCAGAGTCCCCAGTCACAAGACAGGAGCAAGAGTTGGCGGGGTCAGGATACCGGGGGTTAGAGGCAGGAGACGAACTGGAGGTCGGGAACTGTAAGTCAGTTGCCAGGCATCAAGCAGGGCTGGGATGACAGGAAATCAAAGTGCAGGTATCACACAGTCCAGAACAGGATGGAGCCCAGTTGTTCAGGCAGCCTTTTTGTGCTTGCTACTGGCTGAAGTAGGACCATTGGACCAATCAGCCACTCTGGAACTCTGTCAGTCAGGCTGGATGCTTCACACTAGGGATGGGCTTCATGGGTCCCACATAAGCTTTTGTGCACAGGTTGTGAGGTGGAGGGCTGGTGCATGGTTGCTCCTGTGAACCTTGTGGTCCTGGGTTTGAAACACAGTGAGAGAGGTAGTGTCTCAGGTAGGTCAGAGCCTTCAATTGTTGTTTCTGGCTTCTCAATGTTTTTTTAAAGTAGGTTTCTAGGTCAGGGACCAGAGAAATATCATCTAGTGGCTAGGGTGCTAGATGGGAATATGAGAGAACTAGGTTCAATTCATTGCTCTGCCACAACCATCCTGTGAGACTTTAAACAACTCACTTGTTCTCTCAGTGGCTTAGCAACTCATCTGTAAAATAGGAATACAAGTACTTCCTCACCTCTCAGGCATCTGTGAGGATAAATGTAGCAAAAAGAAGTATTTATATCCCTGTTTTACACATTTACTCTGCTGTCCTTGCTAGAAAATCAGATTTTTTTTTCAACCAGCTCTAATCTAAACCTTCCTGCTTCTGGGCATATGCTAACCTCTTCAAAGGTTTCAGAGGAAACTTCCCTATAGAACCAGGTTATCCCCAAACTGCCTAATACTGCTTTTGTTTTTGTTTTTTTTCCTCTGAAGCAACTGGTACTAGCCACTAGATATTGGACTAAATGGACCAGTGCTCTTGTCCAGTCTGGCAACTCCTATGTTCCTCATTTTTATGTCTTGTACAATTCTGGGAATGTCAGCAATTATTTTTTTTTAATTAAGAACTTCCAACATGTCAAAATGTGGCCATTATTTCCAAAGCAATTGGTGCTAATTAAATTGGAGAGACACAGATTGGAACATTTATGGACATCATCTGGTCTTCCATTTTCAGATCACTAAAGAGAAAGCAAACAACCTGTGGACCAATATCCACGTCCATCAAAAGCTGCAAGGGCAGCATCTTTTTCGAATATATCTTCTGGGAAACATTACCAACTGTGCTCTTCCAGGCCATTGATTCTATCCTGAACCCATTAAAAAATGACTATAAATCAAAAGAAGGTGATGTTGATAGAACACTGTAAATGGTTTATAAGCTATTTGGTGAATGAAAATGAGACCATTAGAGCTGCCAACTTGACTTCTATTTCTAATAATTTTTTTCCTACTAAGTTTATTTCCTATTCTAGAGGTTGTGTTTGTGAGTTTATAGCTGTATTATATGGAACAAGTCACTTAGCTGGTATCATTAGAACCTGTTTAACTATTCTCAGCCTGGTCAATATAGATTGCTGAAAAACTGTACTTCTCTCCAGGCTTCTGATTTATCTTAGAAATCACTGTCACATGGTCTGGAGAGGCTCACAATGATGAGTGCCTACCTCAGGGCAGACTGTCAAAAACCCAGCTGACGCACCAAACTGTGGATATGCTCAATAATTAGACTTCACCAATCCAGTAACAAATATGAACTCCTCGATCACTGTAACAGTCTTAGCATGGAGTCACAGACAGTTCCCTTAGACTCTCCAGTCTACCTTGCCACCCAGGCAAGCTGGCCCAAGTAATAAATGGTCAGACCTACAATCACAAAATATTCAGGTTGCTTCCAGTCCCAACAGACCATTTACTTACCCAGATCAATTTGTATCTCAGATCTTACAGCAAAGACCATGCTTGTAGCCAATTAGGTAATTAAAGGTTTATTAAGTAGAAATAAGGGTTATTTACGGGTTCAAGTAAACAAGCCTATAACAACAAGTGAGTTGCAATCAAAGGCTAGAAGAGCTTACAGTGGCACAGCTATACTGATGCCGCTGCACCACTGTAAGATCTCTCATGTAGCCACTCTACGCTGACAGGAGAGAGCTGTCCTGTCGACATAATAAAACCACCTCCAGGCGTGGTGGTAACCATGATCGGGAAAAGCTCTCCCACTGACGTAGTGGTGTCCATACCGGCACGTTATCGGGATAACTTACTTTGCTCGGAGAGCGGGGGAGGGTTCACTCCCCAGAATGACACATGTTTTGTAGAAATAAGAGATAGGATTTAGGCTACATCTGCACTAAGAGTGACAGAGTTGTGGTGATCTGCCAATTCAAGATATTTTTCGGGGCAAACCCAGGAGTAATTCTGGGGGATCTCTTGCTTCAATTTAGAGTCTCTGGTCCTGTGAGAGCTCAAACAGTAAAGAGATGGAAAAAGTTCGCTTGTGACCCTGTTTTCTTTTACTTTGAATCTTCCACTCTGAGATAAGCTCTTACATGTAGCATTTCCAAGGTGTGATAGGGCTATAGAATCCTAGAAGATCAGGGTTGGAGGCAACCTCAAGAGGTCATCTAGTACAACCCCCTGCTCAAAGCAGGACCAACTCTGACTTAATCATCACACCCAGGGCTTTCTCAAGCAGGGCCTTAAACTCTAAGGATGGAGATTCCATCACCTCCCTAGGTAACCCATTCCAGGGCTTCACCACCCTCCTAGTGAAAAGGTTTTTCCTAATATCCAACCTAGACCTTCCCCACTGCAATTTGAAACCATTGCTCCTTGTTCTGTCATCTGCCACCACTGAGAACAGCCAAGCTCCATCCTCTTTGGAACCCCCTTCAGGTAGTTGAAGACTGCTATCAAATCCCTGCTCACTCTTCTCTTCTGCAGACTAAATAACCCAAGTTCCCTCATCTTCTCCTCATAAGTCATGTTCTCCACCCCCCCTTATCATTTTTGTTGCCCTCCGCTGGACTCTCTCCAATTTGTCCACATTCTTTCTGTACTGGGGGGCCCAAAACAGGCCACATCTGGAGTATTGCATCCACACCATTGCCAAATAGAAGGGAATAGTCACTTCCCTCAATCTGATGGCCGTGCTCCTACTAATGCAGCCCAATATGCCGTTAGACTTCTTAGCAACAAGGGCACACTGTTGACTCATATCCAGCTTCTCATCCACTGTAATCCCCAGGTCCTTTTCTGCAGAACTTTCACTTAGCCAGTTAGTCTCCAGCTTGTAGCAGTGTATGGGATTCTTCCGTCCTAAATGCATGACTCTGCACTTGTCCTTGTTGAACCTCATCAGATTTCTTTTGGCCCAATTCTCCAATTTATATAGGTCACTGGACCTTATCCGTACCCTTCAGCCTATCTACCTCTCCCCCATCTTAGTGTCATCCATGAACTTGCTGAGGGTGCAATTAATCACATTATCCAGATAATCAATGAAGATATTGAACAAATCTGGCCCCAGGACCGATCCCTGGGGCATTCCGCTTGATACCAGCTGCCAACTAGAGATTGATCCATTGATCACTACCCATTGAGCCTGACGATCTAGCCCACTTTCTATCTGCTTTCTATTCCATTCATCCAATCCGTACTTTTTAACTTGCTGATAAGAGTACTGTGGGAGACCTTATCAAAAGCTTTGCTAAATTCAAGATATATCACATCCACTGCTTGCCTTCTATGATGAGATAACTGGCTCTGTGGAGATGGGGAAATCAGGTTGGTCAGGCATGACTTGCTCTTGGTGAATCCATATTGACTGTTCCTGATCACCTTCCTCTCCTCCAAGTGCTTCAAAATGGATTCCTTGAGTACTTGCTCCATGACTTTTTTTTTCCCCTGGGGACTGAGGTGAGGCTGACCCATGTGTAGTTCCCCAGATTCTCCCTCTTCCCTTTTTTTTAAAGATGGGCACTGTATTTCCCTTTTTCCAATCGTCCAGGATCTCTCCCGATCACCACAAGTTTTACAAGATAATGGCTCTGCAATCACATCAGCCAACTCCCTCAGCACCCTCAGATGCATTAGGTCTGGACCCATGGACTAGTGCATGTCCAGTTTTTCTAAATTATCCTTAGCCTCAGTGGTGAAAGAACAAGTTTTCTCACCTCCTCCCCATACTGTACTGCCTAGTTCAGCAGTCTGGGAGCTGACCTTTTCTGTGAAGACTGAGGCAAAAAAAGCATTGAGTATTTCAGCTTTTTCCACATAATCTATCACTAGGTTGCCTCCCCCATTCAGTAAGGGTCCCACACTTTCCCTGACCACCACCTTGTTGCTTACATACCTGTAGAAACTCTTCTTGTTACCCTTCACATCCCTTGCTAGCTGCAACTCCAATTGTGCTCTTTTGTGTATCTATGTTCCTTAATGGCCTGTTTAATCTTAATAGGCCTTTTGAGTGGGTGGGGGGGAGGGGATGATTTCCATGCCTAGGCTCACAAGTTCAGAGCAAACATTTTCAAAGTTTAAAGCGAAACTTACATATTTCCTTTATAGCATGGAATATAGGCATTACAAATAAGATTAACATATGCAGCAATTTACAAGCATTTCCTAGTCTAGATACGTTCTTCTAAGACTTATACCTATTTTGAACAAAACTAACATAGACATGAGCTGGTCTGGTTTCCAGATATGAGGTTGTCCGTTCTTTGTCAATGCCTATGGCCTTGGCCGGAGCTGGCACTTTGTTCACCAGCATCATAATCATATTTATATCCTAGAAGTTATGGGTGGAAGAATGTCTTCCACACTGTTTGTCATCCCCTACAATATTCCCCTGAGTATGTGCTATCTAACCCTCATTGGAAGATGTTCCTGGGTAGTTTATCTGTGTCTTTTCTGTTTTTAATGCACTGGCTCTATTACAGCGAATGTAGCGCAAGTAACTTCCTTTAAGAGGCATCAATGGGCCGTCTTCCACTCAAATGCTAGTAATCTCAGTTTCTAGACTTCCACTAAGCTAATCAATTTTCTTGAAAAGGTGAATGTGAATGTCCAGTATTCTGGTACCATGCAGGCTGAACATCTCTGCTGGCCATAGAACCATGCTGCAGTACTTTGAATCCACCTGTCTCTAGGGCTTTGGTAATATCTCAAGATAGTTTTTGGGGTATGTTTATACAGCACAGAAAAACCCATGGCTAGCCTGTGCCAGCCGCCTTGGACTCATAGGGCTCAGGCTGCGGGGCTGTTTCATTGCTGTGTAGATTTCCAGGCTTGGGCCTCACTGGGTCCTAGAGCCCGGGCTCCAGCCCAAGCCCCAAAATCTACACCGCAATGAAACAGCCCTGTGAGCCCACGGGTGGCTGGCACAGACTAGCCCCGTTTTTTTCTTTGCTGTGTAGAAATGACCATAGTCTTATTTCAGGCACCATGCCTACTTTGTGTTTATAGGTGACTTCATCTCTTCTCGTGATCAGATATACTATACTATAGAACAGCATAAGACTGCTCTCTACTTCACACTAACAACATGGAACATTATTGGGCCAATGTCAAATGACTTGCACTCAGCTATCTTTGGACAGGTCTTGCTACATTAATTCCCATCCTTGGAGCTTCAGCCTTCATGGTGTGGCCCTGCGCCAGTGCTGAGAGACTTGAACTACAGAGCAGTTGCATTAGAACAAATATCTTTTGGTGAAGTGCATCACCATCCTGAAGTGTGGAGTTGCATTAACAAAGAGACTGAAGTTCATCAGCGCTTTAGCTTCATCCATCCCATGTTGCAGGAATCTCATCCGTCCACTTGGCATGGACCGCCAGTTCACAAATGGTTCTGCACTGGTGTCACACACCCTGATGCTTTCCTGTGTCAAAGCCTCTCTCCGTCAAGCAGAGCTGGAAAGCAATGTGTTAGATCCTCACTTGGGCAGCCATTTCAAGACAGACACCTTCAAAACACTCCAGACTGAGAAGAGGTTGGGTTTACATGAGTCTCAGGAGAGACCATTTACCTTAACTCCATGGCCTCAATGTGTCACACACCAAAACAGTACTCTGCACTGACATGTGGACTTCAGTTTTGAACGGGTGGCTCTGCACTGATATTCCAAACTTTAATGCCTTTCTGTGTCAATGCCTCTCTGTACCAGGCAGAGTAGTAAGGCTAAACATCAGATACTGATTCAGACATCCACATCAAGGCAGATGCTTTCAAAGCACCCAGGTCAGGGACACTTGTTGGAAGCCTCAAGAGATCTGAGCAGCTCCATTTTCTTCAGAGAGGATGTTGTATTGTCAATGTGACTGGAAGAAACCCCAATAGAATCTCAAAGGATTGAATGTCACCACTGTCAAATGTAGCAGAGGAGACAAGAACAAAGAAAATCAATAGAGAGACAGCACCAAGGATCAGAACTGAGGGTTAAATTGTAACATTAAAATCTATCCCTAGGAGCAGAGCAGGGAGCGAATTGTGACTCAAAGGAGGGAAATAAATTGCTACTGGTCTAGACCAATAGTAGATTACTTCATGTGCAACTCTGGCTCAGCTGTACTAGCTGGCACTTTATGAGATGGGGCACAGTTAATGGTCCATCCATTGCCCACCCACCTGCTTGAGAGGGGGAGTTGAAGCTCAAGGGAGGGCTGTGACCCTTGTACCCCTTAATGCCTTCTCTACTGTCATCATGGCAGGTTACAGCCCTGCTCTTAGAGGGACCTCACCACTCCAAGGCCATAGAAATAAAGCATGCCAGGAATGTGGAGTAGTTGATGCAGTCTTGAGGCAATCAAAGCAGTAAGCTCTGACAGAATCTGAACATTTAAGGGAAATGTTTAGGCCAGTGACTAATATCACACCCAAAATCAATGACCAAAAGAAGCCACAGCAGCCAGAAAACCCCCATCATCTCAACCAGGGTTGGCAGGAAAACTTTCCATTGAAACTTTTTTTAACATGTAAATTGATGATCTATGTAGTTTCCTTTTTGTTTGTTTGGTTGTTTTTACTGGAGGGAAAAAGTGTCAAAAGATTGAGTTTTTAGCAAACTTTTTTGTTGTGGTTGACAGAACCCCAGCATTTTCTTTGGGGGCAGGAGGGAGCATTATTTTTGGCAAAAACATAAACAAAATCAAATAGTACTTTTCAGGAAAATGGAACATTTTTTTTTTTGTCAAACTATTTGGCAGGGCAATAAAGATTATTCCATGGCACTGCAGTTAAAAGTGTTAAAGAAAACTTACTACAAAGAACCACTCCAGGGCACTGTCGGTCTGAAGGGGAGGAGGGCAAATCAATCCAGCTGTGCTCCCTCTTTAAACATAGTCTCAAAAGCTGGAACATCTGGGTTATTTAATACCCAGTCAAACACCCATTCAGCCAGCTTTGTTCCTCCTCAGCAATTTATTTTCTAAGTTACCCTACTTTTAATTCTCTACTTTCTTATGAAGATGAAGGGCTCAGGGATGTTTTTGTGATGGGTGGAGGAGGAGACAATAGAAAAGCATGTTTATTGCATAGTCTGATGTTTCTAGCTAGCAACTGTTGCATCAGTTTCCAATCAATGAGCACTTGAGTTTGAGCAGTTTGCCCGCAGGTTGACTGCACAAAATGCCGTAGGTCCTTTCTGTGGCTCACTGAAGGAAACATAACTGACACTGATACTATCTGGAGCTAAAACGACATTAAAAGAGTGAGACAGAAACAGACAGGGTAGTCCATTGGGGGGGGGGGAGGAGTTGGGTCTGAGGACTGGTTATAGATTATTTAATTTTCTCTTTAGCAGCTGCCACTGTCCACTCCAGAGATGGCTGCATCCAAGTGATGGGTGAGTTTTTTTTCTCTACATGGGACCAAATTCTGTTCTCCGGTACATGTGTAGAATTCCCAAGGACTTCACTGGGATTTGCGTCAATGTTTGTATTGGCTAAATTTGTCCCACACTCTCTGTAACTTCCTTTGGAATCTTATGGGTTGAAAAGAAATGCCAGTCTAAGGGATTTATAGTTATTACGGTTAATATTCATTATTAATAGTCAAGGATCCAATGGTGTCATGGAACATCTGTGCTCAGCACTCTCAGGGCACAAAGAAACTCCTCTCCCCTGCTAAAAGAGAGATCAAACTTAATTGCAGAAGAATTCTCCCTTTTCCCCTGGTCCCTCATTGGGGGGGGGGCACTAACTCAGCGAAACTGGGCATAGGCGAGGTCATGCACATACTCCATAGACAGTTTCACAAAGTCTCCTCCCCCCCCCGCCATTTCCACATGAACCTTTGTGACAGAATGGTTTGGGGAGAAAATATTCCTCCCTTTTAGCCTCATCCTATGGGCTTCCCTTGCAGAAAAAAGTGATTGGGGCCATTACTCTGACTGAGATGCTATGCTTACTGGTAACTGTTTCCAAGGACATAAGCTTGTAGTGAGTGAGTGACAGAGAGCTGTGAATGGAAAGGATTCTGCTAATGTGGAAAACAAACAACAGATTGGGAGGGGAGGGAGGACAATCCTGCCAAAAATTGTATTAAAAGGAAGGGAAGGAAGGCAACAAAAGGCCTTGGACAGCTAGGCAGACAAGGAAAGAGAGAGAAATAGAACGAGGCTATATTAACCCTTAGTACGCTGTTTGCCATGTAGCAAAAGGATGTACATATGAATATGATCCAAAAAACTCAAGGCTCTAAGCAAAGCCTAGCTGGAAGTTCACAAAACTAAACTACAGAAAGACAAACACAGCATAAAGAGACACACAAAGGGTTGGCCTACCTCTATATGGTGTCTCCATCATCCAGCTGAGAAAGCCAATGTTGTGGTAAAAGGAGACTAAGGAGGAACCGAGAGCTCGCTTTCACGCTCCTCTGAGTTAAATGGTCCAGAAGTGAAAATGGCTCATCTAATTTAATTATCCAAACAGAGAAATGCAAGCGGTAACAGAAATAGCACTAGTATAGACAACCTGAGCAGTCAAATATCAGGATTCAGAACCAAAAATATCACACGATTGGTTAGAAATCAAGAGAGTTTAAAAATTAAAATGTTTGGTTCATGTTCTTTGTCTTCTAGTTTCTGGGCCTCTAAAATTTATAGATTCTAAGGCTAGAAAGAACCACTGTGATCATCTAGTGTGACCTCCTGTATGTTACAGGCCATAGAATTTCCCCAAAATAATTCCTAGAGCAAATCTTCGGGGGGGGAATCTTAATTTTTTTTAAAAAAATTGTCAATGATGGAGAATCCCTCACGACCCTTGGTAAATTGTTCCAATGGTTAATTACTCTCAGTTTAAATATTTACACCTTATTTTTCATTTTGAATTTGTCTTGCTTCAATTTCCAGCCACTAGACCATGTTATACCTTGCTCTGCTTGATTGAAGAGCCCATTATTGAATATTGATTCTCCATAGAGATACTTTCAGACTGTAATCCAGTTCCCCTTTACCATTCTCTTTATTATGCTAGAAACTATTATGATAGTCTCAAAGAGTTCTATCACTGTAAGGCATGTTTTTGTTTTTTTTTCTAATCATTCTCCTGGCTCTTCTCTGAACTGTCTCCAATTTATCAACATCCAGAAATGGACACTGTATTCCTGCAGTGGTGGAACCAGTGTCAAATACATAGGTAAAATGACTTCTCTATTCCTAATCCAGATTTCCTCTGGTCATGTTTTCAAGTTCTCCTCCCCATAATTAAGACTAGAAACTGAACCCTTTCCCCCCCAAAAAAACATGAAATTCTCATGTATTCATCTGACTTTAGAAGCTAAGGCTGTAAGTAAAACAACAAATACGGTTAGACTCAAGACAGAATTGCAAGTGTCACAACACTGAGTATACATGCTGAAAATTTAAGAGAAATTATTTAGGGGAAGTTCTATGGGCTGTGTTATGTAGGAGGGAAGACTGGATGATCAGTGGTTTACTCTGCCCTTAGAATCTATGAAAAGGACATTAGACACTTACAATTCTTCCCATCTTTCTAATCCAGAGTGTAACCAGGTAAGGATATTTGCCACTTAGATAGATGGGACAAATATATATTTTATGTACCTTGGTTTTTATTTTGGTTGCCTCTAACCATTTATACCTGGGCTCCTCCCAGTGCAACATTCATGACAGACTTTTTTTTTCTTTTCCTACCAGCAAGAGAATCATAGACAGGCCTACCTTTTAATTATTATTGAGTTCAAAAGTGTGAGCGGGACTCAGTCTGAGTAAAGTAGTTTTGTGGGGAAGGTTTTGTGTTTTGTACTGAATGATGTGAAGTTGTGATCAACCTTAACTCCCTCCAGTAATGAGTTTTGCAGCATGAGTTGCCAACCCTCCAGGATTGTCCTGGAGTTTCCAGGCATTAAAGATAATGTTATGTGATGAAACCTTCAGGAATTCAGCCCACCAAAGTTGGCAACCGTATCTGCCGTCTTGGTATGAATCCCGTGAAAGTTCTGTTACAGCTGTTTCCATTTTGGTCAAAACTAGAGCTGACCCAAAGCAATGTCCATTGTGTGGAAATTCTCATTGTTTGAAACTTGTTTTCATCCCAAAGTGGGACAAAAATTTGAAATATGTCAACTTTTCATGGTATGAAAATTTTGATTCAGACATTTCATGTGGGCATTTTTCAATCAAAATAAAACATTTCAATATTCCTGGTTTGAAATAATTCATTTTGGGTCAACATTAATTTCTGCTTTCACCTGATCTGCCATGATGCTTCACAGGAGTTGTTCTGGGTTCCTCATGTCCCCATCTTTCATGATGTGCCAGGGTCTCTCTAATCACTATGGTGCCTCACAGATAAAGCTGGTAGGAGTTTTTTGTGTCTTTTCATGTATTTATTTATTTGACAAAAATGCCTTGTTTAGAAAACCCATGTCATTTTAGATAAAAATGTCCATTTGGATTGAATGGCATATAGAAAAACATACCTGAAACAAAGCATTTCAGTAATGGTAACATTCCTTTTTTTAAAATGAAAGTCCTTTCAATCTTTATTTTATAATGAATCCTGTGAAGTGGGAACTAAATAGTTTGATTTTTATAGAATTGTTGAGCTCAAGGTTTTGGTTTTTTGAATTAAAAAATCCCACAAAACAGTTTTTTTTTTTTATTTAAATTTCAAAATGGAAAAATTAGAAATTGCAGGATTTCCTGAAAAATGGAAAATCTGGGTCCTGTCCAGCTCTACTCATGGGGCTTTAATTCATTTTAATTTTTCTGATAGACTAATTTCAACAAAAAATGTCTCTTCCCATGAAAAAATTGATTTTTGACAAAAGCCCATATACTGTTGTGAAAATATTTTGTTGGGAATTTTTGGACCAGTCTAAGTTTAAAAAAGGTTCATTGCTACAATGGAGTGTAGCTGTCATGGGGGAGAGGATTTTTTTTTGAAGAGAGGGATGACTAGAGACCCAAGTATCAACCGTGTGTTGCATCAGAGAAAATGAAGACTTTCATAGAGGTCAGTGTTTGGTACTGCACGCACAGCATGGTGAAAAACAAGGAGGGCAGTGCAGAACAGGGAAGAAGATTGGCAGCATGTGACCTCCAGAAGAAAGAGGAGATCCCATGTACCCCCAGTGCAAATAGAGGTAAGAAACCATTTTCAAGCTCTCTGCACAGGTACTATAGCGGAGAATGGTTTGGAAGAGTCATCTGAGGGAAGGGATCAGAAGGAGACCCCATCGACCGGAAGGCATGGAATGTATTTTTCTAGGGATGGGAGTTCCATGACCACCACTCCCAAGAGGAGGAGGTGGGGACTTCCTCCTGATGGGGACAGAGTTATCCATCTGTCATTCAGACCGGGAAACTCAAAGTGTACTGCTTGCCTGGAGCTAGAATTCAGGATGTGACGGAGTGTCTGCCAAGACCGATCAACCCTTTGGACTGATACCCCTTCCTACTTCTCCATGTGAGCACCCATGATACTGCCAAGAATGATCTTGAGCAGGTCACTGAAGACTGTGATTCTGGGAAGAAGGATAAAGGAGTTTGAGGCGCAAAACCTGTTCTCATTCATCCTCCCTGTTGAAGGAAAAGACCCAGGTAGGGACCATCAAATTGTGGAGGTAAATGCTTGGTTATGCAGGTGGTGTTGGAAAGAGGGCTTTGGATTCTTCGACCATGGGATGTTGCTCCAGGAAAGATTGCTAGGAAGAGATGGGATCTACCTAATGAAGAGAGGGAAGAGAATCTTCTCCGGCAGGCTTGCAACTTAGTGACGGGGGCTTTAAAGTTTGCAGGGGGATGGTGACCTAAGCCCGGTGGTAAGTGGGATATCAGGAAGAAATAGAAGGAGGAGGGTGCACCAGGGGAGGCCTCCTGATTCATACTGAGAAAGTAGGGCAATTGGCTAGTTATCGTAGGTGCCTGTACTTGAAACCAAGAAGCCTTGGAAACAAGCAGGAAGAACTGGAAGTCCTGGCAGAGTCCAGGAACTATGATGTGACTGGAATAACAGAGACTTGGTGGGGTAACTCACATGACTGGAGCACTGTCATGGATGGGTATAAACTGTTCAGGAAGGAGAGGCAGGGGAGAAAAGGTGGAGGAGTTGCACTGTATGTAAGGGAGCAGTATGATTTCTCACTGCTTCAGTATGAAACTGGATAAAAGCCTGTTCAGTCTTTGGGTTAAGTTTAGAGGTGAGACCAAAAAGGCTGATGTCATGGTGGTCATCTGCTATAGACCACCAGACCAGGAGGATGAGGCTTTCTTTGGACAACTAACAGAAGTTTCCAGATCACAGGCTCTGGTTCTCAGGGGGGGACTTCCATCACTCTGACATCTTCTGGGAGAGCAATACAACAGTGCACAGACAATCCAGGAAGCTTTTGGAGAGTGTTGGGGACAACTTTCTAGTGCACGTGCTGGAGGAACCAACTAGGAGTCATGCTCCTCTTGACCTGCTGCTCACAAACTGTGAGGAATTGGTAGGAGAAGTAGAAGTGGTTGGCAACCTGAGGTAGTAGAGTTCAGGATCCTCACAAAAGGAAGAAAGGAGAGTAGCAAAATACAGACTCTGGACTTTAGAAAAATAGACTTTGACTCCCTCAGGGAACTGATGGGCAGGATACCCTTTGAGGCTAATATGAGGGGGGGATGGGGGAAAGGAGTCCAGGAGAGCTGGCTGTATTTTAAAGAAGCCTTATTGTGGGCACAGGAACAAACCATTCCGATGTGCAGAAAGAATAGCAAATATGGCAGGCGACCAGCTTGGCTTAACAGAAAAATCTTTGAGCTTAAACACAAAGAAGCTTACAAGAAGTGGAAACTTGGACGGATGACTAGGGAGAAGTATAAAAATATTGCCTGAGCATGAAGGGGTGTAATCAGGAAGGCCAAAGCATAATTGGAGTTGCAGCTAGCAAGGTATGTGAAGGGTAAGAAGAAGGGTTTCTACAGGTATATTAGCTACAAGAAGGTGGTCAGGGAAAGTGTGGGACCCTCACTGAATCAGGGAGGCAACCTAGTGACAGATGTGCAAAAAGCTGAAGTACTCAATGCTTTTTTTGCCTCAATCTTCACTGACAAGGTCAGCTCCCAGACTGCTGCACTGGGCAGCATAGTATGGGGAGGAGGTGAGCAGCCCTCAGTGGTGAAAGAACAGGTTAAGGACTATTTAGAGAAGCTGGACATGCACAAATCCATGGGGCCAGATGCAATGAATCTGAGGGTGCTGAGGGAGTTGGCTGATGTGATTGATTGCAGAGCCATTGGCCATTATCTTTGAAAAGTCGTAGCGATCGGGGGAGGTCCCGAACAATTGAAAGAAGGCAAATATAGTGCTCATTAGAGCTGTCAATTAATCACAGTTAACTCACACAATTAACTCAAAACAATTAACTGTGGTTAAAATATTTAATCCTGATTAATCACACTGTTAAACAATAGAATACCAATTGAAATGTATTAAATATTTTTGGATGTTTTTCTATATTTTCAAATATATATATTTTTTTACAACACAGAATACGAAGTGTACAGTGATTACTTTATATTTAGGTTACAAATATTTGCGCTGTAAAAATGATAAACAAAAGAAATAGTATTTTTCCATTCACCTCATACAAGTACTGTAGTGCAATCTCTATCGTGAAAGTGTAACTTACAAATGTAGATTTTTTTTGTTACATAACTGCACTCAAAAACAATGTAAAACTTTAGAGCCCACAAGTCCACTCAGTCCTATTTCTTATTCAGCCAATCGCTAAAACAAACAAGTCTGTTTCAATTTATGGGAGATACTGCTGCCTGCTTCTTATTTACAATATCCCCTGAAAGTGAAAATAGGCATTTGCATGGCACTTTTGTAGCCAGCGTTGCAAGGTATTTATGTGCCAGATATGCTAAACATTTGCATGCCCCTTCATGTGTCAGCCACCATTGTGGAGGACATGCCTCCATGCTGATGATGATAATTTAAAAAAAATGTGCATTAATTAAATTTTGTGACTGAACTTCTTGGGGGAGAATTGTAGCTTCTCTGATCTTTTACCCACATTCTGCCATATATTTCATGTTATAGCAGTCTCGGATGATGACCCAGCATACGTTGTTTGGTTTACGGACACTGTCACTGCAGATTTGACAAAATGCAAGAAGGTACCAATGTGAGACTTCTAAAAATAGCTACAGCACTTGACCCAAGGTTTATGTATCTGAAGTGCCTTCCAAAATCTGAGAGGGAGGAGGTGTGGGGCATGCTTTCAGAAGACTTAAGAGTAAAACTCCAATGCGGAAACTACAGAACCCGAACCATCAAAAAAGAAAATCAACCTTCTGCTGGAGGCATCTGACTCAGATAATGAAAATGAACATGTATCAGTCCACTCTGCTTTCGATCATTATCGAACAGAACCCGTTGTCAGCATGGATGCATATCCTCTGGAATGGTGGTTAAAGCATGAAGGGACATATGAATCTTTAGCATATCTGGCAGGTAAATATCTTGCAACACTGGTGTCATAAATATAAAGGGAAGGGTAAACCCCTTTGAAATCCCTCCTGGCCAGGGGAAAGCTAATTAGGGTCCACCCTTACCGGGTGTCTCCTCAAGCTAAAATTGCTATAGAACGGGAGATCCAGGATATGTTACAGATGGGTGTAATCCGCCCCTCTGAAAGTGCATGGGCATCTACAGTGGTTCTAGTTCCCAAACCAGATGGGGAAATACGTTTTTGCGTGGACTACCGTAAGCTAAATGCTGTAACTCGCCCAGACAACTATCCAATGCCCCGCACAGATGAACTATTAGAGAAACTGGGACGGGCCCAGTTCATCTCTCCCTTGGACTTAACCAAGGGGTACTGGCAGGTACCGCTAGATGAATCTGCCAAGGAAAGGTCAGCCTTCATCACACATCTCGGGCTGTATGAATTTAATGTACTCCCTTTCGGGCTGCGAAATGCACCCGCCACTTTCCAAAGACTTGTAGATGGTCTCCTAGCGGCATTAGGAGAATATGCAGTCGCCTACCTTGACGATGTGGCCATATTTTCGGATTCCTGGGCAGACCACCTGGAACATCTACACAAAGTCCTTGAGCGCATAAGGGAGGCAGGACTAACTGTTAAGGCTAAGAAGTGTCAAATAGGCCTAAACAGAGTGACTTACCTTGGACACCAGGTGGGTCAAGGAACTATCAGCCCCCTACAGGCCAAAGTGGATGCTATCCAAAAGTGGCCTGTCCCAAAGTCAAAGAAACAGGTTCAATCCTTCTTAGGCTTGGCCGGTTATTACAGACGATTTGTACCGCACTACAGCCAAATCGCTGCCCCACTGACAGACCTAACCAAAAAGAAACAGCCAAATGCTGTTCAGTGGACCGGAAAGTGTCAGAAGGCCTTTAACAAGCTTAAAGCGACACTCATGTCTGACCCTGTACTAAGGGCCCCAGACTTTGACAAACCGTTCCTAGTAACCACAGATGCATCCGAGCGTGGTGTGGGAGCAGTTTTAATGCAGAAAGGACCTGATCAAGAATTCCACCCTGTAGTGTTTCTCAGCAAAAAACTGTCTGAGAGGGAAAGCAACT